>NW_028327172.1:141507920-142121849 GCF_987537825.1 Furipterus horrens | reverse complement strand
AACTGTTTTTAACATACACACACACATACACACACACACACCAAACAGCAAAAAGCAAGAAAGCCTTGGCCAGGTGGCTCAGTTCAGTTGGTTGGAGTGTCGTTCCATATACCAAAAGTTTGTGGGTTTTATTCATGGTCAGGGCACATACCTAGGTTGCAGATTCAATCCCTGGTAGGGGCGGATATGAGAGGCAACCTATCAATGTTTCTCTCTCAACTCAATAAACATATCCTTGGGTGAAGATTAAAAAAAAAAAATCAAGGAACACAAGGAATCTTTTGCTGGTGATGGATGTTTCTTTCTTTTTCTTTTTTTTTTTTTTTTTGTGGTGGTGATATCATGGGTGTATGTATATTTCCCAAATCACTAAACTGTAAACATTAAAATGTGCAATTTTTTATATATTAAGTACACCTTAATAAAGCTGAAAAGAGAATTTAGCTTAAAAATACACAAAACATTAATTGTCATTTGAATTAAAAACAGATATTATCATCCAAAAAAGCCCCACAGTCCATGAGGTAGAAAAGTATTTTAAAATATAAAAGGAGCATCTGGAAAGAATGGCTGATGACAATGCTAAAATTAGCTAAGTAATAACAAAAAAGAAAGAAAGAAAAAAGAAAAATAAACAGAAAACATTCTAGGAAAAGCTGGAAAGACCAGGTCCATTGAAAAAGCTTTTGGAAGAGGCACATGCCCAACCTGTAAATCTTTCCTCTGATGATGTACATTTCCTTTCCTATCCCCTTATTGTGGTTTCCACCCAGGAATATCCTTTGAGAAAGAAGTAATTATTTACATGTTTCTATCTAACCATATAAAGATTGAGATCACCCCTACGGACCTACATTTTAGTTTTAATCTAAGCACTTAAAAAGTTGTAGGAAATTCTTTTAAAGTACAAGTGGCAAGTAGTAAATTCCTGATCCGAATGTCCTAGAGACTTTTATAACAATATCCAGAGAATCTGCATGTTGGACAGACCATAGTTTAAAAAACTGTACTATAAGGTCCTATTGGGCATCCAGTTAGTGAATTGTGTTGGATAGAGTACAAAAGAAGCCATTACTGGAGAGTTTTCTCTTTGTGAACACTAGCATTGCAATGACCCGTGAGATTCATTGTAACCAGAGATAATGCAATTTCCAAATTGACCTTAATAATGAAAATTGAATATTTTAAAGTTTATTCTCTATTAGGGATTATCAAAATTGAAATTCTGTTGGTGACCCCAGCAGAAGGCATCCACCCAGGTGAACACCTGTAGCTCCCCCTTTCTCAGCTGGACACTGCCCTTTAGGAATGACAGTCTGGCTTCACTAGGAAGGTGCAGGCTACACAGAAACACCCTCCTCCCACTTGGAATATATTCGAGAAATGGAGCTTTTATTTCTTCAAACAAACGTGAACTGTAAAACCCAGTATAATAACTCCAGGAGACATTCTTCCTGTTGATATTATTATAGAATGACAATGATATTTGGAACAAGAAACATATTAAAATATATTTGTTTAATAAGTTACTTGGAATGGATTGAGAAATAAATACAAATCACATATTGACAATTTTAAATTTAGAAGTCTATAGAGAAAACAATGGACTATCCTGAATTGATTATTAAAGTATATATTTTGATCATTCTAGGTAATGCTGATCCTGAAGGCCAGGGTTACTGCCAAGCAGGATTTAGTCTGGATTTTTATAAGGTGAATTCCTTTGGTCTCAAAGCTTCTAATGTTTACCTTATTTGTTTTTTGGGGGGTTTTGTTTGTTTGTTTGTTTGTTTTCTTTTTTTTTACCTTCTGCCTCTCACTCCCACTCCCAACCCCAGTAACCACCACCAACAAAAAGAACCTTTAGGTATACACCTAGCCTCTTTTGGCAACTTCTTTAATTTTTTTGTTTATTCTTTACTTCTATTAAAGTAATCTATGCACATGATGGTCTATTAAAATAGTACAAAAATACATATGATTAAAAACACCTTGACATTTTTATGCTTCTGAAAAGCTCACAATAATATGTAAATTATTTTATCCCTTCACTCTAATGGACCGATTAGATTTAACATGTATTAAAATTCACATATCCTTTCACAAAATTAAAAGCAGAGATCTCTAGTAAGAATATAGGAGGCCAAGATTCTATAGTTTTACAAATAGTATAACTTTCATCAACATCTTGAAGAATGCAGAGTATAGAAGGTGGGGTTGTAAGTAAGAGAAAATTTGCATTTGCTAGTTTGGAGTTTTGCTATCTCCTGGGAAAGGTGGGTTGGCAAATATATGGAAAAAATAGGCATTATTGTGGCCTTGAGATAAATAGAAACTGAATGTTTATTTTATTGCCAAAGCTCAAAAGATCATGTCTGCTAAATTGCACATTAAATATGTAGCTATTTTGCTTACCTATGGCAGTGCCAAAAAACTGAAATCATATATTCTCAGGGGAGAGAATTCAACTCACCTAATTAAGTCAAACTAAAAGTATATAACACGCTAAATAATTGAAAGCAAAAAAGGAAAGAAAATGACTCATATAAAGGCCTCTTTTAAAAATTGTGTTTTTTATGTACAACAAATTGTTAGAGCAATGCTTATTAACAATGATTTACCACCTTTTAAAAAAATCTGTTTTTCTTTTCCAATTTGTTGCTGTTTCTTTTTTGTAGAATGGAGACCTTATAGTTGGAGGACCTGGAAGTTTTTATTGGCAAGGTAGGTTCTGTCAGCAGAGGGCATGCACATTTGCTGTCACTAACAAGCATCGAAGCAGAGTAACATCAGATACTGACCTTTTATTATGCTAATTTCATGTCTATAGTCATAGTTTCTAGGTGAATGAAGTTTTTCAGTTTGTACTTTGTTATACAGTTGCAACTTAATTTATTTATTCCCAAACTGTTTACTGAGGCTATGCCAGGCTTTGTGCTAGATGCTGGGGACACAACAATGAGTAAAGTCAGACATTATTCCTGCCCTCATAGGGGTTACTATCTAGGGAAAGATGCTGGCTTTAAGCAAATACTCACACATGTACTAAAGAGCCCCAGACATGATAACTCACTGTGAAGGAAAGGTGTGTCAAGATAGGGCCATGAGAGCACAGGAGGCTCCTCCAGGATGGCAGTCTGCAGGTGTGGCCTCTGCGCACTGGCAGACAGAGAGCTGGAATATAACCTATGCTCTGCTTAGTAGGGAAACCTGAATTCAGAGAGGATGGCTTTCTCTTGTAAAGGTGTTACATAGGTCAACTAATTTGGAAGCAGACAACCTTAAACTGAGATGTGAACCCTGAGTAGGAGGTAGTAACTAGGTGAAGAGAGGAGAGACTGCATGAAAATGATCTTGCAGGATATTTGGTCTGGTCCAAAATGTCTATGAAGACATTTGATCTATGTCAACCCATCTGGCTAACCCCAGGTGTCTGAAAATAACTTACATCACTTGCATATTGGTAATAACTGAAGCCCTAGTTATGGACAGGATACCCAATGAAAGATTACAGAGAATATAGACTGAACTTTGGCTGTAATGTTTAGGATAAAGATAGAGTAGAATCTGAGAGAGATGAATGATTGAGTGAGGGTTCTATTTTTATTGCAAGAGACCTGATGATGTTTAAAACCTAATGGAAAAGATACCGGAGAGATGAATTTATGATAAAATTTTATATGATATTACTGTTAAGCTTAATTCACTCATATGCAGCTATGAACATCGAATAATTAACATTTCAGTCTTTAAAAATTATTTTGCAAACTAAAAACAATTAGGTTATGCAGTGGATGGATATAAAATTAAAATTATGTGTATTTAAAAAGATTGTTTTCTAATTCACTTAATTTCATGTAATTCTTCTCTTAAATTGAAAAAATGCCTGATACAGATGATTTGCTGAAAGTTAGCCATATCAAGGAGATAGAGAAGCATTTGTCTGAGATAGATAATTTAAAATTTATTTAGTCTTAAGGTTATAATGTTTATAGAAGCAGCTGGAGGAAACAGCAATGGCACTGTGTATGTGAGAGGAGGGAAGAGAGTATTTAGCTTTAACCTAGAGAAATTGGCAAATTCTACAGACATTGTTCAGAAATCCATGAGTAAATACCATTGTCTTAATGTAAGAACAGTCATTTCAGACACAGTCACTTGGATGTATTTATGGCCTACTTTGACAGTTTTATTCTTTTTGGACTTCAGACAAGAATGTGGGAATTACGTGTGAATTCTCAAAGAATAAGTTGGCTTTAAAATCAATATTAAATGTTAGTCTCTTGAAAACATTCCTCCATTTTTCTCCCAAAGAGCATGAGATCACACTTTTTCCTTAGATGTCCACAATAGATATGGGAAGGCATAAAAACTTTGTTGGAAAATGGCTGGCCATCTTTTGGATTTCTGTTCATTCCAATCAGTATAAGCATATTTCGAGGCTCGTGCTAGCAACTATATGTAGGAGAGATTAACCAGTGTTCTGATCATATCAATGTTGCTGGCTATGGATTCCTTTTTTTTTTTTCTAAAATTCTGGACCTCACTGGGCAAAGCTGCTTCCCACTGTCAATTATTATGCTATTGTTACAGAGCAAAAGGGGGTTCTTTCACATGGCGCCTTGGTGTAAAACCCAGCAACTAGTGTTGAGGAAAATGTCTTTATTTACAATATTCCAACCTGGGGAGGACAGTGAGCACTTCAGCTCAGAGCCCTGTTCTCCCACAGGACCCAGCACTTCCCTTGCTCCCCAAAAGGCTAGAAGCCAAAAATATGCCCAGAAGTTCCCCATTCCTTATCTGTCAGCTGTCTTCTTCAGGATTTGGGGTATGATGTCATTAGCCTCCGTGTAACAGTCCAGGAAAACATGTGCCTTGTTGCACTGGATCACGCATGGTTCTCCCTTTGCCCTTTCAAAGCCACATGGTATTCTCCTCTGCCCTCCTTGCAAACAGTGTGGATCTCCTTTCCTTCTCTTAAAGCTGCATGGAGATTTCCTTTTCTTAAAACCGCAGAGAGAACCTAGCTAAAAGGTCTGCCACCTATTTTTAATACCCTGACTGCGTCCAGTTCTGACCATTCACAGAACATTGCACAGGCTCTGTGTGCTTTTTCCATACCATCCCATGGTCCAAAACCCCTCCTATATTCTTGGGGACTTGGGAGTATCAAAGCCATTTGTGTAACAAAGACACTAGCCACTAGCCACAGGCATGTGAAGGCATTTTAAAAGTTGTTTCCTTTTCCCCATCCCCCAATCCACAGGCTCTGGGAATTTTGGGGCACCCCCACTCTGTAACACTATATCTATACACTTTAGTATAAAAAGTAAATGGTTCAAAGATTTTGTAATTTTTTTCCTTTAATGTAGCTGTTTCACAATCTCTTAATCAAATGACTTAGATTTAAAATATCTGTATTTTAGGGGAACACAAAAAGTCTAATTAGAATGCCAATGGAGATCTACAGTGTAAAGCCAGATATCCTAAGGGGAAAACCACCAAGTGATCTTCAGAATACGCTTAAGCTTTTGGGCCTCAGTCTTCTGTGAATAAGAAGTTGTAATTGGGCTAGAATGATATCAGAGCTAGAGAATGTTTCTTCTAGCTAGAATGTAATCATAAATTTTGCCTACAGGTGTCTTCACTCTTAGATGTTTTTGTCATTTGAAGGTAGAGGGACTATATATAGTGAAGGAAGACATACAATGTATAGTTCATCTGTGGCTCTTGTAACAGCATGGAAAGCTCTCCCAGCTGTAACCAACTTCAATTTGCAGCTCTCATGGCAGGCAAGAAAATCCATCACTGAAAATGCAGGCACTTTCGTGATCTTTTTTAAAAGAGGATGTGTTGTTCAGATATTCAGACATTATTCAGTTAATTTATTGATTTGTTTGAGTGCAGGTCAGGTGATCACTGCCAGTATTGCTGACATCATTGCAAATTACTCATTCAAGGATATTCTAAGGAAACTGGCTCGAGAAAAACAGACGGAAGTGGCTCCAGCTTCCTACGATGATAGTTACCTCGGTGAGATCCATTGCTCAAGACACTTGTTTCCTCAAAAGACACACATATTAAATGTGTGGACATGTTTTATTCCTCAGTCACCTAATATTATTTGGCATCTTATGCAAGTTTTCTATTCTTATTAGCTTAGATGGACTCTGAACTTGCTTTTCTTTTGATTCAGCCATGATACATAACCTACATGACTTGACAGATATTTTTTTAATCCTCACCAGAGGACATTCTTTCATTGCCTTCAGAAAGAGCAACAGCCAGAGACTTTCCGGTTGCTAGAATGTTTGACCATTCATTATGTGCAAACTACACAATGTCATTCCACTACTGTTGTTTGCCACCTGTGGTACCCTAATTGGCATTTTGACAGATGGATGCCTTTAAAAAAATAGTTATGTTTTGTGATCTCACCTCATATTAGAGCTAAGTGAAATTTATGGGAAACCATCATTAAGTGAATTAGGAATTAGGCCTTGTTGGTGATCAGAAATAGCAAAATCTGAGCACAAGGGATACCGTTCAGAGTATCATGTTTGATAATGGTGAATCGGTGACTTTAAAATGTAATGGTCCCCAATTGTACTTTAAAGTGGGTTGTGAAGCATTCCAGACTCTGTGTTGCTACACTCAGGAATATTGTGCTTCCAGGATTTAGCACAAAAGTGTTCATAGTTTCCCTTTATAGAACCTTAAACTTTGATGTTACAATATTTGTTGAGATTTTGGTACAAAGCAATACTATGGTAGGTCTTTCATTTTTCTAGATATATAGCTCATTTATTTGTAAAGCATTTAAACATGTAATTTTTCCCTTTAAAACAGGATATTCAGTTGCTGCTGGGGAATTTACAGGAGACACTCAGCAAGGTGAGAGACATTGTTGAATGTAGGTCATTTATAAAACATGGGGAAAGGTAAAAATGACTAAAAAGACCTTTTACAAATGTAATTTTCTTTGCTACACTAAATGTATATAAATGGAATCCCAGAATGTATATGATATTTTGTAGAAAAGCAAACTAATACACTTTGGCACAGATTTTTAAGACTCAAAGAATTTCATATGAATGAATACCAATCTTTATGCGATCTAGTTAAGCAGTAAAAAATTAATCTTGTGGTCCCATGTTATGAATAAGAAAAATACAGACGATTAAATGACTTACACAAAAGCCATGCTGTTAGTGACACCTCAAGTGCAAGGAATCAAGATCCCTCCTATTAATTTCTGGGATCTCATATTGGACATATTCAAACTAAGCTCCCCACCCAACAACAACCCATTACCTCCACATTATTTCCTCTTTCTCTTTGGACATGGCCAAACCCAAAGTAACAGAACACACTAATCTCTGTCTTCATGTAGCCCCTCACCTTCTGTCTTCTAGGTCTCAACCCTCTGATTCTGTATCTACCCTCATCTTCCAGGGGCCAAATGCTACTTTTTCTTTTGAGGCCAATTTTAAATATTATCTCCAGAAATCCTTCCTTACCTTTCTTCTTTAAACTCCTGTATCAGGCCATAATCAGTGTGGCTCTGTTGGTTGGGTGTCATCTCACAAAGTGAAAAGTCTCCAGTTCAATTCTTGGTCAGGGAACATGCCTGGGTTGTGGGTCCACTCCCTAGAAGTGGTGTGGATGAGAGGCAACTCATCACTGTTTCTCTCTCACATCAATGTTTCTCTCCTTCTCTTTCAATCTCCCTTCCCCTCTCTCTAAAAATAAATAAAATCTTAAAAAAAAATGAACTCCTATATCATCTCATTTTTCCTTCTACTAAGGCATTTACCATTTATGCACTCATCAAATATTTTTGAGCACCTACTACATGCCAGGCTGTGTGTTGAGTGTTAAGCACACAGAGGTGAACTTAATCCCAGAGTTTATTGTCTAGGGTGGCTGACAGACATTAAACAATGAATACAAAATGCCTGATTAAAACTTGTAGTAAGTTAGGGTAAAGTTCTAAACACAGAACTAATCACATTCATGAGGACTCTACCCTCATGACCTAGTCACCTTCCAGAAAACCCATCTCCTAATATCATCACATTGGGAATTAGTTTTCATCACATGAATTTCTGAAGATACAAACATTTAGTCCATAGCAGTACCTATCATATATAAGACAATAAATGGTAGTGTTAATTTACTAGTAAAATTTATTGAGTACCTCAATTATCAATCAATATTTGCCATTCTCTACCTTGTCTCATATGAACATTAACTGCCTTTCACTAATGTGTTTTGTAATTCACAAATAATTAAGAGTAAATTAAAGATGGCCATCTTTAGGAATCATCACAGCTCTTTTAATAGTTTCAACTTGACAAGACATACAAAGCAGAAATTAATGAAGAATGTTTTTGCTGTTAGATACAGGTTGAAAACAGGCATCTATTTTTTCTTTTAAAAGAGCATTTTTCATTTGAATACAAGCTAATTATTAAAGACCCTCTCTTTCTATCATGTTTTTCTTCAAGATACTAAAAGACAATCTATTGTGGTGGTTAAAAGCCTGGACTTCAGAGCTAGACCACTTGGGTTTAAACTCTGACTTTGCCACTTACTAGCTCTGTGACCTAGTTACCTAACATCTCAGTGCCTCCACTCCTTTATTCCTAAAATATGGACAATGATGATGATAGTATCACCTACATCATCACATTCTTGCAAGGATTTACAAATTAATCCTATATATTCATAGAACAGTGCAATGCCCGATACATAAAAATACCATTTAGATATTAGCTGTAATCAGAAAGAATCTTTGGATTAGGAGCCATCAGAGCTGGAATAAATATCACCTTTATGAAAGTTAGATCTTACAATCATTTAGTGATTTAGCAAAGGAAACTGCAAAATGTGCCAAATGATTTTTAAATGTGGCATTAGGGCTCTCTATTGGAAAGCTCTCCAGACGAGCATTCAGTTCAGACCCAAAGAAATTAATTATGATGCATGACAGCTTATCATAGGAAAAGATGAAGGAAAATCATAGTCGTTTTCCAAAGGATCTCAGAAATATCTAGAGAATGGATCCAAATTTTCAGTGATTTACAAATATCTAAAGTAAAGGCATTACCAGAGATCATAATGCGTTCATCAGACCACTCAAAGTCCAAGACTGTTCACTATTTACTTAATTAGACAGGAAGGAGTGGGAATTTTATGCAAAACAGTGAGCAACTTGATGTCCTATAGATGAGAGATTCCTAATACTGGATCCTTGAACTCTAGGTGGTACATGGATGAACCTCATGGAATTCGAATGCTCAGAAATTATATGCAAACTTTTGTATGTATGTGAATTTTTCTGGTGAGAAGATCCGTAACTTTCATCTAATCTTCAAGTGTGTTCATGATTCAAAAAAGGTTAAGATCCTCCATTCTCATTTTAGAGTGAGATGAGGTGAGCTAATGCCCAAGGAAGTGATCTGGTCCTACTGAATCCTGGGATAGTCATTTGATGTGATGGAAAGAATATTGACTTTGCTGCCAGTTCTTGTGTTCTGCTAGTCACCAATTATTACGGTGACTGGACCTTTCTAATCCTCAGTTTCCCAACCTGCCAAAAAGGGATATGAATGACTACTTTTGAGAGGTTAAATTAGAGAAATACTATAAAGAACATGCCACGTTGTCTAGTGGGTAGAAGACATTCAATAAATGCTAGCCTCCTTTCTACTTCTCATTAGTGGGGTTGACATCCATATCATATATCTCAAGGCCAGTGATCTAAATTTTTCCTGTACACAGTGTTAATATTAAGAGACCGCTGAAGGTTTTGCCATGAGTTACTGAAATGTTTCCAAGAAAAGTATCCTATTTTCCCTCCCCTCACTGAATATTTAGGTAGTTGAATGACAGTTCTCCTAACTTGCCTCAGATACCAATCAATTTATTGTCTTGATCATTTTAAACAGTTATGAACACTTTTAATCAACATTACATTTGATAACTTCTTTTTTTAATGTTTCAAATAGTTTTTATCTCAATTTGAATGTTTATCTGCTTTTTGTTTGTTTTTTTAAGTGTATTTTATTGATTATGTTGTTATGGTAGTTCCAATTTTTTCCCCTTTGCTCCCCTCTGCCCAGTATCCCCCTTCCCTCCAGCAATTCCCTCCCCTTGGTTCATGTCCGTGGGTCATGCATATAAGTTCTTTAGCTTCACCCTTCCCTATATTATACTTAACTTCCCCCTGTCTATTTTGTACCAACCAATTACACTTCTTAATCCTGTACCATTTCCCCATTTCTTCCTCTTACCCCTCCCAGCTGATAACCCTCCAAATGATCCCCACACCTATGATTCTGTTCCTATTCTGGTTTCCTTAGTTGGATTTTGTTTTTATTTCATATATTCAGTTGTTGATAGTTGTGAGTTTGTTGTCATTTTAGTGTTCATAGTTTTGATCTTCTTTTTTCTTAAGTAAGTCCCTTTGACATTTCATATAATAATGGCTTGGTGATGATGAACTCTTTTAGCTTTACCTTGTCTGGGAAGCACTTCATCTGCTCTTCCATTCTAAATGATAGCTTTGCTGGATAGAGTAATCTTGGTTGTAGGTCCTTGCTTTTCATCACATTGAATACTGCTTGCCAGTCCCTTCTTGCCTGCAAAGTTTCTTTTGAGAAATCAGCTGGTAATCTTATAAGCACCCCTTTGTAGGCAACTCTCTGCTTCTCTCTTGCTGCTTTTAAGATTCTCTCTTTACCTTTCACCTTTGGCACTTTAATCATGATGTGGCTTGGCATGGTCCCCTCTGATTCCAGCTCTCCCAGGACTCTCTGTGCTTCCTGGACTTGTATGTCTATTTCCTTTGCCAAATTTGGCAAGTTTTACTCCATTATTTTTTCACATAAGTTTTCAATTTCTTGCTCTTCCTCTTCTCCTTCTGGCACCCCCATGATTTGGATGTTGGCATGTTTAAAGTTGTCCCAGAGGTTCCCAAGCCTCTCCTCATTTTTTTTCAGTTCTTGTTTCCTCATTCTGTACTGATTGACTGTTTTTTTCTTCCTTATATTCCAAATCATTGATTTGAACCCTGGTTTTCTTGCCTTCACCATTGGTTTTGTGTGGATTTTCTTTCGTTTCACTTAGCATAGCCTTCACTTCTTCTCTTATGTGTTTGCAATACTCAATCATTTCTGTCAAACCTGTGAGCATATTTATTGCCAGTGTTTAGAATTCTGCATCTGTTAAGTGGGCTATCTCCTCATCTGTGAGGTTGGCTATCTCCTTGTCACTTAGTTCTCCCATTGGAACGTTGGTCCATTCCCCCTTTTGGGCCATACTTCTGTCTCCACATCTTGACAGGCTCCTGTTTGTTTGCCTCTGTGTCTTAGGTAGAGCTGTCGCTCCTGTTACTTTGTAAGGGGCGGGGCCTTAGGGATTGTCAGTACAAGGGTGACCTTTTTAACCACGTCGTGGCACTGTATGCGGGGGAGGGATCAGAGAGGGAACAATGCCACTTGCTCAGCACTCGCTCCTTTTCCAGGCACTTCTCCAACTTCTGTATGGGACTCGTGCCTCTCTAGCTGTTGCCCTAGCTGTCATTCCCAGAGTGGATGGGTCTGCAGACGTTCTAAGACTGAAGGGGCCTTTAAACAAGCAGATTCTGCTGAGAGACTAGCAGTTTCTGCCTCCGTCCCAACCCCTACTGGTTTGCACAGTCAGAAGCAATGAGGCTTGATTTTCCCTGGTTCTGGGACTGTGAGCTGGTCTGGTGAGGAGCTGGGAACACTCCCCAAGTGTCCCTCTTGACTTTTCAAAACATGTGACTGTGCTTTCTGCTGATCTGCTGTTGCCACTGCTGCTGGCACCACCACCACACCACATCCTCTCACCCCGGCTCTGCCCCTCCTACCTGTCTGGATGAGTATTTCTTCTTTATATCTTTGTTTGTTGGACTTCCATGCAGTTTGATTTTCTGGAACTTCTGGTTGTCTTTAGTTTTGAGGTAGTTGTGTTCCTTCTTAGTTGTGGAGGGAGATGCAGCGTGTCTGTCTATGCCTCCATCTTGGCCAGAAGACATTTGATAACTTCTTAATGTTGTGGCTTTATGAGGTTACAGACTCCAAAGTTACTGAGTGTGATGATGGTCGATTTTTAAAAAACAAAATGCTGAGTGTCTGTGGGATGTGAGAAGTAGTATTTGCCACATGTCTTTCCTGGTTGACAAGTCTGATCCTGAAGTCAGTCAACTCCATTACATCTGACTGTGATCTGTCTTTAGGTGCCATTAGAATTTAATTCCTACCAAGTAAAGATTATAGAACACCAAGAAGTATGCTACCAGTTCTGACAGCTTTCCTGGTGATCTATCCAGATAACTTAGTTGTTCTGAACCCCATTTTATTCTTCAAAAACACTCTTCCCCATCCCTCCTGTTGCTATTGTTGAATTATCCATGCTCACGTCTAAAGCTAATATCCTCTGCTTTGCACCAGGTCCTATCCCATTTCATGATTCAGAGATGCTAGTCTAGCAATTCTTGAGTCTCCTTCTCACAATATCAGCTTTTTCCTTTCTCCTGGATCATTCCCACTGACATACAAGTATACTGTTATTTTTACCATCTTTAAAAAAAGAATCTCTTATTCCATTTCCCCTTTCAGCTACCATATGTATTTTTATGCTTCAATGGAGTCATCGCTATTCTCTGCTATTTTCATGGCCTCCCTTCCTTAAGACCACTCCTGTTAGATCAGACTCCTACCACTCTACTGAAACTGTTCTTAACCAAGCAAACCAGTGGCCTCATGCAACTCCTCTTTCTAGGCTATCAGGAGCATTTGACAGAGTTAATCTCTCCCGCCTCATTTCTTCCTTTGGCTTCTCAGAGAGTGGCAGTTCCTTCTCCATCTCTTTTACTGATTGCCGTTTTAATTTCCTTCATCTCATTCACATGACCCAAGGTTAAGTACAGTGACTCTTTTTTACTCTTTGCATACTCTGTGGGTAATCTCATCCAGTCTCACTTCTCCAGGTTTCACTGAATTCCAAGTTCATATGTTCAGCTCTCTACTCAACACTCAACATCTCTTTCTAAATCAGTCTTAAACCTAATGTGCTGATAACTGAAATCCTGACCTTCCCCACTGACATATGCTCTGTCTTCCACTATCTTCACTTCAGTAAGTGGCAATGCCAACCTCCCAGTTGCTCAAACCAAATACCTTGAAGGCAGTCTTGAACCATGTTCTTTCTTTCATACCCCATTCATATTTTATTCATGAACACATCCAGCTCACTGAACTCTCATAACAAGACCAGAATCTGACCACTTCTCACCTCCTTCAGAGCATCTACTCTGATCCAAGTCCCCACTGACATTACTGTAATATATAGCTTCCTAGCTGGCCTCCCTGTATTCATCCTTGCCCACCTGTAGTCTACCCTGAGCCCGCAGCCAGAGTGGCCCTTTAGAAACAGAAATCAGATTGTGTAACTTATTTATTTACAATGATGTTCCAACTTATTCAGGCTAAAATCCAAATCTTCACAATGACCAACAAAACACTAATGAAGCCACTAATTGCTTTGACATCATCTCCTACTCCTTTACCCCTCAC
The DNA here is from genome assembly GCF_987537825.1 of Furipterus horrens. Lineage (NCBI taxonomy): Eukaryota > Metazoa > Chordata > Mammalia > Chiroptera > Furipteridae > Furipterus > Furipterus horrens. The sequence continues at coordinate 142,108,242 of NW_028327172.1, read as the reverse complement.
TCCCCCTTCTCCAGCCACCATGACCTCCGTGTTCCTTTGAGTACTCCAGATACTTTTGCACTTGTTCCCTTTGACTAGAACATACTTCTCCCAGATCTCCATAATATTCACTTCCCCACTTTCTTCAGTCTTTGCTCAAGTCACCTCCTCTCTAAGTTGTTCCCTGACTACCCTGATACATCACAAGCCCATCCTTACTCCAACTCCAGCACTCCCTGTTCCCTTGTGCTGCTTAGTTTTCTCCACTATACTTACCTGCTCCTAACAAACCATTTAACTAACTCTATTTTTTAAATTGACCACCTCTTCCAACTACAGTATTAGCTCCATGAGAGCAGGGAATTTTACATTTCATTGTGTACCCTGTGTGTGCCTATAAATGTTTGTTGATTAAATGAGTTAATTTACTACCAAAAAGTCCCACATCTAGCCCCAAAATGAATCTACTAATGCTAACAGTATGACCACCCAACTTTGCTAATGTTGAGCACAGTATACAGAGTTAATGCTGGAATTTGTGCTCCACTTTTAGGGGCAGGAATTAGGGGAAGGGAAATTTGAATGGAAAAGGACTTTTCCAGGCCCTTCTTCTTTAAATAAAACTAAATTTTTAACCCCAATGAATCATATAATAGTTTGATTTATAGAAATGACAACTGGAAATATCTTTGGTATCAGAGATTCCAACTCCCACCTATTTGAGGTGACTGAAAAAAAAACAGGTTCAATGACTCACCCCAGATATATGACAGTACAAAGGACCAAAAACACTCCTTTGTGAATCTAGAACTAGATCTCTGTGCCCTGGAATGTCTGCCCCCTTTCCGTAGTTGTTTCCTGTACCTCTGTCATTGAAGCTTCCTCTCTTGGCTGCTAGGTTGCCCCCTAATTTTTCTGCCAACAAACAGTTTCAGGGGTCAGATTCATATTAGCTATGATATGTGGTTTTTTCTTAGATAACCAAAATAGTTTTAACATTTTAGTATTACAGGAGCTGCTAACTTTTTATACTAGTACAAAAGATGTCATCATGGTGAAAGGTGGGGAGATCAAGTAAGAGGTTTAGCCTACAAATCACACGCAGGACTGAGAAGCCAGGCAGAAACACATGGAGACTGGGGATGGAGGCTGCTAACTCTCAGAGTACAGCGTCAGGTCTTCTGTTTTCTATTGTCTGTAGCAGAAGCAGAATCCAATGCATGCAAAACCATGACTACAAACTTCCAGCTCTCTGCATGACGTACTTATTTAAGAAATACTGTCTTTAACTGATTTGTTCTGAGCTATAAATATATATAATTTGCCTTCTAAATGACTCTTTTTATCACCAGAATTGGTTGCTGGAGTTCCAAGAGGAGCACAGAATTTTGGTTATGTGAGTACTAAGGATGAATTACAGAATATTTTCTTGTGTATACAACTTTTAAATCTTTTAAAATGCCCTGTAATAGCAAGCCCCTACTGATCCCTGCTTGTTTTGTTTCTAAAAAAGGGGCTAGATCTTTTTTTCTGATCTATGTGGAGGATCAGTTACATAACTGGTGGGACCCAGTGCAAGATAACGCAGGACCCCTTGTTCAAAGTTATTAAGAATTCTAGGACATGGTAGCTGGGCATTAAAGCAAGGGTTGGGTCCCTCATAGCTTGGGGTCCTGTGTGACTGCACAAGTCACACACCCAGAAGCCTGCCTGGTCCTTGGGCATAATCTAGGAATAATTGCAGAGGACCCCATTGTTGATATGATCACACTTTAATGTCTCCTATGGTAGAAATAATAAAATCAGTTGTTTCACTAGTGCATTAGTTTCCTTAGGGCTGCCACTATAGATTACCACAAACTGAGTGGCTTAAAACCACATAAGTATACTCTCTCCAGAGGTCTGAAATCTGAAATTAAGGGGTCTGCAGGGCCACACTTCCTCCAGTGCACCTAGGGGAGAATGCTTCTTATCTCTTGAGCTTCAGGTGGCTCCCACCTCTCCTCGGCATGTGGTGGCTTAACTCCAGTCCCTGCCTCAGTCTTCATATGGCTTTCGTCCATCTGTATCTATGTGTGTCACTCCGTTTCTTATAAAGACACCAGTCATTAGATACAGGGCCTACCCAAAATCTAGAGTGATTTTATCTCTAGATCCTTAATATTTCATCTACAAAGACCCTACTTCTAAATAGCAGCATGATCTTGGGAGGAATGCTATTCAAATCTGTTACAACTAGTTACTACAAAATTAGGAAAAGAAACTAAATAGACCTTATAAAAAGAAAGACTTTTTAAATAAAAATATTTTAAATAATGTTTATTTTTAAAACATTTAGTAAACTTGTAATATTTATGGATTTGGGGTTGGATGAATACAATTAAAAGGAATAATTTTGCTACATGAATAACATTTTAAATTTTCATTTTTTGCAAAGAGGCATACTCTCCAATTTCTCATGATAGCATAAATCTATACAAAAATCCTGATTAGATAAATTAACCAACCATCAGTTTAATTGTTCTTAATGTTCTTGAATTCAAATTTTCTTTCTCTACTTCCAAGTAGTAACCATACATTTTGTCTGAATGGACCCTTAGATGTAACCATGAACAGAAAGTTTAGTGGAATTTTTAAAAGATCATTCTTATGGGTTACATTTTTATTTTATATATAGCTAATCATTTATCACTCTTCTCCAAAATTTAAGAATGATATAAGTTATAATTAAATTTTTTTCCTCAATTCTGTATCAAATGATGTAACCTATCTAATTTCTATGATTTCAGGTTTCAATCATTAACTCCACAGATATGACTTTTATTCAGAATTTCACTGGTGAACAGGTGAAGACATTTTAATATCAAATAATGTCACTTGGTACTAATAGCATATAGTAATACTGATGTCATTTATTCTATAAGATAAATATTTACTGAGCACATACTATGTTCTGGAATCTGTTCTAGGCACTGGGAATATAGTCACACACGTGACAAATGAGAACCTAGATTTTATGCAGCAGTGTGGGGCAGGTGATCGGAGGAGGGACAATAATTAATTAACAAATAAATGTCCACAATAATTTCAGATAGTGATAAATTTTACAAAGACAGATTATGATCCTTAAAAGCCAAAGTGCTACTGGGATTTGAGAGCAGTCCTGTTCTATGGCAGCCCTGTAATAGTGCCTGGTGGTGAGCTCTGGGCACCCCCCTCTCATCTGAGAAGACACAGGCTTCTCATATATCCCCCTGTACTGGGCAGAGTCAGTGATCTTGGGCTCTGTCTCCTCTTTTCACTGTGACTGGAGCCATCCCCTGATCCCAAAATTATATGGAGGTTGACAGGCTATCTGGTCTGTTCCCTTCCTCAAAGGGAGCAAGTGCTCCTTACCAGTCACTGTCTGAGGTCTTACCAAGCATGGGCTAATTGCCTGAAAACAGGCTGCTGTCATCCTCCTGATGTAATGTGCCCTGCAGTCACACTTCATACAACATCCTATGTTTTCCTGTATCTTGTGACCTGTTGAAAGTTGCCATGTTTCTTTAAACAATGAATGTGGTGCTGCTATCTAAGGTAGCCAGTCATGAGTTGAATTAGTTTCTCTAGGCAACCAATATTCTCTCCCCACTCTACCAATCCAGCTTGCTAAGAGTCTAGCAAGACTCACATTGGCCAAGTCACATCTTGGACTTTTAGATTATTATATAAAATACTACAATTCTCAACTTTTAGCTAGAGAATTAGAATAATATATTTGTCATGCAGTTATGATTAATAGAGTTTTTCAATGAAAACAGAGCATTTTTGACATTCCCATTCCCCCAAAATTGGGGCTTTAGCCTATCCATTACTCTGCAATTTTCAATAAAGCCTTTAACAATGTCTCTCATGATACCTATGAAGTAAATATGGAGAAATAAGGATGGGATGATAGTGAAGTTGGCTGGACTTGTGAATTTTGAACAACTCTTCATAGGTGGTGATAATGAATTGTTTAATGAAAACTGGCAAGATTTCTCCTTTGCCCAGATTTGTTTTACATTTTACATTTGTTTTACATTAGAAGCTCCTTAAACATTGTTAAATTTGGCTTTTTTATAACTTCTCATCTTTAATGTTCCTAGTTTTGCAATCTTGAACCTGAGAACTTAGTACATAACTGATGAGATTCCTCTGGGTAAAGGGCACATGATGCCAACCAGGAATAAGAATGTTACTGTAAATGTTTGGAATAGAGAAAAGAGGTGGGAGAATCGAATTCTTGTGTGACATTTGATCACTCCTGTACTCATTCCTTTGCAAAACATACCTGGCATCTGGCACCTATTCTGAGTTCGATAAACCATGGTCAGGCAGTACAGATAGAAGAGTGAACAACACACACCAACACTTCCACCTTCTGTGGAGCACACTCTTAGTGGGTTTATGCTGATTAAATTAGTAGGCAATGGGATGCTAAGTCAGCTAAGGCACTGGATGACAGAATATGGAAACAAAAAGTTCCTGAAAAACTGAAACTATGGGCCAAATCTGAGAAGATTATAAATCTTGAAAGCATAGGTTGAAAGACTAAAACTTAAGAGCTAGAACATGGGGAGATTATGGCACACTAGTTACACTCAGAAAAGACTCAGGAATCTTATTTGGCAATAAACACAATATGGATTGGTACTGAGAAGCAATTGCCCCAAATTAAATCCCTTGTTATTCTTTAATTATATAAAGAGCCCAAAGCAGAGTGTAAGTACTACTTAAAAGGAGTGTTGATGTGCTCATGGGGTATCAACTTCTCTTTGGTATCACATGTAGCATCTTTAAGAAAAAGGAGCCAGGATGGTATACCAGCTGAAAATATTTCCATATGAGATCTCATATGACAGTGAAATTAGATTTATTCTCTGAGGTTTAAGACTGCAGAACTAGGTAGGTGTAAGGACTAGAAGTTATAGAAGGGCGAATTTTAGTAAAGAACATTATAATAATTGAGTCCATAAATTGAATGGCCTGATTGTTGAACATCTTCTGAGGGTGTGCAAGAGGATGTCAGAGATATTGAGGGGAAAATTATATATTGGGTAAGGAGTTAGACTAAATGACTCCAAGATTCTCTGTACATTCAACAGTATGTGAATTTAATGCAAATATGTGCTCCAATTAGATTAATATTTTAGGGATTGAGATATGACTATAAAAATGGTTTCTGAACATAAAATATATCATCTTATGGTTTTCCTTTGCAGATGGCCTCTTATTTTGGATATACGGTTGCAATATCAGATGTTAACAATGATGGGTAAGTTAATAAGGGAAGGGTTTAGTCAAGGAATGTGTATAAATGACTCATGGACATGGACAGTGGGAGGGATATGATTGTGGGAGAAGGGGTGGGCTGGGGGAGGGGGAGCAATGGGGAAAAATGGGACAACTGTAATTAAAAGAACAAAAAATAAAATTTAAAAAAAGAAAATAAAAGAAAAGCATATTCAAATAACTAATAAAATGTGAAATTATGTTTAAATTAAAAACAAAAAAACAACTTCCTCACTCACCATATATTATATTCATCCATGAAAACGTTATATTTTTCCCTTAATGAAATACATCCTTCCATACCTGCTCAACAAGATAGAGACTCTCTTGTTTTAGTTTTGTTTGTTTTTGTTTGTTTGTTTGTTTTTTCAGGACAGGAGGATACATCTCCTAAAGAATTCTGTCATCCTAGTTTATACTTAACTGAGATTTTCCACATCTGCTACTTCTAGAAAAGGACTATTTTACTTAGTTTTATCTTTAATTTAATGAATTGAATAGTCCTTGACCATTCAAAATCTATAGCCATTGAAGTGTTTGATCATCTCTTTTCACCCTTTAGCAAGTGATACATTCATAAAACATTTTTATATAAGAGGTATTTTTCAAAAATATTTTTTTCTCTTGACATTGCTTTAACCAACATACTGGTAACACCATGGAGGACATGAAATAATCATGTTATTGTTTTTATATTATGGTAGTAAATTGAAGTTGAGCTTGGACCAAACAACATGATAAATTATGTTTGTGTTTAAGCCATGACTTCAAAAATGGTTATTAAGCATCTCTTTGATTCACTAAAAGCACCTGACAGGTAAAACAAATGACCAAATAAGAAAACCAATACATTGAGATGAACATCATGATTATCCACCCAGTTAATCTTGTTGGAGCACTTACTGTGTGCCAGGGATTGTTCTCAGTGCCCAGAATATAGTGGTGAATGGAACTCACATTTCTGTAGAAAGAAAATATTTGAAGAATATAGACTATGTTTCAGGATCTGGCTTAAGCACTTTAGATTCATCATTGTCAGACATTAGCTGTGACCTTTGTATAGCTAGAAATGTACTTTATACATTATATGGTGGCTTATGATTGGAGATTATTCTTTCATTGAACATACATTGCTTAAGCATCTACCACACACTAACAGTGTTCTACCTGCTACAGTATAGCAGAGAGAAAAATAGAAACCCCTACCCTCATCAAGTTTATACTAGAGTTAGAGAGGGGTGTGGAAGCTAAAGGCAAAAAACAAACAAGTCAAGTAAAGCATATGTTAGATCATGATGAGCATTGTGTAGGAAATAAATACAAAGGCTGAAAGCAACCAAGATGTCCTTCAGCAGGTGAATGTATAAATAAACTGTGTTACACCCAGACAATGGAATATTATTTAATGCCAAAAAAAAATGTGCTATCAAGTCATAAAATGACATGGAGGAAACTTAAATGCATATTATTAAGTAAAAGAAGCCAATCTGAAAGGCTAGCTACATAGTATATGATTCCAACTGTATGACAATCTGGAAAAGGCAAAACTATGAGACAGTAATAAGATTAGTGGTTGCCAGGAAGAAGGGGTGAATAGGTGGAGCACAGAGGACTTTTAGGGCAGTGAAGCTACTCTGTATGATAACGACACTGGTGGGTCCATGTCATCATACATTTGTCAAGAGCTCATAGAATGTACAACACCGAGCGTGAACCTGAATGTAAGCTATGGACTTGGGCCATTATAATGTGTCAGTGTAGGTTCATTGATTGTAACACATGTCCCTCTCTGGTGGGGATGTTGATAAAGGGGTGGCTGTGCATGTGGGGTGGAGAAGAGATATATGGAAACTCTCTGTTCTCCTCAATTTTGCTTTGAACCTAAAACTGCTCTAAAAAATAAAGTCTATTAATTATACTTATAAAAACAAAAACAAAGGCATGGGGAATATTGGAAGGGATGTGATTTTAAATCAAGTAGCTAGAGAAGGCCTGGGTGTTAAGGTTACAGTTAAGGAAAGACCCTACAGGAGTAAGGGGGCAAGCACAATGATTTTGGGGGAAGAGTGTTCAAATTATTGGAGGTGATGCATCAAAGATGAGGGGAGAGGTAACAGTGGGGAGCAGGGGCATGGAGGTCTGTGAGTGCTGCAGTTACTCTAAACTGCTTTACACATTGCCACCCTGACTCTGCCTCAAGCTGAATGGGTCTGTTTCCAAGAAGGACACCTCATCTTGTGAGCCATTGGACGGTTCTAAGTGAGGCAGTGGCTTGCTTGCTCCAGCTTCAGTCTTAGCAGGTATGTTCTGTCTGTTGGGTCTCCTGGCAAGAGTCCTCCTGGAAGCTCATTGCCCTCAGCCAGGTGAGGCAGCACAGAGGTGTGGGCGGAGCCACAGCAGTGGCAGGAAGTAGAAGTGGCTTTACTCTGGATAGATTTTAAAGGTTTGTTTGAATGTCAATCTCACCCTGGAAGCAGAGGGTTTCAAATTAAGTTGCCTTAATCCTGAGCTGTCTGAGTTGTGAAAAGGAGGTAACAGTTAGGACCACCATTCACAATTTCCAACCTGGATGAACTGCACTTGTTATCAGAGCCTTTTAGTAATTTAGAAAGAAAATAACTGAAGAACTGGAGTCCAAAACATGGCATATTGCCATTCTTTAGGGAAAACAGAAAATCCCACAGTGGCCTTCGGGGTTCATGTAGAACACACTTCTCTCAACAGATGGTCACAAACAAGCACAAGGGCTGCTCCCCCGGGAGCCACACAGCACTTTGTGGGACACAGATGAACTTAGCACAAATTCTTTATATTGCACTGAAAAATATGTCCATTTTCTTAATATTGCTATTTTTTTAAAAAAATAAAGTGCCCCTAGATTCTCGGTTTGTACATAATTAGCTGTTTTTAATTGTTTACATGCTATGTCAATTCAAGGTCCTGTTATAAGGGAGTATGCAGTAGAAGCCGCTGAGAGCCTTTCTTCTCAAATAGAAGTGGGCAGCTCATGTGAAGTCTGAGTTTACAGTAAGGAAGATATAATCTGCCATCATCTCTGTGGAACCTGTATTTCTAGAGTAATCATTTGGTATTGTTGGCTTTCAAATAGACACAAACAGGAAAAGCATGGTTCCTGTATTTCTGGGTCTATACTGGGTCCCAGAATGGGAATCTGAAAACCACTAGGAACAGTGATAGCCAATGTCTCCTCACCTCTTGAGATGGGCACTCATCCTTGGTGAAGGCACAGACTCCTCCTAAGCCTCCATGGTGGCTCCATGCAGACACACGTGGCCTTGTCTGGAGAAAGTGCTTCTGCCGCTCTCTTTTCTGACTAGGTCTCCAGCAGAGATCCGAGGCCACAGATTTGCAGCCAGCGAGAACCCTTATCTCCAAATTTTCCTGGACATTATCTATATATTTTGTCTCCCCAGTTTGTTAGCAGTTTCAAATGCAGAAAACTCATTCTCCACTGAAACTGTTGTAGGACCTAATATTGCTGTTAAGCAACATGATTTTTATCATGTATGATTAGCAGAAAATTTTTCCCTCTCTCTGTGCCTTCATGTGTAATAAGCCTAATCACATCTGACCATCTGTACTACAATCCAGTGAAATGACCTAAAATTCACTCATGAGGAAACTGAGGCACAGAAGTTAAGTGAATTTCCCAAGATCACACACTGAATAGGGAAATGTCTCAATTAGTTTCTGGACCTTCAGCTAATATACCCTACAAGTTTTTGTGGTTATTTTTTTACTATCTACAGAGGACAATTTATTATGTTCTATAAAATATAATTTCAGTCTTCAAGATTTTATAATCTGTATTAGGAATTTTCAATCAAATAAATGAGTAAATGATGGCATGACTCATTTTTAAAAGATGGGAAGTGGGATGATTTAGTATAATTGTCATTAAAGAAATCTAATAACCTCTTTTATTTTTATTTTTTTAAATAAAAGCATAAGGTGTACAACATGGTGTTTTGATATAAATATACATAGCAAAATGATCACTGTGTTCAAGTTAATTAACATTTTATCTATGGGATCCATCTGTTTCCATCCAACTATGTGATCTGTGGGGGGGGAGGGGTGGGGGTAAGAGAGCACCGGAGATCTACTCTCTTAGCCAAGTCCCGGGATACAATACAGTATCATTAACTATAGTCACCATGCTGCCCATTAGATCTCTAGACTTACTCATCCTACGTAACTGCAACTTAGTACCCTTTGACCAGTATCTCCCCATTTCCCCTACTTCTCTACCCCTGGCAACCACTATTCTACTTTCTATGAATTCAAGTTTTTTAGATTCCATTATACTCACACACACACCATTCTATCTACCTACCTATATATATATTTATATATACATATACATAAACGTATAGATGTAGTCTATATACATCTATGCTTGTAGATCTAAATGTACATATACACATAGAAGACATATAAATAAAGGTTGTGGTAGAAGAATAACATCCATGTTTTAAACGTTTTACTCTATTTTGACTATTGATAAAAAACTACATTCTACTTATTAACTGTGCATTTTAATAATTTCCAATATTGTTATAAGCAAGGTCTTCTACTTTATAAAAATATAAAATCATAATTTCAAAGTTATTTCACCCAAAGAATTTTAAGGTTGTCTTTAATTATGCTAGAAATAACTGGTGATTATAGAAAATTCAGTTGCAAATGGTTTATAAGGCCATGGCATATATGAAAATTCAGTTTGTTCCATTATATTGAAAATAAGCCACACTAGTCTGCTACATTTTACTGAGTTATTGGTTATGATTCATAAATAATTTTACAGAGTCTATATAACTCCTACAACTTTTTTAAAAATCACAAAGCCCTTTCTAGCTTTTCTAGAATTTATCAGTTATTAAGGAAGTATCAGTGAGCATTCCTCACCTAGCAGAGTTCACTACTGGATTTGACATTTAACTCCCATTTTTTTACCCAAATTCATATCATATATACAAGGTTGGGCAAAAGTAGGCTTATAGTTGTATGTATGCAAAATAGTACAATAATTAATAAATAATACCACAAGAATAAACTCTGTTTCTAGTACTCACGGCTGTAAACTTAACCTTTGCCCCACTCTGTATATGGGCTGCATCTTTCCTTTTAAACCCTGGACCTGAGTGGATGCTGTGCAGGACTCAGAAAAGGATTAAGAGCATCACTCAGCTGGTTGATTGTTTATGGTTGAGAAGTTAAGACTCCCACGTTTTGTGTGATTGATCTAGACTTTCCTTTCTCCAGCCAAGAGAGGATGCAGTACTGTTGTGAATGAGGTTATGCAGTGAACATTCTCTGACAGCCTTAGTCAGCTTTTCTATCCATTACACAACAAAAGCAAGGTTCCTACAGATGCTCCTCCAGTCTCAACAACAGAGGGAAAAAAGACAGTGTCATTAACTAATGCAAGAATTTTCCCTTTACAATTTTTTTTAATCCTCCCCTGAGGACGTTTTTATTGCTTTTAGAGAGAGAGGAAGGGAAAGAGAGAAACATTGATGTGAGAGAAAAACATCAATCAGTTGCCTCCCGTACACACCCCGAAAAGGGCTCAAGCACACAACCTCGGTATATGCCCTGACTGGAAATCAAACCCACAACCTTTCAGTGTGCAGGACAATGCTCCAACCAATGGAGCTACCTGGCCAGGTCCACCTCTCCCCACATTTTTTTAATTTAAAATAATCTCCAGGTATTATGTGTGGACTCCAAAAGTTTAGACCAAACAGTTGTGTGCATACTGGTTGGTGGTTGATACTGTCAAGCCTGTGACTGTTTTGAAAATGTAAACAAAGCTGGTGAAATTGACTTCAGTTTAGTTATCTTAAAATAGCCAGAGCTACAAACCCTGTCAATGTAAACTCTGGTAGGAATTTCTGGGTAAACTTAACAACAAATGGAGATGGTATTTTTCATCTTGAGCCCAAGCAAGCAAATCTTTTTTTTTTCTAATGGCTTTTGAAACTTATAGTATTTACACTATTTCGGAAATTCACAGAACTACAGTTTCAGCCATTGGACTGTTACTAGCATCAGAGTGGCTAAAGAATAAATTTAAAGAGATTCCTAGCAGCTAGTCAACTTGAGAGCATTTTAGAGAATATTTACTTGAAAGGAAATAGCTTTGGGTAACTACGTTTTGGTGCTAGATTTAGTCTAAGTGTGTTCTCTCATGCAGGAGAGATCATTATGATTGAAATAAGTAGAAAATCTGGAAAACTAAAGCAAAGAGATTATAAATTAAACTGACCTGTAATATAATTGATAAGCTATATTAGTTCTTGACAATCATAAAATAATTAAGTTGATTAGATATCAACTCTGGTATACAGTCTCTTAAAAAAAAAAACTACATTCTAAAAATTAGCCAGGATCATTAGCATGTAATATGTACTATTGGGGGGAAAAGGAAACAGAAAATTTATATATTAAATCAACATATAAACAATATTTGGCTGCAGAACACTTGAATTCATACTTTTTCATATTGAATATTCTCATCGGTGTCCCTGGCTGGTTTGGCTCAGTGGATTGAGCGTCGGCCTGCGAGCTAAGTGTCGCTGGTTCGATCTTCCAGTCAGGGCACATCAGAGAAGGAAAACTCTGACTCCAAAAAACCTCCGCTGCCTTGCGGCATACCTCTTCAGGGGAAAGGCTAAGGGAGTAAACCCCGACAGAAAATCCGGAGCCGGAGTCCCTAAGGCGGTTTGACGTTGTAGTCAACACCGGCAACTCCTGCGGCGCACCTGAAGCCAAGCTGTATTGACTCCGTCTTTCCCTTGGACCCTTCAGCTGCGAAGAGAGGGGGGGTCTGCTGCATGGGCAACAGCAGACCCTCCATATCACCCTGCCCAGGCTCTGTAGCTTCAGCTTCACTGGAGAGGACACTCCAGCGTCATCACAAGATGTTGATTCAACACGGGAGGAGACAGATACTGTGTCACTCCCGAGTCGGACTGCACAGCCATTCTCGGCGGTGCAGATAGACTCTTAAGAAGCTACACCATCGTCTCTCTCGAGACGGACGGCTGCCGACGGATTCTCATCGGTGGGTTCCTTCACCCTCTCTTTATCGTTATTTATGCTCTGCTTTTCAGGAACACATATATAATGTTTCTACAGCAAACAACATATGAAGAATGAAAAATTGAGCTTAGAGTGGATTTAGACATAAAAGAAGACACAAATAAAACCTGTGTTAAAACTACACAGATTTAAAGAAAACTGCTTAAACATCAGGCATGTCAAATAAAGTGAAAGTTAGCACATACATCCTATTATATAAAATGCCTTTATGTAACATCTTAGATCTCATTCAAACCACTAATGTGACCCAAACAGAGAATATGATTTTAAGTGAAAACTGATCATTATTTATTTTTTCACATATATATGAATATATGTATACAGTAGTCCCTCTCTGTATCGCGGTTCACTGTATCGCAGGATTTTTAAAAATATATTTAATTATTTATCGCGGATTTTTTGCTATATCGCAGGATTTTGCGGTACTGTATGCATATATTGTTAGAGTTACGTAGGTTTAAGAGTGTAAAATATGTTTAAGAACATAAGTAGTGTTTATAAAAGTGTGGAAAAGGTTAATGAGGGACTGGGAATGGTTTTAAGTGTGTGGGAAGGGTTTATAAAGCCTTAAAATGTATATAAATACTAAAATAAATGTAAGGTTCCTACTTCGCGGATTTTCACCTATAGCGGGGGGGGGGGTGTTCTAGAACATAATGCCTGCAATAAGTGAGGGAATACTGTACACACACACACACATACACACACACATATATTCACACATACATATATTTAGTGTATAATAGCCTGGGTACCCTCCTAAGAGAGTATAGCTAGTAACAGGCTGGGTGATTTTATATATATAAAATACAGCTACTTTATCAAAAGGTCAATGAAAAATATCTTTACCAATAAATATTTTAAAACTTGAATTGGATATGTTCCAAAAAAGCAGTTGAAAAATACATTTTGAAATAACCTAATAGCTCACATAGCCTCCTGCAGTAGTTTTCAATGACTGTTTTATTTGTTTGTTTGTTTTTGCTTCATGGCCCATAGTAAGAAATACACTTAACATTGCAACCTAGTACACACACACACAGTTGAACCAAAAGTTTCATGGAACATTTATCCTTATGTGTAATTCATTTACTTCCACATTTTCTATTATATTTTTTCATTTTAAAAAGTTGCTTAAGACCCATTAAATTGATTTCACAATACACTAATGAACTGTAAATAGAGATTTAACAACAGCAGCCTAAACAACAATATATACTGTGACTCTCAAGTGGTATTGCTAATATAAAAGTTATTGACACGACAATCAAAATATTCTGTAAGGCACATTGTACCAATTGAATTCAAGACAGTTATTGTCTCTCAGCCTTATGAGAACAGAATCATAAATTAAGAACAAATGTCTTTCTCTTTTTTGTCATTTAGAACATTTTAGAAGACTTAAACTTACATATCTAGGAAAATGTATTTCTAAGAAAATAAATCTGTGCTGTCATAATACTCCAAGAATCCAAAAATTTCTTGGATTTGCTGGTCTTTAACAATGACAAGTTAAATAATTTTTCATTTCTGGGACTAGGCGTTGGCAGTGAAAAACGCAGTGAGCCAATTGTGTCAGTCCCATGTCATGTTCTTACCCTCGGGGAACAATTATGTGATTTTTTTTTTTCTTCTTTATAGAATGAGAAAATAGCCCCACTCAGTCTTTGTAATAGTGAACCAGTGATTTTAGATGTTTTTGAACTACAAGATAGCAACACACACAGGTTTTTAATAAATGCCTCTTCATACCGGCAATAATAATAACAACAGAGAAAGACAACCAGGTTCCTGCAAGGGAAGGCCGGGGCTACAGTGGCCCCAATCCCTGCTCTCCTCTCTGCCTAGAACAAAACAGGATTACAAGCAATGGCATTTTTAAAAAGTAAATGTATCTGGAACATCAAAATAAAAAAGTTTTACCTAGGTATAGCAATCTGACTTATGTTTTGGTATCTGAGACCAAAATAATAGCTATCCCATGGGCCTTTCACAGCCTCCCTTCCTTCTTGCAGGTTTGTGAAGTCACTGCTCAAGGTGCTCTTCCATCCCTGTGTTGCTCCCCCTGCTGTGGATAGACAGTGAGAGCCTATTCTAGAAGCCCTTGAGGCCCCAGACTGTCCCAACGCTATGTTTCACCTCTTTCTGGCTCTTACAAGGCAGGAGATGGAAAACAAGAATGCGTTTTGCTTGTTTAACAGGAACTCTTCCTGTTTGTATTATAATGTAAAACATCGTGTATTCCCATCAATGGCTAGCCCAATGCCTTCATAATACCTATCATTTATGAAATACAATTGTACAACCTGTGTCTTTGTGGCACATTTGGAGGGAGAGAATGACAGAGAGATGTTAAGTGATGTAGCTAATGAAGTAGCCTATTTCTATCTTACCCACATTTTAGAGGTAATGTGACTTGTTCAATATGACACAACTAGTTACTAAGAGCCAGATTTTAAGTCTAGGTCAGTATGACGTCAAAATTCATGCTATACTCACTCACGCTATCTGTGCTCAACTTACTTTTGCAATTATCATCTTTGTTTAAAGAACTTTAGTTTTTTAGAGCAGATTTGAGTTTAAAGGAAAATTGATCAGGAAGTACAGAGTTCACACAAACTCCCTCTCCCCTCTGCCCTCAGTTTTCCTATTAACATGGTGCATTGGTGTGGGACATTTGTTACAGTTGATGAACCCATATTGATGTATTATTAACTAAATAGTGCACGTTAGGGTTCACTCTGTGTTGTACACTCTTTGGGTTATGCCAAATGCCTAACATCATGCACCTACACACAGTATCATATAGAATAGTTTCATTGCCCTAAACATGTCTTGTGCTTCACCTATTCATCCTTCAACTCACCCATCCCCTGCCAGCTACTGGTCTTTATGCTTTCTCTGTAGGTTTGCCTTTTCCAAAATGTCATAAACTTGGAATCACACAGACTGGCTTCTTCCACTTAGCAATGTACATTTCAAGTTCCTCCATATTGTTTTGTGGCTTGATAGTTCATTTCTTTTTATTGCCGAAAATTATTCCATCGTATGATGCACCAGTGTCTGTTTATCTGTTCACTTACTGAAGGGTATCTTAAATGCTTCCAATTGGGGGCAATTGTAGGTTTTTGTGTGAACATGTTTTCAATTTCTTTGGGTAATTACATAAAAGAGTGATTAGGGGATTATATGGTAAACCTCTGTTTAGCTTGTTGAGAAACTGCCAGAGTGCCTTCCAAAGTGGCTGTGCCATTTTTCATTGCAGCCAGCAATGAACGAGAGTGTCTAATGCTCCGCAGCCTCACCCGCATTTGGACCTGTCAGCATTTGTCTGGCTGTAACACGATTTGTTTATCCACTGCCCTATTGAAAGACCTCTTGGTTGCTTCCAAGTTTTTGCAATTATGAATAAAACTACTATAAACAGTCACGTACAGGTTTCTGTGTAGACATAAGTTTTCAACTCATGTTGGTGCAATTGCTGGATCATGTAGTATGAGTGTTTTGTTCTGTAAGAAACTGCCAAACGGTCTTCCAAAGTAGCGGTACCATTTTATTCTCACCAGTAACGAATGCGAGTTTTTGTTGCTCCACATATGCATCAGCATTTGGTGTTGTCAGTGGTTTGGATTTTGGCTATTCTAAGAGGTGTGTAGTGGTATCACCTGTTTTAATTTCCAGTTCTTTAATGATATGTGATATTGAGCATCTTTTGAAATGCATATTTGCCATCTGTATATCCCCTTTGATGAGGTGTCTATTCAGATCTTAGCCCGATTTTTAATGGGTTGTTTTCTTATTGTTTATATTATGTATTATATTCATATAATATTGATTTTATATAACAATAACATAGTGTTATATGTAACATTATATTTTGTTATTGTTATATATTATTATTCCTATTTCATATTATGAATTTTAAGAATTCTTTGTATGTTTTACTTCTCCAATTAAAATCATAGGCATCCCTCTAGCGTGGAGCTTTCTGAACCACTCACTGTTCCCTGATTTCACTCAGGGACACTTGACTTGGCTCATAGCACAACTACCTGCAAAGCCTGCCTCTAGATCTACCTGTCAGAATCCCACTCAGGTTCAATGCCATGTCTTCCCCGAGCCTTCCTTAACACCCTCCAAGTACTGGCTCTCTCCCGGTCTGGAATTTCCAGCATTTAATTCGAACTACTCATACTTTTTCTTGCTGTGCCTTGTTTATAGTTATATGAGTAGCAATTTGACTTCACTTTTAAGTTAATTAGGAACAGGGTTGACCTAACAGTCATTGTTCTTTAAATCACTTCTCACAGTATGTTAAATATAGTCAGTACACAGGATGTCTATTGAATCATACTGAAAAATATGATGAACACTACAAGGAAGACAAGAAATTGGAAAGAGGAGTGGGTCAGAGTAATGCTGGCATGTCTTACAGATTACTGTACAAGAGGTGTTTTGCTCTCAGTAACTGTTGCCACTTTATCCCTGCCTTTTAGATTAATGATAATATTTTAGTAATTAGTTTACTTGGCAAACTTCTACATATTACCTAAGCTACATAGTCATAAAAGTCAAATGCTGATTTGCATTTCTTTCTGAAATCATTCTTCACATTATTGCATTTTCCTGGATAGGGGTGCCTTCAGACAAACGTTAGTAGAGGTCATTAGTACAGAAAAAATTATGAGTTTTGGTTGAGGTGACTTTTCTTAAATTTTTTTTCAATAAAAATAATGTATGTGTTTTTAAAACCCTAAATATTTTAGAAGACTCTGCTTTGTTTTGTTTTATTTTATTTTATCCATCTGGTTCTGTGAAGGAAATACCTTTAACCATTTTTGATTTTTATTCTTTTGGTAGTTGTCTTTATCTCTAAATAATGTGGTTAGGTGTCTTTTTCTTGAATTTTTTCCAACCTCAAAAATTATTTATTAGTTTCTGCTATAATACCTACAGTTTAAAAAAAAAAAAAAACTATAAATCTCTTTTGGGATGAAAATCTTATTTTCTATCTTTCTAGCCAGGACTAATAAACCTCTCTGGTCTCTGTTTTATTTAAATGAAGGTAACAACAGGAAATAGGAGGACAAATTTGTTTTAAACCTTATTACTGCAAGAAAACTTCATAATTTAAATTTATAGTCGTATAAATTCTGGAAACCTGTAATCCACTTTTAGAAAAATCTATTTAGTCATATATCTACAGTTTCTGGACATGCACTCAAAGCTGAAAAGGGTGAAATATCTGTGTTTCTTAATGTAATCACTTTTAGCATAGTTAAAAAGTTCAATGTGAATGCTTGCAGCATTCTATTCCATAGATATAACAAAACAATGAAAGAAAGATGTTGGTTGCAAAATGCCCCTTGCCAAAGGAAAAATACCAGTGGAAATGTACTAATGTACTTGACTTAAAATGTGCCAACAAAGGTCTCATGTCTGCCAGTGTGCTGACCTCTGTCTTTGTTCCCTGCAGAATGGATGACATATTGATTGGGGCTCCTCTCTTTATGGAACGTGAATTTGAGAGTAACCCTAGAGAAGTTGGTCAAGTTTACCTGTATATGCAAGCAAGTGCTCTCCTCTTTGAAGATCCGCAGGTCCTCACAGGCACTGAGGTTTTTGGGAGATTTGGTAGTGCCCTGGCACACTTAGGAGACCTGAATCAAGATGGATACAATGGTAATTTACACCCTGTATGAAAATTGTTTATGTGTCATCCTTCAGTGTTCCTGTTGCATGGCATTTTGAAATATTCACAATGGTGTGTGTGATATAGTTTATTTTTAATAAACTATCAAAAGTCTCAAGGCAAATTAAAATGTATATATGTTTTGATTAATATAGGTGTTACATGGAAATTTTCTCAAGTTGATTTAGGGTGTTATGTAACAGCTCTAAATAAAGGCAGCAGTTATTTTTAAAACTGATATTTGGATATAGTGACTCAAGGAGAACTAGAGAATCTTCTATATGTACCAGGTTAAGACAAATAAATATATGTTCATATATTAGCAAGTATATGGCCTTCCAATTAATTTGAATGGGTGATGTACGGGTGATACTGAACTTTAATTGGTCTTTAACTTCAGCTGAAAGACAACTTCAATGTTTGCAATAAAATAGTGTTAAATTCTTAGTTTAAGGTTGTGGTTCTTTAAGTTAGGAACTTATGACTGTCTTATAAGTACCGTCTCCTCAACATGCAAGCTCATACAAAATCTTGCATACATTTTCAGGGCCTTTTAAGTTAAGAACCAGCATATAGTGGGTTTCCTTAGTTGAAGTTCAAGGAGTGAATAGAAATTTGCTCTAACAAAATAGCCCAGGAGGTCCTTCTCATCAAATTAGTATTCATTAGCACCTTTGGCACGTATTCAGTATCTGATATTGTACCTTTTGTGTTGAATGGATAAAAGACAACAAATAATTTACTCTTGCTGTGGTACTACAAGTTTTCATGGGAAATTTAATAAGCCCTTTGGACTAGATGGTACTGCTCTTTGTACTTAATTGTATTTCAAAGTATTCTTCTTTATTTAAAAAATACACTCATGTGTCTCTGTGTGCAGATGTTGCCATCGGCGCACCCTTTGCAGGCCCAGACCAAAGAGGCAAAGTGTGCATTTACAATGGGAACCAGCGTGGCTTAAACACCAAGGCTTCCCAAGTTTTGCAAGGAATGTGGGCCTCGCAGGCTATCCCTTCTGGCTTCGGCTTCACTTTACGAGGAGACTCAGACATAGACAAGAATGATTACCCAGGTAAGGTTTTCTTTCTTCTCCCTAGAGGGAGAGTCCACTTCCTAAGAGCCCGTTCTCTAGGAAATGTGTCATGCATAAGCAGCTCTCTCAGGTGGGCGAAGGCAAGGCTCACCCATGGCACAGGTTCTTTGGAGGATTCCAGAGTGACTTTCATGAGGATTTAAAGGCAGACAAAACAAATACTCCCTTTCCTGTCCAGAAAGGCAAGGTGGCTTAAAAAAGAAACTGCACTGGACATATAACTTGCTGACTTTGCAAGAAAAATTTTTATTTGAAACCTCTCAGTAATTTGGTCTCCATTGACAAAGACAGCTTTCACCAATACATTTCTAGAGCGCTTTATTTTAATCCCATATTCCCTTTTGATTTCATAATTTCTATTAATTAACTCATGGACCTCACCATTTCTGTCATAAAGCTCATGTTTTTAGAGCATAACTATTTTCCAGCCATATTTTGGGTTTTCCAAAGATAGATTGAACATTTTAAAGTGAAGCAAAAAGAACTGGTCCATAATAGAAATCATAAACTATCCTTGATTACCTAATTCATACTGAGGACTCATGGAAGTCCAGAAAGCAGAGAGCTGTCATTCATGTTTTGTGCAGGCCATATGAAAATGTGGATTGGTTTTAAAGAACTGTGTCAGTAATCAGGGTTTTTAGCAGAGAACACTAGACTTCTTGGTTTTATAGTTCAATTTTCACTTTTATGTTGGTTATGTTAAGATGGTTTCAATAAATACTGAGAAATCATTAATAGTTAACTGACAGCCTCAACTATTTATTAAAGTGTTGTGTCTTTTCAGCACCCCTCCCCTAATCGAGTATTTTCCATATGTAGAGCTTTTTCTGGTTCGGGGCAGCGTTCCAATCAACTGACTGCCTAAATATACATCACTAATTTCAATTGCTCAGCTTTCTCGTCCCCTCTGGGATCAGTCAGAAAGGATACTGCAACATGTTCTTATAAATTTGCAAGAAATAGTTCATGGCACTACTGTAGGCCTTATAGTGGGCTCAGAATGGATTAGTATTGCATTGTATATGAATTTGTACACAAATGCGTCCTACCTGTAGCAATTTCAAGAGCATCTAGTTAAACTTATTTTCATAGGTTATACCATTTGAGTCTAAGCAATGACGGTTAGTTTTTGTTATTGGGGGGGGTGTCTCACATGTAATATATTCTATATTAAATAACCCAAAAATTAGATCCTCTGTGTGATTTCTTTCCAAAGTACATCCTATGTTGAGGTGATTAATGAAATTCAACCCCTGGGTTGCAGTTTTTAGACAAACAGTTAATTAAAAAGTTATTGCTATTTATTATGCTGTGCCTCACACAAGGCAAGGGAAGTCTCCGGACCAACCAAGACAGCACGGTGTTGGGTTCGCTGTGAAGAACACGCTTGTTAACTCCATAGAGCCACCCACAGGAGGCACAGAGAGATTACTTACCCTCCGATTGTCAACAACTTTCGGCCCAGTCAGCATCCTTAGCGCGTATGCCCCAACCCTCTGCGCCACCACCGAAGAGAAAGAACAGTTCTACCATGCACTGGACGAAGCGTTATCCAAGATTCCCAGAAGTAACGCTCTCTATCTCCTTGGAGACTTCAACGCAAGAGTAGGAGCCGACCACATGGCCTGGCCCACCTGCCTTGGAAACTTTGGGAGAGGAAAGATCAATGAGAATGGTCAGCGACTGCTTGAGCTCTTGTGTCACCACGGCCTGTGCGTGACAAACACATTCTTCAAGTGCAAAGAGATCCACCAGGTGTCATGGAGGCACCCCCGCTCCCGCCATTGGCACCAGCTTGACCTCGTCATCACCAGAAGAACGGATATTGGCAGCACCCTCCTCACCCGCAGCTACCACAGTGCAGACTGCGACACGGACCATGCCCTCGTGGTAAGCAAGGTGCGCATAATGCCGAAGAGGTTGCACCACTCCAAGATGAAGGGTCACCCACGCATCAACACCAGTTGTGCCAGCAACCCAGTTAAGACCCAGCAATTCATCAACAAGATGGAAGATGCACTCGGCGAGGGAGTGGCGGCAGATGACATTATCGAATCCAATTGGCCACGTCTCCGCGACGCCATATACAACTCCGCCATTATTGCTTATGGGAAGAAAGAGCGGAAGAACGCTGACTGGTACGAGGCTCACTGGGAAGAAATGGAACCCGTGATCGAGGCTAAGAGGAAGGCCCTACTGGCTTACAAGGTCACGCCCACTCCCAGTACACTTCAAGCTCTACGGGCTGCCAGGAACAAAGTCCAGAAGACCGCCCGCCACTGTGCCAACACCTATTGGCTAAACCTGTGCAGAAGCATTCAGGAAGCCGCCGATATAGGCAACGCACGAGGAATGTATGAGGGTATCAAGAAGGCAACAGGCCCAATCCCCTCCAAGATCGCCCCCCTTAAGTCCAAGACAGGTGAGGTCATCACTGACCAGGAACAGCAAATGCGGCGGTGGACCGAGCACTACCTCGAGCTGTACGCAACGAAGAACACCATAACAGACACTGCTCTTAAAGCCATCCCAGACCTACCAGTCATGGAGGAGCTAGACACCCCACCTACTGCGGCAGAGCTCGGCAAAGCCATCGACCGCCTCGCTTGCGGGAAAGCACCAGGAAGCGACGGAATCCCTCCAGAAATCCTAAAGAGCGGGAAACCAGTCCTGCTACAGCCGCTCCACCATCTACTCTGTCGCTGCTGGAAGGAGGGTTACATCCCCCAGGATATGAGAGACGCCAACATTATCACCATGTACAAGAACAAAGGAGACCGCAGCGACTGCAACAACTACCGGGGCATCTCTCTCCTCAGCGTCGTCGGCAAAGTATTCGCCCGGGTCGCTCTTGCCTGCCTGCAGACCCTTGCTTCCCGCGTCTACCCAGAGTCCCAGTGTGGCTTCAGAGCTGGCCGCTCAACAGTGGACATGATCTTCTCCCTACGCCAGCTGCAGGAGAAGTGTCACGAGCAGCATAAACCACTCTACCTCGCCTTTATTGACCTCACGAAGGCGTTTGATCTGGTCAGTCGAAGCGGACTCTTCAGCTTGCTACGGAAGATTGGCTGTCCACCACATCTGCTTGCTGTGGTCATGTCCTTTCACGACAACATGCACAGCACGGTGTCCTACAACGGCGCAACCTCTGAGGCCTTCCCAGTCAGCAGCGGAGTAAAGCAGGGCTGCGTCCTCGCGCCTACGCTGTTCGGAATCTTCTTGTCCATGCTCCTCCAATACGCCTTTAAGGACTGCAGCGAGGGTGTCTTCATTCACACCAGATCCGATGGCAAGCTCTACAACCTGGCCCGTCTACGAGCCAAGACCAAAGTCAAAGAGGTGCTCATCCGTGAGATGCTCTTCGCCGACGACGCAGCTTTGACATCACACTCCGAAGAGGGACTCCAGCAGCTAGTCACTTGCCTTTCCCACGCATGCAAGGAGTTCGGACTAGCCATCAGCCTGACGAAGACGAATGTTATGGCTCAAGGCACGGGGACTCCCCCATGCATCACCATCGACGGATACACCCTGGAGGTTGTCAACGACTTCACTTACCTCGGGTCCACCATCTCGAGCTCTCTGTCAGTCGACTTGGAGGTCAACCGGAGAATCGCCAGGGCAGCCACAGTTATGGCCAGACTGAACCGGCGAGCGTGGAACAATTCCAGCCTCACTGAGAAAACCAGACTGCGCATCTACCAAGCCTGCGTACTCAGCACTCTCCTCTATGGCAGCGAGATGTGGACCACCTACGCAAGGCACGAAAGGAAACTCAACAGCTTCCACATGAGGTGCCTGCGACGCGTCCTGCATGTCGCCTGGCAGGATAAGGTCCCCAACACCGAGGTGCTGAAGCGAGCCAATATGAGCAGTTTGCATGCAGTTCTTAGCGAGAGATGCCTCAGGTGGCTCGGCCATGTCAAAAGAATGGATGCAGGCCGTATCCCCAAAGACCTCCTCTACGGCGAGCTAGCAGAAGGCCAGAGGATGACAGGGCGCCCAAAACTGCGGTTCAAAGACATCTGCAAAAAGGACATGACACAATGCTCCATCAATCTCAACACATGGGAAGTTCAAGCAGACGACCGCCTAGCCTGGAGGCTCGCGGTCAGGCAAGGTACGTCACGTGCAGAGGCTGCGCGCAACGAGGAGGCGGTCCAGAAAAGATCGAGGCGGAAGCAGCGTCAACAGCAGCAACAACGGCCATCTGCCTTCACCTGTACCAAGTGCGGCAGGGATTGTCACTCCCGAATCGGACTGCATAGCCATTCTCGGCGGTGCAGATAGACTCTCAAGAAGCTACGCCATCGTCTCTCGAGACGGACGGCTGCCGACGACGACGGCCTCACACAAGGTGAAAGGAAATAAAGGGTGCACCAGTTAGACAGCCAGTCCTCTGACTTCCTGTGACGTCTCCTAAGAAAGGGCCAGGAAGGAGAAACATATGAAACAACTCTTCTTTCCAGGAATATTTCCTTCAAGGAGGGAGAGGAGAAAAAGGAGCAGGACAGGGAACAGGGAGGCTACCTATTAAGTATGTCTTTTTCATCCCTTCTTAGCAAGCAGAAAAAGGTCATTTGAGGCCATTTGCTAGTCGATATCTTTATCTACTGAGGCTAACTCAATTTATAGTGAGTAATGATGTTAATGTAGTGTATATCCATCTGTTCTTAACTAAGGCAGGACCATTAGTGCCACTAAGTTGAATTTTTATCACTCAAGATAGTCTTGAGGCTTTCAGAGTTCATTTTAATTTGTAGACCTGGTTCTGGTCCTGATTCTGCCTCTTAACTGGGAATAAAGGTGTCTTGTGATTTATTATCCTATAACATTTTCCCTGATCTTCATCTTCCAGCAAAAAGAATGCCACTCAAAAAAGCCTTTTTATGTTGACATCAAATCCCCAGGGACCTATTGAGAGGAAAAATGTCTTCTAGGCCATGACTAGATTCTGGTAACTTGTATAGCAGATTTGAAACGTGCAGGCATAACTAGGAATCAGACATGTAACTTCCCTTGTTTTTATACAAATGAATTCCATTTAGCCCTTAAGCCTCCATTTCCACAAAGGTGGAAGGCCTTACTCTTGCAGTCACTACTAGATGCAGACTTAATCTCATTTAGCAGAGTGCCTGTGAGCAAAGGAAAGGGAAATCAGACCCTGGGTTCGGGTCCTCATCCCTCACTGACAGGTTGTGTGGCAATGGACAAGTGATTTGATTTCTTTGAGCTTCTGTTTTCTTTTCTGGTATTAGGGGGCTGGCAATACCCACTTTACTGGGTTCTGTGTGCTCATACTTTTTTGGTTGGGAAAGGTTTTTTTAATACAAAATATTGTGAAATGGCATATAATAGGAATAATATCAATTTGATGAACATGAACAGAATTAAAGCTACTTAACTTCTCAGACATGTAAGGCTACTGAAGATTTTGAAACCCTGCAGTCTAGGATGCTGGTGGTGGATGGCATAGATTTAAAACTCAACACCCCTGTTTCGTAGTTATATATGAGTGAGACAGTTTCTTAACCTCTCTGACCTTAGTTTCCTTATCTGTAAAATAAGATAATTATATGTTGGTATAAAGATGAAATTAGGTTGCTTATATAATGAAGTGGTGTAGTTATGTTAAAATGAGATTACACAGAACTTAGTTTAATAAATGACAGGTCTTTAATCAAATTTTAAAACCAGACTCTATATTTTGGAGGTATTCTTTTTCTTAGGCACATGAATTTATACTATTTTATTTTGCTTATTCAGTTTCCAGAGTCCCCAAGCTTAATTTATACTATGACATTTACTTCCCCTGCCCCAGACACATAGAACTATAAGAGTAAGAACATAGCTACAGAGACCCTGCTAGGTTGAAAACCATTCATAATATTCCTGTAGCTGGATCCTCACTAGAGGCTTCCCCTAGTATTGTGAGGTTGCTGCCCAGCTATGATGTAATTCCACCACTCACCATTCAAACTGGGGAAGAGGCATAAAGGACTTTTGCCATTTCTCACTACTATGATTTACTGGGTACCAGGAATGGAAAAATGCCCTTTCCTCTCAGCCCCTTAGCCATTTGGGGTATTTAATTTCATATAAATTAGGCCCAAATTAGGATGATGGCAATGGCAATTGGAAAGGAAGGAACTGACAAAATAGTGTAAATGGAAAATAGACACGACTTGGTAATGAATGGCTATGATGGAAGACAGAGGCGGTAGGGGTGGGAGGAAGAGGGAATGTTAAAGATGAGTCTGGAATTTTGATTCAGTTCCCAAAGAATGTAGGGTATAATGGAGAGACGTGGGAGATTCTGTTGTAGAAATATAGAGATTCTATTATAGAAACAATATTTGGAATAAATTTCCTAACATCTAGCTTAACTAGATAATAACTCAGTATTTTTAGACTTCTTATGGTAAATACAAGGGGAGGCTCCTGAAAACTGGAATTTATTTATAAAAAATTGTGTTTATTCTTACATGTTTAAACTTCAGTCACCTTCAAAGTACTCTCCATTTGATGCAATACGTACACTTATCGAGATTTTTTCCCCACTGTTCAAAAGTTTTTGAACTTGTTGATTTTGATGTGTTTTAGTGTTTCTGCTGTTTTTTGTTTCACCTTTTCCACATCGGCAAAACATTTCCCTTTGAGAACTTTTTTCATCTGGGGAAACAAAAACAAGTCGCTTGGGGTTAGATGGGGTGAATAGGGAGAGTGTGCATGGGAGTCATGCTGTTTTTGGTCAAAAACAGCTGAACACTCAGCACAGGTGTGGGCAGATGTGCTCATAAATCACCCATCACAAGATGGGCAAATGAGTTCAAAGAGCCTTCAAAAAAAATTCACAGCCTCTCACAATACCACCAGCTGGTACACTGATACAGATGGGTTCCTGGAACACTTACTTAGCAGGGGGAAGCCTGTACTAAAAGGGGCTTGTTTGGGGGGAAGTCTGCCCTCATGTTGTCATCAGTACACATACATAAATAAGAGTCACAAGTATTTTTATTACTGGCATCAAAAATTTTTTTCCTATTCAAAAAATAGATGTGTCCAGGTTTCTGCACTGGTGCTCACTGGAAAACTAGGGTTGACCAGAGGAGTATCTTATACACATTAATTGAGTGAAGGCATTTCAGAGAAGAAACAGCTGTGATAGTCAGGAATCCCTAAAATTCAATGATCTACTCTAATTCTGCTAAACACGATTGTATAACAAGGCCATCTGCTAAATGCATTGTCCAGGCATTGGAGAGTGGGGGAGGGAAGTGCTGGCCTTGTTGAGGAGCAGAAATCATACAGGCAATGAAACCCGGAGGAAAACATGGGCTGAATGCCAAGACTATCATTGTCTTGTTCAGGCCCCTAATAGGCAATGATGACATCATGAAGCCATCTCAGGCAATTATACCAAATGTAATAAGATGACCCATTTTCTCTTTTAATAAGTGCTGTGTGTGCATGTGTTTGTGCAAACAACCCAGCAAGAGAGAAGC
This sequence comes from Furipterus horrens, assembly GCF_987537825.1. Lineage (NCBI taxonomy): Eukaryota > Metazoa > Chordata > Mammalia > Chiroptera > Furipteridae > Furipterus > Furipterus horrens. The sequence goes on along the minus strand of NW_028327172.1, from coordinate 142,081,526 downwards.
TACACATGGCTTTAACCAGAGAGAATAATGCATTTTACTCAGACCTTGAGCTCTTTGAATGGATACAAAGTTTATTTTCACTTCTCAAACTGTTATTCAAGTTTTCATGAAAGCAAAACGTTGTATTCTTCTTAAGCAAGATTTCCATCATTTTATTATAAATGTTGTAATAGAAATTAGAATATTACATTTTTATAAAAAGACCTTATGAGAGGGGAGGGGAACTGGAGGAAACAAGGAGAAGGGATTAGTCAGGAGCATATATGCACAACCCATAGACACAGACAGCATGTGGTGATGGGCAGAGGGGAGAGGGCGGGAGTGGCACTAGGTGGAGGCGGGCAAAGGCAAGAGGAAATGGGGACATCTGTAATAGTGTCAACAATAAAAATGAAGTTAAAAAAGACCTCATGAATTTAGATTAAATTGAATTATTTAAGCCAACAGAAAGAGTTCTTGGATTTGACTCCATCAGTATCATAAAAGAGAAGTAAAAATGAATGGAGAGATAAAAGATGGGTTCTAGAACCAATTCCCCCAGATAATGTGACTTCAGTAACTTTCTGGGCCTTACCGTTTTCACCTGAAAGTGATGTGGATGTATGGACTACTTCTTCAAGGGCCTTTTTAAACTCTAAACTTTGATTCTGTAATCTAAGATGTAATTTTACTGCCTCCCCAGATTTCTATGTAATGTTGGGTAAACTATTAAGGCCCTATCTCTGGGGAAGAAAAGGCTTAATGAAACATATAAGACTTTTTTTTCTTAACTTTTTCTAGAAAATAATTTTAGACTGACAGAAATATTGCAAAAAATAGTACAGTATTCCCTCACTTATCACGGGTATTACATTCTAGACTCCCCTGCGATAGGTGAAAATCCGCGAAGTAGGAACCTTACATTTATTTTAGTATTTATGTATCATTTAAGGCTTTATAAACCCTTCCCACACACTTATAAACCATTCCCAGTCCCTTATTAACCTTTCCCACTCCCTTATTAACCTTTTCCACACTTTTATAAACACTACTTATGTTCTTAAACATATTCTACACTCTTAAACCTACATAACTTTAACAACACACATATACTGTACCACAAAATCCCACAATATAGCAAAAAATCCGTGATAAATAATTAAATATAATATTTTTTAAAATCCCGCGATACAGTGAGGCCACTATAAGTGAACCGCAATATAGAGAGGGACTACTGTAGTCCTATGAACTCTTCTCCCAGCTTCCCCTAATATTACCATACCAAGTAACCCTGGTTCCCCTGGAGATGGCTGCTCTGGTAAGTTTTGATTCTCTGTATTTGCCTCTCAGGGTCTTCAGTTTGGGGAGCAGCATTTTGCCCTATGACCTCACTTCTCTTATGGATTTTAGAGTTGTTGATGTTATTGTTTGTTCAACTTTTTACTTGTTAGGACAGAGTGACAATTTCCAAGCTTCTTACATGCTGGAGCAGAAACTGGGAAGTCACTACCTTCCAAACACTCAATCGTAAAAGCTGCCTTCTTTCTGAAACTCAAGACACCAGTAAATATGGCAGGACATCATTTATACTTGATCCTTACAGAGACAGACATGTAGATGGAGAGTAAATGACAGCTATTGGGGGGTGGGGAGGTTAGTGGGTGGAGGGATTGAGTAAAAAGGAAAAAGGACTCATGGACATGGACAGCAGTGAGATGATTTCTGGGGTGGGAGGTATAAGGGGACTAATTGGTAATGGAAAAAATACAATAAAGATTAAATTTTAAAAGTCAATAATAATCTTTAAGAAGATATAGTTAAGAAAAACTTGTTGCCTTGCCATAGGGGTGGGGAGGGGACGGAAGGATGTGGAGGAGTCAGACTAAGTTCCCTTGTGTTAGAACCTCCACATTATTTCTGACCCCCCCCATGTCCTTTCTGTAAGTCATTTTAATTTATTAATACACAATTTAAAAGTAACATTTTAGTGTAATTCACTTGAAGCTTTTCTTCCATCTCTGCACACCCTGGACATTTTCCCGGAGTTCATTTCCCATTTAGGAACTCAGTTCAGATGTCACTTCCTCAGGAAGCTTTCCCTGCCTGTTGTCTTTCCTTTAAAAATATCTCAGGTTGAAATTATGCATTTGTGTGATTATCTGATAGATGCCCCTTTGCCCATTAGACTGGACATTAGCGGATGGCAAGCATTGGCTTTGGTTTTTCTCACTGTGGGATCCCTAGTGCCCAAAGCAGTGGCTGACTCCCAGTATATTTGTTAAATGGATGGATGAATGAATGAATGAATGAATGAATGAACAAAATTTCCTACAGCCACACACTCTGTCATATAAACTGTTGTTCTCCTCTCTCTTTACCTGGCTACTATCTTCCAACCCTATATAAATCTAGTAAACTATTTTATTCCTGTGCAGACTAAGAATGGAAATGTATGTAGAGAAAATGCCCTTTAAAATAAACTTTGACATCCTCTCCTGGGATCCTGGAGGCACCACTCAAGGTGGTGCATTTATTCGTGACAAGCAGAACCCTTGACCCTAGCACTGTATTCCCTGGACATTTAAATGCTGATTGCTGTTCAAACTGTGAGACTGGGAGAACCAGTAGTCAGCCTGCCAGAAACAATCCTGAACTGGGAGTCAGCGGGGCTGTATTCTCATTTCTTCACTCAGCATTTATCAGTCCTGTAGCCTGGGTCTACCGCTTCTATCTCTGAACCTTAGCTTCTTTAGCCAAAAAAAAAAAAAAAAAAAAAAAAAAGGAAACAAGAGGTCATCAGACCATTGCCGGGAAGGTGATGAGCAAACTGTAAGGAACTCTATACAGTCAAATGTTATTTCTCAATACCACCCACCAAGTGGATGTGGGAGAGACTGGAGACAATTTCTAATGCTGAGGTCCAGGCTCTGCACCGCGCCACAGTGACTTGGGTCATTTATGCCTAAAGCTTCCGAGGAGTTGAGGAAGGAGAGGTTTTTAAAATAACTAGCACAGTAGCAAAATTCTCTTCAGTCTTTTCTATTTGCAGATGTTGTTCATATAATGCTCTTCTATGTGGCCATCTTTTTGTATTTTCTTACTGACATTTTCCTGTGATAACATTATTAATAGCCGGTTTCCTAAAAATGACCAACCCTAACAAAAAAGCAGCCCTTAGGCCAGATTGTGATGTAGGGGAAGGTCATTCTGAGGGATGCTCAGTCCCTCTCATCCCTGGCTGCCTCTTCTTTCTGTCCCAAGGGCTCCTCCACACTAGCTACAGAAACTTACAGTTTATTTCCTTTTCTCAAATGTGCAGCGAGGGAGGATCTAAGGTCATTATTCTCATCACAATATAAATGATCCAGGGCAGTAGGTGGCACCCAGGGACTCTGATTCCATGGGTGCTGGTCTGCATTTTTAACAAGCTCCCTGGGAGAGCTGACCAATAGACTAAGTACCTTGATGAGGGCAGGGGTTGTGTCTGTTGGCTCACGGCTGAATCCTTGGCAGCTGGGACAAGCCTTGGCTTATGGGGGTGTTCAATGAGCTGCTGAGTGAGGGTGCCCAGTATAGGGAACCACTGCATAAATGTCTTCCCTTCTTCTCTTACCTCCCTCGCAACTCTATGAATTTGCTCAGTAAGTCCTCGCTTAATGTTGTCATTATGTTCTTGGAACTGCAGCAAAAGGATAGCAAAACCAGTTTTACCATAGGCTAATTGATGCAGACAACAGTGAAGTTCCTAGGGCATCTCATCAGCATTATAATGAAATGATGTTGAACAAAGTGGCTTTATTTGAGGATCTCCTGTATCTTAGCATATTAGTTTGCTAGTTGCCATAACTCAGCACCACGCACTGGGTGGCTCAAATAACAAACGTATTTCCCCACAGCTCTGGAGGCCGCAAACTCAAGATCAAGGTTTGGGCTGGGTGATTTCTTCCAAGGTCTCTCCCCTGGCTTGTTGATGACCATCTTCCTCTGTGTCCTCACATGGTCATCGCTCTGTGTGTGCCTGTGTCCTAATCTCCTCTCATAAGGACACCGGTCAGATTAAATTAGGGCCACCCTAATGACCTCATTTTAACTTAACTCTTTAAAGTCCTTATCTCCAAATAGTCATATTCTGAAGTACTGGGGGGTTAGGGCTTAAGCATACACATTTTGGGGAGACACAATTCAGTCTGTAACACTTAGCAAGCTCTCAGAGTCCTACAAGGATTTTGTCATAGGGTTTTACCTGTCAGGCAGGTCATGGAGGGAGTGTCTTGTGAGATAGCAGGCTTTTCTGGTATCTGATTGGACAGCACACGTATTGTAATTGTGGCCACAAGAAGGACAAAGTGAAATGCTTTGGATACAGTGACATGGAATGCAACAAGTGAGCATCAGGCAATGGGAGAGGGAGCAGCCACAGAATGCTAATAATGTATAAAAAAAAACTTTTGTTAAGGCAGACACATTATTTGATATTTCACTCTTTTTTCATTAAAGGAAAGTAAACCCTGAGTAAATTAGAATGTTGCAACCTAATACCATGTTCCAACTCATAAATGTTTTTCTTCAGAGTTCATTTGGAAGCATTTCAGACAGATCGTTAGGATTATTACATTTTGGGATAAAATCATGCTTTTTTTTTCAAACGTTTCTTCCTCAACTCATAACCTTCCTCTCAGTAATATTTTGCATGTTGCAATAAAAACGCAAGGAAGAAAGGCTGCCTCTGTCTATTTTTAGATTAACACATTTGCCAAACTCTGGAGATTTGTCTAAGAGACTTGTCTAAATGCCTGCTTCCCATGGACATGAACTCGTTTTCCAGTACCAAACACTTAAGCCAAATTCATAACCCACTTGCAAGTCAACATTGCCATGTTATTCTCCACCTTTAGCCCCATCATTTTACACATTATCTTTAATTCCATCGTTTAACATCATCCTTGTATGAAAGTGAGCAGACCATGGGTGGATCCAGGTGAAGATCTGACAACCCTCATTCATGCAGGAAGGGGCTTAGCAGAGATGGAGCCTGGATGAGAATGCCTAGAGGAAATGCTAGGAGTTGCGAACATCCACAGTGCCAAGACAGGAGCCAGCAATCTGTGGACCATGAGCTTAGGCAGCTGGGTCCTGGAGGTGAACAGGCTGGTGTCCAGGTCTGGTTAAGCCAAGCATAGAGCCAGAAAGTGGCTGTCCCATCAGGGAGACAAGAGGTGAGCCAAACCCTGCAGTAGCAAAGCTGACTCAAGAGATGAAAGAGAGTCCTGGATTATAAATCAGAGCAGAGAGAGCGCAGTCATGGGACCCCATCCAGTTCTACTGAACCCTTGGCTTTCTCATCTGGAGAACCTTGAGGACTTCACCAGATATTTGGCAATGAATGGTGAGTTGTCCAGAGTCATTAGGAAGCCAGTGGCAAAGTGAACTGAAATTTAGAATTCCTAATTTTTCATCCTCTACTCAGTAATTTTCCGCTTGAAATAAAAACATTGCATTTAAAAGGGGACTTCAAAGATGTTACCGATTCAACAAGAGACCGTTTACATATAAAAATCAGCCAGTAGGTACACAAAAATCTGTGAACAAATGTTTATAGTGACTTTCCAGAGATTAGGTACAGCTCCTGTCCCTTAGCCAGAGATGGATAAGCAAACCGTGGGCCATCCGACAGTGGAATACTACTTGGCAATAAAAAGGAATGAACTCCAGACATGTACAACATCGTGGAAGCATTGCAAATGCACTAAGCTGAGTGAAAAAAAGCCAGAACTAAAAGGCTACACACAGTGTACCTCCATTTATGTGACATTCTGGGAGAAAGATCAGTAGATATGGAGGCTCGGGGCGGGGGTGGGCCTCATTATGAAGCAGCCCGGGGGACACTGTTGACTAATGGAATTGTTCCATTCTAGGGTGTGGTGATGGTGGTTACAAGACCAGATGCATTTATCAAAGCTCTTAGAACAGTGTACTGAGAAAGAATAAAATTTATTGTACGTAAATTGGACCTTAATTTTTTAAAAAAATTTAAAGAGAAAAACAGCCTGTAGATATGCTCCTGGGAGGCAGTGTGGTAAAATAGTTGAAGTGCAGGCTCTGTAGCCAGATGGCCTGGGTTTAAAGCTTGTCCTCCACACCTAAGATTGTTGTAATAAAGGGATTAGTGTATTTAAAATGTTTAGAAAGCTTTTGTTTGATACATTTTTGCACAATTGTCTGATAAACCCTAAGGATAAATACCTAGATGTGCAAATGCCAGTCAAAGGTTTGCACCATCATACATGTTGCTAAACTACCTCTCAAGAGAATTGTGCCACTTTTCCCAAGAAGACACATGGATGGCCAAAAGACATATGAAAAGATGGCCAACTTCGCTAGCTATTAGGGAAATGCAAATCAATGAGCTACCACCTCACACCTGTCAGAATGGCTATTATCAATAAGACAAGAAATAACAAGTGTTGGAGAGGATTTGGAGAAAAAGGGAATGCTCATATAATGCTGCTGGGAATGTAAATTGTTACTGTATAGGCTTTATGCAAAAACAATATGAAGTTTTCCTCAAAAAATTAAGAATAGAACTACCTACCATATGACCCAGCAATTCCTCTTCTGAAAAATTTGAAAACACTTATTCATAAAGATATATTATATATATACCCCTGTGTTCATTGCAGCATTATTCACAATAGCCAAGACATAGAAACAACCTAAATGTCCTTCAACAGATAAGTGGATAAAGATGTGTACATACATAAAATGGAAGAATACTCAGCCTTAAAAAAAGATGACACACTGCCATTTGAGGCAACATGGGTATCATGCTAAGTGAGATAAGTCAGATGCAAAAGGACAAGAGCCATATGATTTTGCTTCATATGTGGGACATAAAACTGAAAGCAACAAACAAAAACTCAGACACAGATAATAGTATAGTGGATATCAGAGGGGAAAGTGGGGAGCGTGAAGAAGGTAAAAGGGGTCAAACATATGATGATAGAAGGAGACTGGACTTTGGGTGGTGAGCACATAATGCAATACACAGATGATGTATTTCAGAATCGTACATTTGAAATTTATATAATGCTATTAGCCCAATGTTACCCAATAAATTTGATTACGTTTTTAAAAATTGTGCCAGCTGATATTCCCACAAACAGAGCATATGAGTTCTTCATCCTTGGCTTTCTACCCAACAGTGCCTAGTACTAATCTTAATATCTTTTCTAATTTGAAAGGTCAAAAATGATATCTCCCTGTTCCTTTCATTTGTATTTCCTGATGACTTAATGAGGTTGAAGATCTTTTCATATATTTATTGGTCATAGCTATTTATTTTATGTAAATTGCCCATTTATAATCTTTGTATTAGAATGTTTATAGTTTTATTGTTAATTTATATGAGTTTCTATTATGAATTAGGTTTAATAATAACAATTAATGTTTATTTTTTACTCAGTACTGGACATTCATGTAATCATTGAAAAATATTCACATTTGATAACATCTTCACTCTTTCCTTTCACTGCTCTTTTGACCTTGCTCAGATTTTTCTGCTAAAGTTAAATTGTAAAATTTCCTTTGTGTCCTCTACATATTTTGGTCATGTTTAAGGGAGACTTCCCTTTTGAGTAATTGTAATCTTTTCATGCAATTGTTAGATTTATAGTCTCACGTTTCTCATTTATTTGGAGGTTCTTTATGGCAATTCTCATTGTCCAGAATTATTTTAAAATATCAATTCTTTTAAATTCCAAAATGAAAAAGGTGGTGCCTTATGGCATTTTCAGCAAGACTTCAGCATTAGCATTTCTCAACAAGATGAGAGAGTAAGAAGTGAGAAATAAGAAGATAGCAGATGAGAAGTCTCATAGTTTATGAACCGTGGGCACTCGGGTGGCCGTGGTGATTCCCAGGCAATGGAGCTAGGTGATTCTTTAATGTGATTCTGTCACTGCCCTTCCTGCTGTCTTCCCCTTCAGCTGCCCCCCACCCCCCACCACAGGAAGTTTTTATTCTCTCCTCCCTGCTCCCTGCCCACCTAAACCCAAACGCCAAATCTACACTCAAAACAAGACTGATGTTTTCAAATAGAACTTCTTCCAACTCCAGAATTTTCTTCATAGCTTAATGAAATCTGACTCTATAGTCCAACTACCACTTTAAAAACTTGGCTCTTCTTCCTCATTTAAAAATAACAATTTTGGAGAAATCAAATACAAAACGGAGGTGTAGTACATATCCTATGACCTCACATTTTTAGGGTTATTTTTTCTTGCCAGCTGATCCTGCATTGATGCTAATGCCCTCTTTTTGTATCCTTAAAAGTTCTCAGTTGTTCCATCAAAAGCCAAAAGGAAAATAAACCATGTTTCTCAGGCAATGTGAGGTGCTAACAAAGGACTCCAGATTTTTGACAATTGTTTTTGATTAAGAGGAAAGAACCAATTTTAGTTGCCATTTTTTTCTTCAAGACCCACAGTTTTTGTGGGTCTTCAGAATCTGCCTTCAAGAAATTTTTATAAGTAAACATTAGGTAATAGCATAAGACCTGTTGTCTCAAAGTGAAGGAGAGAGTTTACAGAGTTATGAATCCAAATACCAGTACCAAAATTTCTTTGTTTTTTGATGATCATTTAAATTCCTAAACATGACAATATTGCAAAATTTTAAAAATTTGTGTGTAGGTGTCTGTATGTATATATGTATATGTCTTTATGCTTAGAGACAAATGGTTGATCATAAAAGTTGTATCACCTCATACTAAATTAAATTGAGGAAAAGGTATGCTTAGTTTCTACTATTCATAAACCACAAAAAGTTTATATAAAAAGAAATTCCTCTCCTTTCATCAATGTACATAGTTCATACCTTTACCTGTTATTTTTAAACTCGTTGGCAGCCGTCCGTCTCGAGAGACGATGGTGTAGCTTCTTAAGAGTCTATCTGCACCGTCGAGAATGGCTGTGCAGTCCGACTCGGGAGTGACACGGTATCTGTCTCCTCCCGTGTTGAATCGACATCTTGCGATGACGCTGGAGTGTCCTCTCCAGTGAAGCTGAAGCTACAGAGCCTGGGCAGGGTGATATGGAAGGGTCTGCTGTTGCCCATGCAGCAGACCCCCCCTCTCTTCGCAGCTGAAGGGTCCAAGGGAAAGACGGAGTCAATACAGCTTGGCTTCAGGTGCGCCGCAGGAGTTGCCGGTGTTGACTACGTCAGACCGCCTTAGGGACTCCGGCTCCGGATTTTCTCTCGGGGTTTACTCCCCTAGCCTTTCCCCTGAAGAGGTATGCCGCAAGGCAGCGGAGGTTTTTTGGAGTCAGAGTTTTCCTTCTCTGATGTGCCCTGACTGGAAGATCGAACCAGCGACACTTAGCTCGCAGGCCGACGCTCAATCCACTGAGCCAAACCAGCCAGGGCTCGTTTTTCTGTCTAGTCACTGGTTATCTTAATAGCTTCGTTATTGCTCATCCTTTAAAAAGCTTTTTCTTATCGTAGAATGTAGGTTTGATTTCCGAGTCTCCTGGGGAGGCAGGGTGGAGTAGGAGGAAGATAAGGTGCCCGGGCAGTGTCCTCGCTCTTGACTCTGGGCCAGTCTTTTCCCTCTGTGGGTCTGTTACCTCATCACAGACTACTTGATTGCAAAACCCTTTGCCCACACACTATGCACGGGGCTCCACATCAGGTCTGCTGCACCCCAAACTGCAATGTTCCTTAGAACCAGGCTGCCACCCCAAGATAAACAGAGACATACAGCCAGTGGGGCTTTTATGGGGAGGCTTGAGCACAGGGCAAGGAACTTTGTCTTCATTTGAGTGAGGTCATTGCCAGGCAGTGGTGGAGGGTCTGAAGACAGATCCTTCTTTTGGAAGTGTTACTGGTGGTGTTGGAAGCAAAATTGGACCTCGGCTCTTGGTTTCAGTGAAGAATCCTGAGCCAAGAACTCAAATGATAAGAGAAAGTTTATTTAGAAAGTTACAGAGGTAGTAGAAGTGAGCCAGCTGGGTTGCACAGGCTCAGGAAACAAGTTACAGAAGCAAAAGAAAGGCCCTTGGAGCTTAGGAGAGGGAAAGGCAAAGGTACGGTACCTGAGGGGTGTGAGAAAGGCTCACAGTAAAACACCAGGACACAGGACTTCAGCAGCTAAGTGAGGCAGTTATTCACAAGTCTGCAGAGTCGGGTGCAAAGCCAGCCAGGAGCCTGTGCTTAAACTATATCTATGCATAACGGTCAGTGTGTTTTGTATTCCTCTGCTGGTATTAAAGATGGAAATGAAACCATTAATTTGGCCCTGCTCAGTGGCTCAGTTGGTTGGAACACTGTCCCATACACAAAAATGTTGCCGGTTCAATCCCCAGACTGGGCACAAACCTAGGTTGTGGGTTTGATCCCTGGTCAGGGCTTGTAGGGGAGTCAACAGATCAATGTTTCTCTCTCACATCAATGTTCCTTCTCTCTCTCTCTCTCTCAAAAAATAAAAAAATCAATAAACATATTCTTGAGTATTTTTAAAAAACACTAATTTGAACCAAAAATTTGTGTGTGTGTCCCTATACATTCATTATATGTTTATGTTTATATATGTATGTATACATACAGGGTGTGGCAAAAGTAGGTTACAGTTGTGAGTACTGGAAACACAGTTTATTCTTGTATTATTATTTATTAATTATTGTATTATTTTCCATACAAATATAAACCTACTTTTGCCCCACCCTGTATATATGCACAAATATAAATATACAAGGTCTGCCCAGAAGGTATCCAGCCATGTACTATGAAAAATAGAGACTTTTACTGAAGAAGATAGGAGAAGATACAAGAAACACTGTACACAAGAAATGATGCCTCAGTCCCTTTCAAACTACGCACCTCAGGACCTCACACAGTTCTCCCAATCACCATCAGCTACCCCATTGTATTTCCCTGAATCTCATCGATAGTCTGAAATCTCTTTCCTTTCAAAGGAGATTTTAGTTTTGGGAAAAGCCAGAAGTCACAGGGTGCCAAATCTGGGCTGTGGGGAGGGGGGTTGAGTCACCTGGGTGATTTGATGTTTCGCAAAAAAACTCCATGAGACGTGATGCGTGAGGAGGCGCATTGTCGTAAAGAAGCTGCCAGTCACCAGTTGCCCATAGCTGCGGCCTTCTGAATCATTTGAAGAGTTTCTGCAGAGGAATGTTCAAGTTTAACACAAAATCTGACGTAGATCTGTTGCATTTTGAATGAGACGGCCACACAGTACACATGCTCACTCAATGGTGTTTACCACCCCCACTGACTAGTACAGTCAAGTCATCATTGTTCACGCATGTGCATTCCAGTCCACTTTCCTTGGCTGCCAGGTTACATCAATGTTGTGCAAACCATTCTCGTTATATTAACAATGGCTGGACTTTTTCCAGACAGACCCTGCATTATGTTTATGGAACATACATATAACACATTATACATATACATATATATGGAAACCACATACTACTTATCAAAACATATCACATACTTTGAAAGGACAAACTGGTTATGAACACAAAGCAGATCAATTCTCCTGCCTGAGGGAGATCTGAGAATTTTAACGTCCTGAGCATCAATGCTTCTAGCCTGTTCCAGCAGGCATGGTACCAAAGTGGTGTCTCAAAAGAAAAACATACTTTTGTGGTAGATAACTGTGTTCTTGGCCTCTGAAAGACTGTGGTCACATTCTCATGAAAAAAATTGTGGCCTATTTTGCCAGTTATTTTATTTTTCCAGAGTAGGAAAATTCCCACCCTAAGGCACAGGAATTAGCATTTCTAAAGAAAAAAGCCTCTTGCCCAAGACCATAAGGAGGGTGTTTGTCAACTTCTCATCTAAGATGACAATCTAGTCATGGTACAGCCACTATATTACTTTCTAGAATTTTCTAGAATCTGGAGGCTCTGTATGTCTGTCTGTTTGTGTTAGTCTCTGTATATCTACAAGTACACATCAAAAATCCAGCAGAATTTAACTGTAGTTTATATTAGTCTATGTTAATAACTGTCTCATTCCTTCATCTCCCTCATCTTTCGGATATTATTTTGTTACTACTATTGCCCTATTTCATGGGCATTTATAAAGCCCTGCTCTGAATCTGGCTCTGTGCCTGGTACTGTGGATGCAAAGATTTTTTTATATCAACCCATACCATCCCATAAGGTATTTGTGATATAAAAACCTGAAGAAAGATTCCTGCCCTGGAAGTGCTTACAGTCCTGTCTTCTTTGCCATTTCCAGAGACTCAATTCTTACAATTCATGTTATTCATAAAATGTCTACTCTTGGTATATAAATATTTGGATCCAAAAACAAAGTGCATAATTCCTCTTGAATAATGGAACTCTCCTGTCTGGTGTCATATCAACAGATATGGATCAGGACAAGGGCCACCTGTGTTACACTTGTCTAAATATTGAGCCCATGATTACACAGGAAGAACAGAGTTCACGTTTCTTCAAGTCAGTAGCTTTTTTTCTCTGACATAGTAAAAAGTAACTGATCTAATGGAAGGAATGAACATAACAGAAAAAATGTGAAAGTAGTTGAAAAAGTTGAAATTATGGTATGATTTTTTTCAAATGGTAGACTTGGAAACTTTGGTTTCTGGCCTCAAAGATTTGAACCCTATTTATTAGTCAGTTGCTGAGAACAATGTGAGCATTACCCCTCAAATGCTCTAAGATTGCTCTGCTGCCCAAGTTGCAGCCCTTTTCTTAATGTGTTCTTTAATCTCACGGATACAAAGATCCTTTGATGACCTTCATCTGATTTACTTGAACATTAGTGCTCATATCTTTCAAAATATGGAGCTTTAGAGTCTAATCCTGGGCTAGTATCTGAATTGGATTCTGTATTGATAAAACAAGAGACATTCTGACCATGGTTTTCACCCTCAATATGTTTGAGTCCATTTTTTTTTAAAACCAATAATTTTTAACATAAATTATTGTGTCTTAGGTTGGTTTCTTCCAGAGTAGACTTTAAGACAAGGATTAGAAAACAAGCAATTTATTTGAGAAGTAATCCAAAGAAAACATTGCTAAGGGAGTAGGGAAGAGAGATGTGGAAAGTAAGGGTGCAATAACAGCTTATTATAAAGAAGCTGACATTGTGGGCAACTAGGGCTCTGTCTAGCTGGGGAAATATGGGAGACAGGGAAGTACATGACTCAGAATCATCCCACTTAAGGGGTAATTCCTCTTGGCCCAGCCAAGAGGCCTTCTGCAAAGGAGAGTAATAGCTGCTTGCAATCTGACACTGTTGCTATGGCCTGGAAAGGTGAGTGTTGAAGGAATGTGGCTATAGATCATTTTCCTGTGAAAACTCCATTAAACCAATTTAATTCCTTGATCACTTTTCCTTATGGAGTGATCAAATATATTTCCCCCCTCCATTCTTTTTTTCTTTAATGTTTAAGTATATTTTATTGATTATATTGTTACAATAGTTCCAATTTTTTTTTCTTTACTCCCTTCCGCCCAGCACCCCTCTCCCCCAACAACCCCCCCAAGTCCATGCCCATGGGTCATACATAAAAGCTCTCCTGCCTCACCCTTTCATACATTCCCCCCTCCCATTCTTTTTTTTTTTTCTTTTTTACTTTTGTTCTACTAGAATTAAGCAATTATAATTTCAACTATTCTTTCTCCTGTGGCCATTGTTTTTGCCACATCCAGGGTCCTCACCTCTACATATCAACTTTATTCTGCGTATTTAGTCATTGTCATTTTTATTTTTGTTTGACTGCATCCACCAAGAATAACCATAATAAATTAGGTGAAGAAAAACAGAGTTCTGCCCATATATTAGCCAGTCGCTGAGATTATTGTGAGCATTACCCCTCAAATAGTCTAAGATTGCTCTACTGCCCTGGACTGCTATAATCCAGCTCTACCTCTTCCATAGTTTTGTGAACTTCAGTGAATTTACAGGTTAACCTCCTTAAGCCTGAATTTACTCAGCAAAATTGTGCTGATAATAGAGACTTACTAACTTCTTGTTAGGGATCAGTTAACATAATTGTTTAGAAAAATTTCTAGCCTATATTAAGTGTCCACTATGTGTTATTTAATTACAGTTGTTGTTATTTAAGATCATTATAATGATATGCTGATTATTTCATATACTGCTGATCACTTTGCCAAAAGTATACTCACCATTCACACTATTTGTACAGAGCAAATGGTTGTGTCAAGATGATTGTCAAAGTGTCCCACTTTGTTGGTAATACTACTTGCCTCATAGGATTATTGCTGGTAGGAGAATAATAAAATAGTATGTTTAAGAGCCCGTTCCATGGTAGACACTATGCACATGCTTTTCCCTCTTGCTTTCCTAAGAGATGTGCCTTGACTCTGGAAGATGGGAGAGCTGGTGTTATGATGAGTTCCTTAAGCATTTCTACGAGGTTGGCCTTCCTGAGTCCATAACGGTTTGAGAGCTACTGGTTTACATGTCATTTTGAACAATTACAGAGAAGTTCCAATATTTCTTTTAAAATATCTTAAGAAAGGTACAATTTGCTATTCTTATTTTTATGACTAACTGCAATCAGCATTTCAGGGTGCTCTATGTGCTATTAATGATGATGAGCTCAGATTGTTTCTATAAAATTTGTGCATGTGTTTTGTGTTTTTGTCTTTTTTAGATTTAATTGTGGGTGCATTCGGAACAGGAAAAGTAGCTGTTTATAGGTATGTGGTTGGTGGTATGCAAATGTGTTTTTTTCATTGAGATATAATTGACACATAACATTACCTTAGTTTCAGGTTTACAACATAATGATTCAATATTGTATATATTATGATGTGATCACCAGAATAAGTCTAGTTACCTTCCATCACCACACATAGGAACAAATTTCTTTTGCTTGTGACGAGAACTTTTAAGGTCCACCCTCTTAGGAACTTTCAAATATATAATACAGTCATTAACTATAGTCATCGTGCTGTTACATTGCAGGACTTATTTATTTTATAACTGGAAGTTATGCCTTCTGACCACCTTCACCCATTTCACCTGTTGTCCACACCACCCCTGGCAACCACCAATCTGTTCTCTGTAGCTATGTTTGTATTTTTATTTTATTTTTTATTTTTAGATTCTGCATATAAATAAGATCATATGGCATTTGTCTTTGTCTAAATTTTTTCACTTAGCATAATGCTCTCAAGGTTCTTCTATGTTGTTGCAATTGTAAGATTTCCTTTTTTATGGCTGAATAATGTCTTATTGTAGATATGTACCACATCTTCTTTCTCTGTTCATCTATCAGTGAATGTGTTTTTCTAATTGTTTGAAATGCGTTTCATTTTTGTTGTTGGTTTTGCCTTAAAGAGTATATCCCAACCATTTATTTTGGAGAACATTTAAGTTTGGAGGAATTTTTGATCTCATATTTTTTTCTTTCATTTATCCCTCTGTCTTTTTATTCTCATACTTGTTGACCAAACTTCCAGTCCCTACTAGCCTAATGTTAAATAAAATATGAATCTTACAAAACATTTTTAGATGTTACTATATTTAAATGTTCCCCTTTGCTTTCAAAATGCATTAAAATATGCTTATAGAGGAGTGTAGGGTGGAAGAATGTATGTCCCTCGGCCTCTATAATCAGGTAAGGACACTAAATTAGGGAACAGAAAATACCAGGAATTCATAGCCTCCCATAGAAAGCATTGAACACCAGTTCAAATGTGATAGGTCTGGCTTCAGAAATATGGCCATTCCCACACATTCACAATGTATAATGTTGGCCAAGTTCTTATAACTTTCTGGGCCTCTGATTTTTCATTTATAAAATAGGGAATAACAAAATGTATTTTATAAGGTTATTTTAAAAGGATTAAGTGGGAATCTCCATGTAAACTACACAGAATAGTAACTGGTAGACAATTGTTGCTGAAAGTTTTTAGATTCTTTCTCTTCTGAAAAAATTCGTTTTATGAGAATGCGAGACACTAAGTCAGGATATCAAGACAAAAGGGAGAGTCAACCCAGGTGTTCTGAGCACATATTGCTAACTGAGCTCAACTCCCAGGGAAATTCTAAACTTAGGTTTCCTCAAGTAGGTAAGATTTCCTTCTTCACCAGTTCCCAACACATACTCACAGCGCTGATTTATACCAGCCACTCTCCACTTTAGGTTATAGAGAATCAGATGATCAAAACGCCCAAGTACCAGTAGGATGAAGCTTTGTTGCGGCCACAAGGATGCGCCAATCAGAGCTTATGGAGTGAAACTGACCGACAGTCCAGATGCTATTCTCTGAATCCACCATCGCATTTGCAGCAAGGTCATGTGTTCCATGTGCTGCTCCCAGCCAATAACTGGGCACAACAGGGGCATAAACACAGGTTCATTCCCGTGACACAGGGAGCTCCTCTAACAGGCGACTCTGTCTCCCCCGCGTTCCGGCTAGAACTTCCTTACTGGACACCCCTCATCCCTCGCTCCATCACAGGGATCCTCCTCACATCCCAATCTGACCACTGGCTCCAGCCTCCTCCTCTCTTTCCCCTTGTTTCTCACAGATGTTTGCCCCTAAATGTCTTACATGTCTAATCCTATCTTATTGTCTCGTTTCTCAAGGACTGGAGCTAACACAACATTGAAAACATAACTATATGACAGAGTAGAGATAAACAGGGTAACAGAGTTTAGGAAAATTCCCAGCAGGCCCCATTGTTATAATCATGACATTGTTTAGTGTCCTAAACAACACTTGGCCCAAGGCACAGCCCTCCCACCTGTCAGAGAAAAATGTATGCAAGGCAGTATCATTTCACATTGTCATCTGAAGTCTGGGCTCCCGGCTATCATTTCTTGGAACCGAGCTTTAAAAATTGTCTGTCCCCTTTCCCTATGACTTATACTCTCATCTGGTTATGGGTCATGGGAACTGAGTTAAAATTAGCCCCTCTCTTCGAACGTGGCTGCACATTAGAATCACCTGGAAGGCTTGTTTAGCATTCTAGTGCCTGGGTCCTGACCCCAGTGATCTGAGCTGATTTGCCCGTGGTGGGGCATGGGCGTAACACCTGTTTTCAAGCTCCTGGGTGCTTACATTTTACAGTCAGGATTGAAAACCACTGCTCTGTGTGAAGCTAAATCTGCAAAGCATGGCCAGGAAATTATCAAACTAAAAAAATATCATCAACCAATAAGATGAGAAAATTTGCAAAACTCAAGTACTTACCAACACAAGTGATGATAGGATGATGTATTTCCTCAAAAATGAATATATAGTAGCAGACCCAGAGCAATATTTCACAAAAATCTCACCAAGTTCCATGAACCTACTCCATTAACAAAGCAGGTGTGTGAAGGCGGCTTTCTTTGGTGGGCCAGGAAGGACATCCTTTATTTGTATTCACCAGCTCCTAGAGGTAATGAGATGAGTCTGGTGCCCACCTGTTCAAACGATGAGGCAAATTCTTAGCACGAAGGCTGGGAATGTTGGTAGTGGCCTCTAGAATTGGAGAGGGCTTCTGCCTTTGGCTTCTGTGGCTCATGTAAATCCTCTGATTTCTCCCTGCAGAGCAAGGCCAGTGGTGACGGTGGATGCCGAGCTTCTGCTGCACCCAATGATTATCAATCTGGAAAATAAAACTTGCCAGATTCCAGAGCCTACGACCTCTGTGGCCTGGTGAGTTAGTCCATTCAAATCACACAGGGATTTTGTGAAGATGATGCAGCTTCTGGGTCTGTTAGTCTAGGGTGGGCCTCTGAGACTCTGCATTTCTAAAAACACAAAAGAGCTCCCAGAGGATATTGATGCTGCAGGTCTGTGCATCAGATATGAGTAGCAAGCGGTAATTCTTTCAAATAAATAAAAGCCAGGACCTATGACATGATGCTGATTTTTTTGCTGCCAACTTATTACAGGAAGGTTACTTCAGTTTACAGGCTCCAGGTGAGATGAGAAGTACAGGCGACTCTTGAACAATGCAGGTTTAAACTGTGCAGGTCCACTTAATATGCAGAGTTGTTTTCAATAAATATAGTTGGCCCTTTGTATCTGCAGGCTTTGTACCCCCAGGTTCAACTAACTGTGGATCAAAAACAGTATTTTTGCATCCCTAACCACAGATTCCCAACTGCAAATAAAAAACTGTTTTTGCATTCGCAACTGCAGATACCCAACTGTGGACCTAAAACATTGTTTCCATCAGTGGTTGGTTGAGTCTGCAGATGTGCGGGGCCCACTATACAGTCAGAAGTTCTGCTATGTGGGTAGGGAGTCAGTGACCCAACCCCCCTTTTATTCGAAGGTCAACTATATAAACATTTGGGAAAGTTTCTAATGAAACGAATCTTGGAGATCTCTTTCAGATTCTAGGCATAGTAAAAGAAACATTAACCAACTGAAAATATAATAAAATACTTTGACTTTTGCATTTGCATATACTATGGATACCACTTTTTAGACATATATATCTGAGGGGACCCAGAAAAAAACCAAATTTACTTATAAAAATTGTGTATTTATTCTTACATTTTTAAACTTCAGTCGTCTTCACAGTACTCTCCATTTCATGCAATACACCTATAGAGATGTTTTTTCCACTGCCTAAAATAATTTTTGAACCTGTCGATTTTGATGCCTTTTAGTGCTTCTGCTGTTTTTTGTTTCACCTATTCCACATTGGCAAAACGTTTCCCTTTAAGGACTTTTTTCATCAAGGAAACAAACAAAAATTTGCTCAGGGCAAGATTGGGTGAATAGAGAGAGTGGGTCATGGGGGTAATGCTGTTTTTGGTCAAAAACTGCTGAACACTCAGTGCCGTGTGGGCAGGTGTGCTCATAAATCACCCATCATGAAACGGGCAAACACATTGAAGGAGTCTTCAAAAAAGTTTTATTGAAGCTGACTGCAGCCTCTCACAACAACACCAGCCAGTACACTGATACAGATGGGTTCCTAGAACACTTACCTTTCAGGGGAAGTCTGTACTACAAGGGGCTCCCCTCGTAATGTCCTTTTTTCCTTCAATAATCAAGTTTGGGTTAAATTACTTGGTTTCCTATCCTGAAAACAAAGGTCAATTTTCTAACTTAGCATATACAGTCTGACAGAAGGTAAACATTATAAAAATAGAGATTTTTGTGTCCTAAACTCTGTTTTTGTGGCCATCATCTCATCAACAGGATAGCAGGAGAATTATGGTTCCTTTGCTTGGGCCATTAGAGAGCATGACTTATACAACTTCTGAAAGAAAGTGTTACTTTTGAATCTTGCCAGTAATCCAAAGGGACTACAAAATGGAACTTGATTTTAATGCAGCCTGAAAAAATACCACTGTTTTTAGTACGTAGGACCACGACAGTCAAAAGTCTGTCCTACTGGGTAGTGCCACCAGGATATATCCTCTGAAAAATCAACAAACACTTGGAGTGTTTGAGAGTTGCACTCATTTTCCAGAGATGTGGTCTAACTCAGAGAGTACGTTTGGTTCCGAAAATGTAGTCTTGACCCAAAGAAGTTACAGTATTTCCAGACAGCTTTAGTGTGCTGTTGATGGCGTCTGGGTAGGAAGTCATAGTAAAGTCAAAGCCTCTGAGGGTGGAGGGTGGGAGTGGAGAAGACCCTGAAGAATACTTTGAAAAACATTCTTTCCTGGGAGCTCCCATTCTTGGAGGCCTGTCCTCTTCTTAACCAGCTTTTGAAAGTTAGCTGGGCAAGGCCCTGAGCACACTTGAAAATGGTTTAAAACCATACAATATTATAATGAAAACCTGATCTGAGAAAATACGTGAAAAAGCTACCATCTATCC
Source organism: Furipterus horrens (assembly GCF_987537825.1). Taxonomy (NCBI): domain Eukaryota; kingdom Metazoa; phylum Chordata; class Mammalia; order Chiroptera; family Furipteridae; genus Furipterus; species Furipterus horrens. Next base: position 142,061,748 of record NW_028327172.1, on the reverse strand, counting down.
TTACTCTGGCATGATTAAGTGAATGTGAAAGGAGCTGTGAGAGCCACCTGGACATGAGAATTAATAATTCAGCATTTCCCCCACTGAATGGGCTGGAGGCTGAATTCTTTTAAGCGTATGTTTGTGGCACACTCTGATATAGTGTTTCAAACTAGAGAATTTTTTAAAGGATTTTCAGCACAGTATTTTTATAAAATTTACGTAGTTTTAACAGATTATGTGATCTGTTTGGTTTTATGAAAAGAATATTATTTTGTAACAAGAGAATGTCTTTCTTTTCATGAACCATTTTCCTTGTTTCATTAAGTCATGTTATTAAGATAAAATGTGCTTGGTATGTGGACCAATATATGCTATGTGCCTTTATAGTTATGTATTTGATTCTATTGCATACATTTTCTAAAAGATGTTTCACTTTCACATTAAAAAATTTTGTGTGGTGGCTCAGAGCATTGTAAGATTAAAAGTTCATAGCTGGTTCAGTCTAGAACATGTTTCTCTGATACCTTTTTAATTTGTTCACAGAATGTAGCCCAGTTTTTCTAAAATGGTTGAAAAGCATTTGTCGATTTTATTTTTTGTAATTTTGGTGTGTATTTGAAATAACCTTGTATCGTACAGCTGAAAACTATTAAGTACACTCTAACTGGGAAATAGTTCTTCACATCCATCAATGTTAATTTCTGCATCTTTTAAGTAGTGGTGTAGTTTTATAAAGTACCCACTACTAGAATTTCTAATTTTTCATTTTATAAATTTGAAAGTCTATACACTTTTCAAATATGAAAAAAAACTTCATATATGCCTAACTTTATGTAAAGTCTGATATTTGCTATCAATGAGATAGGATTGAATTGGTCAGACTGAAAAATGAGTTGCTACTTAGATCCTGTGTCACATTTATCTCATTCTTTCTCCATCATCCACAGTCATGAGCACTGTAGTATCACAGAATCCTTATTCCAACCATTATTGCATTAGGTTAGGATTAGTATTAGAGGATTTGTAGTGTGTTGTCCTGCCTCTGACTTATCAGAAGCACTATAGACCATTTCATTTAGAATTTATGTGATGAGGGAGCTGGGTTGATATATTTTTTTGTTCCAATCAGACCTATTCACACTATAATGCACCATATTGACCATGACCATAAATTCTAGTTTGAAATTTTATCTCAATTCATAATTATTAATAATACTCACAGCTTTCTTTGATAACCAAGGACTTCCAAAAATGTTGGACACAGAAAAAAAAAATTCCAAATTGAAAGCCAAACCTAAGAAGTTTAAAGATGTGATGAACTATTCGTCTTCCCTGAATATACCTAATTGAAGTAGAAGTGGGCTGGAATTTGTGATTTCTCTGGAGAAGTGGTAAAAAATGCTATAATAACAGAGAAATCTCAGGAAACTTTTGGCTTAATGGCATGTGGCAAATTATTTACCCTGAAGGGAAACATTGACTGAGGTCATGGTAGATAGATGAATCCCAGATGCGACACATTTTCATTGTTTGACACAGGAAGCTGACACATAATTAAAGTATGATTAGGAATTATTTATTCCTTTTGGATTCTGTAGAAATATTCTAATCATACTATATATTTTACTAGCAAAAATGTTAAGACTGTCATTAAATCATCCTTAAGTATTTCTTATATTTTTACTTTCTTAGAAATGTGAAAGACCCATCTCAAAGACTGGCTGTTAGGGCTTGATGTTTTTCAGGAGGGAGTGAGCACTTTCAGCCAAGTCAGGCAGAGTCAACCAGCCATTTTTTATCCCTTCCACAGCCATAGAACAGGCCAAGTGCAGGTCATCCTATAAGCCATGGCAGACACCACTCTGGATTATGTTCAAGGCAAAACTATAAAGTGTCTCTTTTTTAATTTAAATATTTTATTGTTTATGGTATTACAGTTGTCCCAATTTCCCCCCTTTTCCCCCCTCTGCCCAGTCCTCCCTCCCACTCCCTCAGGCAATCCCCATACCATTGTCCATGTCCATGGGTCATTCATTTATGTTTAAAGTGTCCCTTGTGCACATCTACCTCTTTTTATTGTCTTTATACATCATATTATTGTACCTCCTTAGCTTGAGACAGCCAGTCTATGCTCACGTCCCTTTTCTTGCCATTCCCTCTTCCAGTATTTCTGCCTCAAATTGTACCCCACCCCCTAGGAAATTAACGCTGAGTCCCCCTCCCCTTCAAAACGGCAGGGATGTGGGTTAATCACACCATGGTGCTCCATGCCTCTTAGGATTAAATCCAAATCCTTTAACATGAATTTCAGAGCCCTGTTTCCTACCGATCATTACATCTTGCTCCAGTGCACAAACCATGTGGCATTTCTTCAGGTTCCTCAAATGCGGCATGTTCTTTCTCATCTCCAGGCTCTGCCACTACCTGTTCCTTTGCCATGCTGCCCAATTCTTCACTCTCTGGCATATGAAAATATTCATTGATTGAATAAAGGCAGCAAGTAATTGATTAATCAATCCATTGATTAAATCAGCTAACCTCACCAGTCTTTTCTTAAATTGAATTTATTGGGGTGACATTGGTTAATAAAATTATACAGGTTTCAGGTATACAGTTCTATAACACATCATCTGTATATTGTATTGTGTGCTTATAACTAGTGTTAATTGTATTAATGTTGTGGCCAACTGGTAGGATATATATATATATATATGTTTTTTATAAATATATATTGATAAATAAGTATATATATTTATTTTTTTTAGTTGTATGTTTATAATAATGGAAGTATAGAGGAAAACAATGTATTCATATATCTGGGGTGAGGTAAAGGAAGAGCTCTACTTCAGATTCAAAACTTTATTAACCAATAAATGATTAACTATTATTTTCCATAGTTTTTCCTTAAGAGTATGTGCATCTGTAGAAGGCCAGAGCATTTCAAACACAATAGGTGAGCATGTCTTCATTTTTACATTTCTATAGTATACTGAGGAAAGTCAACCATAAGCATTTCTCTGCACAGACCACATAAAACTTTAATGAGCCCTTTATTGATACCAAGATTCCTAGTGTATATATGGAACCTCATATGTAAACATTACTTGAATAATTGGTATTAATATTATCTATAAAAACAAATAATTGTGGGGAGAAATGACGATTTATTTCAAAAACAACTTTTTTTAGTTTGGGGAATATTTCATAACATTGTCTCAGCCCCTGTATTGTTTTTGATCCCAACTATGAAAACAATGTTTCCTGAGTAAGCAAGATGAATAGGAACTCATGCCTCTGATAAAACACTGCATTCACTGAATACTTTTCCTTTCCTGATTATATTTACTTAATTTCTGTTCTTTAGGCCTGACTGCCGAGGTGCAGTTAGATTCCCTGAAACAAAAAGGAGCCATTAAACGCACGCTCTTCCTTGCTAACCATCAGTCACATCTCACCTTCCCTCTCGTGGTCAGGGGGCAGAAATCTCGCGAATGCCAGGACTTCATGGTTTACCTGAGAGTAAGTGTTCCAGGTCACCTCTCTGGCCCCTCCCATTCAAAACCAAATTCCAACCATCTTTCTCCATTTAACCATCATACTTGTTTCACACCTATTTTCATACTATTGGAGGAAACTTTATTTTAAGGCTGCACACTCCCATCTCAAGCCTAACTTCCTTCAGCTAACCCAGTGATGTGTTGCCCTAAATTCCCAAGGCTTTTTCTGTTCTGTTCACAATCTGGATAATAGCACTAACTTGGGTGGTTTTCATTTCTAATTGCCTCTCCCCACCCCACCCCCACCCCCGAAAAAAAAAAAAATACTCGTTAAACACAATTTATTTGAATTTTTCTCCTACATGAGTATGTTTGGCCAGATTTTATCAATGTGCATTTCAGAGCCAACTCAGGAAAACATTTAGGCATTCAAAGCCTTTATTAAAAGTCATTTATAATTATATTTTTAAAGCAGTGGATTCTAAACAATAACTCCAAACATACTGTGAAATTTAAAAAGCCAAAATATTTATAATAGAATTATTTCATCTTCTTACCAGTTGTGAGGTTGTTGTTATTCTTATTTCATCTGCTCCTTTAATAGATTTAGTGAGAGAAGACCTGGTGAAGGCAAAGTTTACAAACACACTCTGGAAAGCTTGGCACATGACCCTTGAGTCTCATTATGACCTTGACTGGCACACAGCTGAAAGGTGGCATGTTCACTACGTGCTTGTAAGGTGTTCTGTGTGCTCAGGGCTTGCTGCTGGTGCTACTCACCTCCCTGGAGTTCTCGTCCTTTTTCTGAAGGAACTTCAAATGTGCTGAAGATGTTTCAAAGTTCATGCTAGCGAGAGCTTAAAGAGATGATAACAGAGGAAAAGAATTAAGATGTTTTCTTACCCTGAGCCCAAGAGGGTAAGAAATGGATTCCTAAATTCTGCCAATCTCGTGAAAATATAAACCCCAATTCGCAAACTTTCAACATTTATTGCCTATATAAGTATGATTTTTTTTTTTTTTTTAATTTTGTGATTTGGCCAGTTGTGTGAGTTTTGAAGACCTGGGGAAACTGAAGATCACCTCAATAAGCATGTTTCAGTGAAGGCACAGCTCTAAATGGTTCATCTCTGAACATGTATTAATTAAGCTGGCTACTACATACCACATCAATCAGTGCGTGCTTAAGCTCGCAATGATGATTATTACTTCATTGTTCATTTTCATTGACTAACATCAAGTGCCTCTTTGACTGACTGATATCTTGCAGCTAATTCACAGAGCCTTTCTTGAGTTGGTGATTGTTTTCCCCAGGATGAAACTGAATTCCGAGATAAATTATCTCCAATCAACATTAGTTTGAATTATAGTTTGGATGAATCCACCTTTCAGGAAGGCCTGGAAGTGAAACCGATATTGAACCACTACAGGGAAAATGTTGTTACTGAACAGGTAGGTCCTCAACGGGCTTTGATGGTATATTCGCATTCAGGCACTGAGCATTGCTCCTGTGACCCTAAGACGGAATCTGGCCCCTTTTGTCTTCATTCCTGCAGACCAACATGTAACATTTGGGAGATTTTTCTAACATGTTTCCTGAAACACTGCATTATTGTGTTTTCGGAAACCCACCCCCTTGTGCAACCGAGATTTAATTTGTTCAAAATGTGGCTGTAATGAAAGCAATACAGCCTGTAATCCTGAAAACATTGCCAGAGTCACATTCTTTACAGACATTTCAGAATGAATTGGAATTGGGCTATTATGTAAACTAGCCTATATCGGAGGTCACTGCCTAACATGGGGCTTCTAGCTGGGTAGAAGCATGCCTAGTGAAATGAAAGCCTTGGTTTAATTTGTGGAATCATTCATAATTTTCAAGAAAAAGGATGTGATTCAGGTTTTCCAAGATTACTCCTGATCTGTGTTTGCACAATGCAGGCTCATATCCTGGTGGACTGTGGAGAAGACAACATGTGCATTCCTGACTTGAAGCTGTCAGCTAGACCGTAAGTTTAAATAAATAAACTTGTACATTTTATCTAATGGAATACAGGTGTTTATTTAAAGCTTCTCTGGAGAAAGTATACACTTCCAACTACTACAAAAAAAATACACTGCATGAAATTCTTGAGCTTGGCTACACTTTAGGTTAGCCTGTGGTTTGGGTCACTTCTTTGTCATTGGTGTCAAGTGACACACCCTAAGGTTTCACTTGGGCGGTTTAATCTTTCAGCAGAAGTGAAATAAAAATGTTTTTGTTCAAAGTAAACTCGTCTATGGGGTGGCTCAGGTTATATTTACTTGTCTCAGTTCTGTGAGCAGAGGATTCAGAGACAGGCAGCTTCCATCGACACCTTGGCAGAAACTTTTTTACAGCACCCCATGACTCAAAGACATCCTTAAAATTGTCAAAACAAACTGAACTTTAATTTGCTGGGAAAAAAAATGTAATGGTACTCTATAGAGTTAAACAGAAGGTGTCACAAAATCAAATAAGAATCAAAGGGCTTCCCGGTTGCCTGTAATGGCGAGTCATCGGTACAGAACTGGTGATTGCATTGCTTTATGATATAGAAAGAAATCAAATTAAGATGTAAAACATCTATGATGGGGAAAAAAATAGATTCATGCTCCTTTACCCCCTCCCCCCAGGACCTCTCTCACTGCCAGTGTTTGGAATTTGCTTGGTACCTCTCAAGGAGACTTTCTCCAAACTTCACAGTTACCCAGTGTCCAAAGGAATGGCTTTGATGTAGTGTCAAAAGCGAAATAGGCACTTCCAAATGTTGGTTCAGTTTGAAGTTTAAAGTGAATTAAATTTCCTTAAAGTTTCTCACAATCGTCAATCAGCTATTTGTGATCTTTTATCTGCCTCTTTCTTTTCTCTTACCGTCCACTTTGCATGACACATCTCCCCTTCTGAGTCTCTCAGCCACGTCTCTCCCTTTCTTTCCGCCACTTATCTTACCTCCACTCATATGTTCAGGGATGTGCTGGAGCTACTCGTTCTGGCTTGTGAACCAATTGCTAAATTTTCTAGAATTTTTGCTAGAAGATTGTTAAATATGTTGGTAGATTGAACTTGGCCACAGTTGGGAGGACTCATACCACAGGAATCAGGAAATGCTACAAATAGGTGTGTGGGTTTTGGGGGTTTTTCTTGAGATCTGATTGTTAAACATTTACTAGCGCATCATTGGCTATTTTCTGGCCCTTTCCATCCAGACATGGCTCTCTTAATTCTTCTCACCATCCTTTCATGACCATCCATCTTCTTTTTGTCCCAGTCCTATATTTCTGCATCTCCTTCTTTTCCTACCAGGTAAGTCCTTAAATAAAATTCCCATGAATCAAGTGAACTGTACTATCTAATGATGCCTATTAAACTGCATTTCTAGAGATAAGCATCAGGTCATCATTGGAGATGAAAATCACCTTATGCTCATAATCAATGCTAGAAATGAAGGAGAAGGAGCCTATGAAGCTGAACTCTTTGTGCTGATTCCAGAAGAGGCAGATTATGTTGGGATTGAGCGCAGCACTAAGGTAATGCCTACCAACTATTGAAGTAGTAATGATTTTGGAAGTCAAATTAATGTTAAATAGAGCCATCTGAGGTGAAAGTTTCTTCCTAAATAAAAGAGAACAAAATGGCACTTTCCCTTGTTAATCATAATTGCAAAATGAGCCAGGAAGGGGGCGGTCTTAAACAGTATTAAGACCTTTCTTGGCCATAGTGCAGAGGTAAATTGGCCAAAGTTTGAGAGCTGAGCAAGAAAGAGAATATAACTGGCTGAAAGAAGCAGCTTACCAAATGATGATCTATCAGCTAAATTCACAAGCTAAGTCCCACCCTCACTGACTGTTTTCAGGCCTTTGTTTTGAGTTCCTTTAAGTTTCAAGTAGGTCTCAGGAGGTCTGTTTCTCATTATTGCTTATGGAGGAAGGTCCAACCAATCCCAGCTGAGCACTGATAACAACCTAGACAGGCACTGGAAAGCAAACACGTTCATTTTTCTTTCTTCATGGTCCACCTTTTCGGGACTGGGACCAAGAAAAGCCAGGTCTCTGTCATTTGCCAGGCCTGCAATGCCACTGTTTATTAAACTGACATGGATGCTTTTTATAGTCTCTCTTTCCTTATCAGAACATGAATCTTCCCACTAAGGGTATCCAAAGGTTCTGCTGTGTTTATAATCGCTTGGTCTAAAAAACGGTTACGAATACATTGTGGGAGAATGGAGAGAGTCCCTTGTTTTCAAAAACATGCAGACTCACAATGAAGGACAGAGACCAAGTTTACTATTCTCTCACAGTCGTCACAGTGTTTGACATGGAGCTGGGCACAGTGGGTGCTCCTTAGCAACTCACGCCCAGATTTGTTCATTAAACTATAATTTAGTACACGCATGTGAGCTTCCAAATACTGCATATCCTGAGGAGTTTGAGCATGCTAATGATTAAATAACTTAATGAAAAATAATTCCTCTAAAGAGATGTTAACAAACTGTTGTGATATTGGTAGTTTATAGGCCTTGGAAAGTATCAAGAGTATAAAATTCTCTCTTCACACCTCTATTCTCCTGGTTTATGTTTTGGTTAAATTATCTTCATGGTATCTTTGGCAATTATAAAATCAGTACAAGTTTCTGTTGAAGAAGTTCATAGAAAAATATCACCTATAGATACTTCCATGCCAATAATACATGAACAAACCAAAAAATGAGCTCAAGTATGTCATTTTTAAACATTCCAGGACTCCACTCGTTTTTGTTTCAGTTCCCTTCAGGCCGCTCCTCCTGACTTTGTCAAACAGAAAGTCTACTCTAAAATGTTTTCCTTTAGCAAAGCATCTAGTTTACTATTCACATTGTTGCGTTGAAAACATGGGAGAACATTTACCGTTTCTGTCTTTGGCTGTAAATGTTACAACAGGCATTATCCATACTCTCAAATGAGTCCTCAACAATTCTTCCATCAGTTTCTCTGGGGCAGAAACTTAGCGCAGACTAAGGCACATTCTAATTTTCTTTTTGTTTTTACGCAGTTTGAGGTTTATGTATCTTCTTATTGAGACTCAGTTCAAGTTTTTTTTAACAAATTTTTTTCTCAGGGGGAAATGTATTAGAATTATCTGATTGTAAGTGTTGTTATTCTTTTGTTGAAAACATTCATCTTTTTAAAAATGTAGATGGTGATCATCTCTTTCTCTGGAAACCTTAACTGAGCCAGTTTTTATACTTCCCTTTGGTGACCTTCTAAATTTTTCTAGGAGTAAAGACCTGTGTGCCTTACCTTTTTATTCTGCATATTATTATTATTGTAAATTATATGTAGCATACATTTTACCATTTTAAATTTATTTTTATTAGTTTGTAAAGCCATACAGGCTTCAAGTGTACAGCTCAATAAAACATCATCTGCACACTGCACTGCACAATCCAGTGGCATAAAGCACATTTACATTGCTGTGCTACTGTCACCACCATCCGTCCACAGCACTCCTTTCATCTTGCAAAACTGAAACTCTGTACCATCGAACGCTTCCTACTGATTTCCCCTTTCCCCAGCCCCTGGTAACCACTGTTCAACTTCCTATCTCTATGAATTCGGCGATCCGAGGCCCCTCATATACTCCACTTCACTCCTGCCACACACTCTCCTCACACCCAGGGTGTGCAGAACCAGGTTGTATTGTCTTCCCACACACACTCCTCCTGCCCCTCCACTTCCTGTCTCAGAGGACGGCCACCTGCATCCCCGTAGTTTCTGAAGCCTGAGTTAGTCCCAGAGCTCTCCAGTCCACATCCTCTCTCCACCTTAACTGCCACTATCACTGCCCTGGTCCAGGCTGGTGCGACCCTTTTCTGAGATTACTATAACAGTGCCCTATTGGTCTCCCTGCCTCCAGTCAGTCCCCTTGCCTGAAAAGGAAGCCGTCCTTCTAAAGACAAAAATCTGACCATATTACTCTTTTGCTTAAAACCCCCACTAGCTCTCCATTGCTTTTAAAATCAGGTCCAAATTCCTGAGATGACTAGCAAGGCCCTTAATTCTATCACCCCTAAATCATATACCTATTTAGCCTCATCACTAATCATTGGTTCTTTCCTTTACACCTGAAATCCAGAGCGACGGAATTTCTCTTCAGTTTCTGTAAGAGCCCTGCACACTCTCACCACAGGGAGCTGGTACCTGCAGTTCCTTCTCTGCCACACTAACTATTCCTTCTTCCCGTTCACCCACTTTACTTCTTTCTACTCCCATTAGCTTACTAATGATTGAGACTGCTAACATTTCTTTTACAATTGCTATGGGCTGAGCACTGCTCTGTGCTCCTGTATATATTTAAATTACTTAAGCTTTAGAGAGAAATGGCAAGGCTATTATCATCTCCATTTTATAGATAAGGAGAAATTCAGTAACATACCCAGAGTTACACAGCTGTTATGTAGCAGAAATAAGATTGAAACCTCGGCTGTTGGCTCCAGGCCCTTGTCCATAATCACTGGTGGGCACTGTCTCCCGTCAGTTTGGACGTTACTTCCTCTAGGGTGACTTTTCCCGTTGTTTAAATCCACACGCATGTCCTCCTCTACCACTACGAATCTCTGCTACCATAAAACTTAACAAACTGTATTAATTGTGTTTCCATGGCTTGTTACAATAGAGTTGCTTGTGATCACTTACTGCATTTGTTATTAATAATCGGAAATTCATTGAGGGCAAGGGGTACACAGTAAATATTTTCAGTGAATGAATAAAGGCATGAATGATATCCTAAGAGCTATAAATGGATTAGAACAAGAGTGTTCCTGGGACAGTGGAGGAAAGTAACCTAGAAATGTCTAGAAAAACAATGATTGTTTCTCTCACTCAGAGAGGAAATAAAGGTTAAAAAAAGAAAAAGGGTGGGGGATCTGGGGAGAGAGAACTTTGATTGATGTGAAAAAGCTATTTCTAAAAAGCTGAAAAAAATGTCCACATAACTTTTAACCTTTAGATAAGATAAAAATATTTATATAGAAACCAAATCCTTGAATTATACTCAGGAGGTTTGTGGACATTTTTACATTTTTTTAAAGCTTTTGCTGTTGGGTTTTTTTTGTTTGTTTTTTGTTTTTTCCTGTTTTCAGGATTGAGTTAATAATCTCAACACAAAACATCTCTGTACAATTAGTTAATTATGAATTCTTAAACTTGAATATGTACTAAAGGTATCTTTGAGAAAAGAGAATATTACCAGCTTTTTGAAAATACGTTTCAGTGAAGGAATTAAGCAAAAAAAACCAAACAAAACAAAAAAAAAAGAACCCACACATAAAAGCTCAACGACAACCAAAAAAAAAACCCTTATAGACAAACAACAGTATGTGATTAGCAGAGGGAAAGGGGGTAAATGGTGATGGAAGGAGACTTGACTTGGGGTGGTGAACACACAATACAGTATATAGATGATGTGTTACAGAATTGCACCCCTGAAACCTGCATAATTTTATTAACCAATGTCACCCTAATAAAATAATTTTAAAAAAATGTTTCTTAGTTCCATCAGGAGACTGACATGTCATTCATTCATATTTAGAAAGAGCTTGTATTAAATGATGCCTCCAAATATTAGTGATTCACTCCTTTCTCATTACTTGGGACAGAGTTGAAATGTGTGCTATAGCGTGATTAAGGAGGAGGACCCTACAGTTAGTTGTGTTTGTCGATTTCACTGAAGGCTTCTCCTTAGGAAAAAGTGTGAGTTACTTCTGTCATGTATTTCCCAACACCTCCTTTGTGCCAAACCCTGTTCTAGGCACTGGAATAGAACACATACAAAAACCTCTTCACCCTGATGCTTATTTTCTCAAAGCACATGATAATCTACCTACAGAATTTTTTACCAAGATATCTGGGGTTTGTTTGGCTTTTCTTTGTTTTGATTTTGAATCTTGGTTTTTCTAAATAAAGTGGAAAGGATGGAATGGAGGATGGTTTCTGAAACTTTTACTTGGAAATTCACGTTACTTCCTTACATGAAGTTTCATTAGAGCTGAAAGACCAATAAATGGTCCTCATATCAAGAACCCTCTTCCATGGACCTCTCATGGAGCACAAATTCCTAAAAGGTTGCTCTTTTGTGACTCTCCTCATTTCGTAAGCTTATCTTTGGGAATGAGGGTTATAGGTGATAGATATTTGGGGTGGGGGTAGGGTTCTTTGAGAAGTTTAATTTTTATTTTTCAATTACAATTTACTTTCAGTATTATTTTGTATTGGTTTCAGATGTATAGCATATGAGTTAGACATCATATACTTCATGTAGTGTTCCCTTCAATATTTCTAGAACCCACCTGACACCATAAATAGTTACTGCAATATTATTGACTATATTTCTTATGCAGTACTTTCCATCCCCATGACTATTCATACTTCTTAATCTCTTCATTTCTTTCTCAAAGGTGATATATTATAGCACTTAACAAGTTAGAGTGAAATAATGGGTGAACATTGGTAGCTGTGACCAACAGCAGAGCAGGGCAATAGGCACATTAGGTTTTGAAATATAAAAAGGGCTTGAAGTAGAGAACAAGGTGTGAATTTCCAGGGCAGCTGGGAGTAACATGAGGACACAAGGTGGAGCTGTGAGCAGAGAACAGGAGCTCAAAGGTAAACCTCCTTCTCTTCCCCATGTTCTCTGGTGTAACCTTGAGACCTTCTCCAACACATAGTTCTAAGTGCTTCTTTGAACTTGAGTTTTTGTACATTTTAATCAGAATTAGATGTAGGGGAACAAAGGGAGAGAGGAAGCACTGGGTAAACATGAAAGTATTATCTCTCCATCTTAAGTATTTAAAAGGATTGAACCAAGTTTGATTGTGTGATCTCAAAATGGTAACATGATGCATAGAAATTTGTGTTCAAAGCAATCCTCCTGCAAAGGGTCATTAAGTTATATGATCATCTATACACATTACTGTCATTTCATTTTTGTAAAAATTAATTTTTTAGTTGTGGTGAATTATCTATGATCTTCATGGCCCAAACTTAACACTAACATTAATAAAAATAATACCTAAAATATTTGTATAAATACTATAGAAAGCCCTTTGTTCTCAAGAAAATAATTAATGTGTTTACCAATCTAAAACTTTTCTTTCTAAAATTAAACTTCAATCTTTTAAGTTTTTCTTCTGAGGTGATGGTCACTAATTCTTGGGCACATTTACTCACACAGGTGTTTGAAATCAAGACAAGCTTCCCACTCACAGCATTGTTTTTGTGACAGGATGTAATTTATTCTGCCCCCTGAACTCCGCCCTGGTGTTCTTTCCTGTTGCAGGGATTCCGACCACTGAGCTGTGAGTACAAGATGGAAAATGTAACCAGAATGGTGGTGTGTGACCTTGGGAACCCTATGGTAGCTGGAACAAACGTAAGAGAAAACCAGAAGCACTCACTGATTTCTAATTGAATTTTAAAAGAGAACTAATGGAGAACTCCCCAATTAGCACTCACAATTTAGCACAGAGCAATTAAAACAAATCAGGCAGGAAGTTACCAGGGTAATGGGATTTAGCATTATTAGCAACACAGAATGGATAATATAAGGTTAAAAACACAAATAGATTAATACATTTGTATGCTTTCTCTTTGGACATTACGTTTACATGTTTTTTAGTCTCAACAGATCCACGAATACTAATTTTTTACTATGGATTTTTGTTGTTGACTTTTTTCTTTGAATTTACTACATTTTTCTTTGAATTAAAAAACAAATACAATTAAAGTAAAAGATTTAAGAACAATTAAAAAGTTTAGCAAAGATGATTAAATTTTATTTCCAATATACCTCCCATATTAATATTATTCACAGTATTTTCATATTAAAATATTGTAATAATTCAGCTTTTAAATCAGCTTTAACAGGGATTACTTGAAGATCTGGTATCTTACTTGAAGAATAATACAGAAAACTGTAGCAAGAAAAGAAAGGGTTAATAATGATCTGTAATGTGCTTATAAAAGAATAAGAAATTGGGATTTTTCCTCTCTCCTCCTCTTCCTCCTCCTCCTTCCCCCATCACTCTTCCTCCTCTTCCTCTTTCACCTCCTCCTTCACCAGCTCCTCCTCATTTTTCTTTCTTTGTTTCCAGATTTAAGCACTTTCCATTCAGTATTATTTATGGACAACAAATTTATTTTATGCAATTGCAGTTTAAGTATACACATAGGAACTTCTTGTAATAAATAAATATCACAGTAGAAATAATTATTTTTTGAAGTCAGAAAAAAATTCTGAAATCTGCAAATCCTACATAATTAAATGTTACATAAACTAAACATATGCATTCCTCTATTTTAAATTAGATGTTTATGATTATCAGTAAAATGGCTTGTTTGAAAAAATTCATGAAAATTTATGATTGAATAGGCAAAGAGTGCTAATCCCTTAAGCTAAGCCTTTAAAGGAGAGTTCTGTGCTCACTGCTGAATAGAATATCGTATCCTCTGGGACACTTGGGTGCACATTTGCACTTTAACTGAGCACTGAGGAGTGCTACAGTAAGTAAACCTTTTATCCCAGTGTTTCACACATTTATTTAGGCATTTGAAAGTTTCAACCAGTAAATACCTATTCCCAATTTATACTTTAGAATATTGTGCTAGAATAATATATATATATCAGAGAAGGAAAACTCTGACTCCAAAAAACCTCCGCTGCCTTGCGGCATACCTCTTCAGGGGAAAGGCTAAGGGAGTAAACCCCGACAGAAAATCCAGAGCCGGAGTCCCTAAGGCGGTTTGACGTTGTAGTCAACACCGGCAACTCCTGCGGCGCACCTGAAACCAAGCTGTATTGACTCCGTCTTTCCCTTGGACCCTTCAGCTGCGAAGAGAGGGGGGGTCTGCTGCATGGGCAACAGCAGACCCTCCATATCACCCTGCCCAGGCTCTGTAGCTTCAGCTTCACTGGAGAGGACACTCCAGCGACATCGCAAGATGTCGATTCAACACGGGAGGAGACAGATACCGTGTCACTCCCGAGTCGGACTGCACAGCCATTCTCGGCGGTGCAGATAGACTCTTAAGAAGCTACACCATCGTCTCTCGAGACGGACGGCTGCCGCCGCCGATGATATATATATTATATATATATATATGTATATATATAATATATATATATATATTTTTTTTTTTACACTATGAAAAAACACTATACCATTGATCCTGGATAGTTAAAGAAGATACCAAGCTGTAATTTAGTGAACTCACTTCTTGATTCAGAAAAAGTAAATATTTAAATGAAAGTTAAACTTTTATAACAGATTTTTATTAGCTAACATGTATTCATGACTGTATGTGTTATAAACCCATTACTGGGTGCTTTTTTAATGTTGTTTCATTTAATTTTCACAACAACCAACAACTCTGTGAGTCAGGTATTTCCATGTTATGAATGAGAAAACTGAGACTCAGAGACGTCAAATGACTTGCCCAAAGTCATTTGGTAATGAAGGACAGATCCAACATTTGAACCAGGCTAGAATACATCCTGTCTGCAAAATTGTGATTAGTACTTGGATGAAAACCAATGGATAAGAGATGAGATATTTAAACGAAGCCATGAAAGATAGAATGGATGTCTAATCTGAGCTATTAGAACATTTTTCCTTAGAATCCTCTTATGTAGAAGCTAATAACCCTTTTGCTAGTTCTCAACAAAAATCCAACCACTTAATTTGATATGAAGAGTTCTTTCTCCCGAAGGCCAAAGAGAAATAAATTGACATCGTAGCAATGGTGTGAGCATATATAGAGGACTGGGCACTGAGTTCTTTTACAGTATTAAAAGTGTTCAATCTAGACCACAGATCATTTAAGCTCATCAATAACTAAGAATAATCATGAAACAAACACTGGCCACCAGCATCATTCAAAGTGGAAGATAAAAATGTGTTTATGTGAAACAATGTCAACCCATTTTACCAGCAAGTAATCTTTAGAAGTCAAGGACGTAAATTGTTTCTATTCATTTATCTCTGACGTCTGTAGTGGAAGAAACCTAATAGCTTTCTTATCTCACCCTTTAAGGCCCTTAAAGACATCCATTTTTATTGCATTCTGTTTTGTTATAAAATACTTTGATTTATTCTTCATTTTGTACTTTAAAATACTCTCAGTGGATTGTAGTAAAATTGTATTGTAAAAGTGGTCCTAAATATTAAAAAGCATTATAAATCTCCAGGAATATCTATTTCAGTCCCAATATTTAAAAAAAATAGTTTTCAAATGACTTTATGTTTTAATTTAACGAAACATTCAAGGCAGTATTCAGAACTGTTACTTCTGATTTGTAAGTAGTAATGTCATTTTCATAGAATAACTATAGTAATATAAAATATTTATATGCCATTAAGATTCATAAAAACTTGCAAAATCTTTCAAGTAGGAAAACAAGAAAATAGTCTAAAGTCTCCTTAGAATCCATGCCCAGAGATCTGGTATTTGGTTCTAGTTAAAAACACATGCACCTCTTACTAGTATGAATTTGTGACACTGTTGTATCTTCGCCCCATGCTGAGTTGTCCTGTAATGAATACCAGCAGTATTAGGCAGGCTTCATCACAATATAGGAAGATCCCCATTACTGGAAGTGTACAAGTAATGACACTCTTTCTCATCATCTCTTTTGATGAGAAATAACCATTTTTGTTGCCACCCCTTCTATATGCTTGGCACTAAGCTAGAGACTGACAATATCAAGATGAAAATATACAACCCCCATTCAATAAGAAACTCAAAATTAGCAATATCATAGGTTGAGTGACAGGTGAGTACCAAAGGAGGAGAGAGGAAATAAAGACATAATTTCTGCCTGGCCCAGCCTATGGGATCAGAGGATGTGTTGCAGGAGGTGTCTCTTGTCCTGAGCTTTGAAGCATTTGCAGGAGTTCTCCAAGTACAAAAAGCAGGAAAGGCTTACAAGGTTTCCAAAGAAGAAGGAAGAGCATGTGCAAAGGCCCAGAGGTCTGACAGAAAATTGCACATTGGGAATAATAAAGGTATTCATCATAGCTGGGGCATAAGGATGCATAGACTTAAAAATTGGACATACCTTGGTTTGAATCCCAGCTTTTTATCAGTGGTGATGCCTCAGGTAAGTCATGTTGAAATGGGAGAATACTTATTTGCAGGAATATTTGGTGCAATGCAATGATAGGATATAAAACACTAGTGGCTTTACATGAGGGCAGTACCTGACTTGTAACATATTCAGTAAGGACTAGTAAAATGATGACTTATGATGAAAATGATAATTTATTATTAATTCATATTATTACTGGTTCATATAACCGGAGCTTTTAACTACAAGTTTGATTCTCACACTGCAGTGTCAGTGAATACAGCTTCTGGAGTTGGCATGGAGGGATTTCAATTCTAACTCTGCAGTTTATTTGCTCTGTACCTGCAGCAAGGACTTATCCCTCTACTCCTCAGATTGAGGCGTGATTGAAAAATGTCAGCAATCACAGTACCTACATCTCAGAGTGGTGGTTGTGATTTCATAAGACAATGATGCATGTTAGGCTTAGTACATACAGTGCATGGGAGAAGAAGTAACACCATTATATGCCTTAGCTGTTGTTTTTACTTCCATATTTATATTATCATAGGATTTATTTTTCTCCAAGTTTTAAAAATCTGTTTCCAAATTATAAAAATAATAAGAGAGTTTTAAAACTTTGGAAAACAAAGGTGAAAAAATAACTCATATATTTATAACCTTAACTATGGCATATTATTTTGGTATATTTTCTTACAATACACTCTCACTCCCATACAATAACTTTTCCACTAATAGACTTTTAAAACCATAGCTGAAACACATTACACATATAACTTTGTAGCTTTTTTTCTTTATTGATCATCATTATATCAGAAGCATTTTCCACATTGTTGCATAGGTTTCATAGCCATGATTTCAATGGCTACATAAATGTCCATCATAAAGAAACATCACAGTTTTCTACATTAATCTTTTGTCATATATTTTTAATTTAGCACACAAGGAAGGTGTCAGGAGAAGAGTTGATATGGAGCTAAATAAAGAGAGGAAACCAAAATGAATAGGGACTGGAATCATTAGAGGCCCTACAATCTCGGTGACTTTCTCTCGGTTCTCAGCCATTCAGGATGGAAGCAGAAATAGGGACAGCAATCGAGGATGAAGTTTTGCAGGATTACTTTAAAAGCTTTTTTTCCTATGTATAAGGTTCCTCCCATGTAGTAACGCAGTATCTTGTGTGTGTGTGTGTGTGTGTTTTATTTTAGTATTCTCTGGGCCTCCGATTTGCAGTTCCACGTCTTGAGAAAACAAACATGAGCATTAACTTCGATCTTCAGATCAGAAGGTTAGACCTATAAATGCCTAACACTCAATATTGAAGACATCTATAGTGAAATGAATGCTGCTTGTCCAGTTTTGCCTTAAAAGTCCATCTGAAATTAGAACCCAGACTTTGACAGCCCATTTTTCCTTTGTTTTTCTCAGTTATTACAGTCTTTTCAATATTTTTAGTTCTGAAAAAGATTTGCATTCGATAGGCCACTTTATGAGAGTAAAATTTTGTCCTGGGACCCTCCTACTCCCTTCACTTCCATTTTCCCTCATTCTGATGCACAAGCCTTCTACCACCTCCTCCCTCTATATCCCCACCATGTTCTCAGGTGGGGCTCAGCTAATCCCTAAGAACAAAATTTATGCCAAAAACATATATATTGCTTTAGAAACATCTTGAAATCTAACTTTTCAAGAATGAATGAGTCTCTGATGTTTTAATGGCAGTACCAAGGCGAGATGCACGTAAAAACATATACAGTGTGGGGCGAAGTAGGTTTACAGTTGTGAGTACATGAAATGCAGAGTTTATTCTTATATTTATTAATTTTCACATTATTTTCCATACAAACAACTGTAAACTTACTTTTGCTCCATCCTGTATTCAAAAGGCAGGGCCTTCTCAGGGATAAGCTGAGTCAAATATATAGCTGACCCTCTTCATGGATTCAAGTATGACTCTACCCTTTTACTATCTATCTGTTTGCTCCTTTGTGGCCAAAAATCATATTTCATGAGTAGGAAGACCTACAGAAAGCAGTGTCCATGAGGCCCAGGGAGTCCCAACAGTGGGCTGCAACCCATTATTCAGTAATGGAATCAATTTAATGACTCTATAGACTCATAATAAAAGAAAAGGCAATTGATGGACTACAATACATCAGGGTTTTATTCATGAAACCTCTCCTTCAGATAAATGTAGATATATAGTAAGATATCCTGGGAGATGTATATATTATTTTGTGGTCTTTGATGTTAACCATTTCAAAAACACTGATGTGGAGAGCACACACAGACCTTCCATAATTATTTATAACTTTCCCAGCATGTGCTACAATAAAAATGACTCTGAGGTCAGTATCTACAATTTGTTTTCAAATATTAGTGTGCAGTGTGGCCAATCTCTAAATGTACCTCTGTGCAAGAAGGTGTCATTCGAGTGTGATGACTTATAAAAAATATATTTTTCACAGTGGATTATTTTTAATAGCTGCTTAATTAAAAGTTAAGGATTAAAAAATATATAAACTATAAGAACACAGATTTTAAAAATCCGCACCCTATGTCACAAACCATATCCCCTAAATTTTGTGCTACCTTCCTAGGGAGAAAGGTTTTCCAACTTACTTTTGGTGTCTTTTTCTGGCTCTAATTAGGTCTTTTTAAATTTAACTTAAATATTTTCTGCTGAATCTTAGAGACTTTAAAAAAAAATTTTACTGAAATTAGTGATGGATGTAGATGGAATGAATTCTTCTGTAATATCACTTCATTGTACCAAAAGCTTATAAAATCACCTTTTTTCTATCTACATAAATGTATATTTCCCAAGAGGTTTAGTTACTCATAAATATTTTCATTTGGGTAACTGGTGAATATTTGTAAGTTTTAGGAAGGAAGGAAGGAAGGAAGGAAGGAAGGAAGGAAGGAAGGAAGGAAGGAGGGAAGGAGGGAAGGAGGGAAGGAGGGAAGGAGGGAAGGAGGGAAGGAAGGAAGGAAGGAAGGAAGGAAGGAAGGAAGGAAGGAAGGGCACTCCGTAATGAAGGGCCACCATCACTCCAGACAGTAAGTCAAAGTTTCTATTTCTCACATCATCGTCTGTGACACTGATCCTAAGATTCCATGTAGCTTTGTGTCACTTGGGGGAAGATACCTCCTTCATAAAATATACAGCTTTTATTTTGAAAGAAAGTCTGTTACAAAGGTGCAAAGCAATTTCCTTGATGTTTCCTCCTTACCTTTGACTGCAGTTGTATATAACAGAATAGATGCAATTTGCAGTTCACTCAAGGAGCAGAGAACGCTAAACAATGTCCTCCGCCTTCCCCAAATATCCCACGGATCATTGTTGAAATAATGAATTTGGCAGAGAAGTGCTGAATATGATGGAAAGTAGAAATAGTCACATTCTTCACATCCCCCTTCTTCTAAAAGAATGGGCCTTGATTATTTCATCCTTATATGCTATAAAACTTATGACTATTTTAACATTATCTTGAAAAATGTAAAAATCTCAACATGCAGAAAGCACTGGGGAGCCTACATAAAGCATCAAACTCCAAAAACGCACATTATAGAGATAAAAACGTTTGAGAATACTTTTAATACTCGAATACTAAAGCATTTCAGAAGTGAGCATTTATCTGCATGCTTTCCTGGCAGACTCCAAAGATGTAAATAAGTATTTAATGGGTGGTTTGAGTCCAGTTTAAACGTGTTTAAACCAAAAATAAACTCAACCAAATGCTCTGAGGTCTAAGGCTTTTGACCATATTGACCACTGTTACCCACATTTAATGCCCTTTGCCGCAAATATCGAACCCAAAAGAAAAATGGGCTTTATAAATTAATAAACCTAAACTATTTCATGTTACCAAATGTTCACGTTAAATGGTGTCTCTACACCCTGGCTCTCTGTGACATGTAAACATTCCCCTCCCTGTGCAGAGGGGGCCTCAGATAGCAGTTCCCATGTGCAAACACGTCTTTGTGACCATGTTGCAGTTGCCCTCTCAGGAAAGGCAGACTGAATGTTGTATTGTCTGCTGACGTTCTAAAGACTAAGAAAGCATAGAGGGACTGCTAGAAAGTAGGAAATAGGAAACAGTAAAGAAAAAGAAAATTACATTGGAGTAACAAGTAAAAAACATTTTTATTCTTGGTGCATGGCATAGTCATGGAGAGGAAATTAATCATTCCTTGTGTAGAACTAGCCCTGACAGTGTAAATAACTCAGCGTCCATGGCAACGATGAATTGTTGGTTTGAATATAGCAGTGGTATTAGTGAGTGAGGTTTCCTTCCGGGAAGAGGTCAAAGAAGCATCTAAGTTACATGTCAAGCCTGGTAGCTTTCTCACCAGGAGATTTTGTCGATATCACTGGTTGCAATACCAAGTGTCATGGCAAGCTTGTGTGACAGAGGATGATTTTGATTAGCCACCAGATCTAGCCTCCAAGTCTGCCTTTGCTTTTGTTACATTTCAAAACCGCCTCTGTAAGCCTCATATTGGTCTCCTGTCCCAAAAGGATTTCAGGGCTTAACATCTATTTATATTTTCAGGTTGTTGTGAGTAATGAAAATCATGTTATTTGAACCTCTTAGAAGCAAAATGCAATAGAATTATAAGATCATTTAAACAACACCCCCCCCCCATAATTCTAATTTCCACTGCCACAAAGCAGTAATGAACTAGAAAACAGAACAAAGGCTGGTTAATCTGTGGAACAATTAGACTTAAATTTCAAATTCAAGAGTTCCCCGTAATAGATTTGGAACCACAAACTCTGCAACAAGTAGAGTTACTTAATGACTTTTTAGTGGTTAGTAATTCCGAATCCTGCCTTTAAAAAAAAAAAGAAAAAAAAACTTTTTAGTTGACTGATCCTCCCCAGATGTGATACTAGTAAAATGGCCTGGAAACGGGGGTTCAAACTTTGGTGAACAACTCCCTCTAGGCTCATCACAAGCTTAGCAGTGATACCCCATTACAGGAAATGAGCCTGACATTTGCCTGTTTATATCTTTTATGTGTGTTTGCAGTTTAAGTTGCCTTATCAGTATATACAATCGAACAGGACTTTTCAAAAGCAATGTGGGAACAATTCTGTCTCCTCCTCCTTTGAAAGCAGACTTTTATCCTGTCTTTTCCAGCTCTCACATTTGGAAAGCTTCAAAAGCTAATCAGAACATACCCCATTACCATCATCACAGTGTTACAGCCTGTCCATTGAATCTGTGTGCGAGTCGGTGAGAAGAGGAGGGGGCTTTCTCTTCTTAATGAGACCTGAATGTAAACATGATCTGTTATTAGTGGTGGTGTGGCCGCGTCTGTTTGCTAAAAGCTGCATAGTCCTTTGGGATATTAGGGTGACTTCAATGAAAGCACAGAAGGACAATAAATGCAAGTGGGACTGCGTCCAAAACTCAGCTACTGGGTCAAGCCTCTCATGAGGCATGTTTCGTTTTCCTTACAGCACTGGCTGTTTAACACATGCATTTTTTAAGTTAAATTTCATATCTAATTGAAATTGCTTGAGAGAAAGCAACAGCAAACCTTGAAAAAGACTTTTCTACCATGCAACTAAATAGTATTAAACATGTACCTTCCATCTTCAGATTCTTGACGCACATGACAAACATCCATGTCATCTGCTCATTGCCTCTGGGTGAACTGCCCAACTGTCTGCATCTTGCTGCTTCTCCCATTGGCCGTACTTCCACTCACCCCCACCCCCGCCCAGGCAGCCAGGGAACAGGCAGTGAATATACACTTCTTTTAATATTACCTAAGAAATAAACCATAAGGAAGATAAATTTGCTGCCCAAACAATGTATGAAATGATGCATTCCAGAGCCAATCACAAATGCTTTTTCCATTCTGTGCTGCTCTTGGGTTATTCTTGCCAGTCCTCCTCTTTATGAGCATGGAAAATCAGGAGCTGACTGTGCTGTACTTTTTCATTTGATGGGCAAGGATTATGATGCTCAGAGAAGTGAAGGAATGAGTCCAAGGTAGATGCTGGAAAATGAACTCAGCTCACTGCCTTTTGGGGGTAGCCATTAAGACAAAAAAGTGTCAGCTTCTCTAGGTACCTGTTGTGCTTTCTGGAGAGGTGTCTCCTCTTGGTAAGTTACATTCACTACTTTTGATCATTGTGGATCTTAGCATTTCCATTTATAAATGCTTATGACTTTGTAGAATGGATATGCCATTGTTTTCTGAATGATCATGTTGCTCATGTGATACACTTAAATATTCCTCAGACGTGTTTCTATAATATAGGATCACAAAACCATACTAAGTCAGCTGTCATTGTATTTTAGTTCCAACAAGGACAACCCAGACAGCAACTTTGTGAGCCTGCAAATCAACATCACTGCTGTAGCTCAAGTAGAAATTAGAGGGTAAGTAATAAACAAAGCATTGTAGTACTTATACTATATATAATAATAACTTTCTGTATGTGAAAGTAATGATAAAATAAAATAAAAACTGTAGGGAATTTTCCTAATGCATTTAAGATCACAGTTCACTTTGGTTTTAAATATTCATTCTTTTCTATCCATCATTAGCCTTCCATTGCAAAGTAGAGTAAGCCCTGCATGGTAAGTAAGTCTAAGGATATCAAAACAAGGGCTCACTTTATTCCTCAGACAGTTCAGTAATCAAACTATAAAAGCTAGTGATAAGAAGACAGATAAAATAGACAACCGTGTGACTGCCTGAAAGTCTTATTTCTCCAATAATTATTTTGGCATAATGAAAACTCAGCCTCACCATATCACATCTTGAGCTTAAGAAATGGCTAACTCTTAAATATGAGGGTTGATGGGGTCTACATTTTATATCTTTTTCATTCTGTCCTATTCTTTGAAGAAGGTGCCAATAAGCAATCAATCGACAGACAGGAGGAAAGTGGTCAAGTAAAAGGCTTGGAATAACTACCATCTGGGAAATTGATGCCTGGAGAAAAATAAAATCAGAAATAGAGTACATGTAGTTCTTATTGCACAAGTGTTGACTTCATTAATTTTAATTCTTGTTTCTCCAGAACAATCAAGGACTTGGCTAAAAATGTCAGCTGGTCTTTGGGGCTGAATTGTCACTGAGGCTTCAGCAATCCCAGTTCCCTTTTCCTTTTCCATAGTTCTTGAGTGGTTCACATTCCTCCATACTGGCAACTATAGATTTCTCCATTCAGAGCCATGGTCACCCCTATTTTCTTACTGCTGCCCCCTGCTGCTCTCAAGGAAGGGAGTGAATAGCTACTATCCTGGTACCACTGAGGTTCCTCCACCTAGTGGATTAGAGAGTAATAATATTGCCTAACATTTAATGATACTTTCATGTGCTGCCCCACCATGTTAGTACATCTTAATAAGTACTAGTGTTCTTGCTGTACAAGTGAGGGAGTTTGGGCACAAGGAGTTAAGGCTGCACAGCTAGAAAGTGGGGGCTAGAATGTAAATACAGACAGCCTGTCTGCAGGTGCATGTTTAAAGTTTTTACTATTCATTGATTATTTTTGAGAGAGAGACATTGATGTCACTTAGTTTCACTTGTTTCACTTAGTTGTGCATTCATTGGTTGATTCTTGTATGTGCCCTGACCAGGGATTGAACCCACAAACTTGGCATATGGGGATGACGCTCTAACCAACTATGCTACCCTGGCCAGGACTCCAGGTGCATGTTTATAAATGATTAGCTATACAACCTATGAGATACAGCTTTTTGAACTTTATCTACACAAAATCTCATTGTATGTATGCTTCTGTGGGTTTCTAAAATACAAATGAACATTTTTCACATTCACCCATTTTAGTCCATGTGCCTATATAATTTATTCATTTTAATTGCAGAAGTGTATAACATTGTAAAACTATACTCTAACTTATTTATCCATTCTACTCTTGGTCAATATTTGGGTTTTTCTTCCTTTCCTTTTTTTCAAATTTTCTTGTGCATATCTCCAGATACACACGTTTGTGACTCTCAGAATGGTATATAGTCAGATGTGGAATTTCAGGATCAGAGAGTATACACTATTTAACTTTACAAATAATACTGAGCTGTTTTTCAAAATAGTTATACCAAATTGCAGTCCCATGAGAAATGGTTAAAAGTTTCCAATGCTCCACACTATTCATGAACTCTCAAACTGGTCCAGTTTTAAATTTTGGGCCAATCTTATGGATAGGAAATAGTATTTAACAGAAGGTTCCATTTGCAGTTCTCTAATTTCTAAATAAGACTTAGCAGCTTTTTTTAAATGTGGTGTTTGTTTTTTTTTTCTTTTCCTCTGTTTTTCTTATTCAGGGAAGTTTCTGTTCATTTTTTTGCACATGCTTATACTGAGTTTTAACTTTTTTCTATTAAGTCCTTTTATATTCTAGAGTTTAGACACTAATTTTTTATCAGTTACACATATTGCACAATATCTTTTCATGGTCTATGGGGTTGGGTTTTTTTTTTAAGTCAGGTTTATTATGGTATAAATCACATAAAGTACAAGTCACCCACGTTAGGTGTCCAATTTGAAGAGTTGTGATATCTCAAGAACATTCAATATAAAATAGTTCCAACACCCCAGTATTCAATAGCTCCTTCCTTTGTACCTTTGTAGTCAACCCCTCCTCCAGCTACAGGCCCTGGCAACCTTGATCTATTTGTTGTGGCTATAGTTCTGTATTTTCCAGAAAGTCATATAAATATACAATGTAGCCTTTTGAATCTGGCTTCTTTCAGTTAGTGTAACACATTTGAAACACATCTCTGTTCTTACAGTGTCAGTCATTTGTCTCTTTTTATTACAAAGGATTCCACTGCATGGGTATCCTATGAGTTGTTCAATCATTCATGAGTTGGTGAATATTTGTATTATTTCTAATTTGGGGCTATTAGTAATAAACCTGCTATAAGCATTCACATACAGGTCTTTATTGGAACATGGTTTTACAAATGGAGTTACTGAGTTATTTAACTTTATAAGAAACTAGAGAACCATTTTCCATTTTGTGTTCCCACCAGCAAAGTATGGGAACTCTTGTTGTGCTGCATCCTTGTCAGCATGTGCTCGAGGTTTGCTTCTTTGTGTTTTAGCCTTTCTAGTAAATATGTAGAAATAGCTCAATGAAGTTTAAATTAGCATTTTCTGATGATCATTGATATCGAGCATCTTTTCACTGCCTATTTGCCATCAGTATCTTTTTTTTGGTGAAATGTCTCTTTAAATTTTTGCCCATCTATTATTGGGTTGTTTGTGTTATTTTCAAATTGTAGAAGTTCCTTATAGACTGTAAATACAAAATTATTTATCAGATAAGTGTCCTCCAAAGATTTTTTCCCAGTTTATGGCTTGGCTTGTTATTTTTTTAACATTGATGTTCAAAAACAGAAGTGTTCAATTCTGATGAAACCCACTTTAAAAAATTTTATAGTCTGTGCTCTTTTTGTCCTTTCTAAAAAAATCTTTGCTTTATCTGAAGTCAAAAGATTGTCTCCTGTGTTTTCTTCTGTAAGTTTTATACTTTTACATGTTGGTCTTTGGATAATTTTAAGTTAATTTTTATATATGGTGTGAGATAAGGGACAGGGTTTATTTCTGCATATGAAGAGCCAGTGGTTGCTGAGCTATCTGTTGAAAATATCGTGCTTTCCCCATGCAGTTACTTTATACCCTTGATGAAAATTAGTTGTCCATTTATGTGGGTCTATTTCTGGACCCCCTTTTCTGTTCCATTGAGCCACATGTCTAATAAGTCCTGAAATGCAGTAAGTAGTATATCTTGAGATCTTGGTAAACTCACAAATTCTAGTAGCTTCTTGTTTTTTTATTTTCTAGGATTTTCTACAAAATTATCATGTTATCTGTGATTAAAGACAGTTTTATTTATTTATTTCTAATCTGTCTGTAGGAAAGTTTAGCCAACTACAAAGTTATAGAGAACAGTCCCCACAAGAGATCACCCTCACTTCTGATACTGACCCAAATCTACCCTCAGTTCAATAGTTCATTTAAAAGGACTCAACAGAACTCACTGAAAGCTTTATACTCATGGCACAATTTATATAGGGAAAAGACAGAGATTAAAATACTCAAGGGCAGAAGTATATAAGTCAGAGTCCAGGGAAGTACCAAACACAGGGCTTTCATTGTTTTCTTCTGTATAGATGTGTTATTTTCTTGGTATTGATATGTAACAGTATGCATGGAGTATGGTCAGCCAGGAAACTCACCCAAGTCTCTGTATTCAGTTTTTCAGGGGGCTCCATTACAGAGACATGATTGATTAAATGACCACTTAATTGATCTCAGTCTCCAGGATGGCTGGTATGATTTGATCAAACCACCCATCCTAAATCACATTGCTGGTCTTTTTGGTGTGGGCAACGACCACTCTAAATCATGTTGTTAGAATATCTATTGTGACCCAAACCCCCAGGCAAACAATGATACTCTTCCATCTCCAGCATAAAATGTTGAGAGCTTAGAGGTTCCCTCTCAGATGCTGAGGACAAAGGCTAGACCTCTTTAGGGGCAAAGTTAATCTGCTTACTACACAGTTATGCCTTTTATTTCTTTTTCTTCTCTTACTGAGTAGAGTAGGACCACCACAAGATTGAATCGATGTGGTAAAAGAAGACATCCCTCCCACCTTGGCTGGTGTGGCTCAGTTGGTTAAAGCATGGTCCCATAGCCTAAGGGTTGCAGGTTTAATTCTGGTCAGGACACATACCTAGGTTTCAGATTTGATCCCCAGTCGGGGCGTAGTCCAGGCCTGTGTACTCCCCAGTCCTGGTGCATGTAAGAGGCAACCAATCAATGTTCCTCTCTTGCATCCATGTTTCTCTCTCTCCCTTTCTTTCTTTCTTAAAAAAAACAATGAAAAACATGTCCTTGGGTGAGAATTAAAAAAAAAATTTAATAAAAATAAAAATAAAGGTTGCTTCCATATCTTGGCTAGAGTAAATAATGCTGCAATGAATATAAGGCTGCATATGTCTTTTCAAATAGTGATTTTTTTCCTTCAGATAAATACCCAGAGGTAGAATTCCAGGGTCAATTGATAGTTCTATTTTTAACTTTTTAGTTTCATGTCACTGTGGTCAGAAAAATGTTTGATATCATTTCAATCTCTTAAATTTATTGAGATTTGTTTTGTGGACTAACATGTGGTCTGTCCTGGAAAATGTTACACGTGCACTTGAAAAGAATACATAGTCTGCTGTTTTGAATAAAATGTTCTGTAAATATCTATTAAATCCATCTGGTTAATGTGTCAGTTAAGACCAAGGTTTCCTTGATTTTCTGTCTGAATGATGGATGTAAGTGGGGTGTTTAAAGCCCCCTACTATTATTGTATAACTGTCAATCTCTTCCTTTAACTCTGTTGATGTTTGCTTTATGTATTTAGGTACTCCCACATTGGGTGTGTAGATGTTTACAAGAGTTGTATCCTCTTATTGGATTTATCCCTTTATCATTATGTAATGTCCTTCTTTGTCTGTTTTTACAGTCTTTGTTTTAAAGTCTGTTGTCTGATACAAGTATTGATACCCCATCTTCATTCTTGTTTCAGTTTGCATGAAATATCTTTTTTCATCCCTTCACTTTCAGATTGTGTGTCTTTCCATGCGAAGTGAATCTTTTGTAAGCAGCATAAGCACTGGTCTTTATTGATTCAGCCACCTGTGCCTCTTGATTGGTTCATTTAGTCCATTTACATTTAAAGTAATTGTTAACAGATATGTACTTATTGCCATTATATTAATAGTTTTCTGGTTGTTTTTTGTAGTTCTTTTCTGTTCCTTTCTCCCTCTCTTGCTCTCTTCTCCTGTGCATTGATGACTTTCTTTAGTGGTATGTTTGGATTCTTTTCTCTTTATTTTCTGTGTACCTATTATAGGTTCTTGGTTTGTGGTTACCATGAGATTCATATATCACAATGGCACTCTATTTTTAGTTGATGGTTGCTTAAGTTCAAAATACTTTCTAAAAGCACTACAGTTTTTACTCTCTCTTCCACATTTATGTTTCTGACATATTTTACACTGTGTGTGTGCTTTGATTTTAAACCAAACTTTCTGGGAAAGAAGCACACTTAGTCATAATAATTATTCTATTTACATAGTGTGGGACTCAACTAAAAATTTTGTTACTGCCTTTGGCATATGTGTTCATGAAAGATACATGTCTGGAGTTTTCTTTTCTTACATATCTACTTCTGATTTGGGTATCAGGGATGCCAGTCCCATAATATAAGTTGGAAGTATTTCTCCATTTGCTCTATTTCCTGAAAGAATTTGCATAGAATTGGTATTATTTCTTTCTTAAATATTTGATAAAATTCACCAGTGAGGCCAGTGAAGTCTGGAGTATTTGGGGGTTTTGTTTGTTTGTTTGTTTTTATAAGAAGGGTTTTAACAATTCAATTTCATTCTTTGATATAAAGCTATCCAGTCTCTGTTTCTACTTCTGTGAGCTTTGATAGTTTGTCTTTCAAGGAATCTGTTTTATCTAAGTTGTTACATGTTTTGGTATAAAGTTCATAATATTCTCTCATTTTCCTGTTAATGTCTGTTGGACGTCTAATGAGGTCCCCTTATCATTCCTAATATTGGTGATTTTATCTTCTACCTCCACCCCCACCACCACCACCGATCAGTCTGGCTAGATTCTTTTCAAAGAATCAGGGTTTGTGGTTGTTATTGTTTTTGTTGTTCATTAATTTTTCTTTTTTAAAAAATCTTTTTTTTCTTTTTCTTTTGTTTTCTATTCCATTGGTTTCTGTATTTGTTGTCATAATTTCCTTCTTTCTCTTCATTTTAGGTTGGACTTTCTCTTTTTCCCATTATTCCTGTATTTAGAAATTAGATCATTGATTGGAAACCTGTCTTCTTTTCTTACATAAGCATTTTGTGCTGTAAATTTCCCTCTAGCAACTCCTTTAGTAGCATGCTAAAATGTTGACATGTTGGGTTTTCATTGTAATTCACTTCAAAATACTCTCTGATTTCCTTTGTGATTTCCTCTTTAACTTATGAGTTGACTCATGGGAAGTGATCTGTTTGATTTACAGATATTTGGAGATAATCTGTTTTATTTTTGTGCATTTCTAGTTTCATTTCCCCATCCCTCTCTTGATAAGAACAACACTATTTTAAAAACCAGAGAAGAAAACACAAGCATTATTATTTACTATCTTTTAAAATATCACAACTAGTGTAAATGTTGTCTCCTTCAAATTTAGCTTATCTTTATTTTGTTAATCAAAAATAAATTGCAACTTTAATTAAAAAATAAATTTTACATCAAGAACTGCTTTTATTCCATAAGACATAACTCAGTCTAAGGCAGCTAAGAGATTAATGTAAATGATTCTCATATATTTATTTTATGATATGAATATTTTAAACTGTATGTCTGTCATCACTTCTTGCACTAATGTTTCTAAGTAAAAAAGTGGGAATTTTTCTATTCATTTTGCCAATAATCAAAACAGAAAATTAAAATTGGGTTTCTCATGTTGGTGCAATTATTCTAATTGCTAGATTAATGTTCAATAATGGACCATATTTTTTTCTCTAAGATAGTGTTCGAGTTATTTTCAGTCATTTTGCAAATAAAACTCTTTCCTCTAAATAGTCAGCAAAAACATTAGTTCCACTGTTTAATTCTTAACAAATAGCTTCTGTGTTAAGAATCTTCTAGGTTCAGTCTTCAATAAAACCTAATTTTCTTTTTGGTTAATGATCTTTATTCCAGTGTATGTTATTATGCTCTATCTCTAACACTTCTTTTCAAAAATTTACCATTGTCTTTGTAATTTTAAAAATAATCTCAAATGGATTTATTTCTTTGGGGAAAAAATTACTGAGAATTATTTCATTTGTTTCAAAGCCAGGTCATGTCAGCACTGTCTTTAAGCACACTTACATGTCATTTGTTGGTGCAAAGGATGAACTTAGCATAGGTATGTTTGAAGTGAACTTGGTCACAAGAAGCAGCACCACATATATCAAGATCTCAAAGAGTAATACAATTTTATCTTTTGTAAAATAATCAGAATCGGATGGGTTTGTATTAAGAGAGCCTACAGTCATGAAAAACCATCATCTGCATAGATATTGTCTACAGCAGGTAGAGCCAACATTATTATGTAAGTGGTACTCTTTACTATTTTGGACTAATACAGTTTAAAAACCGGGTTATGAAAATAGGGTTCATGCCATACCACTACATCATCAGATTTGAACTTCCTGATGGCATGTAGACTTTAACTTATCAAAAACCTGATTCATTGCTTTCCCCCAAAGCCCTTCCTAATGTCTAGTGTTGCCGTTGAGTACCCCTCATCTTATTACTCAGATGTCTTTGTGGAGTAATGCTCTATCTTTCCTCTTAGACTGTGAGGGCTATTCAGTTAGGGTTGTTAGATTAATTACACTGGATGTTCATCCTGTGCTAGTCAGTGATATGCTTTCTCCCTTCCTTCTTAAAAAATAATAATTTTGGAAACGGTGAACAATGATTCACTCATTTAGTTGGGATCTTTAGAGAGCCATCCTTTGCCATGGTTTCCCCAAACATGAAAAGGTCTTCAGAGGGTAGATACATGAATTTTGTAAGTCATACTAATTGAGTGATTTTTCCATGTCCTGTGATCAGTTTCTTTATAGATTTCTATTTTATTTTGTTACCAAAATGGGCCAGGAAGTTTCTAAGTTGTGTTTACTAAAACCATCACATCTTAGTGGCCCCTGTGGTACACCATCTATTGGAAATAGTGGAAAGTACTTGAGTAAACCTGAGTTATCATCTTCACCTGTGACCAATCCCTTACTTCTCTGGACATCAGTTTTTATTTCATATATAAAATAAGGGATTTTGAGCAATGTCTCCACAATACCAGTCCAGATCTAAATTTATGATTCTGTAGTCTTAGAAGATTTATGAATTTCTGTAGGATTGATGATCATAAGAATAAAAAGAAAAAAACGATTTTCCTAGATCCTCACAATGGATGTAGGCATGATGGAATCAACTCTCTGTTGTTGCCAAACTAAGATGCTAAGAGCCAAGTAAAGCTTTGGGTGGATTGGTCATTAAGACCCATGGGAATGGAGGCCCAAGCTCTCTCAGCTTCCCTCTGATGACAAAAATCCATCATGTCCCAGACTCTTCTCTTTAACAAGTTCCCTGTGTTTGATCTAAATAGGATTTAATCAAATTAAGTAGGTAAGGGGTGCATGGCATAACAACAAACTACTCTAAATGGTAGCGAATGTTGAGGTATCTGCCTAGCACAGCTGCGTCTGGTAGTTTTTGTTTTAATAGTTACACATTAAGGATAAATGCAAAAGACTTTACAATTTAGTACATTTCTGTGGTTTTCAGTTTTAAAAATGTACTTTTTGTACTCACTCCTAGAAGACAATGCAGCCAAATTAATTTTGACCAAAAACATTTGAAATGTTCTCCAATAATTTGTGGTGTACAACCCAAAGAGTTTATCACAATTTTCCAGATGAGCAAATAGAGACACAGAGACATTAAATTATTCGCCCTTTGGTCAGAATTTAACCCAATAAAGTTTACTTTCTCATTTAGAAAGAGATTATTAGAGGGAGGAAAAAGATAACTTTTGGAGTTGCTGAAGGCTGTGTGAATTACTGGATACCCTCAAAAGGGCACTTAAGACAACTAATTGCCAAAAGAGATAATGTTACTTCTAGAAAAGTATAGAAATTTTTTAAAAGATATATTTTAGCTAAAAACTGCTAGAAATCATTGTGGGCTTTTTGAGAATTATACTTTTTAAGATTGTGTAAAAATAATCATTTGGTCTAAAATCAGCTTTTATATGGACTAATGCCATATACTGTATCTCATTCATCCAATACTCACTCTCTAGGTATAAGTTGCAGGCAAAAATACCTAGTTGTCAAGTTAATATACTATTTACATGATTACACCACTTAACTTTCTCTCATCCTTGAGTTACCTATAAAGCAACGCTAAAACACGGAGGCTTTATTTTGTTTTCTTCAGACATATGGCTGAATTAATGGGAATCCAAAGAAATAAGAGGAATACTCAAGTGGCCATTTTCTACTATGAAGTATTTAACTGGAAACTATATTTCTTTACAGCTGGACATTTAATACACTACACAGAATTCTAGATTTTTATTCACAAAAAAGTCCGATTTCTTGATATGGCTTAAAGGAGGAATTATATATCCCATACACATACACACACACACACACACACACACACACACACTCTTACACTTACACGGGATCTAATATATGTAAATATATTTATGTATGTATATGCTAAATTATGCTACCAACTCAGGAACATGCTCCGCTCTGCCCCTAGTGGCCAGGAGATAATATAGCCAGTCTCTGAGCTGGATACCGTAAGAGCCTATGGTGGATGTTTCAGACCCTTCACTATTCCCGTAGTTATTATGCTGAACATTACTTTCAATACTGTTTTCCTCATAGGAAATATCTACTCAAGTAAACTGAGAACCACTTCTTCCTACTACTGTTGTAATGTACACTAGTGAAACATCCTTTACACGTCCGGTCATCAGCCGTTAATATAACCTTGCATGTTGCAGAGTCTCCCACCCTCCTCAGATTGTTCTGCCCATTCATAACTGGGAACCAGAAGAGGAGCCCCGCAGAGAGGAGGGAGTTGGACCGTTGGTGGAACATATTTATGAGGTAGCTATTGTCTCTGCTGAAGTTGTGTTAGGGGTTTATTCTTATGCTCTTCACTAATAAATGCTTCATAGGTTTTTAAAAGACACCAATACAGCACTGGCCAGGTGGCTCAGTTGGTTGGACCATTACCCTATACACCAAAAGGTTGTGCGTTTGATCCCCAGTCAGGGGCACATAGCAGCAATCTATGTTTCTCTCTTACATGGTGTTTCTCTCTCCCCGCTCCCTTCCTGTCTCTCTCAAATCAATAAACAGATCCTTGGGAGAGGATTAAAACAATTTTTTTTTTAAATAAAAGACACCAAAACTCCAGCTGGTATGGCTTAGTGGGTTGAGTGCCAGCCTGTGAACTAAAAGGTTACTAGTTCAATTCCCAGTCAGGGCACATGCCTGGATTGTGGGCCAGGACCCCAGTTGGAGGTTTGCAAGAGGCAACTGATCAGTGTGTCTCTCCCCCTTTCTCCCTCCCTTCCCCTTTCTCTACAAAAAATAAAGTAAAAATTTTAAAATAAAATAAAAGATACCAAGTATCTGAGCTTCATATACTGCCCAGACTTGACCTGTTATGTTATCATACCATAACCACTATACAATCACTTCCTTTTTAGTGTGAGAGCCCTATATAGCAAGAAACATTTTATCTTGTTACTGTTCTTATTTTTTTCAATGTTCTTTATTTCCTCTCTTTTCAATGTTCAGACAACCTAAGCATAAGAATGACTAGCTCCCTAGACTTTATTTCACTTATTCTTATATTTTCAGATATCCTTAAAACCCACCCACCTCTTAAACTCAAGGCCACCAACCAGAAGGTACCAGAGAACAATTTTATGGATTATTTACTACTATACAAAAAATGCATATATAATACAGTAATCCCTCACTTATTGCGGGTATTACATTCTTGACCCCCAGCCCTGCAATAGGTGAAAATCCATGAAGTAGGAACCTTACATTTATTTTAGTATTTATATATTTTTTAAGGCTTTATAAACCCTTCCCACACACTTATAAACCATTCCCGGTCCCTCATTAACCTTTCCCACTCCGTTATTAACCTTTTTCACACTTTTATAAATACTACTTACGTTCTTAAACATATTCTACACTCTTAAACCTACGTAATTTTAACAACATATGTATACAGTACTGCAAAATCCCACAATATAGTGAAAAATCCGCGGTAAATAATTAAATATAATGTTTTAAAAAATCCCGCGATACAGTGAGGCCGCAATAAGTGAACCGTGATATAGAGAAGGACTACTGTATATATGATGGGTGGATGGTAGATAAATAAGAATAATTTTACTGTTAGTTCAGATAAACCAAATTAGACATGAATAACTTATCCTGAGATTTGAAATAGTTCATTGATTAGTAAAATATGTTCCAGAAGCAAGCCAGTGGTTCATGCATAAACCCTGGTGATCTGTTCCTGCCTCGGGTGTTAACAGTGATTACTGAATACAGAAGAGCTTTGTTGATAGATCATCTGAAGCATTTAAATTTTTTACAATCAGAAACCAAGATATAGTAAATGATTAGTTTAGTAGTTGTTCCTTTTTTATTCTCTAAAATAAAGTTAATGCTTTCAGTGGAGTTATTCCTGTTGATTTTCAAAGGCCTAGAAATGGAATTTTGCTAAAAATAATATCCCAAGCCACTTTCTGTTCAAGGTTCCTTCTTGATTAATGCCCTCTATCCTTTCCCTATGTAACCAATGCCACTGACCTAATAATTCTGATGATGACTTTCATCTCAAACTACATTCTCAACAGTTACCAATAAAGCCATTTCAAAACTGATGAGCTGGTTATATATAAAGAAAAGATGCATCAACGCCTGTGCAACAGGAACTCCTGTGTCACCTGCCCAACCTGTGGAGCAGAATCAGAAGTCCTGTCTGGAGCTGTATCAAAGCTGTGCCTGCAGCTTTCTCGATAGCAAAAGGAGAACACAGTCCCCAAGGCCACATGGATTAAGAACTTCACTGGAAAAAGAAAAAGTTGACAAATAATTTATTAAACCTTCTGTGCACTAGTTTCTGCTTAAGAATGGTGAAACCTTAACGTTTGAAAACATTGCAATTCAATCATTCTCAGGGCAGCCCTGCTTCTAATCTTAGCATAAATGGATCATAAAATTTTAGGGTAATAATCAGCAGTACTAAAAGCAATTATCAAATGCTTCTTACATGTCTCAAAATATATTGCTATCAATGGATGCCACGTTGTTTTGATAATGTGAATTAAATTGTCCACCTAAGAGGGAAAACCAATTATAAATTATTTTATTAACCATGGTAATTTTCAGAATTATGGGGAAAAAGATCTCTGCTAACTTTGAATTTTTAAGATCATAATACATTTAAATATACTTAGTGTTTTTCACAAGCTATTTTGTGTCCTGTGAGTACAAGATTCTTGTGTTTAAAATGTTCATCTCTTTATGAGACATGGCCTTTCTTTCCTTGACTTTCGCTGATTGAAACAGAAGGAGCTCAGCTTTGAAATACACACTTGAAGTGAACTGTGGTGAGCCTGGCTCTTTGTCACTTGATGGATAGCCATGCTTCCGGGGGGTGAAAGAGAGTGCATCGCATATGGTTGCAATTGACAAGTCAGTAGTCAGGAAAGAGGCGATTTCAATGTAAAGAAAAAATAACTAGGTTTTGAAAGCATATCACTTAAATTGCATTTCTAGCACTGCAATTAAATTAATGTAAATTTAAAGTAAGCATCACAAGGATCAGACATGGTTAATGTGATCTCTGCAGAAGAAATCTGCTCTGAGAGACTCACAGATGGAAGAGTCTTCTCTAAGCATCAGCTTTCAGAGCTCTTCTTGCTTTTAGGGACTCTATTTCCCATTTTTCACAGTCATAGTCCAAATTTTTTTTTAAATCATGCTTTATAGAATGGGTACAGAGTATGTGGAGTTTGATTGTGTCTTCCTTCCCATGTTGTACCATAACATGATGTGTTCCTTGCTTGTAGCTGCACAATATTGGACCAAGTACCATCAGCAACACTCTTCTGGAGGTGGGATGGCCATTCACTGCCCGGGATGAATTTCTTCTTTATATTTTTCATATTCAAACCCTGGGACCTCTACGATGTCAAACAAATCCAGATATCAACCCCCAGGATATAAAGGTAGGACCCTGGTCTAACCTGCAGCTTTGTTTACTTTTTATGGTAAGGTAAAAACAAAAACAGTGTCTTATAAAAGAAAACAAAGTAATTATAAGTTATTTCCATGATAATTGATCAGACCTTATCTTTTAGTTTTATAGTTAAAATGCCAGACCTGCCTTAAAATATCTCTCCTAGAAAACTTCAATCTCTCTTAGTGCTATTGTTCATGGTGACCTGTTATTTATTTAGTCTGTTTCAATAAATACTTTTTATATATCATTTGACTAGCAGCACAAACCTAACTCAAATCATAAATAGACATGTCATGTTTTGGAGAATTTGTACAAACTGTTATTTTTAAAGCCTTTTTGGTATATTGCCAAATGACACAAGGATCTTTGCCAAAATGGCTTTTCCAGCTGTTGCCAGTTGCAAGTGGTGAAATGCGATAATTTGCCAAAGGCCACCTCTGTGTCCTGAGAACCCTAGACTAGAATTTTCAGGACCCTATTCTTCAGTGAAGCTTATAAAGAAGCAGCCCTGGCTGGTGTGGGTCAGTGGATTGAGCACTGGCCTGCGAAGCAAATGGTCACTGGTTCAATTCCCTGTCAGGTCAAATGCCTGGGTTGCAGGCCAGGTCCCCAGTTGGGGGCTCATGAGAGGCAACCACACATTGATCCTTCCCTTCCCCTGTCTCTAAAAGTAAATACATAAAATCTTTTAAAAAGAAAAAGAAGAAGCAAAGAGTAGTGCTCCTCAAACTCTTAAGCATATCCGAATCACTGGGAGTCTAGAATACAGGGTACCTGGTGGGGCCTGAGACTCTGCCTCTCCATAAACACCTGCCTGAGATCCATGGGCTACTTTTCTGGTCACACTTCGGCTAGCCAGGAGCTCAAGCATCCTCAGAGCTGATCCCATCCAGATTAAGATAAAAATTTGGCTTTAGATTCCTACTAGAAAGGAAAGAAATGAATTAGCATAAACCCTTGAAAATGTCACATTTGAATGAGGGGAATAAAGCTACTTGTTAATCAGATGTTGACCTCAAAGAGAACTTCATTTAGGAATGAATGTGGTCTAGTGGCTGCAGGGACACATTGTGTCCATGAGAAATGGTGCAGAGGGTAGGCTTCCTGCAACACTCACTCAGCCATCCAAGACACAGGTCTCCCTCTACTCCCACCCAAGGGCATCGGGACAAGGCCTGTTATGAAAGGCTCCTTTTTCAGCCCAACATGCCTTCTATTCAAAGAGAGGAAAACTGAAAGGGGGTTCAGTATTAAAATATTTATGGGACATCAAGCCTCCTACTTTATGGGGAAATAATAAAGAGGACCACTTGTATTCCCCAGAATTATTGAAAATACTTCCTCCCTGGAGTTTTCTTGTCCATTTCCTCTCTCTTTGCTTTTCATTGACATCTCAACATCTTCATAGACAATAGCTTATATTATAAAATAACATCTTCAAGTGTTAATGTAGAACAACCAAGTAATTAAGACATTCACATATCTTGTTCTGCAGTTCACATAACCTCTATTTCAGTCATAGATTCTTAGAGCACGTGATTACACAGGAGGTTTCTAACTCTCTCTGAGTGCAATGTTTAGTTTGTATCTGACACTATTTATATATGTTTGTATATATTATGTAACTTGTTTAATGTGCACCATGTCAGTTGTTATTTTTTAAATGCAATTAACAATCATTTACAGTGACTGCAACAGTACAAATAGATAACTTGCCTTAAATTTTGACAGATTCATGCAAACTGAGTGGGAGTATATACTAAGCACCTGTATTCCCTGCTACCCAGTTAGTCTTTACTATATATTTTGATTTAAAATCTGTCCAAGGTTAGTGATTTTTAAAAAGTAACTTAATTATGTTTCTTTTACAAATTTATCATTCTGTGGGAAGTGAATATGAGAAGATTTTATTACAATCTGAAGTAATAGCTCTGTAAAATAAAAAATTAGTATAATTCATGAATTCTTGAAATTCTGAATTCATTGAGCACTTGAAATATTACTACTTTCAGGTTGTACCTATATTCACTAAGCATGAATCAGAGTTCAAAAGAGCTTTCATCAAGAAATATACTTTAGCCCTGGCCATTGTGGCTTAGTTGATTGGCTGTCGTCCTGTAACCAAAGGGTTGCAGGTTCAATTCCCAGTCACGGCACATACATAACTTATGGGTTCAATCCCTGGTTGGGGTGCATAGAGAGGCAACTGATTGATGTTTCTCTCTCACATTAATGCGCCCCCTTTCTTCCTCTCTTTCCCTCCCTCCTTTCCTCTGTCCCTAAAGTCAATGAGTATATCCTCAGGTGAGACGAAGGGAGGAAGGGAGGAAGGGAGGAAGGAAGGAAGAGAGGAAAGGGGGAAGGAAGAAAGGAAGGAAAAGAGAGGGGGAAATTTTTTAAACTGATAAATAGTATATTTTATATCAGTAACTATAAACAATTGAGGTACTTGATAATTATTTTCCTTTAAGATACTAAATTTCTTGGTGAAGTTGCTATTAATTTACTTGGCATTTATTTCTTCCTAGATTACTCAAAGCTAAAGTCTATTCTTTGTCTTAAATATGAATTGGAAATTAGTAAGGAACAAATTATTTATTATATCTTATCTTCAAAAATAGGTCTGGGAAATTTTAAAATTTAATATCAATTTCAGATTTCTACATCAAAGATAATTGCTGTGTTTTTTTAAAAATGGAGTACAGGTAGCTTTATTTTTAATTACCTGAGTTATTTTTTTCATTTGTTTCTTTAAGAAGGACAGAGAGGGTAGGTTTAATCAAAGGAACAGGGAGGCAGAAATACATTTGTGTAGTCAAGAACTAAGTCCCAATACTAAATCTTACCCATTGAGTGGGTGAAGGTAAATTTTCTTACCAGTTGGTTCCACAGTTTCTTTATAAGTTGAGCGATAAGTGGTGAGTGCCTCTGTGAGCAGTATATGTTCTGCAAATCCTTTCTGAGCACGTTCCGGTTCCCACTGGGCTTGCTGCCAGAATACCCCAACTGTTGACTTGTCAGAAGTGGAACTACCACTCCAACTTTCTAAAGCTTCCTCTGAAGGATTTTCAGAGTTCCCAGCCATGTCTTTCTCTTCGACCATTCAGTTAATTTCCTCTCAGCAGAATCCCTTTCTCTCATGCTCACATACCTTTTTTAGTTCACTTTTCTCTCCTGTATATATTCTCATGTTTGCGCACTGACCACTGAAGGTAGAGCGGCCTTCTTCACTGCCTCTTTCCAACTCTCACAAATTCCTCAGGAAATTTGTTTATGAAAAAGAAACCATTAGATTTTCTCAGATACATTTTCTAGGCCACCCACTCTAAGGAACCAGTGCCACCAACTCTAAAACCTTTGAAATTCCCAGAAAGCCTCTGCAGAATCTCCACAATGTCTTCCTGTAATTAAATGGACCAGCATTTAATATAGTGTACTTAACACAATGATTTGTTTCCATTTTTTTTTAAATTTCTCATATAGCAACTGTCCTGGCTTTATTGTACATAGTCGTATGCACCAAAGCCATAATGTACATAAAGTAGATCTTTTTGTGGGCTGGCCTGAGAACTGCACCAACATTTACAACATCATTTCTAAAGAAAAGTGCATGCTGAGTGCCAAACATCTAGCTTAAAACCTCCTGAAATAAAATTCATGTATAAGCTGACGATGTATTCCAAATGTGACTCTGCTCACATAAGCGTCCAAGTCCAAAAAGGCCTGAATGAGGTTCAGTTTTCACACAGCAACTGGTACAGTTCATTATCCCAGCAAATTGCCCCTTTTCCCCCAAGGTTTGGAGTGCAAATGCTGACTGCCTTTGAAAGGCATCACCACGATCATTCTATCTGTCACCTGTGGCTGTTTTAGGAGACAGTGGGCAAAGATCTCACCCACATACACCTCCCTTGTTGCCCAAATACAGAGCGTCAGCAACTAAATTAGGGTTGAAATGTGGTCATCAAGGATACACTCAGATGCTACTAGAAGTCGGTGAGTTTTTCATTGAAATATTCGTCTCATATCGGGCTTTGTGGAGAGTCATTCTGCCT
Source organism: Furipterus horrens (assembly GCF_987537825.1). Lineage (NCBI taxonomy): Eukaryota > Metazoa > Chordata > Mammalia > Chiroptera > Furipteridae > Furipterus > Furipterus horrens. Next base: position 142,021,186 of record NW_028327172.1, on the reverse strand, counting down.
GCTTTGTTGATCCTGTTCATATGTCTGACGATGAGGGTCGGTGGAAGCGTGGTAGATGGTGTGATTCAGGAAAGGCTGAGGGGGCTGCCCCGCCCAGCGGAGCGTGAAGGCGTGGCAGTGCCTGGGCACATGCACTCCTGCTTTCACTTTTGTCCCCAGTGAAAAGGTTCCTGTCTCTGGTCGTCTGGTGTTCCTCCCAGGATGGCTTTACTTTATCAAGTTTACTTCTCTGTCTTCCATAAATTTAGGGGCATAAGCAGGTGTCCCTGAGGGTTCTGCCTCCAGGCTTCATGGTTAGGTCAGAGGTAGAGGACTTTAATGTGGCAATTTCTCCACATTCTACCATCTAAAACATTTTGAAACTTTCAACTGTCTGTGACATTCAGACCAATCCATTAAATTTAATTCATTCCAGATCCAACTTGGAATAAAATTTTAGAGTTTAGTAAAGTACTTCTCAAGTATTCTTAAAGGCAGTAAAATAATGATTTCGAACTACCAATTTTCTTATTTTGGTGGAGTCTGTCCTGAGGTTTGGAGAGTCCTTCAAACATGCTATGATTTCTAGATAAAATGAAGTTGAAAAAGTAAACACTATTAAGGAACCAAAGTTGCATAAAGAATAAAGGATTTTTTAAATGGCAAGATTCCACAGTGAACGGTCAAATGTGAGATGCTGGGGGAAAGGGCTACAGAGTGTAAAATTGTACCCAGGAGAGGAAGGCAAATAAGATGCTCAAATTCAACCTGTGTTAAGACCACAATGCAACATTCTGGGCTTGAGTTCAAGAAAGAAGAATCCTGAGCTAGAAATGGTCTGACTGAGACTGGACTAGGACAACTGTCATATGAGAGAGAAAGCCAATGTTGTTGTATAAAGAACTGTCTGTGGAGCCATGGAAAGCAGGAGGTCATGAGTGAGAATGTCTCTTGAACAAGACCATTCCCACAGGAAGTCCAAATTACAACCAGACCGTACAAACATGGAAAGCAGAAACACAGCAACTGTTCATCAAAGATTATAGCCCTGCAACTAGTTTTTTATTTGTTAAATCAGTGAGCCCACAGACAGTGGCTTGGCTTAACAAATTTGCATAGTTTTGTCTTATCCTTATGAGCATTTTCTTCCTTCATAACTGCCTCCGTTTACATACTGCTTCTTTTTTAAAAAATAATTTATTTATTTGTTTGTTTGTTTATTTTATTTTTTAGAGAGAGGGGAAAGGAGAAAGAGAGGGAGAGAAACATCGCTGTGTGGTTGCCTCTCACTCGAGCCCCCAGCTGGGGACCTGACGTGCAACCTAGTCATGTGCCCTGACTGGGAATCGAACCAGCGATATGTAATGCTTGAATTCAGAATGCAGGGACACTTGCTGCTTCCTAGAACAATGGCTCCCACCTCGTTCATGCCTCCCTCTCTGTCTCTCTCTCTCTCTCTCTCTCTCTCTCTCTCTCTCTCACACACACACACACACACACACACACATTTATTTTATCCTTTACTTTTTCAACAGTGCCTATAGGTCCATTTTTAGCCACCAAAGAGAATATTCTCTCCAGGGTCAATTTCTCTTTGCCTTATCTATTCTGCAAGATGGTTTTCAGGTTCTCATGTATCTTTTAAAATGTAAAACACATGTCCAACAACTAAGAAAAGCTTTAAATCGCCAATGGAATGAGTTGATTCTTTTGGTTATGCTTTGCAAGAAGTTTTTAGGATGTTAAACTAAGTGTGGGTTTCTTTCTTCCCAACAAATTCTTAACATTTATGTCTTAAAGAAAAGTACACGTAAGTCTGACCCCCTGGGCTTGTCTCTACTTCTTTTTAATTATAGGCAAAGAGTTACATGAGAGAGGTCCACCATCTCTTTCTTACAAGGAATACCTGAAATCCAGACATAAATTACAAATGAGAAAAAGATAGCATGCACTTGTTTGGGTTCACAGACCCTTAATCTCATTTCATCCAACTTTCTTCTTCAAAAGCTGTCTTCCAACTGTATTGCAACATTCTAGTGACACATTATTCCTTTACTCCATAAATTTAAACTTATGCCAGAGTGAAGAGTAATGAAAATAGAAAACTCCTGTTGGGGTTAAAATCTAAGTAGCAGCTGGGGAAAGAACTGTATTTACTAACAATTGTTTCCTTATTGCAGAAAGGAGCAATTTTCATATTTGTTCTGCAGAAGATGCTTTAGTGGTTACCACCAGCTTCTCACAGCTCTTAGCAAATGTTACTGTTAACTGAATGTCTGCCTAATGTGGGCGGGTGCAGAGATGCCTGCCTCCCTCCCTGTGAAGATTTCAGGTTAAGGAAAAGCATGGCCTGTAGGTGCACACTCGATTGTGAAACAGGCTCCAGAAGTACACCTGGAAAATAGGCTTTAACTGTTGTGTACATTTCTTGGATAACCTCTTCCTTTTTGGGGGGGCGGTGGGGGTGTTTTCTTTTTCTTTTGTATTTTGAAATAATTTCTGGAATCTCATTTGAGAAAATTGGTTTGCAAGCCATTTGAAGACGTTCTGATTAGGGTGTTTAAGAGTGGCATTCTTCTATCTGTAAAATAATGTTACTGAAAGAAAGAGATGTGTTTTATTGACCTCTGCTCTGTGGTATGTTCATTCTGTAGCTCAGAGTAAGTCCTGTGTTTCACTGAAAGACTACTTAGAAATACTTGTAAATGGTGATATACAGGGACCACCACAATAGGATGTGTTCTTTGTACCCAAACTGCTGCATCCAGTGAAACCACATAGGACGTTGAAGAGTGTCCTCTCTGCCTTGTTATTTTATTACTTCTATTAATAATAATAGGCTGTAACTTGGGAGTAAAGAAACCCTCCCTAGTTCCTCCCAGCACCTTTTCTCTGTAGTTTCTTACCTACAGAGTTAACTCCATAACAGATCTCCCAAAGGAAAAGCTATACACACTCAGACACACACACACAGAGTGAGTGTACAATAGAAAATATCTGATGGAATCTATATCTTTACAATTTTAATCTCACGATGTAAAGGCTTTTCTGTTTTACTCTCCGTCATTGCAGACCCTTGAGCCGCTCATGCCTTACACGCCTCCCTGGCCAGGTGCTGCCGTTTCCCTGGAGTATTCCAGCGTCCGTGGGGCTGAGCCGTCCCTCACTTCTAAGTCTCAGATCTTTAATTTAGCATCAAAGCCTCCAATTCAATCTCCCGTTTCCATAATTTTCTCACTTCCTTTAAATGAAAACTTGTTCCGAGTCAGCTAACCCACCCCACTCTCAAGACGGCCTGGAATCCATGATGAGTCCATTGAAACACTCTTACGAATGCCCTTCCTTAACCTCCCTTCTCCTCCACCCTTCCAAGTCCCTGCCCTGGAAACCTCCATGGTACGCGGTCCCAGAGTCTGGCTTCTCTACTCCTAAGCCTTAGGGCAGCACTGCAGACCAATGGGAGGAAGTGCTCACTGGGCGGTTAGCCTGCAGACAAGCCCTCCTGCCATGCTGATAGTCTCCCTTCCCATTCTCTTTGTTGGCTTCTTCAAACCTTTCCTATTTCTCCTCATATCCAGTGTCTCTAGCATTGCTATCAGCAGGTGACTGTAGAGCCAGAGTATCTTCAAATGATCCACACCCCATGCCCACCCCCACCCCCTACAGACACCTAAACATCTATCCGGCATCCTCAGCTTTTCCCAACACTTTCAGGGGAAGAAGAATTTTTCCTTCACTTCTAACCTTAACTCTGCTAAATAAAGTATCCCCTCTGTTGCCTCAGCCTCTTCGTCTCTAGTAGTTCCTTCCTTAAATTTCCTCTAGCTTCAGAACAAACAGTAAGCAAATTACTTGGTTTGCATCCTCTTCCAAGAATGGGCACCTTCTCTCTTCCATTTTTAGCCAAGCTGGACTTGCTATTCCAGCTTTCTTGTTTCTCTTTTACTCTTATTACAATTATAATGTTTTTGTTTTCATATTTAAAAAATACCAAATATCTATCAGAAGAATGTCAAACATGTAAACACACAAAGGAGGAAAATTTTAATTTCTAGTAATGTCTCCACCCACTTACTGTTGCATTTCCTATTTGTTTATGCATTAATTTATTTCTCCATTTCACTGCATATTGCCAAAATTAAGGATACTCCTTAGAAACCCATAATACCATTATCATACCTAAAGAGAAATTAGCAAAACTTTCTTAATATTATCAAATATCTACCCCTGGTAATTAATGCTTAGATGACTATTCTTGCATATCATTTTTCAATTTCTAGATATACAAGGTGAGTATACATTCATTTTTTATTAAAATATACCATCTTATTATATATTCTATTTTGTAACCTGCCGTTTTCCCTTATATCTTGCTAAATTATATGTACAGTAGTCCCTCACTATATCGCAGTTCACTTATCATGGCCTCACTGTATCGTGGGATTTTTAAAAATATCATATTTAATTATTTATCGCGGATTTTTTGCTATATCGCGGGATTTTGCAGTACTGTATACGTATATTGTTAAAGTTACGTAGGTTTAGGAGTGCAGAATAAATATAAGGTTCCTACTTCATGCGGGGGGTTGGGGGGGTCTGCAACATAATAGCCGTGATAAGTGAGGGAATACTGTAGCTCTACATCATTAAAAAAAAAAAAAAACTGTCCAGAAGTCTTTTGTATAAATGTCATAATTTATTTACCCAGTAACTTACTTATGCCCATAATATTTTATGTTACTGTCTTTTGTCTCCATTATAAATAACTTAAGAACATCCATGTTTGATTTGTTTTGTTTTGATGCTTTCTTATAGTACAGTTTTTCAGTTTAGTTATTTTTTTTTTTTTAGATTCCACATATATAAGTGAAATCACAAGGTATTTGTCTTTCTCTGTCTGACTTAGTTCACTTAACATAATGCCCTCAAAGTCCATCCATGTTGTTGCAAACGGCAAGATTTCCTTCTTTTTTTGGCTGAATAATATTTCCTTGTGTGTATGTGTGTGTATTTTCGTTATGCAATCATCCAATAATGGACACTTACATTGTTTGCATATCTTGGCTATTGTAAATAATGCTGCAGTGAACATAGGGGTTGGAGATATCTTTTTGAATCAGTGTTTTCATTTTCTTCTGATAAATACCTAGGAGTGTAATTGCTGGAGCATATGTCAATAACTTCCCAACTGACAAATTCAATGACTACATTTAGTCCTAACTTTTTCTTTTATGCTTTGGCTGGGTTTGACAATTTTACAGTCACTCCTTTCTTTTTGCAACGTTTTTTTCCTCTAGCCTTCCATAGATTCAGTTTCCTGGATTGTCTCCTGCATCTCATGTTGCCCATCTTTACTTTTCCTCACTGGATCTTCTTCCTGCCCATTTTCTGATATTTCCTGCAATGTTATAGGTGGACTCTATGCTTCTCATTTTTTCATTTTCTCATTGAGCAACTCAGACCAATCATCAGGCAATTACTGTACATCTAGACAGGTGCTGATGGGGAACAGAGCCATCATGTGGAACATCAAATAGGGGTTCAGGGTACCAGCCTGGTGCAGGTCAGGAGTGGAGAGCAGTTCTGCACACCAGGGGCAGGATGCAAGGGGCTCTTGGTGAGAAATGAGGCTGTAGAAGCAGACTGAGCCAGCACTTGAAAGTTCTGTATGACACACTAGGAAGTCTGGACTATCTTTCTATTTGTCCAGTAGATTTCTCCAGATTCTTAGGACATATGGAACGCTATCATTTCATCTTTTGTGTTACATCCTACATCAGCAATGTGAGAATATCTCTTCTCATTCCACAGAGATGAGCATACCATTATTGCTCCTGTGACTCCAAAGAAAAGCTGTATAAAAATAAGATGTATTTGTCTTGGGCAGGGGGAGGGAGCAGAAAATTGGAGTTCTGTATTCAGTTAGTCAAAGAATGTTAATGGGATTTTATGTGTGATTTATTAGGACTCTCAAAATATGTATTCAGCTATCAGATGATCCAGCCTGGAGCCTGAGATAAAATCATAAATTCTAGAACACTTGCAAAACCAAATTGGGGCTCAAAACAAACTCTGTTACAGCATAATGTTTATGTGGCATGATTAAGAAACGTCATTTTCATTAGAATGTGGTTCTCTCCTGAGGGAGCACTTCTTACACTTACAGGAATGAGGGACTCAGACATGCTGATATTGGGTCCTTGACCACTTCAGCACCTTATAGTCAGAACCTCACTTTTCTGCCACGTCAGGATCCATCTCTCCACATAGAAACTTCTTCAGTTTAACAAACCCCAATATACAAGGAGAAGAAGGTAAGGAGAGAATAATGACTCATGCCTGAAAAGTCACTCAGTGTTCTCTATCCTTATGGGGAAGTCACTTCTGCTGAAAATCCTGTCTTCACAAGATAAGCTTTCCAGGTGCATTCCCCATGCCTCATGAATTTCTGTAATGGGAAAATGGAAAGGTTGTTCCTTCTGGATGGGGTTCACTTTGCTGTTGGAAATGCTACTGGTAAATCAGAACATGTCTGAATTCTAATGTGAATCATTTCCAGTTGTGAAAAAAAAATTGCCTAGAGTTCAAAGTTAGGTAACAAGTGTTAATGTGATTGTATGTGATCTCTCTTGCTTACTATTTACAGCCAGTTGCTTCCAGAGAGGACACTTCTGAGCTGAGTGCCTTTTTGCAGAACTCGACCATCCCTCATCTTGTCAGAAAGAGAGATGTGCCTGTGCTGGAGTTCCACAGACAGAGCCCAGCAAAAATCCTGGTGAGTAGTCTCAGCACGCATAGAACCAAGGGGAAAGATCAGCTTGGACAGAGTGCCCTGATTCAAATGGTTTTAATGTCAAGTTATTTTTTATTGCACCAATTGGGGTGACATTGGTTAATAAAATTATATAAGTTCCAGGTATACAGCTCTACAATACATCATCTGTATAATATGCTGTGTGTTCACCACCCCAAATCAAGTCTCCTTCCATCACCATTTATTCCCTCCCTGCCCTCTTCTACGTCCCCCCTTGCCCTTCAAGCATTGTTTTTCATTCTCCTCCAGTACTCAGATATGCCTAAGATTTTTTGGCAGTATGTATTGTGAGAAATGAAAGTGACTTTTTAAATTAGTATTTGCAATGTAACTTTTTCACCCTTCTAAACCTGCCATGGAAGGCACATTGGAGAAGTAATGATTAAAAATATGAAAGGTTAGCCTGTCCCCAGATACTGCACTGGTGAGAGTTTAAATCGAGCCTAGAGTAGGGCTGCCTTTCAAAGGGTCCTGGAGTAAGAGTTACACCTGTCCCTGAATCTCAGTGTCCTGTGCTCATCTGGAAGAGCCATGAGTGGTGTGTTCAGGTTTCTGGCCAAAAAAAAAAAAAACCTGCAGAGTCTTACCACTGGGGTATGTGGTAGATCTAGCCTGAGCTAGTCAGCTCTGTGTAAAACTGTGAACACCATTCCTGAATCAGCATTTTTATTCACTTCTCCCACTTCTTCCAATGAGAATGTTAATGCCACTGAACTGTGCACTTAAAGGGGTTAGAATGTTGTTTTTTAATGTATTTATTGATTATACTTTGACATTATGAAAAGTTTCAAACATGGAAATGGACAGAAAAGTCCAGTGAGCAAATCTAACTTAATCGGTTAACTTAAGTCAAGAAGGAATGTTTATTGTAATAGAAGAACCTGAAATTACATGGGAAAAAGCTATGGCAGTTGGCAGATTTTATGATTTGAGTCCCTATAAATTTTTATGACGTTATAAGGTTTTGAAAATGTTAGCGTATGGAATAGATATGCTATTGAATTTAGAATAAATTAATAAAATTCTGCATAGTGTCATTTTTAAAAAGCTTTTAGAAGGACTAGAACAGAAAACAATGATTTAAGTCCTAATAATGTAATGTATAGCACATTGACTGTAGTTAATAATACTGTATCGTATAGTTGAAAGTTGTTAAGCAAGTAAATCTCAAAAGTTCTCATCACAAGAAAAAATTGTGTAATTATGTATAATTGTGTAATTATTAACAGGTGTTAACTAGAATTATTATGGTGATTATTTTGAAATACAAACAAATCTCAAATCATTATGTTGTGCAACTGAAACTAATATGTTATATGTCAGTTACACCTCATTAAATTTTTGAAAAAAAATTTATAAATAAAATGACTGACATCTGTAGAATTCTAATATGCAGTACCAATAGGAAAGCCCTCTGGAGAACCAATATCCAAATCTCTGGGGACCAACAACTTGGAAAATCAAGATTCGACTATATTTTTCAGTTTCCACTTCAGCATATGTCTCATGAGTATATGAAGGCAATGGAAGTCAATAACTAATATTCTTTTGAAAATTATATGCTCTTGTGTAATGGGATCAGGTTTTTGCCTTGTATTCTTTCTCATTAAAGACTTTTAATGCAAGATGATTTTTAAACCTCTGAATATCACAGAAATTTATTACTTGCAGATGAGGGCAAGGCAAGCCTTGATTTCCATGTCTGATTTTATTAAATCATGTTTTATTCCCTTTCTCTCTTATTGGTTCAAAAATTGCACATCATATGCCCCTCCATGTCCCCAAGTCAAAATAATTCTGGATAGAAAGTGATTATGCAAAGTTTATTCTGAAATCAAAAGTTAAATAAGACCTCCTACAGTTTTTGTTTAGTTAAAAACAACTTACTGAATCACATTTCTGATTAGGAATTTGAAAGTGCAAAATGCCAACATCCTGTTTGGGATCATAATTTCGCATTTGCATAGGAAAAATCTGTATCTGTAACCCTGAGATATAATTTCTCCTCTACTTAAGAATGTCCTTGCCTTTCTCATCTTAGATCCCTGCTGCTTTTTGCTCCCATCTCCTCCTTCTGCTCCTTTTACTTCTCAGTTTGCAGGAACTTTGTCTTTTCCTTAATCCTGTTCAGCGCTTGGTACTCTTGACCGCTACCTGAAACCATCACCTCCCCGGGCTTCCCCTAAAACATTCCCTCATGGTTCTCTCCCTACCTTTTGACTTTCCCCTTTGAATTTTTCATGGACTTCTCTTCTGCTCATCCTTAAATGCTCCCAGACCTCAGGATTCCATCCGCAGCCCCGTCCTCTTCTCTCCCATTGGCTTTGCACTTTCAGGGGAATTTCTCGTCTGATTGTAACTCCCGTGATTAGTCATTCTTAGGTGGCTCCTACCATCTTAGCCCTCCCTTACTGCTTTCAAGACTTCAAGGGCTCACTGTAATGTTCATCTGGATGTCTGAAAGACATGCTAGTGCACACATGTCCAAAACTCTGTCTCCACGACCTCCAAAATGTGCTCCTTCTTTAAAATTCCCAGTCTCAGTAATGCCAGCACCCATCCTCCCAGTTCCTCAAGCCAAGACAGCTTCCTCTACCCTGCCCTCTCCTTCATCACAGTCTTTGATTAGTCACCACATATCTATTCTACTTCCAAGGCTTCTCTAAAGTGCATCTTCCTCTTTTCATACCCACTGCCTCAGCTCAGGGCCCATCATTTCTCACTTGGACTCTTATAACAGCACTTGTCTTCATCCTTGCTTCCCATTCCTCTCTCCATTCCTTCCTCACACACCACCTGTCCCTACACTACAAACATGGTCAGAGCCCTTGCTTAAAAAGCTTCACAGGCTCTCCAGGACCTTCTGAATAACATCCAAGGTCCTTAGCACAAGTAGGAAGATTCTGTACCACCTGGACTTTCTCAATCCCCTGTCTCATTGCCTTCTGCCCACCCGCCCTCACATACCCTTTTCTCCTCTTCCCTGAGCACACACTGATCTTGTACAAGAGAACCATGTCCCTGTCATCCTGTGCTTCTAGGTAACTCTTGCCTTTCAAGATTTCCTCCAAGGAACACCTCCAAAATCCTTCAACAGAGCTAGTTAACTGGGATCAGCATTATCAGGGAGTTTACAAGAATTACCTCCTTCTGACTCCCCACCTCCTTTGCCTTCAGAAGGTGGGATTGGCTGTACATAGCATGTCAGCAGTGGAGCACAGGCTAATGTGAGGGTCCTCACAAGTAGCACAAACTGCAGATTTTGAGAATCCCTGCTTCTGCTAGAGACACAAGACCCAAACACTACAGTGCCCAATGCTAGTAGAACAAGAGCAGCTCAGCCACTTGTATTAGAAACATCATGAAGAAATCTAACCTTATTAGAGTTTATCAGGTAACACATTACTTGTTGCTTGGTTTTAGAGAATTCTGAGTATCCCAAAAGAGATTTTCATAGCAATATGCTCCTCAGGCTACTCTGTATTTTATTGATTTCATTAATGTGAAATGCCTTATCAACTACTTCACACAATATTCAATAAAATAATGTTTATTGAGCATCTATGGGCCAGTACCCAGTGTTTAAACATAAAAAACAAAGTATAGCCCATACAATAAATTCAATCAGTGAGCATAATTCAAGAAGGATCATCCTATACATGGGAACACGGAAAATGTACATGAGGTGCTCATTTATTTCCATAATGGGATCTAATTAGAAAATATGATTTGATAGGTAGAATGTCATCATAATGAATACTTTGCCGGAACATGCATTTTACATATTAAGGGTTATCCATTATAAGTTGGACAACCCTAGAAACTAGTTTAAAAACTAGTTTTTATAACCAGGAAGTAATTTAGACAGAAAGAAGAATGTTATAGAACAAATGCTTATCAGTGTGTTAATAAATTTGGGTCCTCAAGATCATGTGGACCCAGAGACCTTCCTTGAAAGCGACTTTATGACTTGACTTTGTCCAAGGTCAGGTGCTATGAATGTCTGTAAGAAATGTCTTCCTGCGTTCTGAGAAAATGAACCAGCAGAACAATTCAATTCTTGCTGCAAGAAGATAGTATTCAGTCCTTAGAAAAGAACTTAAATTTTATGTTGTACTTATGTTCCATTTTATCTCTACATTACTACTGAGGTTGATGCATCATCTTTGCTACCAAACTGTGTTTTTTTCTTAGTTGTTTTAATGTATTTGTTCATTTTAATTAATAACTTATGGATTAGGTGATGATTTCTGAGGAAATAAGATAAAATAAATTGACTTCAATGTTGATTCTGTGTCACAATTTGAAGATGCTGATTTGCCAAAGTTGCTGCTTTTTTTGCAGAATTGTACAAATATCGAGTGCTTACAGATCTCCTGTGTGGTGGGACGACTAGAAGGAGGAGAAAGCGCAGTCCTGAAAGTCAGGTCACGGTTATGGGCCAAGACATTTCTCCAGGTAACAAAACCGCTGAGGCACACATGCTGCGCTCACAGAGCACCTCCTCTCAAAAGCTCAGCATGAAGATTTCTTTTGTAATGGCTTTAAAACTTTTTTAACATTTTCTATTTTTACAATTTTTAGATTTAATTTTTTAATAAAATATTTTTAAATTGTTTTTTAAATGTTTTATTTTTTTAATTTTTAAAAGAAAATTTCTTTCTTTTACAAGATAGATCAGTTGGTCATCTTTCCCATCAGGTGAAGACACTTTTTTTCAGCTTTACTGAACTACTATTGACATATTACATATATAAGTTCAAAATGTATGATGTGATGATTTGATACATATATTGCAAAATGACTACCACAGTAAAGAAAGCTAATACCTCCCTCCCTTTATATATTATATTTTTTGTGTAAATGTGGTGATAACTTTTTTTATAATGTTCTTTTTTTTAAATAATTTATTTATTTGTTTATTTATTTTATTTTTAGAGAGAGGGGAAAGGAGACAGAGGGAGAGAAACATCACTGTGTGGTTGCCTCTCACTTGTGCCCCCAACTGGGGACCTGACGTGCAACCTAGTAATGTGCCCTGACTGGGAATTGAACCAGCGACACTTGGCTCGCAGGCCTACGTTCAATCCACTGAGCCGCAGCAGCCAGGGCTCTGGTGATAACTTTTAAGATCTACTCCATCAATGACTTTCAAGCATATAATACAGTATTGTTAAATATAATTACCATGCTGTAAATAAGATCCCTAGAATTTACTCATCTTATAGCTGGAAGTCTGTACCCTTTTATTTCCCCATTTCCCCCACACTGAGCCCCTGGCAACCACCATTCTACTTTATTTCTATGAGTTTGGCTCTTTTTGAGATTCTACATATACGTAAAATCATGCAGTATTAGTCTTTCTCTGTCCAACTTATTTCACTTAATGTAATGCCCTCAAGGTCCATCCATGTTGTCACAAAAGACTGGATTTCCTTTTTTCATTGCTGAATATATATAAAATCTCTCATATTTTAGGAGAAGACAGTGTAAATAACCTGACTCCCTAAGACCTTCACACAGTAACTTAGATTCAAACAAATCTACTTAGCTCACTACCATATCTACCCAGTGCCTGGCATGTAGAAGTTCCTCAGTAAATAATAGTTAATAGAGATGATGGTGAATATAAGAGCACAATTCAAGCCCTATGCCCAGAAAAGTAAAAACAGATATCAGCTTAGAGGAGAAAAGGGAGATTGTGCTAGAAAGTTGCTCTTGTCTGATGATCCCACAGCATGGGCTCTAGCCTGGATGGAATCTCAGCCGAGTACCAGTTACATGTGACGTGCAGATTCCATGAAGCTCTGGCTTGTCTGTACTGTGGCATCCAGCAAAGCCATAGATGTCTCCACTGATAATGTGTATTTTAAATCTTTTCAATCTCTTTTATACTAAGCAGATGAACTTTTTCATTTGGAAAGAGCTATTTATTTAAATAGTACTATTGTGTTGTGATCTTGTTGTTTAGGAAGGATTTGGGGGAGTGAGCAGCTAAATTAAACTACCAAATCTGTGCATTATTGCTAATGTATATATTTTTAGAAACAGGGAAGGGAAGGAGGAAGAGGACAGAAACATCCATGTGAGAGAGAAACATTGACTGGTTGCCTCTCATACGCCCCCAACTGGGGACCTTGCCACAACCCAGGCATGTGCCCTGACCGAGAATCAAACCGGGTACCTTCTGGTTTGCAGGATGATGTCCAACTGAGCCACACTGGTCAGGGGTGTTGCTTATATGTTAACTAATAAAAATTGTTTATTTGGTTTATTATGCTATAGAATATCAAATGGTAGTATTCTTTTGAGTCTAGCTAATAGAGAATTTTGTAGCTCTAGATTTTCATGTTTTCTGATTCAAAATACCTCTATAGTCTCAAAATTTGTATTTAATTTGTTTCTAAAGTAAACAGAAGGAAATTTTAGGTTATTTTAAAAAGTTTGTTGTAAAGTACTTTTTTAAAAAATTTAAGGTATGGTTTTCTCAACATTAGCACTATTAATATTTTGGATCAGATAACTCTCTGTCGTGGGGCTGTCCTATGTATTATAGGATGTTTAGCAGCATCCCTGGCCCCTACCCAATAGATGCCAGTAGCAACTCCTAACCCAGCTGTGACAACCAAAAAAAGCGTTTAGATGTTGCCAGTGTCCCTGGGCGCAAAATGACCCCCAGTTTAATGAATGACCTAGGGAGAAGTGCAGTGGACAATTTGCAATTTTCTTTTAGTTAAGCTATTATTTATTCATTTACTCAACAAATATTTATGGAGGTCCAACTGCTGCAGACATTGCTTCAAGTACCACTTGCAATCCATCAGTTTACTCATGATGACTCTGCTGTTACTTGTCATCCAAGAGTTGGTAGAAAAATCTGACTGAATTCCCAAACCCACTCAGTCTAAATGGATAACTATACATCCCTTCTATCACTTTGGGCATCACATCCTATTGAAATGAGGGAGAATAACTTTTCGATGAAGAGGACTAAGATCGTCGTGACACTATAGTCAAGGGAAAATGATGGTTTTATAATAGGTGGCATGTGTCAGTTCTGTGCATGACATTCTATTCCAGTAGGAGGCCTAGAGAAGGAAGAGTGCATCTTCATTTCCTGGTAAAAAAGACCCAGTGAGTCTACAAGAAGTCAATAGCAATTGAGGAACTTTCCAAAGAGTAATTATTTAGCACAAGTAGAGCCAGACCAGAACAACCTGTAGGGACATTCTGAAGTCCTACCAGAGCAAAGTACCTCTTCCAATGATTTGGGAGAGTGTGGCACAAGTCACTGCAGGTATACACATGGCTGTAGCCAAAATGTCTGTACTTCTACAGAGTCTTCTTATTCCACTCTTAGAAGTTGATTGGCAAAGAGGAGTGCAGTATTACAAGCAACTCTGTCTCACTTTCTCTGTCTCTGTGTCTTTCTCTGTCTCTCTGTCTCTCTGTCTCTGTCTCTCTGTCTCTGTCTCTGTCTCCATCTCTCTCTCTCTCACGCACACACACACACACACACACACACTATATTGGATATATTTAAGGTCTTTGATAGTTTCGTCATGCAACCCAGAAGGAAGCAAACATTTTCTGCCTTCCTAATCCAGCATAGAAAATTTACAATTCTTTTTTTTAATTTATTTTTTAAAAATTGTCATTCTAATTGTGGTTCTAGGAAAGCCCCCTGTCCCACAAAAATTTACAATTCTTGGTTGACATCATTTGCCGCATTTTGTTTGTTTCTATCCACATGGTAAACATGCAAACTAGTCAGGAAAATGTTTTATTGGGGTTAATCTTAAATGTTTCACTGTTCTGTGATTGTTCCCTAAAACAGCAACTCTTCTAGAGCTTCGAGTTTTACGTGTAATTACTCAGGTTTTGTCATCTCACAAGATAAATGTTTCTGGCAAGTGTTGAGTATTGAAACATGTGCTACATAAAATGGATATGTGTTTTAAAATCACTATTGAGAAGGAATTAAGTAGCAGGAAGGTGGGAATAGGAGAGGTCATAGTGTTGCCAGCTATACCGAGTATTTAATCAATTCAAAAGTCTCACTCTTCGTTCCATTTGTTGCCAACTCTGTAACTTTTCTGAGAACCATAACCATTTTGTGCAAAAGTACTTAACAGAGGCATCCAGTGCACTGCAAACCACAGTTTAAATGATGCTGCAATGACAGGGATAGGGCATTTTCTGAGGATTAATAGCTAACTGGGGCTGGTCGAAGGTCCAAGATATTGTCCAGGGATGTTAATTCCAGCTGCTTTTTTACTCCTAAATTGCCTAGAATATGGCAGTGATTGTTGTTACAGGAGGAGATTGCTATGTAGAAGAGTTTTTTTTTTTTTTTTTTTTTTAACATAAGAAAAATATAGTTGCTATGTGAAGAGCATGGCTGAAAGCATTCAGCTTTCAACATGGAATCAATAGTATGACTCTGCTCTTGACTGCTTTTCATGAATTAAATACCGATGCCGTGCCTGTGACCGAGCAGCCACAGGGCCAGTGTATCTTTCTTTGAGGCTGACCCAGCCTAACAGCTCACATTTCTTATTCCCTGAAGCTCCAGAGCATCTTAGAAAAATGAAAAAGAAAAATAATTTTCCTACTGAAAAGCACAGAAGACATCTTAGTTTTGGAGAATAATTAAAAACAAAGAACAGACCAAGCTATAAGTTGTATTATTCATCAGATGGGTGTTGTGTGGGGTGGGAAGGTCACTGAGTAATCAAACCATCTGATGTGTTCATTCACTGTCCATTCATGTGGTCAGTCAACCAGATTTGATGAAGCCCTCCTGTGCATGCTGTTCTAGGTGCTATGGAAAATATAAATTTTATATTCCATGATATGTGCCTTTCATTTTTTTATAATCTTGTTGAAACGCATAGTAACAGAGAAAAATAAAAAGTCAAACAACAATGTGAAAATTCCAAAGAACGTATGGCAAATGGAATCTCATCCCAGAGTATGGATTCAGGATCTCAAGCCTAATCCCGGGTGTTTCTGAAGCTGAGCAAAGCACAGGGGTTTACCATGAACCCCTGGAAATGACAATAAAGAGTGGCAATGAATGGAAACTGTGAAGAGGGATCAAACTGTGGCCAAGAGCAGGAGCAGTAAAAGAAGGCAGTGAAAGAAAAGTCCTCAGAGAAACATGTTTCTCTATGTTCTACATTCTAGACTTCAAATCCTATCTGTTATGCATTAAGAAACTTTCATCGTCCTAAATGCAGAATCCCATAGCACAAAAACTTTCCATCTAGAGTTCATACAGAGACAGACTTCTCCCATGATTTTCTTCCCAAACACATGACTTCAAGATAAAATTATTTTCTGTCAAAATTTTTAATAAACTTGGAGACTAAAGAAAACTTGTTCTTTGGAGCTTTGAGAGCATAGACATTTGCATATGTAATTGTAATCCTTATGCACAGAACCTCATTGCCTGAATTTGTTGTGTTTGCTCTGTGGCTACCAGTCAGGATGATAAGGACAGTAGATTTAAACCACCAAGTACATACATGATTTTGTGAACAAAAATTTCTACAGTAAAAGAAACACTTCTCATGCAAACAAAATCCAGCTTTCAGTTAAAATGGAAACACTAGGAGAAAAAAAGAACATCAGAAGAATAACCAACCAAATAACAACCAAAAAGAATTTTTCAAAATGAATAGAGTTGCTTATCCTGGAATGTTGGTATAGAAAGAAAGAAAAAGCCAAAGATGGTGCCTTTGAGTATATAAAAGTTTTGCATACTCTAGCCTGTCTTTACCATGTAGAGGAAATAGGGTTTATTGAAGGAAGAAAAAAATCAGTCATAGGAGAAGAAAATAAACTTTTTAAAAATATGAATAATTTAAACAAAATTATTACAATCTAACCTGTTGGATTAGCCTCAAGGAAACCCAACATTGGCTCATAGATAATGAATTGATGGTAAATGTTTAACAAAGTGCTCCCTGAGTGGGAAAAAAAAAAGCTCTAATATGTAGCATTTACCTATTCCCATGGGGTAAATATCGCCCCCCCCCCCCAAGAGCTTATTTCAAGCTGCCAATGTGACATTGCTGGATATGGAGTTGGGAAGAGATGCACTTGTAGCTCACTGTCATACGGTTTCTCCGCTTACAGATATGAGAGACATAAATAATATCTAGAGAACAGGTAGTAGTAAAATGCAATAAAATAGTAAGTACTGAGTTTTTGTTACCTTTAAAAATATAATTACTGAAGTTTATGTATATATAATTTAAATTTTAATAATGGCTCTATTTAACAACTGATACTCACAATTCCTAAAACTAACAATTTCTCAAGAGTCATATGTGCCAGTCACAGGCTACCACTGGATAGATCTAATCACTGTCTCAAGTTAAACAGAAGAGAAGCACAGAAGCTTATGTTCTCAGAATGTTTCTTCTTGACTTACTCTTAAATATTTTCCTTTGATTTTAATCAACGGTTAATATGAGAACCAATTAAACAAAAAGAACTTTGCTGAAAAGTTCTGTCAAAAACAATGTATGGCTTTAGGTCTGTGGTTCGTAATTAAGGGGGATTTTGTGCTCTAAAGGGACATTGGTGATGATTAGAGACATTTTTGGTTGTTACAGCTTGGGGAGGGCAGGGGGCTACTGGCCTCTAATGGGTAGAGGCCATAGATGCTGCTAAACATTTTACATTGCACAGGACAGGCCCTCCACCCACCTAAAATCTCAATGGTACCGAGATTGAGAGATAGTGCTCTGGATCTTCTGTATAAGATGAAATGAGATAAATTTCTTTATAACTTAGTACTAGTTTTTAGCTCACTATGTTTCCCCTTTGTTCTTCACTAGCAGCAACTATATAAATCCTTGTGCTTACTCCTTTTTAGGACTCTGATTTTCTGTTTTTTATTTTAGCTTTATTATACCAAGTCTTTTGTTAATAAGACAAATTCCCTTTAAAAATTAGAAGAGGATGAATGGTTGGATGGATAGACAGTTGGATGGATGTTAGGATGAATGATGAAGAGATGATAGGTGGATGTCTGGATGAATAATAGATTGATGGATAGATGGATGGGGAAAAGTAAAAGAAAAGGAAGAAAGAAGAAGGAAATTTGCTTTGAAAATGGAAACACTGAAAACAGTTGGGTGGCTGCCAGTATAACTCTTACAGGCTTTATATGAAATATACTTAAATAAATATTTTTAATTTCAGAGAAAAAATGACCCCTATTCTCTTGCATCCCTGGTGTCCTTTGAAGTTAAGAAGATGCCTTATAAAGATCAGCCAGCAAAACTCCCAGAGGGAAGCATAATAGTAAGTATCTTAAAAATAAACAAGCATTGAAATATTTCATTGAAATAATTATTTTTTAAATCACTGTTCTCGCTTGTACTAGGTTTAAGTGCCTATTACATTGACTTGAGAACAGTTTCCACTTCAGAGCAGTATTTTCTTATTCCTGTCTGGAAATTAATTTGTGTCATTTGATCAAATATTTAAACTTTTAATGTAAATTTCTATGCCCCCCCCCAAAGAAAAACAATCACAGGGAAGGACTAATATCATTTTCAGTCAAGCTATTTTGTTTCAAAAGAAGTCCAAATAGCAATCATCATTATAATGAAATTGTACTGATCACTTAATTTTAACATGAGTGAATGGAGAGGGACAAATGTCTCCGTTAGGGACAGTTGCCAGAGATCAGCTGCATGACATTGGGAAGTATTCTTTCCTTTAATGTAAAGAACCGTAATTTTTACCTGGGGGTAAAAAGTATATATTATGAGCTTCATTTGAGTGAAATTTTATTTTTAAAAATTGACGCTATTAAGTATCACTGATTCCCAAATATCTGTCACAGCACAATGGCTAACATCCCCAGCAGCCCGACAAGGCCATGCAGAGCGGAAGGGAAACGGGTGAGAGGCGCCGAGCAGACAATGATCCAAAACACTCTGCCTTTACAGTGGAAGTGACCACAACCAGGGTGCTGGGAAACAAATATTAAGATTTAAACCTTCATCTCTTGGCCATCCATAGCCATTCACAACCCCCACTTGAGCTCTGGTTCCCAGATCCTTGTTACTCAAAGTGTGGTTTACAGACCAAAAGCCCCAACATCCCCTAGGAAATTGTAAGAAACTCAGAAACAGGCCTCACTTCAGAGCTGCATTTTGTCGAAAGCATCAGGGTATCATGTTCAAAGTAAAATTTGAGAAGCACTGCTTTGGATGGTATAGGAATTGACACTACCACAATTTCTTACCAGCGTAGGTCTTCAAATATAATTGTTTTAGTTAATCTTTCTAGCCTAACTACTTTTAGTAATTTAAATTAATCTATTGATTAGTGATTCTCAACCCTAAGTATTCAAAAGAGTCATCACTCATGCAACTTTGAAGATATATACATGCTAAGTCTTTACCTCAACTATCAGGATTAAGTGTGTCTGAAGTAAGGCTTTGACACTGCACTTTAAAAGATCTGTAAGTGGCAATTCTGCATGAAACTAGGACTGAGAACCTCTAGCATCGGCAGGCAGCACAGAGGACACTGTACAGTTTCAAAGTAGATTTCCTGGGCTTTTTCCTGGCTCCACCCCACTCTAAGTGGAAAACCTTCAGGTAGTCACTCTACTTTGCCGAGGCAGTTATCTGTTTCACCTGACAATTGTTGTGACAGTTAATAAAGTTATGTATATTGAAGTCCTAGGATTGTACTTGGAATACGGTGAGTCTCAAGTCTCAGTAATAGTAACCCTCCCAATATTGGAAACATCAATAGATTGCAAAGTCAAACTATTTCAGGAAACTTTGGTGGCATTTTAAAGCAAAAGCACTGCCACATCTTTCTTTGTTTAGTTCACCTCCCTTTCATGAGATGTCTGTTATAGTCTGGATTTATGTTCAACTTAGAAAACTGAGGCTTTGGGTTTTTAATATAGAATGTTCATCCAGAGAGGTTCAAAGGCTTGTAGCTCTAAGGGAGATAAATCTGGGCCCTTTTGTTGTCTCTGAGCACATGTTCATTAACAGAAACATATGTTACAGTCGATTCCACCAACAGTATTGCATCTTTCTGTGCTGGCCACAGGTGACAGCCTGCTGTTCTCAACTCATCTCAGAAGATGCAGAAGATGATCAAATACATTCTCCCCCCACCCCCACTGCCCTTGTTACTGCATTTTTAAAAAATAGTCTTGTTATCTGATGTAGGTGATTTACCACTCCATTTATGTAAAGGTACCAGCAGGTCCTGGAATAACATTGTTTTGTTCAGTGTTCTTTAGTTATGATATTGATAAAGTGCCCTAAGAACTTAACTCTAATTAGCTTATGGTAAAACTGGTTTCATTGTATGTCAATTCACTTAGAGATGCAGAATGTGTCCATGATGTTAAGTGAGAACTGTAATTGAAAAAACATTCAGACATTTTTTATAGTGAGTTCTCAAAAGTCTTGTCATTCTTACCCTGAAAAGAGCCCAGAAGGTGGTAGAACTCATTAGAATTAGTAGCTTGAAAACCACCAGAGCTCCAGTCTCTTCTCTGCTACTGGGGAGAAAGTCTCTCAGTTCCTTCTTCCATAAGGAGACTAGAGGATATTTGCTTGTTTTCCTAGGCCCTTGTGTGGGATGATTGGTTTGTTTATACTCCCTTTCAACATGACCATAATTCAAGCACTTCTTGAGGCCTCTATAAGCCTTACATATTGAAGAAATTGCAGTCCCCATCTGCTTCTTGCATAGTGTCTGTGTTGGTAAAAATGAACTCGTCATGTGAAGTGACATTTGTCATGTTCAGAGGTGAAGGAAAGGTTGCATGAAGTAGAGGAGTATGACTGAACACTGATTCATTACAGCACGGTAGAAAAAAAATTCCTCCATTATTTGAACACTTTTTTTTTTCTTTTTGTTTATCAGTTAACTTTGATGTTTGTGTTCCATATGACTAAAGCCAAATTCCATAATTTTTATCTAGGAGAGAGTATTACTGTCTAGTATTACTCCAAAGTTGGCTATTATAAAATACAAGTATGTCATGAAAATCCTTATTTAAAAACTTATTAGAAACTGTGAATACACATGATTTTCAGAATTGTTAGTAAAACCTCAGCAGGGTAAATGGAATTCTTATATTAATTTGTTTGGAGTTCAAAGTTATGATAGGAACTACTCATCTCACAGGGGCTATGTAAATGTTGTTAAAAATGTGTGTTCAGCTGGTCCCCTTTATGTTACAATGGCACTGTAGGTAGGGCATCTTGGTATATTTACTTAAAACATCCTTGTGACCCTGCTAAAGTATGTTTACACAAGATTTTGTGATACAGAAATACAGATGTCAACATTAATTACAGTTGCAAATACAATGAAGCTTTTTCCTTTTACCTTGGTTTTTTGGTCAAAATATACAAAAACATATCATAAATGTCAATGAGAAAATGTAGGCATATTTAAGATTTATATTTATGGTCTTTCAACCGTAATAAAGAACAACAAGATTTATGACATAATGAAAGTAAGATTAAATGTTCCCTACTTAGCATTACTTTAAGAAAATATAAACCTCTTACAATTCATTGATCCCCTTTCCTAAAATTGCAGATAATTATAATAGGTGAATTGCTAAAATTTTGTACTATTTCCTTAAAGACCTACAGGTTCTTGGTACATAAAAATGAGTTAAAATGGTTTGTTGATTAGTTGGCATGCAATTCATTTTTTTCTCCCAAAATTTGAAGTAATTCAGTTACTCAACATTACCATTGTTTCTTAAAGCAGTTAAAATATGTAATCACAAACCTGTGTTCTTAAAATAGACCTTTAGTCCTAAGCACATCCCATTATCTGCCTTGGGACCACCTTCTTGGTGAAAGAAACTTAGACTTGGCTAATTCGTTTAGTCATAGCATTGTGTGCCATTATACAGGATGTTCTAGAGCTGTTCTGTCCAGCATGGTAGCTACTGGCCACGCATAGCTAGTGAGTACCCAAGACATGGCTAGTGTGAATAAAGGCCTGAACTCATAGTTATGTTTCATTTTAACTCATTAAATGTAAGCTTAAAACTGCAGCTGTATAAAATATTTTTTCCATTAAACAGCTTTATTGTTTTGGTAAGACTATATTTCACTTTACTAAAAATTTAGCAATTGTTATGTGTTGCAACTATTAAATACATACTGAATTTCAGAGAGTTAGTAAAAACAAAAAAGAATGTAAAATATCTTATCAATATTTTTATATTAATTACATGTTGAAGATAGTTTTGCTATTTAGAGTTAAATAACAAGTATATTAAAATTAATGGCCCATTTTTCTTTTTCCTTTTTATAATATGTGGCCACTGGAAAATTTTTAATTTTAAGTTTTAAAATTTTTAATTAGGCTTACATTATATTTCTATTAGCACTGATCTAGAGCGGGGTTATAGAAGATTCCAGCTTGAAGCTGATGAAAATACCTACCTGCAGAGTTTCAGAGAATAGGGGGCATTTAATAATTCTTATTTGAAATGAATGAAAACTTCTTTCTATTTATCAGTGATTAATCATTAGAAACTCTAAAACTTAAGACCTATTTTTCTCATTCTTTATTATCAAACGGATAATGTAAATTTCTTGTGGGCTTGTCAAAAGAATCTGCAAGAAAAAAAGATAAATATCATAAGTAACAAATTTTTGGTATTTTCTGACATTTTATTTCTTTGCCAAGCTTCCCCCAAACCATTCTATAATTCCACAGCACTAATACAAATTTAAATATATTTCTGTCCTATAAACATGATCAGTTTAGTCTTTTTCCTTTTTAGCTTCCCTTGCAATTCAAGTTTCTAGCTTATTTATACAGAACATCAAGTTTCAGGGAAAACTTTTTTTTACCTCTTTCCATCTGCAGATGAAATGCCCCCTTGCCATTTACAGATGTGACATATGTCACACAAGTCCCAAATCAGTGTGTTCTCAGAAAGACCTCTCATTTCAAGACATGTGACTGTCCCAGTGACGTGCCACAGGGACTCGCACCCACCTCTCTGCAGCAGCAGCCGTCTGTCTAGCTCCTGAGCACTGGAAACCTGAAGAAAGCTCTGGGGCACCATTGTTGGTTTTCTGTGCTTTGACTCTCCTTAGTGTAGCAGCTTCTTGACTATGAAGCAAAGAGTTTAGGATAACAGCAGGGGCCCAGGCAGGTCTTTGAAGCAGCACCCATTTGGATGGAGAAGATGGGGCAGCCTCAGTGCCACATGGATGTCATATGGGCAGCCAGCGAGAGCAGAAAGCAAGTGCAGGAGGAAAGTCGTTCCAAGTTTGCCTACTGTTAAAATCCTTTATGTCCTTTCCTCTTAGTTAATTACATATGATGACATATAGGGAATATATACAACATGTGTGATCCTAACATTTAAAGTATTCAGAGAAAGAGTATGAAATGGTATTTTTCAAAGGAACATGATGTTACTGGAAGCAGACTGAGAACAGTGTGGTGATGAGAATTTCAGAATTTTGGAACTGAAAAGGACAGTAGTGATCATCTACTCTCGGACTTTTTAAAGACAATACTGTCAGAATCTTTAGAAGCCAATGCAAACAAAAAACCAGTAGATTTTGTAATTATACCTATAAAGTGTTTTCTGCTTCAAGAAGCCCTACTTAGCATATCTTGTTTAATTTAGAGTTTTATTCCTACTTTTCCATCACTTCTGCAGAAACACCCAAAACTTTCAAATATCATTAGCTCTGGGTAAGGGAGATCCCATGCTCCTTTCTGCAGACAGACCAGATGTAAAGACAACACATCCCAATCTGCAATAACAAAGTGGCCAAGAGACCCAGTAAAGTACTTGGTGGCTGTTCCCTCATTCTATTCCTTTCTATTAAACTAAATTTGAACACTCTATGGTCTTTATTTCAACTCCTTCATTTTTTTTTTTTTTTTACTTACAGAAGTAGGACTGTTCCCTATGTAGGACTTAAGATATTAATTAGGTAAATTCAGATAAGGAAAATCGAGAAGCATTGTTGCCTGTCTTACTGTAAATGACCTATTAGCAAATTTAGGCGATCTCTCACACGTGCACAAGATGTACACTGAAACTCTATTTCCTCTATGGGTATAGAGCTTATGGAGAAAAAAATATATATAAGAAACCTCAGGATTTTACACAGTTCCAAATTTTCTCTCTCCAGGGGCAGCATAACTGGCCTGTGAGTTCATGATCACTACCATCTCTTTAGTTCCAAAATTCTGAAATTCTCACTACCAAAATGGTGTCAGTCTGCTCCCAACAGCAAAAGGGCCATTTTAAAACACCACTTCATGCCCTTTTTCCAAGCACCTCACAATGTTAATTAAGACTATACGCTAACTTCATATATGTTATCAGATGGAATTCACTAAAAGAGAGGGGTATACAAAGAATTGATTAATAAGTGATCTAGCCCTGGTTGGTGTGACTCAGTGGATTGAGTGCTGGCCTGTGAACCAGAGGGTCACTGGATCGATTCCCAGTCAGGACACCTGCCTGGGTTGTAGGCGAGGTCCCCAGTTGAGGGCATGCGAGAGGCAACCCATCCATGTTTCTCTCCTTCTTTCTCACTCCTCCTATTTCTAAAAATAAATAAATAAAAATCTTAAAACAAACAAACAAACAAGTGATCTAGTCTCTGACTTGCTCATGATACAAGCAAGGATACCTGAAAGGATAATTTTTAAATAAATTACTTAGGCTGCAGAATCTGGGTGGCATTGCCTCTGCTTTGAGCCCTTGTGATGTGTTTCTTCGGTATATGTACCATGTGTCCTGTCCTTGAACTGTGGCAAGCAGGACGAGGGTAGTAGTGCCAGTGTGGTCATGGAATATTGCACTTCCTCCTGATGTGCCGATGAAATCAGGAAAATGCTAGCACGGAAAGTTAAACATCAAGAAGAGAGTATAAGGGTGAGTAGGTTACAGCCAGGCTTTTTCTTTTTGAGAGCACGTATCCTGTCCTGGACACTGTTGTCCTTATGGAATGATGAGCAGTTTCACTACTGTCAATTCTGTTATTTGGTATAAATATAAATGGTATTTGAGTCTGAAGAATCCAATGAATTAAGTCTTCAGCATGTCTGCTGCATAGAGGAAGTGGGCCAAGATGAAAGGAGCAATAAAACCTGACAAGCTGAGAAGAGCATGCACAGGATACTCAGATCTAGTTAAGAAAGCAGAATCAAAGAAGTGAATGGTCAGGGCCCAGTACTGGAGTGCAGGCTCTGAAAACATCCATATGATTCCAGCCAGAAAGTTGGAGAGCCACCGACCTCCATCGTGAATTCAGCCTCTCCTACCTGGTGGGTTAGAGAATTGTGGCCTGGAGTTCATGAGCATGTGTCAGCAGTGGACTCATGATCCTTCCAGCCAACTCAGTGAAAACAGAGGGTCTCTTCAACCAGTTTAGCTGAGGCAATGTAATCAAATAGGCCTGTCTTGGTAAAGAACATTTTGGATCCAAGAATATATTTATTTCTATTTTCCTTGACAAAAGATATTAACCACATGGCAGGGTCTCTCCTTGGTTTTGCTGGGAGGTCTGCAGCTTCTTTGCTCTCTGGATCTCTGGATGCACGGGCCTCCAGCACATAAGCAGTAGGAGAGCTGCTTTTGTCCATGCTCTGGGCAGGGGTGGCTCACAGACACAGAGTGTGCAGTCCCACTGGGAAGGTCTCATTTACCTCCAAGGTTCCCTGCAATAGTGGGGAATGAAATGAGTACCCATAGCATCTGAAAATTGGATTTAAGATTACAGGCAGCTCCAAAACATCAGGACAGTTAGTGTTCACTTCACTTGCTGTAGTTACTTCCATAAAATGCAAGATTCCTAGCCTCACACTCTGGGCTGTCCTTCACTGTAGAGCACAGAACCTAGGGATAAAGAGGCACTGGCATTGGTTAGTTATATGACTCTCTTAGCCCTCTGGGACTCATTTTGCTTATCTGTAAAATGGGGGATTGGATGAGGTGATTTCTAACCTTCCTGCACCTCCAACAATCTGTGGTTGTTCACAAGCTCACCTCTCAATGAGGTTAGCTCAGTTCGGTGGAGAAACATGAGTGGACAGACTTGACATTTTGTAGGACTACTTCTAGCCATTGTTGCTGTAAAAGGTCCAGCCCCATTTAAGGTCATTTCTTTCCACCTGTCAGTTCCTGGTCCACCTCAGTTCTGTTCTAGGGTTTCTGTGTTGTTATAAGTGAAACACCCACAAAGTATCTGCAATTAGACTTTCACCCAACCTGGGAGACATGAGATGTGTGAGTTTTTAAGATCCATGTTCAAGTGCAATAACCCCTTCAGTCTCTCTTAGAATGATTTCAGTTTTTTATATGAATCCTTTCACAACTACCTCCTATATTACGTTGGTAACTACGGCTTTATTTCACAGAGGAGTTTTCAAATTAGAGCTCATTTGCTTTATTTTCCATTCCAGATTAAGACATCAGTTATTTGGGCAACCCCAAATGTTTCCTTCTCAATTCCACTGTGGGTAATAATACTAGCAATACTTCTTGGATTATTGGTTCTGGCCATTTTGACCTTAGCTTTATGGAAGGTAAGTTTCTTTACTTTCTTTTCTTTTTTGAGTAGAGAGGCCACTGAAGGGATTTAGAAGGTTATATCTAAAGATTTAAAATGAGAATGCTACAGGTGTGATTTGGGGGATTTTAATAGTGTAAAAAACATAAAAGAAACATTGTATCTTATTTGCTTGGACAAACAGTACTCTTGTGTAGCTGACATTTAAGAAGACGCAGCATGTTTAATGTTGCTTTAATCTTGAGATTTCTTGTAAATGAATATAAAGAGAATTAGACTTTATTAACTAGGATTTGTGATCTTCTTTCCAATAGGCTCAGAATGATAATGTTATTAAGAAGACTTATTTTTCTTGTTTAATTAACCAAGATCTTAAGCTTTTTATTGAAATGGTCCTATAAGCAATCCTTTGAGATTTTTCTTTATAAGCACTACACAGATGCAATTAATACAGTAATTAATTGATACTTAGGCTATCAAGTAGGATAAATAGATCATGCATGTTATAATAATAATCTTGGATTCGTTTTTTTTTAATCTTGCCAGTTAGGTCATCCCCATTAGGAAGCCTATATTCTTTCAGGTGTTTTACTGAAGTTTGTTCTAAAACTCTACAGTAGAGATTAATTTCTGGCCCCAAAACAAACATGACTGCCAAGTTTCACAGAGCTTTCCATTCCAAAAGAGAAACAATGTCAGAATTACATGACTATCAGAGTAATTAATCCAGTCACATCTTAATTAACCACTATTGTTGTGGCTCTCCAAAAATCATAGTGTATTTTTATTTTAAAACAATATGCAGCATGTTTAATAGACCCATAAACTGAGAACATCTTGCCTTTTATGTTAAATATTGGCATTCCCGGTCATTATCAGCTGGTTTGTGGCATCCTGAGCCCAGCCCACAGTCTTACATGCCTTAACAATAGACTTTTGTGTTTTTCTGTTATTTATAATAACTGTATTTTCATAAATGTTGTAGTTATATGTGCCAACTGACGGAACACCATGCTAGTCCTACAGAAGAAAGACAACTTGATAGTTACAAGCCAAAAATCAATGAATTGAGCTTCTGGTAAAGAAACAATAAATAAAAATTGAGGTTCCATGTTTCTAGGAAAAAGATATATTCTCTTAGACCAAATACTAATTTGAAGTTCAGAAGGATGAATGTTCTAGAATAACCTCTTTTCTGAGTTCCTGGTTAATCTTTGTGAAGTCCCTCAGATGTTCTGTGATTGAGAAAATGACCAATCTAATTTTCCTCTATATACTGTATGTTCTCCCAAGTGCAGAGGGCTCCCCAGGGGTCCCCTCACTTCCTCCTGTAATCCATCCTGAGGGAGCCTACAGTATATTTCAGGAGAGAATCTCCCTCCTGTGGTCAGCACTTAGTGCTGCCACCGGCTCCAGAAAACAGGCAGAAAAGCAAGAGGAGACCCTGGGCCATGTTGCTGTAATCCCAGGAAAAGATACAAACAAGGTCCTTAAAACAAGGATGTTCTCCCACTATCAGGAACATGACAGGCAGAAGAACATGAACACTGTACCCTATGCAATGAATTCCTCTGTGGATAAAGAATCAGGAGGATTATCTTCACAGAGCTCTAAGTTCTTTAGAAAATATATAAAGTGAGGTCCTGGCCAGGAATCTCAGTTGGTTAGAGCATCATCCTGATACAGCAAGGTTGTGGGTTTGATCCCAGGTCAGGACACATGAGAATGCATAAGTAAGTAGAATAACAAATCAATGTTTCTCTCTCTGTCAAATAAATAAATAAAAATTTAAAGAAAACATATAAAGTGAAAATTCTTAGTGAGAAGGGTTTCACAAATTCCCAGAACAACTTGATTTTATAGCCCGTTTTTCTTTTTTGTAGTGTGGATTCTTTGACAGATCAAGGCCCCCCCAAGACGACATGAATGACAGGGAACAACTAACAAATGAGAAGACCCCTGGTGCATGAAAAGGAAGAACCAAAGACTAAAATACTCCAACACTGGTCCTGTTCAAAAAAAAAAAAAAAAAGAAGGAGCATAAAGGTTAAACAAAGGGTTTCCCGTACCTGCCAGTGTCCTAGGGAAAGGAAGGGCCCCAGAAATATCGCCTCATCTACACCACCCTTTGAAGACATTGCTATGGAGCACAGTGAGCCTTTCGGGAAAGGCAACACCTTCTACACTGTAGAAACAGTCAGCCGTCATGGAAGCTTGCTTTTGCTTGAGTCATTCTGTATTTGGCAGATACTTTGAAATGGGTATGGGAACCGAGGCTGCTTTCCAGGTAAGTCCAACTTAAGTGGCAATGGCAAAATGTCTGAATTGCAATAGAATTTAGAAGGTGAACTAGGACTTAACCTTCCAACACTACTGTATTCAATGGAATATTTGACACCTCCCTATGGAAAAGAAATATTTCTAACAATGTTATGGCTCAGGGAGACAAGTATATGTTGTTTTGGTACTGTGAAAGTACTTTTGAAATGACAAAGATAATCTTGTAAGCAAGAATAACAATTTATTTATTTATTTTCCATTTCTCTAGACTGATACTCTGGTCATCTAGAGGACTTGGAAACTAAGATTTGGTTAGCTGGTTTTCAAAGTCACTCACTAAATTTCCTTCTAATATAACCATTTTGTGCAGATCAGTTGTTTAGCAGAGTTTCTTCAGGTTTTAGACAGTGTGAAGGAAAAGTAATTTGGTATTAGAAGATAGTTTCACTTCATACTTTGCTGCCTTCCACCTGAAATCACTTGTATTCACACTTTCGAGGGACTCACATCTGTTCAATTTAGCTTTGCAAAAAAGTTGTGTTTATAGTTCCTTTTATTTAAAATATATATATAATGGTTCCATTTACTTAATTAGCAATACACAAATTTCAAGGTATTCTCAACCCTGTGTGGTGTTTAAAAGTTATGGTAAAATTTCAAGAATCTGTTAATAAAAAAGCAATTTAACAATATGGGTAAACATATTTTTAGTATCTATAAGAAGCAACACCAATATTTAACTTCAAACTAAATACCTATTTTCTCTATATACCTCAAACTTATTATGTACACAGAGAGAACATGTTAAACATAAATAGGAAGGAAATACAAAGTTATGCAGATGTGAGATGAACCTAGAAAACAGATTCCCAAGGGTTTTATTTAGAAGAACTTATTTCACCTTTATTACTCATTTTTGCTGGTAATCTTTATAGTATATAACTTTGGAAAATTATATTTAAGCTATTCTGCCATCATCTTGAATTTAACCATCACAAAAACTTGATGTTTAAAACTCTTGTAAATAATCCATAATCATGTATAATATTATCATTTTTAAAGTAAAATCAACCAGCCAAATTCATATAGTCTGCACAACTTTGTATCCTTTTTATAATAATGAAAATTACTATGAAGAAATGCTGAACAAATTTTATACTTATGTGCAATATTTTATAGACCTATGTATCTAAAGCATGTTTACACTGGCATTAGTTATTTTTAAATTAATATTCTGAATATTAAGTATGATAGAATAAACAGACCCAAATCCTTAAGTTTATAATGCCATTGGAAAATTCGTATCCCAGTTTCAACAATCCCACTTTATTTGAAAGAAGAGCCAAACTCACAGACACTAAATTTTCTGTCGTGCCTTAACCTGGAGACAAGCCAGTTGGCTATGGCTGCAGAATTTCCTTGGAGACCAAATGAAAGGCACATGGAAGAATACACTAATGCAGTTCATATTTTTCCTGCTTGAGAATTAAATCCTGTCACGGTAGCAGTTTCAAGTCTGTCAGGAGTGAAGTCTGGCTCCAGTGTATGAGGCTGACTGTGGATGAGAACCCCACATGCCTCATGCTGTTTGAGGTTCCCACATCAGCCTCTGGCCTTAGGTGTTAGTTACCTAGCTAGAATTGGTTGTATAGGAAAGTGGCCATCTATAGGATATGATCGGAGAGATCTCGGACAGAACTCTCTACCTGTGAATAATGCCCTAACTCTTGTCATAGTGCCTGACTTTTAGCCAATAGAAACTAGTGCCTTGGTATTTTTGGACCTAAGAGGTGTCTGAGAAACCACACCCATTGCCTTTTCAGCTAACATCAGTGAAGGTATTCAGAACTCTTAGAGCTAGATAGATGTAGGACCCTGTGAGAACACTCATACAGACACCTGAGGAAACTAGAGGTCCCCAGGAGACTGGGACCCAGAGTAGAGCAAAGTATAAGAGTTCAGAGGCAAACTCTGCCTTCCACACAGTCTCAGCCAAGAGAAGTCCCTTCTAAAGGGATCAGCACTATAGGCGTCGTACAGAGGGTCATCACACACACACTGGCCCACTCAGCCACTTAGACTATGGAAGCAAATGGAGGAAGGGGGACACTGAGATCAGGTGAACCACATAGTCGGCTGTTCCCAAGCATCCCCTGCACACGCAGAATCCTCTAACGATGCACTGAGTGTGTCTGCTTCTTGTCATGGTATTGCTGATCACTTCCATAACTCATAATGCGCCGTGCTTTTCTTAGAGTCTCTATGTTAGATACCCCCTTTTAAAATTCTTGCAGCTGGCTTTTAAGACATGAAAAATGGGCAAATCAAGTTTTATAAACTTGGAGATTTTTATACAGTAAATACACAATAAGGACAAGTCGCCACTGAAACCCTATTTCGACTCAACTCTTCTTTTTCTTGTTTTCATTTAAACACATTTGTAGATATCTGTGAAGATTTTCATGTACCTATTTACCTTGTCACTAATAAAGTTAAACGTTAAAGACACTATGATATACTTGTGGTTTGTTTCACGAACAAAGCAACATTTTTCCACAGCAGCAGACATCAAAGTTTCTGTCTTTACATCTTGATTCTTTAGTATAAAAATAACATTTGAAGAAATTTGAAAGAGCAAAAATGCCTCACTCCTTTTGAGATAATGAAAATGTTCTCAACTTAGATTGTAGTAATGTTTGCACAGCCCTGTGAATATACTAAAAAAACACTGAACTGTATGCTTTAAATAGATGAGTTTTGTGGTATGTGAATTAAATTTCAATAAAAATGTTTAAAATTTTGTTAAGTCATTTCTAACACTCCCACCCTTATGCAACTGATTTCTTTTCTCTATATTGCCTTTTAAATTTTGGCTGTATATAAGTCTTTTATAAAGCCTTCCTTTGCATCTTTGGCCAAATCAAAGGCTACTCCTGTCCTTCAGTAGCATTTTGTGAATTACTGCACTTTTCCATTCATTTTCATGATTATGTTCCAGCTGAACTGACCCTCAATGAGAACAGGAACCATATCTTTTCACCTCTATTTCTCCTACACTTAGCACCAACATCGGGTATATGGTTGGTACTCAAAATCATTTCTAGAATGAATGGATGAATGAATGAATGAACATATGTGCACAGTAATTATCATGGAGAACATTAACTTTTGTAATTTGCTTTCATTACAAGCTTCAGGGCACACACATTTTCATATCCTCCTATTTTTAGTGTTCATACAATGCTATTATAGTTACCTATTATTCTATTCAATGTGTGGAACATCCTTTTTCTAATCATCCCCCTTTTATTGAGAATAGATATTCACAGATTTATATACTATGAATAGCATTAAGTTGAATACCTTCATACATAAAGCTTCTTTTTATTTATTTCAATGAACAACTTTACAAGGGTGAGAGTGCTTGGTCAAAGTATTTAAAGATTTTTATCGTTCTGGATAAAATATTGTTTCTTGAGAATGCTAGATCAATTTGCATTAACCTAGATAATACCATTTCCTTTGTAATTCTGTCAGTATTTTAAAATATGTTGGTACTTGTTTTTGAATATTACTAGAATTCAGTACATTTAATATACACTTTTAACTTTGAGTTCCAATATTTATCAGTCGTTCAATATAGGCCAATTTCTTGGTCATGCTCCATAGGATGTGGAATACTTGCCACTTTTCTGGCCAGCATTCATGGGTCCCAACAAGGTGAACCCAGAGTCTGCATACTCTCCCATAACTGAAAGCAAGCAATAGGAGATTCCTTCACTTTTCATTGTATATCACTCCCTCTTCAAAGCCTAGGTATGTGTAGAGGCTTATGATGGTCCAGGGGTGACTGTGTATCCCAGATGAAGAAATACAAAGCCAGATCTAAGATTCAGTAATACTGGTGCTGAAGATCAAGTACCATCCCAGTACAACTAGTCTGAGTGGGGGCAAGACTTCCCCAAGGCACATGGAAAGACCCATACCTGGCAAGCCCCACTGGTTAAAGCCTACACATGCTCATAGTGAGGGCAAAAAGCACACTTGTCATGTCTTTATGGTAGAAAAGTGCTTGGTAGTCGAATGTGTGTGGTGAGAGCTCAGTCTTCTCAACAAATACTGTTAATACCTTTGTCACTGCCAGCCATTTTCCATGGAGACACTTATTATGTCAACACTTTCTAAACATTAAGTTGATGTCTGAGTACCTAGAGTGAGCAAGTAAGATAAGGATTGCTCCTTGCAGAATTCTGTGACAAAGTAGGATTCACTTACAAATTGCACACACTTCCTCTGTGAAATCTGCACCATACTCACAGGTTACCTCTATAGCACCCAGCATCCTGGCACCCTCAGGAAGAGCCAAACACAAAAACCTTTCATTGATATCCATGAATGTTAAGACAGCATCTACCTGACCTAGGGTCTACAAGTTCTTTTCCCAAAATATAGACAATTTCCTCCTTCAGAACTCTGGTGACATTAAAAGGTTAATTTCTTTAGCATGAGAAGTTAAAAGCATTAAAACTTTGGACTCACTTGAGAGCTGAGTAAAACCATAACCTCCCAGCGATGCTTCAGTCAATGGTAAGTTCAGAATGGCCTGCGCATACACAAGGCACGATGCTGTTTCCCATGTTCAACTCTCCCCACCCCACCCCCAAAATACCATCTGCCTGACACACTGCCTTTTGGAATTGTTTATGAGCAAGTTCTCTATTATTTATGATTGTTGGCCAAAATCCACATGGAAATGTAGCCTGATACTAGTGCCTCTTGACAATAAGAAGTCTCACATTTAACTTCTATCAGCACCATGATATGACACAGTAGGAATGTTCTTAAAATCCCTGTGCTGTTGTTTATTTTGGTTGTGCACTGTGTTGTAGAAACAACCAAGTCCTCAACAAATTGCCCTGCTATTCAATCTTTAGGTGGGATTTATTTTTAAGCAGTAAATTGGACCTCCCTGGTTTTAAAATTTTACATTTCCACTTTCATCCACTTAATTGACTGTTAGGCACCAGCATATTTAACAATTTTTATTCCTATAGATTTTTCAATTTAAAAAAACCTCCTTGTTTCTCCTCTATATTAGCTTCCTAAAACTGCAAATACCACAAATTGGGTGGCTTAAAACAACAGAAATTCATTGTCACACAGTTCTCAAAGCAAGCGGCTTAAAATTAAGATGTCACCAGGACATGCTCCCATTGACGGCTCTAAAGTAAAAATTGTTCCTTTGTCTCTTTCATAGCTTCTGGTAGTCCCACGCGTTCCTTAGCTAGTAAATGTATCACTCCAATCCTCCCTCTTCACATGGTGTCCCCTCTATGTGTCTCACATCATCTCTCTTCTGTGTCTAGATCCTTGTTTCTCCTTTTTATAAGGACACCAGGAGTATTGAATTAGTGTCAGCCCTAATGACTTCACTCTAAGTTGATTACCTATGTAAAGAACCTGTCTCACCTAATCACATTCTGAGATACTGGGGTTAGGACTTCAGCATACCTTTTCAGAAGAACACAATTCAACAAGTTACAGCATCACATAACCCTGACCAGTGTGGCCCAGTTGGTTGGGCGGCATCCTGCAAAGCGAAAGGTCACCATTTTGATTACTGGTCAGGGCACATGCCTGGGTTGTGGGTTCAGTCCTGGTGGGGCGCATATGAGAGGTAACCCATAGATTTTGCTCTTTCACATCAGTGTTTCCTTTCCTGTCTTCCTCCCTCCCTTTCTCTCTCTCTCAAAATAAAAAAATATTTTTTAAAAAGTACCTGTCATATAGGACAGTTTGACAAACCACATATGAAGAGTTTTAAAAAAGTATCTTTATATCAGTCTTTTCATTTATACTCACTCAGGTAATACACTAGTATTGCCCAGAATATAATATTTATATATATTTATGATTCCACTCATTTATTGCCTTTATGCATATATTAGAAAATTAAGACAATTGTATTATTCATGTAATTTATTCATTTGGTTTGATCTAAAATATCCTACCACCACTATTCATGTTCTCATTCTCTGCTTTTCCTTTCCCTTGAAATAATCGTCTTATTCTCATGGACAATATGAATAAATGTGAGTTCTGTGAGTTTTGTAGATCCCTCACTGGTTGGAAACAAGCATGCTGGCCACTGAATTAATGAGAAGCTGAAGGGAAGGCCCTATCTTTGGCCTATGGGCATTGTCTAAGTCTGCAAGGACTCAGAGCTGGGAAAACACTGCTACCATGTGGATCACGGAACCAAGAAAATAAGACAAAGATAACTAGAATTTATTGGGTACATGCTGTGTGTGGCACTGGGCTGCACACTAGGTGGTAGGAGGCAGTTTACAAAAAAAAAAAAAAAAAGGCAGCTATCTCAGTGCCACAGGTAGGAGATGAGCCTGTCCTCAGACATCAGTCTGTTCTCACAGCTTGGCCAACAGGCCAGAGTCACAGCATGCTAAGCAAACCTTCTC
Organism: Furipterus horrens; assembly: GCF_987537825.1. NCBI lineage: Eukaryota > Metazoa > Chordata > Mammalia > Chiroptera > Furipteridae > Furipterus > Furipterus horrens. The sequence goes on along the minus strand of NW_028327172.1, from coordinate 141,986,057 downwards.
TCATTTTTCTTCACCTATCTGCTCTTCCTGTCATCCTCTTTCTCAGTCCTTACTGGGAAATTTCCATCCATTTCCATGTGGGGGTGGCTCCTGCTTCAGGTGGAGGGTATTGAGTTTGCCATTTGCCCAGTGGCCTCTCACCCTACACTCAGCTTCAGGAGTTTGTGCAAGCCAGCAAGCTCCAGGCATCAGCAGCACTGGCTGCATTTCATTACTGAGAGAAAAGCAACTAGAATAGGAAAAGACTCAAGCATTAAAGAATGCTTGAGAAACCTGAGGTCGCTTAACCTGGAGAAGGGAATGTCCTGGGGAAAATATCAGCTGATGGTAAGAATCTAAAGGACCATTATGAGTAAGATGAAGCAGAGTAGGAAGGAGTTGAGAATGAAATAACGTCATAGTAACAATAAAAATTGAAATGCATTAAGCCTTCACTCCATGTCAAGCCCCTTGCTAAGTGCTTTACATGTATTTTTTTTTTTATTTAATCCTCACAAACATCATATGAAGCAGATTCTAGAATTATCTCTATTATACAGATGAGTTGAGGTCTAAAGAAGAAAGTAGGTTCACAGTTTACACCAGTGATTTTCAACCTTTTTCATCTCATGGAACACATAAACTATTACTAAAATTCTGCAGCACACCAAAAAATATATTTTTTGGCAACCTGACAAAAAAAAGGTATAATTTTGATTCATTCACACCAGACAGCTATTGTTGTGTTGGCTGTTGTCATTTTTGTTTTTAATTTGACAATCTAAGGGAAAAGAGGTCCATGCCCCTGAATAAATAGTCAGGTGTGTTGTATGTTTTAAACATTCTTACAGCAAACTGGTTGAAAATCACTGGGTTACACCATAGTTGGCAGAACTGAGATTCAAACCCAGGTCTGCCTAACTCCAGAGGCCAGGATCATCCACCCTGTCATTTTCAACAAGTTGAGAGGATCTACTATATTTCATGCTAAAAATGGAGAGGCAACCACTTAAGAAAGTGGGGTTAGATGGATTTTCATGACCTTGAAGATCCCTTTTAAATCCTCCCAGAACAAGAGAATAAAAACAATCTAGATACGAAAGTACAAAGCCGAATCCTTTGTTTAGTTTACAGAACTGAGAATTAGAACTGGTGTCCTCTTCTACTTTCCAAACTCTATTTAGATTCACACACATGATGAAACATTCTCAGCATCCTTTAACACCTAAAAAAGTTAGATAGATGCTATTATAATTTTAAGAATTTATGAATAGAGAAACTCATTCTTTAGGTTATTTGCAAAGATCAAAGCTGACTTCCAGAGTCACAGGGATTTCAGAGTTTGAGAACAATGTATTTTAAATAGTTTCTCTTTCAGCAAAAAGCTGCCGGCTGAAAGTCTAAATGGCAGACTTTATCGATTTCGTTTTAGGAAATAGCAACCTTATATAATATACCACTAAGGCCTCAAACCAGTGTTCACTATTGATCTCATGGCTAAATAAATTAACCTGATATTTTGTTTTCATCTTTTGGAAACCAGAGGTAAATAGAATTCCAATTTGGTCCTCGACTAAGGAGGTCTGCTAACTGTATTAACATCAATGTCTGCTCATACGCAACTCAGGTTCTGTGACACTGAAATGCTGTACATTATTTTCTAATCAAGATGCTACTTGTACAATTAGAGGAATGAATCCCTCCTAATTCGTTCCCCTGTTGAACAGAGATGGGAGAAGACCATGGTCCTCACTGGCTTGAACTCTGGGTCAAGGAAAGGGAATGACTTTGCTTTGCCTGCAGTGATGTGATGTCATCATGGGGTGGGCAAGTAGCATTTCCTTCGGGATGGGCAGGGAAAGAAGAGAATACAGAAGAGGCTTTACTTTCTCTTTAAGTGTTTGGATGACACTGTCTTCAAGAATTAATATTTATCCTTAGGAGCTAGAAGGGATATGTGTGTATGAGAGAAAAGAGGGGAGGGAAGAAGGTTTTGCAGTTCACATTGGTGGAAAAACTTCGAAGGGAGCTGCAGGTGGAGAGCCAGTTGTACCTGAGCATCTTAAGGCACATCCCTCTACCTTAAATGCACAGACATGGAGAAATGCTGTTACCAAGAAAAGCAGGGCATATTCACATGGTGCCTTGGTGTATGACCCAACAATCAGTATTGAGAAGAACAGTCTTTATTTACAATATTCCAACATTGGGTGGGCTGGGAGCACTTTGGCTCAGAGCCCCATTCTCCCACAAGGCCCAGCACTTCCCTTGCTCCCCAAAAGGCTATAAACCAAAACCAAGGCCCAATACTTCCCATCTCTTAACTGTCAGCTCTCTCCTCCAGGATCTGAGGTACATTGTCATCAGCCTCCATATAAATAGTCCAAGAAAACACGTGCTATGTTACACTGGATCATGGTGAAGCCCAGGAAAGGCACAAGTCCTAAGAGAGTATCCTCTCCATATGTCCAGAGTTCCAAGAGTCCAGATAGAGTCTTGGTCTACAAGGTAGAATACTTGGTGGCTTCAGAGTCAGCTGGAGCAGGCACAGTCAAAGCAGCAGCATGCCTGCTTTCTTACTAGCCCAGGTCACATGGCCAAATCCTGACTACAAACTGCATATCTGCTTGCTGCTTCCCACACGGCTGCTACTACATCCTATATCATGGCACACCTCCATAATGCTTGTCCAACATGTTCCTTCTTTTTACTCCAGATCTTAATCCAAAACCATATGGCATCTTCTTTCACACCAGACCTCATGGCTGGTGGAGGCGGGGTGGGGGGAGCACTTCTACATCCTTTCAAACCACCTGGCCCCTTCTTCATGGCTCTCCCTAATTTTAAATGCTGACCATGAAGTACCACATGTAATTGTTATGATAAGTATCTTAAGCCTATCATTCTCCCTTTTACCCAGAGACAGGATAACTATTATCTAGCTACCATCTTGTCATAGATATGCAAAGTACCTTAAGAGCTGTATATCTCCTTCCTCCATTCTCCCAAACCGTGAGTTGTGGGGACTTTGGGGATCCCTCTCTTCACTCTGTTACACTAAGAGGGATGGGCACTGAGGAGTGGTCTGGTGAGAAGGGAAGGTTCCATCAAGGCTGACTTGGAGATGAGAAAAGCTCTGTATAGTGATAGATCTGAGGATAGGAGAACAAGGAAGGAACAGGAGTCCCCATAAGGAACATTGTTTCATGGGTACTCTTCCTGTGGACGATGAGATAGTAATGTTTAGCATGAAGTTTATAACTTCTTTTCCTCCCATGTTGCAAGTTCTTCAGTGATCCCACTCGGCAGAATTTGAGCTGTCCGTCAACAGTAGACTGCACTAATGGCCTCAGTTCTTCACTCTTCCTTGTATCTATTCCCTCTGCCACCTGACTTTGTTGTTCCTCCCATCAAAAGGCCACCTAGCCTTCCCTACCCTTGATTCTGAGTTCGGCATGTAACACACTGTGGACAATGGGATGTTAGCAGAGGCTTGATAAAGTCGTCGTCGGCAGCCGTCCGTCTCGAGAGACGATGGTGTAGCTTCTTAAGAGTCTATCTGCACCACCGAGAATGGCTGTGCAGTCCGACTCGGGAGTGACACGGTATCTGTCTCCTCCCGTGTTGAATCGACATCTTGCGATGACGCTGGAGTGTCCTCTCCAGTGAAGCTGAAGCTACAGAGCCTGGGCGGGGTGATATGGAGGGTCTGCTGTTGCCCATGCAGCAGAACCCCCTCTCTTCGCAGCTGAAGGGTCCAAGGGAAAGACGGAGTCAATACAGCTTGGCTTCAGGTGCGCCGCAGGAGTTGCCGGTGTTGACTACAACGTCAAACCGCCTTAGGGACTCCGGCTCCGGATTTTCTGTCGGGGTTTACTCCCCTAGCCTTTCCCCTGAAGAGGTATGCCGCAAGGCAGCGGAGGTTTTTTGGAATCAGAGTTTTCCTTCTCTGATGTACCCTGACTGGAAGATCGAACCAGCGACACTTAGCTCGCAGGCCGACGCTCAATCCACTGAGCCAAACCAGCCAGGGTCTGGCTTGATAAAGTACATGCCTAATAAAGCTTACTCCTCACTTATTCTACCACTCTCATGGAAGGATGGACCAGGGTTAACCTCTTTATCCCAGGAGGAGAAGGAGAGAGACATGGGCAGAGCCACCCCACCCAAGCCCAGTGTAGATTACCTGACTACCTACCAACCTAAGACTTGAGACAAATAATATATATGATAATATAAGTAGCTTATCTGAGAGCAAGCTAAACTTGCAGGCAGCTGAATTCGGAGTCCACTCTCAACCACTAAGCTATGCAGTTGCTTTGGATGATAAAGGTGTGGGGCAAAGAAAAGAGAGGGTGACACGCCGTGAAATCTCACCTCCACTACAGCTGGGTGGAGGGAGCCGCATCCCAGTGGTAGGAGGGACCTATGGTGTTCTGGGAGCAAGGAAGTTCTTTCTCCCCAACCCTCTACTCTCTCCCACTCCCTATCCAGTCATATGCCAGGTCTTGAGATAATCACAAGATAATTCTTCATAATCTACACTAGAGGAGGGTTCCTAGGGGGGAAAAAATGTCTTAAACTACACATCATGATTTAAGTATAATGAAGTATTATATATGTGATAATAGATACACATTATATGTGCATCGAGCATTTTAAAAATTTGAATGGGAAAGTGTAATAAGCGTACATGAATGGGGCCATAAATGAGGTAACTGGTATATCAGCCAACACTCAAATCCTCTGAGGTGTTGTCATCTTCAAAGGAGCCTTCTTTCAGAACTGTTACTATTTACTGTAATGACAATATTACTACAAGGCTGACATTGCTCGTGAATGGTTAAAAATGCCTCCTTTGAACTTTAGACTCTGCTCCAGTCAAGTAAACATGGATACTTATAAGACATATACCACTCACAGACACATGACATTTTATGTTTTTACCTCCTCCAGCTAAGTATATAAGCACATGTTTATTAATTAAAATAACGTTGTCTTTATCACATACAGATATGCTATTGGACTCCTCACCCTAAGGTCAAATACAGGTTCCAGCTATTTGGATTATGCCCACAAATAGCTTTCAATGTCAAAATTAGAATCCATTTTATGCTTGGTAATTTGCAAATATGAAGTTTAAGAAGTAAAGTCTAATTCAGCATTCCCGTCAGTGACTTCTTTGGAGTCAAGCCCTGGACACTACCTGTCACAGTCTTGCCACCTCACATGGTCACCACCATTACATTCATCAAGGCACTGATTATCAGAGAAAAGGACTCATAACCTCATCATCATTTCCTCCCTTATTCCATGTTTGACTGGGGCCTGAGTCTTCTTGCCATTGTGAAGTCCTCTCTTTCCTCACAACCAATCAGTTATGTCCCACCAAGGTTTCTGTTTCTTGAAATCATCCTATTATCATAAATATCATGCATGAATTATTGCCTTAGCTGCCTATCACCTCTCTCTCTCCTCAGTACCCCACACACACATGCACACATGCACACCCTCTCTCCATCCTTAATACTATTGTCTGTGAAAAAGTTGATACAGGTAAACTGTATTTTTTAGTTTAGAACCAAAATTTTCCTTTGAAATGAATTATATATTTTTTTAATCTAGTCCTTTTGACCCAACTTTAAGTGTTATTTTTTCCTCATACTACCACTACCCTTACATATCTACCCAAAGGGCAGGATAAAAACCACTCTCTACCAAGTACTTATCACTGAAGTTGCAATTCCATGTCTCCTGCTTTTGAGTTCACATGAGGAAGAAAAATCTCCTTTAGCTGTGTTTTAGGAAAGACAAAATTTAGGAGGCGGGAGAAGAAGTGGAGGGTTACATCTGGAGAGAGTTAAGCTCTGAGGCTGAAGAAGCAGCTGAGACAATGAAATGGGGCAGCTTCCCTCATGCAGCCATTTTGCTTGTCTCAGAAATGCAGGTTTTTGAATGGTGTGAGTTTTATTTGAAGAGAAACAATACACTGTGTTTAGAGAGGAAATTTAAGTTATGCATGTTCTCAAATTTAGTAACTAAGAAGACACTATTAACTAAAATTGGAGATTTCAAAGAAACTCCAAATCTTGTACAGTGGTTGTACAATAGTTCAAAAACTTAAGGTCTTTATTTCTCTGTTCCTCTCTGATGCCTGCGCTGCTCTTGCTTTGCTTACTTCCAGACTAGCAACCTGATAATCTAAACTGAAGTCATTGAGGGATGGTGACTAATGGCCTTGAGTGTTGCCAGCAAGAATGTCCTCCAGCATCATGCTTTTATTGGAATCATCTGAGAATTTATTATACCTTTTCCTCTTCTGTTATCTTTCTATCTGCACCATTTGATTAATAATAAAGCATAATTCTTGCCCTGGTCAATGTAGCTCAGTTGGTTGGAACATTGACCTGTAACCCAAAGGTTGCAAGTTTGATTCCCTGTCAGGGCACATACCTAGGTTGTGGGTTTGATCTCCAGTCCTGATGAGTACAATCCCTCATCTGGGCACATGCCAGAGACAACAGATGTTTTTCCCTCAAATGGATGTTTCTCCGTCTCCCTTCATCTCTCTCTAGGAGCAATGAAAAAATGTCCTCAAGTAAAGATTTTTTTTTTTAAATAAAGAAGAAGAATTCTGAGCCCTGGCTAGGTAGCTCAGTTGATTAGAGCATCATCCTGACATGTCAAGGTTGCAGGTTTGATCTCTAGTCAGGGCACATACAAGAATCAACCAATCAGCCAGTAAATGTGTAAATAAGTGGAACCAGAAATCATTGTCTCTGTCTCTCTTTCTCTCCCACCCCCCATCTCAATCTCTCTCTCTCTCTCTCTCTCTCTCTTTCTCTCCCCACCCCCGTCTCTCTCTTCCTCTCTCTCTCTCTCAAATCAATTTTTTAAAAAAATTTTTTAAAGAGTAATTCTGGCACATAAAATTACTTTGAAATGGAAACATTTCCATCTGAATATAAAACACTATTTTATCTAAGCTAAAACATGACCTACTAGGCAAATTGCTGCCTTAAGCTGCTTAGAGAACAAAACTGCCAAAATATTTTAAAGTCGCCTTTAGTTTGATGAGAGAGAATCATTTACTGAAGCTCTTTTATTTACAAATAAGTTGGGTTTCAACAGGCAACTCATAAGTGGATTTGTAATTAAGATCAAAGGCAGCAATTCCTGAGGCACTTCCTCCAAAATAGAGAGGGAAAATTCCCTCAGAATCAGGAAAGCTGAGTATGAACTTCTCCTGCTTACTGAGAAATACTCTCTCAGAAACAATCTCTTATGCTATGACTTTCCTTTATGAGGTACCCTCTCAAAAGAGTTGTCCACAGCTGCTATTTCCATTTGCCTCACTTCCCTGGACCTGCCTGGTCCCCTAGAGATCTCCTTGAGGCCAATGGCCATGTCTTGTCCTTCATTTCCAATTCTCAGCAGTATTCAGCTAAGCAGACCACTTCAACATTTTGGAAGTATTGTCCTCTGGCTTTTGAATCCCCATAGTCACCTATCTTCTTTGTCATTGTTCATTCTTCCTTGGTCTCTTGTGCAATCTCCTACTCCACTGCTCAGCTTCTAAATCTTGGAGCATTGTGGGCTCTGCCCTAGGCTCTCCAATATGATGTATTCACATTCTTTCCAGATTACCTCCGCCAGTTGGTGGGTTTAGATACCATCTTTATGACAATGACTTCAACTCTTAACCTTCGATCATGCCAGGCAGAATCATCTATTATCCAACTGGCCACTTAACATCTCCACTTGGATATCTAATACGAATCTCAACTTTAATGTGTTCAAAGTCTACTATAAAATTATTTTGCTTGTTTTATGTTTACATTTTTATTATCTGGCTCCTGCCACTCACCCAAATAGCAAGGACCAAGTCTGTTGTTTTCATCACTGTATCCTCAGCACACAGATCAATTTTGAGCACATAGTAGGAGCTCAACACATATTTGTTAACTTAATGAATAGATCTTTTAAAACAGAAAAGCAGCTTAAAAGAAAATATATTGAGTGATTTCACTTACATGAGGGACCTAGAGTAGTCAAGTTCATAGACAGAAAGCAGAATGGTGGCTGCCAGCAGCTAGGGGAGAAGAAGGTGGGGAGTTAGTGTTTGATGGGTTCAGAATTTCAGTTGGAGATGAAAAAGTTCTGGAGATGGATGGTGTTGATGATTGTGCCACAATATGAATGTACTGAGCTGCACATTTAAGAATAGTTAAAAGGGCAAATTGTATGTTATATATATTTCATCAAATTAAAAAAGAGCCGTTCATCAGTATTAAGTTAGTTGATGCACATAAATGTCTTCACTGATGATATCCACAGATATCACAGCAAACTCCCAAATAACTACAATAGTCACATTTTTGCCACCTCAATACAAAATAGAACTTGATCCAATGGACATATCCATAGCTTGCCACAAGTTATATCCACAGGACTTTCAGCATGTACAATCTTCAAGTTCTTCAACAAATTGCTAACCTTCTTCTGAAAAATGTTAGTAAATATACATCTATTTTGTATGCTAAATTTTACAACCAACACTCGAATTTTTTTCTATTTTGTTAACTACTTTTTCTTCTTCCTAATGTGGATAGTTGTGTATCATGGACATTTCACATGTAGGATTCTCTCTACTTTAGAATCATCCTTACTCCAAAAATAAATCCCTTATGCATGTGCAACTTCTGTCCTTTTCACACCATTTGCTTGTGTTTTGTTTTCTCTAATATCCTCCCATCGTAACTTTATGCCTGTCCTTGCTAGTGTTTTCAACAGTGCCATAGCTTTTGCATTTATTGGCCATTTCCGGGTTAATAATATCCCAGACACCTGAAAAATGAAGCACAAGCACAATGCTCACAACTAGACAAATGATCGAAATGAGGCTAATGCCATCTGTTGATACAAAAAATGGATTAATGTATTCTAAAATGACAAGCTTGGGACCTGGGGGCCACAGTGAAGCCTATGGACCTGACTTTTGTGTGGGATTCATTTAGTCCATAACATACTTTTAACTTTACTTTGATTCTTGTAATGAAAGCTTTGGAGCTACACATAAAAATCCAGGTATATGGCCTCTTTTGAAAACTAGATCAGCAATTGGATCTACATTCTTCAGCAGTAAGCAGGTGCACCTCCAAACCAACATGGGCTCTCTAGTCAACTACAATCGCCACCTAACTCACTTCACCCATGACCCTCCTGGTCCTAGAAGGCACTTGAATTGGTGAATCTTCCCATGTGAAGCAGGGGCAGCCTTGCAACTAAGAAATAGCCTCATAGAAAAGGCCCACACACAGAGGGAAAATTTTGGTTTTTGATGGTGACAAATATGTCTCAACAAATAAAACTGGTGATGTGAATAAATCAAGTTGTTGAAGTTTTAAGAAACTGAGTAGTCTAATATGGATAAACCACAAGAAAACCAAACAAAATTATTTAGCAAGAGCAAATAATTTTTTAAAATTTCATTGCATTTTAAAAAATGATCTGCTAATACTTAGAATTCTAATAGCTAATGTTTTCAAATGATAAAGAGAAGAATTTCAATATGCTAGGCAATATCATAATGTAGAATGCATAAGACTGAAGAAAGACTCATTACAACAAGATTCAATAATCGAGCAAAGTCTTTCTGATATAATCTTGACATTAATAGTCACATAGATTCAGATAGATCATATATCTTTACAGAGCTACAACCAGTGGTGTTGGGAGGAGGGTGCTTTAACTCAGATCTTTGTAAAGATGAAAAAGTGACTAGTTGAGAATGGCTGAACACACACATACTTTCTAAGATGAAAATAGATGCAGTGGTATATGTATTTCATATACATATGAACTATGAGACATAGAGTTTATTCTATCACTTTCTTGTGCCTCCTCACTAAAAAGTAGGTTACAGAACTAGAATACTTGATTTAAATTGACACACAAAAAATGAATTTATTGGCTCATGTAATAGGAAAATTCGAGAACAGCTTAACCTAGGGATCCACTCTGTCTCCCTCTCTTGGCTCTGAGCTCCTCTTGTTGCTTTCAGTTCTTGGCTCTCTATAGTGGTAAGATGGCTCCTCACATCGCCAGAATTCAAGCCCTCTCACAAAGGGCACAGAAAAAGTCTTTTAATTGACTCAGATATGCCCAACCCTTAACTAACAACTATGATCAGACAAATGCAATGTTTCAGGTGGCCAGGCCTGAATTTCACATGCACATCTGATATGAATCCAGTTCTGCAAGCAGAAGTCGGCAATAATTTTACTAGGCTAAAACCAGTGTAAGGAGAACTATATTCCCTCTGGAAGCTCCATAGGAAGTCTGTTACTTTGCCTTTTCCAGCTTCTAGAAGTTGCTTATATTCTTGGATTGCGGCCCTCATCTTCATTTTCTAAGCCAGCAGCACATCTTCAAATCTGTCTCTGACTCTGACCTCTTCTTTTGTCTTCCTCTGTCACTTTAAAGGACACTTGTGATTATACTGGGCCCACCCAGATAACCAGGATAATCTCTTTACTTTCAGATCTGCTCAGGATTTTATCATACTTCAGAGTCCTTTCTCCTAAGCCCTTTTTCTTGAATTTAGTCATTTAACAGGCAGGCATCAAGTAGCTAGCATGGGCAAAGCACTGTTTAGGTATTGAATAGGCAATGAAACGAGATGTTACCTTTCTTCATGGGGTTTACAGTCTCATGGATGAACAGACCATAAATCAGCTGACTCATAAGTAATATTTAAATATTTAATTATATTCAATCTGTTTCTATGGAGGCTTTCTTTTACTCCAAGTTGGTTTGAAAAATACTGACTGTGTCTTCAGAGATTCTACTGCTCTGTTTTTCTAACCCTCCCTCTGGGTTGTTAGGGTATTGAAGAGAGGAGATGGTCTTGGCTAAGACACAGTGGACAGGAAATGCCCCTCCTCCTGCCAAGAGTCCCAGCTGAAACAGAGGTCCATAGCATGGAAACAGGTGGCCATAATTCTCCATGTAACATCTTAAATGACAGCAACTCCCAAACTCATGCTCCTCATCCCTGACAGAACAGTAGTTCAAGGGTATTTACATTTTAATCACTTCATGTCTAATATCATGTTGGTTAAATTAGTAGGAAGTATGAGTATAAAACTACTCAGAACAAATTAAAGGGGAGAGAGAGAACAATTTTAATGAGTCACATGAATGAGAGATAAGGAGATAATGATGATTATGAAGAATGGATGTAGCTGTTCAAATATTATCTCTCTTTAACTAGTATACCATTACATAAGAAGCTTTAAGTGTTTTAAGTATATTTTATTGATTATGCTATTACAGTTGCTCCAAATTTTTTCCCTTTACCCACCTCCACCCAGTATCCTCTTCCCTTCAGCAATCCCCCCTGCTTAGTTCATGTCCATGCGTCATGCATATAAGTTCTTTGGCTTCTCCATTTCCTTCATTATTCTGAACATCCCCCTGTCTATCTTGTACCTACCAATTATGCTTCTTAATCCCTATACCTTTTCCCAATTCTCCCCTTCCCCACTCCACTGATAACTCTCCTTATGACCTCCATATCTATGATTCTGTTTCTGTTCTAGTTGTTTGCTTAGTTTTTGTTTTTGTTTCTTAGATTCAGTTCTTGATAGTTGTGAGTTTGTTGTCATTTTAATGTTCAAAATTTTGATCTTCTTCTTTCTCTTAAATAATTTCCTTTAACATTTCATATAATAGAGCTTGGTGATGATGAACTCCTTTAGCTTTACCTTGTCTGGGAAGTACTTTATCCACCCTTACATTCTAAATGATAGCTTTGCTGGAGAGAGTAATCTAGGTTGTAGGTCCTTGCTTTTCATCACTTTCAATACTTCTTGCCAGCCGTTTCTTGCCGGCAAAGTTTCTTTTGAGAAGTCAGTTGACAGTCTTATAGGCATCCTTTTGTAGGTAACTCTCTGCTTTTCTTTTACTGCTTTTAAGAGTCTCTCTTTATCTTTAACCTTTGGAATTTTAATTATGATGTGCCTTGATGTGGTCCTCTTTGGGTCCATCTTTTTTGGGACTCTGTGCTTCCTGAGCTTGCATGTCTATTTCCTTTACCAAATTAGGGGAGTTTTCTTTCATTATTTTTTCAAATAAGTTTTCAAAGTCTTGCTCTTCCTCTTCTCCATCTGGCACCCCTATGATTTGGATGTTGGCACTTTTGGAGATGTACCACAGTCTTCTTGTTCTCTCCTCATTTCTTTGAATTCTTGTTTCTTTATTCTGTACTAATCTACTGTTTATTTCTTCCTTACGCTCCAAATCATTGATCTGAACCCTGGCTTCCTTCCCTTCACTACTGGTTCCCTGTGGATTTTTCTTTATTTCACTTAGTGTAGCCTTCATTTCTTTCCTTATGCATTTGCCGTACTCAATGAGTTCTCTAAGCATCCTAATTACCAGTGTTTTGAACACTGCATTTGATATACTGGCTATCTCCTTTTCACTTAGTTCTTTTTCTGGAGTCTTGATCTGTACTTTCATTTGGGTTATATTTCTTTGCCTCCTCAATATGGCAGCCTCCCTGTTTTTGTTCCTGTATTAGGTAGAGCTGCTTTGACTCCCTGTTTTGGAGCATATGTTGTATTGTAGGAGGCGGTGCCATAGGTATTTGTCAGTGTGGGGTGACCCATTTCACTGCCTTCTAGCTGTTGCTCTGGTGGTGATTCATGGAGCAGGTGGGCTTGCATATGTTTTACGATCATGTGGGCCCTCTAAACAAAATCTCCCAAGAGACAGGCAGTTTCTTCCGCCACCCCAGCCTTCACTGGTTTTCACAGCCAGGAACTATGAGGCTTTATTTTCCTGACACTGGAACCCTGGGCTGCGTGGTCTGGACTGGGGCTGGGATTGCTCCCCAGTTGTCCTTCCCAGCTTTTATCTGCCACACATGAAAGTGGGACTGCCCATTCTACTGGCCACCACTGCCACCCTGCCATCTCCTCACCACACCACACTGCATCCTTTTGCCCTGGCTCCATCTCTGTCCCTCTTACCCATCTGGATGACTATTTCTTCTTTAAGTCCTTCATGGTTAGACTGCCATACAGTTCAATTTTCTAGCAGTCCTGGTTGTTTTTGTTTTGAGGTTAGTTGTGATCCTTCTTATGGTTGTGCAAGGAAGCAAAGTATGTCATCCTACACCTCCATCTTGGCTGGAAGCTCACCAAGAAGCTTTAATTTTTAATTCAATCTTTCTGCTGTATCATCTTGACCAACTCTATGCCATAGTGTCCTTATTTATAGGAGGTGGGTAAAATCTGGCAATACTTCACACAACTATATTGAGGTTATTTTTAAAGGAGTCTAAAGCAAGGGACAAGCCTTCATACACAGGTCAAAGGGTTTTGTATACATTCACTAAAAATTCTTTCAATGCTTCTGTAGCTGAACTGCATTTTATCCTTGTTATCTCACAAGAATCATAGGTCCCTTAAAAACATGACCTTGAAAAAATTCTTTTAATTATGTGTTGACAGCAGTGCTATCTACTCCCTCTTTTTCCATTTCACTTTCCTCCCCCAACAAAAATAACACAAATATTCACTCAGGAAGATAGTTCTGTACTATAGCACATGATCACAAACTTTAAATCTCAACTGAGCACTTCATATTGCTGAAATAATTAGTTATTTCATCCAAAATAAGCAATACAATAAAAGTAGTCATTGACTATGGACTTTAGTCAATATATTTCCTTATAATCCACACATTTTGGGCTGGATTAGTAACAAATTCTGCATGTGTTAGCCTTAAATGCCTTCTTCCTTTCTAAAACTTTATGGTTTCACATTTTTATTAATTTCATTCCCATTGCTATATTAATCATAATTTTAGCAGGACATTTTTAGAACATTCAAAGAATTGAACTGAAGAGCATTAAAAGAATTATTTGTAGGTAGCATATCTATGGCTGGACAGGAAAAAAATAAAAGGAGTAAATACTCTGACCTCTCTTTCATTCCATCTTCTGATTCCCCCACCAACACCTCTCATCAGCCTGCCCCAGACGGATGTCAGAGGACAGGCAACCCTGGCGATGTAGGCCTTAGCAGTCAGCCCCCTGGGGCACAGACTGAGGATATGCCGTGCACTGTGGGCCACAAGACAGAGGCCATCCACAGCCCAACAATATTGATGATCCCTCCTCAACACTCAGAGAGCCCACCAGCCAATGACAGAGACTCAACTGAGCTCCTGAGATGGCAAAATTCCCAAGAGAGACTGGCCAGCCTATTGGTAAATCATTTATATTAACTGTTTTCTTTATGGAGTGGGTAGATTTCTGTTCTACCCTATGCACAAAAATAAATTCCAAGCAGATTAAAGAGAAAATAAATGCTATATTGATGTTAAAATAAACAGGAGTTGTTAATAACCTTAGGATAGAGAAGTCCTTGTCCAGAAAATACGTGAAATGCAGAAGCTCTGAAGAGATGGATGCATTTTTTTAAAATGTTAATACTACTCTATTCTAGAGAACTATGTGCATTTGTGTACTAAGATATTGCTGTAATATTGGTAATACTAAAATTTTAGAAGGTACCTAAATGTCAGTTAGTATGGATAGTTTTAAAAACTGTTCTATGGTCTATGAAATACTACCTAGTAGTTAAGAAGTGTGAGAGGCCATACTGCTGCTTGATGGTGAAGATTGCAGACTCCGGAATCAGACCAATGGCTATCAGATCCCAATCACATCACTTTTTGTTCACATGAATAGCAAGCTCTAAACTTCTCTGTGCCCCAAGGTCTTCATCTGAAAGTGGGACTTAACAGCACCCACTTCATTGTGTGAATTAAATAAGACAGTACATAGGATGTTATCAGAACAGCATCTGACACATAGAAAGTACTCAATAAATTGGAAGCACTTGTTGTTACAAGTAACAACATGAAAAGATCTCCAAGACACGTGAGTTAAAAAAATGTATACACATGCATTAATGCACACACTCAGTATGATTGTAACTTATATATATAACACATATGTCTACATAAATAAGGATGAACATAAGCAACCACTTACAAGTGACTTTTTAGTTGTCTGTAATCCTTTCTGGGACAAACTGATGTTGAAAAATAAATTATTTTTCTAACTTTAAATAGAAAAAAGACTGGGAGAATATGAAAAATGTTGACAGCGATTGCTTTTGGTTGGAGAAATTATGAGATCATTTTGCTTATTTGTTGGATTTCTTTTCCTAGTTTTCCCTTAGGCTTATCTATTACCTTAATAGCAAATTTTAAACAACCATGATCAGTGATAACATATATTTATAGAAATTATGACATTTGAAAGCAGAGACCTTTCTCAGCACTGATGATTTTCATGTTATAAGATGAATTTAGGCAGGATTTCCTTCTCTACCATTTTAAAAAGAAGTATGAGCATCTGAAAACAAGTAATAAAAATGACTCCTTATAAAGATGAAGGATTTGAAATCAATTGATTTGGAAGGAAAAAGACACTACTTAACAAAAGTCCCAAACACACAGCCTCTCTTGTTCAGTAAAACCGTGAGACATGTTTTGTTTGACCTTGGTAACCAACACTGAATATGGATGCCCTTACCTGGGTACACACACTCCATTTTCTCACAGGTCATTTTTTTTTTTATTCTTTTTGTTCGTTTGTTTTACTATTTGGCAAAGATTTATTGTTTTCCATTTCCAGTCCTGTAGACACATGTGCTTGGGGTGAAGCTGAGTCTTGGTGTGCAAACACTGACATAAACGTGAGCTTCAGTTCATCTGCCTGGAGTAGAAATGAGGAAGGTGCTCAGCAGGGGTCTCTGGAGCGTCCTGTGTGTTCCTTCATTTCTAATTGACCTCAATCCTTTTGCAGCTTTTATTTATGATCCTTGCCTAGCCCATAAACGCATTTGAGCTTGCAATGCCTAGTTAAACCCTTAATACATAACCAAAAAGTAATTGAAAGCACCTAAAGAAATTTTAATTAAATATGAAAAAATACTATACAATATTCCCTCACTTATCGCGGGTATTATGTTCTAAACCCCTTCCCACCCCGCAATAGGTGAAAATCCGCGAAGTAGGAACCTTACATTTATTTTAGTATTTATGTATTTTTTAAGGCTTTATAAACCCTTCCCACACACTTATAAACTATTCCCAGTCCCTTATTAACCTTTCCCACTCCCTTATTAACCTTTTCCACACTTTTATAAACACTGTTTATGTTCTTAAACATATTCTACACTCTTAAACCTACGTAACTTTAACAACAAATATACAGTACCGCAAAATCCCGCGATACAGTGAAAAATCCGCGATAAATAATTAAATATAATATTTTTAAAAATCCCACAATACAGTGAGCCTGCGGTCAGTGAACCGCGATATAGAGAGGGACTACTGTACAGTTCTGTATAGGCCTATTTCTGGTGCGCCTTTATCATAGGATTTTTAACTATCTCAGATGATTTTTGCATCTGATTCGTCAAGATCAAACATTAAAATATCATTAAGAGTTTTAGAATATAATGGTTCCCCAAGGATGATGAGTATCAACATCACCTGGGGAGCTTGTCAAAAATGCAGACTTTTTTGGAGCCAAAGTACCAATCTGATCACATGGTGCCTTGCCCTCCACCCTAACTTCTTTGGCCTCTTCTCAGAGGTTCTTCACAGAATCCATCTCTGAGATTCTAATTCATTTGGGTGAAACTAAATCAGGGAAGCCTTAGACCACATTTCAAGGAACAGTATTGTGATAGATGCCTTTAGGGGTACTCATTAAACCCATTACTTTCTTCCCCACAGCATAGGCCCACAGCAGCCACCAGACTATTCAGTGAAACTGCTGTCTGGCCCTAGCAGACTGGTACACAGGAGAGTATTTTCCTCCAGTTGGGCCTGTTGGATTCTTTATCCTGTGGACTTAGACTTGGACTTGGAACTCAGCAATGCTAATAATCTCCACTAATTATCCAACTAGAAGGATGGGGAGAAGACATGCAAATTTAGGGATGGCTATCTTCTGCCTCATGCTGCAGAAGCAAATAAAGCTAATCCTTTAAGGAAATGAAGCATCAATGATAAGACAAAGAAGATAAAGAGATCACAAAATCCTGCATTAGGGTACAGTAACTGCTATACCAAACATCCTCAAATTTCAGTGGCTTAACACAATAGAATTTTATTTCTTGCTCACACAGCAATCTACCACAGGAATTTTTGGTCAGAGTGTGCCCAATACCATGCTCTTTCTGTCTTGTGGCCCTGGGTCCCTGGAACATTTTCCGTTTAGCCAGTGGATAGGATAAGAAACATATAAGAAGTTTTTATGGCCCAGGCCTGAGAGCAGCATACATGCTCTGTTGGCCAGAAGCCAGCCACATGGCCCTGCTGAACTGCAAGAGTTGCTTGGAAATGTAGTCTAGCTAGGTACCTCAAAGAGAAAGGGAAATGGGGTTTGATGAGCACAGAGCAGTCTGTCACAAACTCCAAAGAGAGAAAAGTTCAGAGAACAATTGCCAAGCTACTATCAAAAAATAAATAAATAAAAATTTTAAAGTGTAGGTGTGGATGTGGAGAAATTAGAACTTCTGTGCATTGCTGGTGGGGATGTAAAATGGTGCATCCACTGTGGAAAACAACATGGCAGTTTCAACATAGAAGTTCAACATAGAATTCCATATGATGCAGACATTCTGTATGCCCAACAACTGAAAGCAGGGAATCAAATAGATACTTGCACACTAATGTTCACAGCAGCATTATTTGCAAGAGCCAAAAGGTGAAAATACTCCAAATGTTCATCAACAAAAAAATAGATAAACAAAACATGGTATGTTCATATAAGTGAATACTATCTTGCTTTATAAAGGAAGGACATTCTGATACATGCTACCACATTACAAAAAGATGAATATTATATGGTTCCATTAATATGAAATTTCTAGAGTAGTCAAATTCATAGAGATAGAAAGTGGTTACCAGAGTCGGGAGGGAGGGAGTAATGTCTCTAGGCCAGAATTCCTTCCTGAGCTTTAATTATGAATACAAAAAACAAAAACAAACAAAAAACTGTTTATATTTATATTCCACACATCCAGTTTGAATATATCACCACCCTCCCCTCTTCAGTGCTCACTTTGCCCTGCCCCTCCTTGTCCATTCTCTATCTCAGCCAGTAGTTCTGCTTTTAGTTGCCCAAACATCCAAAAAGTCATTCAAGACCCCTCTCTCTCTATTCCCACCATCAAAAACATCTGTTAAATCAGAAGCAAGTTATCCATTTCTGTTTCACTGCTCTAGTCTATGCCTGCTTTGTTTCACACACTCATTTCTACAAGAACTTGCTAATCACTGTCACTACCATCAATCTCTTGTCAACCTTTTTTCACCCTTTTGCCAAACTGTTCATTCCTAAGTACCAATCTGATCACCTGTCACCTGTCCTTCACCCCAGCTTCCTGGCCCACTTCTCCGAGGTTCTGCCTCACTGTCAAGATGATGGCATATGAGGTTCTTCACATCACTAACATTGCCTGTTTTACTCTCACATGTTCCTTTCCCCACAAGCACCCAACTTTCTCCCCAAACTGGCCTACTTATTATGCTTCCATGACTTTGCAATACTATGCCCTCTTCCTGTAGCACCTCTCTTGTTGACCTCCTCACTGGGCCTACTTCCACTTCATGGAGTCGATTCAGACATCACCACTTCCTGAAAGCCTTTTGTGACTCCTCACCCCATCCCTAATCCAGGTCAGTTAGCCCTCCAAAGTTTTCTCACAGCATTATTGATGGTCATTCTATATTTATTTATCTATCTACCTAGTCATCAGTTCCTAGGTCAAGGACTCTGCCTTTGCCTCTCCAGCACCAGAGCTCATCTATGTGACTGGTATACTTAGACAATCAAAAAATGTCTGCAATCACCTCTAAAGGTACTCATTACTTCCTGGGATTTGTAACAAAGAGAAGCTGCTGGTCAAGATGAAACAAACACCAGGTATACATTGATACATTCATTGCATAGTCAATTTCATTTCGATCTTGTTTTTTTGGACTATTGATCATCATGCAAGATATTTTCCTATACTAGAAGAGTTAAACAGAAAGTATAACTTTTTCTGTTTCTGAGGGCTGATTGTATTCAAGAATTCAAACATAGATAATACTAAAGCACAATTGGAAGCTAATGAAGTACTCATTTTTACTAATCCTGGCCATACTTCTATATGAGAATATTCCCGTTTACAATTCTAGAAGGAAAATCTGGGTTTCATTTTGTAAATTCAGAACAGAAATAAGGTGCCTAAAGACATCCTGATACTCTAGAAATATTTTAGAGAAATTCTCTGTATTGCACATTTCCTGATGACAACACCAGTCAGAAATGTGTAGTTTTCTAATGAAGGAGAAACTACACTCTGTCCATAATCTGATAAGTCACCTCTGAAAGCTGAGTTTATGACTGATTTGCTCCTAATTCCCAGAGGAACATATTCATACAGTTTCTATTTATAGGCTAAATTGAGTCGCCACAAAAATGCACAATAACAAAAGATTGTTATGCCCCAAGGGAATAACCTACTTAAAGGAACACCATCGATCACTGGGAAAGCACAGACCACAGATGATTTAACCCAAGTGTTGCTTCAGTGGAATTTGACCTGTGTAACCATTTCCCTTCCTCACATAACATTTCTACAGCAGGGCTTCTCCACAGGCTTAATTCAAACCCTGCTTGCTGTTTTCCTGACCCATTTCTGGCAGATGGTATTTTGTGGGACTGGATTGAGTTATGATAGCTGGACAGTTTCAGTGACTAGAAACATGAATGTATGAATGAAGGCATGGTGAATTCACATGCTCTCACTTAAATAAAGGATAGGAATGAGAGCCATATAAGGTACTGGGGCAAAATCCCTCTCCTCTTGGTCCTTAAAATATTAAAAGAATTTCATGGTATGAATAAACAATACTTCATTCCTTCTGTAGATGAACATTTCACACAGTGTTCGTGTTTGCAATGTGTCACTTTCCACATGCTTATTTTAAGAGTAATAGATCAGCTTATGTATCCTAATTTTATAAATGTGGAAGTTTTCTTTGGCAGGGATCACATCAGTACTGAATATAAATCAGAATGATAACAGAGTTCAAAATCATCTCATTCTTCTCTCTCACCGCTATGTTTGCCCTCCACTATCATCAACCTCCAGAAGGTACAGATCTAATTTCTAAAACCTCCGCTGTTACAGAAATAGTCCAAACTTGCACATGCACTCCTGTAGATTTGGGCCAGCACTGACACCCCAGGCTCTGCAAATGTCCTCAAGTCTGAGGCCATCCCCCCATCATGAGGACTCCTAAAAGAACACACCAATCTAGGCATTCAGATCTGCTCAGGTCGCTGGCGTCCCAGCCATCTCCTGGGACTGCAGACGGCTATGATTTCTTTCCTCATTCCATGGTGACAAGGTCTGGGCCATAGGAAAATTACAGCAAATAAGACTGTTGAGGGTTGCCAGATATCAAAACATACTGTCATGTCACATCCACTAAATTAGTATAGAATTCATACAGGAATAGAAATGTAGACCAATATAAAAGAATAAAGAGTTTAGAAACTAAACACTCACACACACAACTGTATTACATGATGCAAATATTTTAAATTGGTGGTTCATGGAGAAAATACTATTACTCAGTTCTCTCGAAACAACAAACTACCAGTTTGGGGGCAAATGAAGATTGATCTTTACCTTAAATTTTATATCCAAATACATTCTGACTAGATTGAGATTTAAATGTAAAAAGAATTCCATAAAAAAAATTCTAAGAAAACTAGGTAGATTATTTTTATAACCCTACCATGAAGGATCTCTTTCTAAATATTAAAAAAAAAAAAAAACCTCAGAAATTGCAAAAGAAAAGATTAATGGATTTTAAATTTCCTTATGGTTAAAAAAAGACATATGATATATGTTTAAAGGTAAATAAAAAGTTAGGGGAAATATTTGCAATGTATCTTTTTAAAGGTGAATATAGAAAAACATTTCATACATCAGTAAGAGAATGAGGAATTCTCCACTAGAAAAATGGGCAAAAAAACAAAAAGGCGATTCACAAAGGTAGAAATACAGATAGCATGAAATGCTGTTAAAGATCAAAGAAAGTCCTATTAAACAACAATGATGTATCATATTTCACTTATCAGATTGGCAAAGAATAAAAAGAGTGATCCTACCCAAGGTTGGGTAGGAAGAGGGAAATAAAGCCTTTTGATCCACTGCTTATGGGAGTGGAAATTGATACCTCTTTCAAGAGCAGTCTGGCACTGGATATCTAAATTCAAAATACACATCATTTGACTGGCAATTCCACTTCTGGGAATCTATCCTGGAGAAACAGTCAGCCAGGTATAGGAAGGGAAAGGAACACAACAGTGAGATATGTACTGGAGGATGGGGGTGGGAACACAGAAAAGAGTCACACAAAGGGCTCTGGGGACCAGCGAGGACAGGGAGGAGCATTCCAGCAGATATCCAAGAGGAAGAGATGAAAGGGACCAGTCTTGAAAGACAAGGAAAAGGAGGACCAGAAGAGGTGGGAGGGTGGAGGTGTGGCCAAGAGAGAACCTTGTGCAGTCTAGTCCAGTCAGGAAGCAAGCTGGGCCTTGAAGGTGGGGCCAGGGTGCCTGCGAGAACAGGGCAGGGAGAGAGGAACAAAAAAACAAAGGTGGCTGCCAGTGGGGCCCATTTTCTGGGTGAGGAAATTCAGGTTTGGTTACACAGTTCAGGTTAACATACCTGTTCACACAACTTGTTAAGAAAGAGCTAAAATTTGAGCCCAGGGTTATCTGACTGTGGGGCTTAGGCCCTGGTCAGGGATTGGGACACTGTCTGGAGGGCCATGGGCCACTCTAGAAGGCATGTGGAAGAGTTAGGTTCACCTTCCAGAAGTTTTCTCTGGCGGCAGTGTGGAGAATAGATAGGAGGCAGCCCACGACAGAAGGGGGAAAGCAGTTAGGGGTCTATCACTAGGAGACAGGCCCAGGAAGATGAAGTGGGAATGGAGCAGTGGGGGATTTGGAAGATGCTGAAAAGGGAAACTTCACAGGACTTGGGGACCTGTTGAATGAAAGGTAATGGGAGGTAGAGGAGGAATAAAGAATGACTCCTGATTTCTAGCTGACATTACAGGATTAACGAGAGCTAATGTCCAGACAATCGCCTACTTCTTGAATATACCCTATATCCTCACTTTGCTCTCGTTCTTCCTTTCCCATGAAACATCATCCCTAATTGTCTCCAAGGTGGAACCTTACCCATCCTTCAAAGCCTGTCTCCAATACCACCTTTTCCATGAAGCTGTCACAGGAAACTCTCCCTTCACCCGCAGAGTGAGTCTTGGCACATTTTGTTATCTCCTAGTTGCCTACCTGATAGTTAATCAATTATGCAGCTATCTTGTTTTCTTCTCTAGACAGCCTCCTGATGGCAAAGGCCATGTGGCCACATCATACCCCCTTCCACATGTTCTGTGGTGTGTGGCAGAGCCTCTTGTGCATGGATGAAATTTAAATAGCTGAAATAAATGAAACAAATGGTTCTCCCCCTCTTTCCTCCCTTAGACTTTGCCTTCTCAGCTTTTAGCAAAGACACAGCTTTCATGTTTCTTGCTCCAGAAGAAACCCAAAGAGTTGGAAGGAAGTTTCAGAATGCCTGCAGGAGATTTTCTTAATCCTTAACTGGCTGATAACACCACAGGAAACTATCTCAAGGAAAACACAGGAATGAAACAGTGGGTCCTATTACCACTTCCTTGTTATACTAAACCAAACATTTTCAGGGTAATATCCAGTGGAATGTCTTCCAAATGTATATAAATAGTCATGGTCAGCTTGGTGAAAGTGTGTGTTTTCAAGATGAACTGATAAAAAGGGTCAAGTGGCCAAGATGGATTGAATGAGACATTTACAGACACAGTTAGAGCATTTTTCTGGAGAGCAAGTACATAAGAGCTCAGACACTTTATGGGTCTGCCCCATTTTAGGAAGCACAGTACAGAACTTTAATCTCAAAAAGCTTATAAATAAGGGGGAAATTGTTTACAAAACTAAAACATTCTAAACTCTACAGTAGGTCAGACACAAACAGTTATCTATGCAAGAAATAAGGCTAATCCTTGGTAAAAAAATGAGTCAACCCAACACCCGCCACCACGTAACACTTTGGCCACTTCAATGACATGATGAGGTCTCTTTTGGAGTTGCCTTTCTTTTCAGCTACTTCATACATCAAAACAGAATTTATTATAGTGTGATGCCTGGAACACTATTCCCAGAAGATTTTCGGTCAAATACATTTAGGAAATGTTTAGTGTTATAACATTATCAGAGAAGCACAATGCATCTTGGCATCATGGAGGCTCTGAAAAGTTCTATTACAGATTAACTTTTCCTTTCTTTAAGTATGTGTTTTCCCCAGTTATTTGGTATGAGACCTCTGAGAGGAGTAAAAGTAAGACCTACTAACACCAGGTGGAACACGTGTAGGGAACCTCAAGACATTACCATCTCCAATTTCCTTTCTTCTTCTGAACCTCACCTCATCCCTTCAAAATTCAAGTCTTATTGCTCATTTCTTCAGAGCCCAGAAAGGTGACTAGAACACATGAAGAGATCACTTACTTCACTTAATGTTGCTAATAGGTAATGATTTTTATTACCTCTCCCTAGGAGAATTTACATTTTTACTGAAGCCTCCTAAAATATAATGGCTAAATTCAAAGGAATAGTGCAAATGCCAAGAATCTCATACTTAGATGTTGCAGAAGAAAAGTCGCCTCCTCTTTCCATGCATAGGGTCACCTCTAGGAAAGTGAAGAGAAGTGACTTCTTCATTTCCTGCCATCTAAGCACTAGCAGTGATAACAAAATACCATGCTCACCTGCTTTGCAAATTGTGTGCTAAGATTCACCCATTATCTGTACCTGGCTCACTCCTTCTTATGCTTTAGGAATCAAAATAAGTATTGCAGCCTCCTCTCTCACCCCTAAACTAGAATAAAAATGGTCTATGCATCTTCATAAAACCCAGTACCTCTTCCATCCCTGCCCCTGTAGTATTCATCAGCAACAGCTGCTTACTTCTCTGTCTCAACCACCAGACTTTAAAGTATGTGGAGCCAAAACTTCTGTCTGTCTAATCTACTTCTGTATGCCCCAAACCTGATCTAGGATAGGGTACATAATAGGAAGTCCATAACATGAAGAACAGAGAAATGTGTTTGTTTGTTTATTTTTTAAGTATATTTATTGATTATGTTGTTACAGTAGTCTCAATTTTTTCCCCTTTGCTCGTCTAACCTCAGTAATCCCTTCCCTCCAGCAATCCCACCCCTCTTAGTTCATGTCCATGGGTCATGCATATAAGTTCTTTGGCTTCACCCTTTCCCATACTATTCTTAAGTTCCCCCTGTCTATTTTGTACTAACCAATTATACTTCTTAATCCCTGCACCATTTCCCTGATTCTCCCCCTTTCGCTTCCCAGTTGATACCCCTCCAAATGATCCCCATACCTATGATTCTGTTCCTATTCTGATTTGCTTAGTTGGATTTTGTTTTTATTTTTTAGATTCAGTTGTTGATAGTTGTGAGTTTGTTGTCATTTTAATGTTCATAATTTTGATCTTTTTCATAAGTAAGTCCTTTTGACATTTCATATAATAATAGCTTGGTGATGATGAACTCCTTTAACTTTGCCTTGTTTGGGAAGCACTTTCTCTGTCCTTCCATTCTAAACAATATCTTCGTTGGATAGAGTAATCTTGGTAGTAAGTCCTTGCTTTTCATCACCTTGAATACTTCTTGTCAGCCCCTCCTTGCCTGCAAAATTTCTTTTGAGAAATCAGCTAATAGTCTTATAGGCACCCATTTATAGGTAACTCTGCTTTCTCTTGCTGCTTTTAAGATTCTCTCTTTATCTTTCACCTTTGGCACTTTAATTATGATGCATCTTGGTGTGGTCCTTTTTGGGTCTAGCTTGTTTGGGACTCTCTGTGCTTGCTGGACTCATATGTCTATTTCATTCATCAAATTTGGGGAGTTTTCCTTCATTATTTTCTCACATAAGCTTTCAATTTCTTGCTCTTCCTCTTCTCTTTCTGGCACCTCTATGGTTCAGATGTTGGCATGTTTAAAGTTGCCCCAGAGGTTCCTAAGCCTTTCCTCATTTTTGTCAATTCTTGTTTCCTCATTCTATACAGGTTGACTGTTTTTTCCTTCCCTATGTTCCAAATCATTGATTTGAATCACAGTTTCCTTCCCTTTACCATTGGTTTTGTGTGGATTATCCTTCGATTCACTTAGCATAGCCTTCACTTCTTCCCTTATGCATTTGCCATACTTAAGCATATCTGTTATGCCTGTGAGCATCTTTATCACCAGTGTTATGAATTCTGCATCTGTTAGATTGACTATCTCCTCATCTGTGAAGTTGGCTATCTCCTCGTCGCTTAGTTCTCCCACTGGAACCTTGATCCATTCCTCCTTTTGGGTCATACTTCTCTGTCTCCTAATCTTGACAGGGTCCTGTGTTTGTTTGCCTCTGTGTCTTAGGTAGAGCTGCCACGCCCGTTACATTGTAAGGGGCGGGGCCCTAGGTATTTGTCAGTACAGGGCAACCCATTTCACCATGTTGTGGTGCTGTATGTGGAGGAGGGGTCTGAGAGGGAAAAATGCCGCTTGCTCAGCACTCGCCCCTTTTCCAGGCACTTCTCCCACTTCCGTGTGGACCTGGCGCCCCTCTAGCTGTTGCTCTGGTCATCGTTTCCAGAGTGGGTGGGTCTGCGGATGTTCTAGGACAGTGGGGACCCTTTAAACATGCAGACTCTGCTGAGAGACCGGCAGTTTCTTCCTCCGCCCCAACCCCCAATGGTTTGCAGAGTCAAAAGCAATGAGGCTTCATTTTCCCCTGGCGCTGGGACTGTAAGCTGCTCACTTTAGTTTGGTGTTGGGAGGGCTACCCAGGTATGCCCCCCCAAACTTTTTTAAATGTGTGATTGCGCTTTCTGCCAGTCTGCTACTGCCGCCACCGCACCGCATCCTCTCTGCCCCAGCTCTGCCCCTCCTACCTGTGTGGATGAGTATTTCTTCTTTATATCTTTGTTGGACTTCCATGCAGCTCAATTTTCTGGAACTTCTGGTTGTCTCTAGTTTTGAGGTCGTTGTATTCCTTCTTAGTTGTGGAGGGAGATGCAGCATGTCTTCTAGGCCTCCATCTTGGCCGGAAGTCTCTGTTTGTTTGTTTTTATTACTGTGGGACTAATAACCCTATTTTCAAGAAGAAATTTTGAAGGAGAAGATGAATGTGAAAAGTGGGCAAATTGGTGTGAGTCCAATGGTCCCATTCAGCCATGCACAGTAACTAAGCATTGTTATATAAGGCATTATAGGGGAAACTGTAGAAACATAAATGACATAAAATTCAGTTCCTACCTTCAAGGAACTAGAATAATGAAATGGCAGTTCTGACATTTCTATCAACCTTTACATGTGACTAGTGCAGGAGAGTATTTGTGAGACTTGAGACTGTCCTGAATACTGTGTAGGTTGGCCATTTCCCTCTTGATCTGTTAATTAACAACACAAATGTTCATTAGATTGAAAGTTTCGCCCTGGTCCCAGTGCCAAGGGCTGACAACAGGGTTGCAGGGAAGGTTGCCCACAGGATACCTAACTGACTTAGTGTGTTTCTGCTACTAAATACTGTGTAGGCATGAGGACAGTAGGCCAAAATGCAAGGGACCAGGTTGAAGGAGGGCTGAGGAAATTGGGGGTGGAGCTGTGCAGCTTTCCTGGTGTGTGCGATAGCAGCGGAATGGGGAACATCTGGGTCCTGTCACCGTTTCACAGAGATCTTCTCTGTCTAACTACAGTGTGAGCAAATTAAGATTGATAAATTGTATGGCTCTTTCTGGCTTTAAACATCCCAGATGCTCTGTTAAATTAATGAATGCTCTATCTCCACTCAATCTGACACCAAAACAGAACCTTGAAAACATTCCAGACCCTTACTCCTCCGACCATCCAAGCACACCCAGGGTAGCACTGCTTCTTTCAGCCTGGATTCCAGAGCGCAGACTCATGTATTTAATTGTGCGTGTGTGTGTGTGTGTGTGCAAGCACTTACGCTTTTTCAGACTAGAACTTATCTTCACTGCAGGGCATACGTGCACAATCTTGACCAACAAATGTACATCTGGAAACAGAAATTGTTCCACTCACCCTGAGTTCCTTAAACACCAAACTGCCCACTACAGACTAATTTCAAGAAAGATGAGATCATTTGTGTCATTTGGAAACTATAGTTTTACACAAATATAACACATTACTAATAATAACACCTAGAATTGTTCTGGTCTTATTCTCCAGCACTCAGTTCACTCATGCAGTTGTCTGCATGGCTAAGAGCATATTTTATTTATATCATTAGAAAACAAACAATCAAACGTAGAGGAAAAGGATTTGGGGCACATAGCTAAAGCTATTCTGTTTGAGATTCCAGAGATCAAATACAACTGGAGAATGATTTCTTGGTGCTCACCCAGATACCCCTAAGCATACAACTCCAAATGAAGCATCTCTTATAATGATATGTCCTCTAGAATAGAACTGACTAGAAGGAAAAATCTCTAACAAAGGAAAAGCATCCTAGGAAGATGCCCACAAAAGGAAGAAAGCTCTTAAAATTCAGACCACTGGGTCATTCAGATAAAAACCACTGAATAGGCTACTTCTATATTGATAAGGGTGCTAAAAGGAATTAAATAAAATGTTTCCTTCTTGTCATTGTCAAAAGTTTATAATGTTCCTAAACATTCCTTGTCAAGAGTTGATAAGAACGACTTAAGGATTTTGAGTGCCCACGTGCTTCACAGTAGAGTGTGCCTAGACACTGGCCCCAAGTCAGAAGTCTCCAGCATGGGAACCACACTGGTTTCCTCGGCTGTTTATTATTTGGTTTTCAAAGTTCTCCCATTTCCAGAGCCCAGTTATCATATTGACAAGCCAGTTCCCACTCATTCATTCATTCATCCATTTGACCAGTGTTTATGGAGTATTTACTATTCTGTATGCTAGGATGCATTGGCAAATAATAGACATATAGTTCTCCAAATGTGGTGCTAAGACCAGGAACATCAGTATAACCTGAATACTTGTTAGATACGCAAATTCTTGGGCTCCACCTCAAATGTACTAAACCACAAACTCTGGAGGTAGTGCCCCAGCAATCTGTTTTTTAACAAGTCCTCCAGGAGATTCTGATGCACATTTAAGTTGGAAAACCACTGGCAAAGATCAAGGCCTCACCCTCACTGAGTGTGCCTTCACATGGAGGCAATAAATAAATAACAAATGTGTGGTGTAATGTCAGGCAATGATCAATGTAACTTTTTTTAAGCAAGTAAATCAAGGAAACAGAAAGAGCAATGGTTTGCTATTTCAGGAAGGACAGTCAGAGAAGGAAAAGCCTCCCTTTGGAGCAGCAAATGAAGTGAGGGACTGGGCCATGTGCAGAGCTGGCCAGGATCAGTGCTGCATTCTGTTTCCTTTCAAAATTTCTGGATAAATATCAGACCACACTGGAGAGAACCTTGTCTCACCAGCCATTCAAGAATGCCTATGAGAATTTGAATCTTGAAGGAAAGTAAAAATGTAGCACCTACTCCAAACCTCCAACTACCTTTGGAAATAGGAAGATACCAAAATATCCAAGAGCTTAAATGATTTCAGTTACCGTTTGAAACAGACATAAGAAAGAACTTCTTAACAGCAAAGACAGATACAGAATAGACCGCCAAAGAAGAAGGAGGAATGCTTTTTTTGAAAGGAAGATTATTCTCCAACACTCATGGTTCAAGTGCAATTCTGGTGGGAGACAAGCCTGAAACAAATGACCCTTTGGGGTCACATTTATCCCCAAGATTATAAACATCTGCAATATCACTTTTCCCAATGCT
Source organism: Furipterus horrens (assembly GCF_987537825.1). Classification (NCBI taxonomy): domain Eukaryota; kingdom Metazoa; phylum Chordata; class Mammalia; order Chiroptera; family Furipteridae; genus Furipterus; species Furipterus horrens. The sequence goes on along the minus strand of NW_028327172.1, from coordinate 141,957,030 downwards.
TTTGATGAAAAGTCTCAAACATACTGAAGAATAGGATGATAATGATACATAGACCCTCCACCTAGAATCCAAAATTGTTAACATTTTTCCATATTTGTTTTAACTAGATAGATGGGTAGATAGATAGATAACATATGTTATAAGTCATTTGAAAGTACATTACAATGATCCAAGATGGCGGCAGAGTAAGTGAGAGCTACACTCACCTCCTTTCGGGACCAAACTGGAATTACAACTAAAATATAGAGCAAGCCCTGGCTGCTGTGGCTCAGTGGATTGAGCGTTGGCCTGCAAGCCAAGTGTCGCTGGTTCGATTCCCAGTCAGGGCACATTACTAGGTTGCACGTCAGGTCCCCAGTTGGGGGCGCAAGTGAGAGGCAACCACACAGTGACAAAAAAATAAATAAATAAAATAAATTAAAATATAGAGCAATCAATTTGAATAACCAACTGAAGACTAACTGAAGAGAAGTCTTATATCCAAGAAGCCACAGCAAGACTGGTAGAAAGTGCAGAAATGCAAAAAGGGCTGCCCCACTCCCATGGATGGAGGCTGAGATCCAGCAGGGATATCTCAGCTGTGGCGGTTACCCCTGAGAAGCATGGCATTTCAACTGCACACCAGGCACCCTAGGCCAGAGCATCAGAGCTGGGAAGAGACACCTATATATCATCTGGTTGTGAAAATTGGTGGGGATTCTGTCTGCTAGGGAGAGACAAAAGACTAGAGACCCAGGTGCCCTCATAAAGGGCCAATGCACAAAATCCCATTCATAGCCACTTACCCTGGGCTCTGGCAGAGAGAGGACGAAGCAGACTGCAGTCATGGGAGGAGAGTCTAGAGTTTATGGCTCTGCAGAAAGAGCCGAGAGGACAGCCACTGGGACCCCCTGTGGTGAGCAACATTACTGCACCACACAGATGCCATCTTTCTTAAGTGGAGCTCCTCCTTATGTCATTGGCCTTGGAGAATGGACTAGCCCTACCCTCTGGACTCTGTCATCTCACCTTGGGAAACTCACACTCTGCTGAGAAATCAGCTGCCTACTTTGAAGTGTAGGGATCTGGGCAAAATCAAGGGGTATTAGTGAATGGGTTGTATGGCTTTGGGGTAGGAACAATTTCTCTCACTTTTCTGTGAACCTGACTGGCACCTCCCACTTCTGAAAGATCAACTAGCTTCATCCCCTAGGTTTCTGGTGAACCCACCCTCTCTTGACTCTTGGTGGCTCTGCCCTGCTGAGGTGTGGACAGAATCTGAGAGAGATTGAGTTGTGTGGCTCTGGAGCAGGGGCCACACCCCCAGCCTTCCCTCAAGCCTGACTGGTACCTACCCTTCTCCCAACCCCCAGTGGCCCCACCCTCCCAGAAGACTTTGGGACAGATTGAGTTGTTTGGCTTTAGGATGGGAGAAAATTTTACCTTTCATGCCCCACTGGTGCAGAGCCTTCCCTTTGCATGGCCAAATCTTGGTCTCTTAGGGCCTGATAAACTCTGCTGGCCTCACCTTAACAACTTACTGAGACCCCATTCTACCACAAAAGTATGCAGGTACCCCACAGAAAGCAGCTAGACATGTTATACCCTGAGGCATTTGCTGAGCAACCTCAGACCCAGACTGGCACTGAAGTTAAACCAGTATCAATCTGGTGGCCACCTCTCACCCCTACCTGGTGACTCACTAAGAACCTACCTCATGCAACTTGAGTACCCCCAAAGGCTACTTCAGTGACTGAGCCTAACAGTCAGCTGGCAGGCAGAGGTAGGCAGAGGCAGGCAGAGGCAGATCTTGGGGTGCCTTGGGACTTTTGCTGACCTGCCTCCAGGCCCAGTGATGGTAAAATCTAGCCCAGGTTCACAGCCTGGTCCTTCCCATGCACACTCAGACTGAGCAGAGACAGCCACAAATTGTAGCTCCAAAAAGGTTGCTTTGGGCCAGTCACAGGCAGTGTCTAACATTGGTATAAAGCTTCAAAGAGGCCCCAGAACCACCGCACTCAGTGGCCAGCTTCAGAAAACATCAGAGCAGGATCCAAATAATTTTACAAATGCTATAAGCAAAGGGAAATATAAGCAGACACCAGACTCTGCTGAGGTGAATTCCACTCTGTGTAGTCAGCATCTGCACAGCAGTTGGTACACAGTGGTTAGGGTTGATTCTCACAATCAGCCAAGCTGGGGGTCAACCCCACACATGAATGGACCAATAACAATCGAGACTTTATTACAGATAACCCAAAATGGTGAAGGAGTAAGTGGGAGTTATTCTAACTTCCTCCCAGGACCAAACTGGAATTACAACTAAATTAAAGAAAAATTATTCTGAATAACCAACTGAACACTAGCTGGAGAGAAGCCTTATGGCCACAGACAAACAGAAGAAGCCCCATCACCACAACAAGACTGGTAAGGAGTATGGGAGGAGGTGTGAGAGGGCTGGTTGAGCTCCCACGGGCAGCAGCTGAAGTGCTGGAGGGATATTTCAGCAGCTAGGTGGGGTTCCCCTGGGAAGTGTATGGTCTAAACCCCCAAGCTGGGCTCCCTATACTACAGCACCAGAGCTGGAAAGAGACCAATATAACATATGGATGTGAAAAGCAGGGTTTCTGTCTGTCAGGGAGTGATGGCTGGAGACGCAGAGAGCCTCTTAAAGGCCCAACACACAAAATTCTGTTCACGCCACTTACCCTGGGCTCCAGCAGAGGGAGGGTGAGTGGACTAGAGATGACTGAGGAGAGTATGGGGCTGGTTGCTCTGGTAAGAGAAGAGAAGGAACCAGGACCCCTGTGCTGAGTCATTCCTCATACCGCAGGAGCCATTTTTCTCAGGCAGAGGACTTCTCTGTGAATGGCATCAGCTTGAGGGAAAGCAATAGCCCCTCCCATAGGATTTACTCTGCCTTCTTCTGTGGTACGTAAGCCCCAGTGCTGAAGTGTGCAGCTGGAAGACATTCACTGATTAACCCTACAGAAAGCCTGCAGGCAGAGGCAGATCACTGAAGGTTCTGAGTCTTCACTTGACCTTTCCCTGAGCCTGCTTCTGATAAAATGTAGCATTTGTGTGCATTCTGATTCTCTCTGAAGACATCCAGGCCCAGCAGAGGGAGCCACATGCTGTGGATCACTGATAGCTCCAAACATGTTGCCCAGGGCCAGCCATAGGCAGAATTTGACTTCGGACTGCACCAGAGTCTTGCAGATCTACCTATTACATAGAAACAAACACAAAGAGGCAGCCAAAATGGAAAAACAGAGAAACAGGCCCCAAATGAAAGAACAAGAGGATTCTCCACAAAAAGAACAAGAAGAAATGGAGGAAAGCAATTTATCAGATAGAAAGTTTAAAGTAATAAGGATACTCAACATTATGAAAAAAGACATAGAAACCATAAAAAAAGACCAGTCAGAAATAAAGAATACAATGTCTTAAATAAATAATACACTGGAAGGAATAGGATAGATGAAGCAGAGATTCAAACCAGTGATTTAGAAGACAAGGTAAAAAACAAACACAAAAACACCCAAGCAGAGCAACAAAAATAAAAAAGAATTTTAAAAATGAGGAGAGCTTAAGTAACCTTTGGGACAACATGAAGCATGACATCCACATCATGGGAACACCAGAAGGAGAAGAGAGTGAGCAAGAGATCAAGAACATGTTTGAAGAAATAATGACTGAAAACTTCCCTAATTCAGTGAAGGAAAAAGACACACAAGTCCAGGAAGCTCAGAGAGTCCCAAACAAATTGAACCCAAAGAGACCTACACCAAAACACATCATAATTAGGATGGCAAGGCTTAAAGACAAAGAGAGAATCCTAAAATCTGCAAGAGAAAGACAGGTAGTTACCTACAAGAGAACACCAATTAGTCTCTCATCTGATTTCTCAGCAGAAACATTTCAGGCCAGAAGGGAGTGGTGTGAAATACTCAAGGTACTGAAAAGTAAGGACCTACAAGCAAGGATACTTTACCCAGCAAGGCCATGATTTAAATCAAAGGAGAAATAAGAAGCTTCCCAAAGAAAAAGCTAAAGGAGTTTGTTAACAACAAACCAGTACTGCAACAAGTGTTAAAAGGCTTGCTTTAAGAAGAAGAAGAGAGAGAGAGAAAGAAAAAAAAAAAAACAGAGGAAAATAGTCAAGCAATAAAATTCCACTATATATGTATCTATCAATAATAACTTTAAATGTCAGTGGCTTAAATGCTCCAGTAAAAAAGTATAGGGTAGTTGAATGGATAAGAACAAGACCCATATATATGCTGTCTAAAAGAGACCCGCTTCAGGACAAAAGATACATACAGACTAAAAGTAAAGGGATGGAAAAAGATATTTCATACAAATGGAAAGGGGGAAAAAGCTGGAGTAGCAATACTTACATCTGACAAAATAGACATTAAAACAAAAGCTATAGCAAGAAACAAAGAAGGACACTACATAATGATAAAGGAGACAATTCAACAGGAAGATATAACCCTTATAAACATTTATACACCCAACATAAAAGCACCTAAATATATATAATAAATTTTGATAAACACAAAGAAAGGGATCAACAGTAATACAGTCAAAGTAGGGCATTTAAACACCCCATTGACATCAATGGGTAGATCTTCCGGATAGGAAATTGACAAGAAAACAGCAGCCTTAAATGACATATAAGATCCGATTAATTTAATCGGTATCTTAAGTGCATTTCATTCCAAAGCAGTAGAATATACATACTTTTCAAGTGCACGTGAAATATTTTCTAGGGTAGACCACATGTAAGGACACAAAACAGGTCTCAGTAAATTTAAGATTGAAGTCATATCAAACATCTTCTCTGGCCATAATGCTATGAAACTAGAAATCAGTCTCTCTCTCTCTCTCTCTCTCTCTCTCTCTCTCAAAACATTAAAGATACACAAAAACATGGGGGCTAAATAATGTGTTACTAAACAATGAATGGATTAACAAGAAGATCAAATAAGAAATAAAAAGATACCTTGAAGCAGATTAAAATGAGAATATAACAAACCCAAAATCTATGAGACATAGCAAAAGCAATCTTAAAAAGGAAATTCATAGCACTACAGGCCTGTTTCAAAAAAACAAAAGAAACCTCAAATAAACAATTGAACTTTATACTTAAAGAACTAGAAGAAGAACAAACAAAGCCCAAAGTAAGTAGAATAAAGAAAATAATAATGATAAGAACAGAAATAAACAAACTATAGTCTAAAAAAATACAAAAGATCAGTGAAACCAAGAGTTGGTTCTTTGAAAAGATAAACAACATTGATAAACCTTTAACCAGATGCATCAAGAAAAAAATATGAGGACCCAAATAAATAAAATGAGAAATGAAAGGGGAAGTAACAACCAACACCACACAAATATAAGCAATTGTAAGAAAATATTACAAACAACTATATGCTAACAAATTGGATAATCTGAAAGAAATATATAATATCTTAGGAACATGCAACTCCCAAACTGAATCAGAAAGCATGAGAGAATCTGAATACAACAATTACAACTAGTGAAATTGAAGAAGTAATTAAAAAAACTCCCAACAAATAAAAGTCCTGGAACAAATGACTTCACAGGAGAATTTTACCAAACTATTCCAAAAAACTCAAGAGGAGGGAAGACTCCCAAGCTCATTTAACAAGGCCAACATTACCCTAAATCCAAAACAAGATAAAGACTCTACAAAGAAAGAAAATTATAGGCCAACATCTTTGATGAACATAGATGCTAAAATCCTCAACAAAATATTAGCAAAGCAGATCCAGCAATACATTAAAAAGACCATTCATTACTATCAAGTGAGATTTACTCCTGGAATGCAAAGTTGATACAATTTCCACAAATCAATAAATGTGATACATCACATAAACAAAATGAAGATAAAAATTACATGTCAAGTCTTCCATCATTTATCCCCACTTTACCCTCTTCTATCTCCCATCCTCTTTTCCCTTTGGTAATCCTCATACCATTGTCAGTGTCCATAACTTTGCGTGTGTTTTTTTGGCTTAATCCCCTCACCTTTTTCAGCTAGTCCCCAAGGCCTACTGCCCTCTGACAGCTCTCAGGTTGTTCTCTGTATTTATGAGTCTTTTTCTATTTTGTTTCTTAGCTTATTCTGTTCATTAGATTCCACATATAAGTGAAATCTTGAAGCCAAAACTCACAACCACTGCTTTGTCAGCTATGAGGGCAACACTTTGACCTGAAGAAGCACCATTTAAGAGCCTCTCCAAGGCATCTGGAACACTAGCTGCTATGGCAACCATATTCCCTTGGGCATAACCCAATAGCACCTCCCCTCACACCCATACTGAGGACTAAACACTTCCTGACCTGGGACCTCCTTGTTAGTTTTGGGGGGTGAGATGTCATGGAACTCCCTGAGTGCCCACATATGCACAATCCAAATGTGTGAAGAGGGGTCACCCCATGTGAAGATCTTATGATCAATGAGAAATGGTGGATAAACTCTTCTCCTCTCTGGTGTGTAGTGTTCTTCATGTGGCCTGTCTAAAAATGGACCTGAAAAATCAAGCAATCCTTTATGAATGACATCAAGCAATGTCCAGCTCACCAATGCATGCCTCAGAATGCTCTCAGTTCTTCCTAGCTTTATTCCTCTTTCACTTTACTCCTGTTTCCCTGGGATTGGATTTCAAGTAAAACATTGTCATGGTATAATTTACCTAAGACTCTCTTTACTAGGAATCCTGAAGTAAAACAAGCTTAAACATACATGTGTGTATGCACACACATAGATAGGCTGGAGCAGGTGTTCTTCTATACCTTGTGTGTATGTGTGTGTAAAATGCTATATTTCTATTTGTTTTTACATACGACTTTCTCATAAGACTCTAATCTCCTTGCAGGCAGAGACTGTGTACAAGGGGGAACCAAAAGAATCCAGAAGTATCATCTGGAAAGCAGACTGTAGTACAGTCTTCCTCGGCTAGGTGAGTGTTCTAGGAACCCATCTGTATCAGTGTACCAGCTGGCATTGTTGTGAGAGGCTGTGTTCAGCTTCAGTGATTTTTTTTTCAAGACAACGCACTTGCCCATTTTATGATGGATGGATGATTTACGAGTACACCTGCCCACACTGCACTGAATGTTCAGCAGTTTTTTATTGAAAATGGCATGATCCCTAAGCCCCACACTTTATCTCACCACAAGTACCCTTTTTTTGTTTTCCCGGGTGAAAAATTTCCCCAAAGGGAAACATTTTGCTGATGTAGAAGAGGTGAAACAAAAAATGGTAGAAGCACTAAAAGGCATCAAAATTGATGAAGTCAAAAACTGTTTTGAGCAGTGGGGGAAAAATGTCTCAATAGGTGTATTGCATCAAATGGAGAGTACTTTGGAGGTGACTCCAATTAAACATGTAAGGATAAATACACAATTTCTTATAAATAACTTCCCATTTGGGGGTCACCCATCATATTTTTATAACTTTGTATCTCCAAAACTCAGCAAATGATGGCATTTCTAGTGTTGAATAAATATTTGTTAAATGAAAGAGCTAAACAAGAATAGCAATTAGAATCAAGCTATAACCCCTCTTTTTTTTTCTTCTGAAAAAAAAAGAAAACTAAAAGAAAGAGGGAGAGAGGGAGGGAGGGAAAGAGAGAGGGAGGGAGAGAGATAAAGAGGAAGAAAGAAAGAAAGAGAGAGAGAGAGAGAGAGAGAGAGAGAGAGAGAGAGAGAGAGAGAGAGAGAAAGGAAAGAAAGAAAGAAAGAAAGAAAGAAAGAAAGAAAGAAAGAAAGAAAGAAAGAAAGAAAGAAAGAAAGAAAGAAAGAAAGAAAGAAAGAAACTAAGATAATAGCCAAAAGCCAGGCCCTGGAAGGAATTTACACTAAATATAAGTCATACAGAGCTGGTTAAAGAAAAACAATGAGCTGCTCATGTGTGCTTTCCTAGGAAAGCACAGACATCACCTAGACATGACTAGAAATGAGTGTCAGCTCTTCCTGTCTGCCTCTGGGCTTAGAGATTCCAGGTCTGTGACACTCAGGGCAGTCATCCCTTACACATGTAGATTCTGCTTTGGGGGATGAGTTGTAATAAATTCTCACTCTCCCTTTCATTCCTACCCATTCTCTTCCTAACCTATAACCCCCAAACTTTTCTGTTCGTCAGAGACCAGACAGAGTTTCTATAAAACAATAGGGCAGGAAGTGGTGAGAAGGTAGGAAGCCATGGTCTACTAACCCAGCTTGAAACAACAAGTTTCAGAAAACATTCTTTAAAAGATTATGCTCAACTTAAATGTACTTAAATTTTCCTTTGTTTTTTAACATAGTTCATAATAACTGGGTCAAAGATGAATGTGTTATGTAGCTATTTAAATTAAGTTTATAAAATAGCTACAACATTAGAAATGCCTATATTATGATGCCACGTGAAGAAAACCAGGATACAAATTTTATATAGTATAAACTTCACTGTATATAAAAATGCATAGAAAAACCATAGGAAATACACTAAAAGGTTAAGAATTGGTGGGTGTGGTTGGACAAGTTAAAAGTAATATTTTTTCTTCTTGTTACTTCTCTTTATTTTCCAAATTTGTAGAATGCATACATTTTTATCATCAGAAATATAAACATTATTTTTTAAGAAACGTGACCTTCTAGTCAAGACGGAGGTGTAGTTAGACACTTCACCTCCTCATGCAACCATAGGAAGAATTCCAACCAGATCTCAAAAACATATAACAACCAGAGCCATCAGAAAATCAAGCTAGAGTAGAGCTCTGGTAGTCTCCAACAGGCTGCCTTAGCCCAGACTGGTACATGATCTGATGCCATCAGGGGCAGATCCAGGAAACGCACATCAATCTAAGAAGCAGAAACAAACAAGAGGAGTTAAAAATGGGGAGACAGAGAAACAGTGTCCCATCGAAAGGAAAGGAGGAATCCCCAGAAAAGGTGTTAAATTAAACAGAGGAAAGCAAATTATCAGACATGGAATTCAAAACATGGATTATAGGGAAGCTCAATGAGATCAGCATGCTCAAAGAAAATGACAAAGAACTCCAGGGAAACTACAAGGAACTTACTGAGAATTACACCAGCATGAAAAAGGACATAGAAGCTATCAGTAAGAGCCAGGAGGAAATAAAGAATACAATTTCTGAATTGAAGAACACAGTAGAAGGAATTGAAAGCAGGCTAGGAAAAGCAGAAGATTGAATCAGCAAGCTAGAGAACAACATAGGAAAAAATTCCAAGACAGTGCAACAAAATGAAAAAAGACTAAACAAGAATGAAGAGGTTTTAAAAGAGCTGCAGGACAACATGAAACATAATAATATCTGTAATATAGAAATACCAGAAGGAGGAGATGAGCAAGGGATAGAAAACCTGTTTGAAAAAGTAATGACAGAAAACTTCCTTAACTTGATGAGAGAAAAAGTCACGCAAGTCCAGAAAGCACAGAGGGTCCCAATGAAGATGAAACTAAAGAGGCCCACTCCAAGACACATCATAATTAAAACAGCAACATTGAAAGACAAAGAGAGAATCCTAAAAGCAGCAAGATAGAAACACCTAATAATATACAAGGGAGCTCCAACAAGGCTATCATCAGATTTCTCAAAAAAAAAAAAGAACACTACAAGCCAGAAGGGAATGGCAAAAAAATATTCCAACCAATGAAAAACTCTACCCAGCAAGGCTCGCATTCAAAATGAAAGGTGAAATAAGAAGTTTCCCAGACAAAAGAAGGTTAAAAGAATACATTTCCACCAAACCAGCATTGCAAGAGATGCTAAAGGGTCTGCTTTAAGAAAATGAAGAAACAGAGAGAGACAGAGAGAAACACAGGTACAAAGGGGGAAAATGACAATGAATAGGTACCTATCAATAATAACCTTAAATGTAAATGAATTAAGTGCACCAATCAAAAGACATAGGGTAGCTGAATGGATTAGAAAGCATGACCCACATATATGCTGTCTGCAAGCGACCCACCTCAGAACAAAAGATCTACACAGACTGAAAGTGAAGGGATAGAAAAAAATATTTCAAGCAAATGAACATGAAAAAAAAGCTGGGGTAGCAATACTTATATCAGACAAAATAGATTTCACAGCAAAGGCCATAAAAAGAGACAAAAAAGGACATTTCGTAATACTTAAGGGAAAAATCCATCAAGATGATATGACCCTTGTAAACATATATGCACCCAACATAGGAGCACCCAAATATGTAAGGAAATTTTTGAAAGACTTCAGGAAGGATATAGACAGCAACACATTCATAGTAGGGGACTTTAACACCCCATTGTCAACAATGGACAGATTTTCAAAGCAAAGAAACACCAAGGATATTGAGGCATTGAACAACACTCTAGATCAAATGGATTTAACTGATATATATATAGAACATTTCACCCCAAAGAAGCAAAATATACATTCTTTTCAAGTGCACATGGATTATTCTCAAAGACAAACCACATGGTAGGACACAAAACAAGCCTCAACAAATTCAAGAAAACTGAAATTATATCAAGCATCTTCTCAGATCACAATGGCTTGAAACTGGAAATCAACCTCAAGAAAAAACTCAAAGACATTCAGACTCATGGAGGATGAATAACATGCTATTAAATAATGAATGAATTAACAATGACAACAAGGAAGAAATCAAAAAGTTTCTAGAAACAAATAATAATGAACACAAAACAACCAAAAACCTATGGGATACAGCGAAAGCAGTCCTGAAAGGAAAGTTCATAGCAATACAAGCCTATCTAAAAAGAACAGAAGAATCTCAAATAAAAAATCTAACCCTACACCTACAAGAACTAGAGGAACAACAACAAACAAAGCCCAGAGTGAGTAGAAGGAAAGAAATCATCAAGATCAGAGGAGAATTAAATGAGAGAGAGACTAAACAAACAATTCAAAAGATCAATAAAACCAGGAGCTGGTTCTTTGAAAAGATAAACAAAATTGACAAGCCTTTAACCAAGCTCATCAAGAAAAAAAGAGAGAGGACCCAAATAAACAAAATCAGAAATGAAAGAGGAGAAATCACAACCCATACCACAGAAATACAAAGGATTATAAGAAATTACTACAAACAACAGTATCACAAGAAATTTGACAACCTAGATGAAATTGACAAATTTCTGGAAACATATAATCTTCAAAAAGTGAATCAAGAAGAAGCAGAAAGCCTGAACAGACCAATAACAACTAGTGAAATTGAAGAAGAAATAAAAAAACTCCCAGCACAGAAAAGCCCTGGTCTGGATGGCTTCACAGGTGAATTTTACAAAACACTTAGGAAAGAACTAACTCCTATCCTCCTCAAACTATTCCAAAAAAAATCAAAGGAGAGGAAAGACTCCCAAACTCTTTCTATGAAGCCAGTTTTACCCTAATTCCAAAACCAGGTCAAGACACAATAAAGAAAAAAAAAACTACAGGCCAATATCGCTGAGGAACATAGATGCTAAATCCTCAACAAAATATTGGCAAATCGAATCCAGCAACATGTTAGAAAGATCGTACACCACAATCAAGTGGGAGTCATCCCAGGGATGCAATAATGATTTAATATTCCCAAATCAATAAATGTAATACAGCACATAAACAAAATGAAAAACAAAAATCACATGATCATGTCAATAGACACTGAAAAAGCATTTGATAAAGTATAACACCATTTATGATGAAAACACTCAGCAAAATGGGAATAGAGGGAGCAAACCTCAACATAATAAAGGTCATATACGAGAAACCTGAGGCCAACATCATACTCAATGGGCAAAAACTGAAAGCATTCCCCCTAAGATTAGGAACAAGACAAGGATGTCCACTGTCTCCACTCCTATTCAACATAGTCTTGGAAGTTCTAGCCACAGCAATCAGGCAAGAAAGAGAAATAAAAGGCATCCAAATTGGAAAAGAGGAAGTAAAACTGTTATTATTTGCAGATGACATTGTAGTGTACATAGAAAACCCTTTAGACTCCACAAGAAAGCTACTAGACCTAATAAGTGAATTTGGCGAAATAGCAGGGTACAAAGTCAATATTCAGAAATTGAAGGCATTTCTGTACACCAACAATAAAATATCAGAGATAGAAACTAGAAGAAAAATCCCATTTACTATAGCAAAAAGAAAAATAAAGTACCTAGGAATAAACTTAATGAAGGAGGTAAAAGACCTGTACTCAAAAAACTACATAACACTGAAGAAAGAAATTAAGGAAGATACAAATAAATGGAAGCATATACCATGTTCATGGATGGAAAGAAACAATATCATTAAAATCTCCACACTACACAAAGCAATTTATAGATTCAACGCAGTCCCTATTAAAATACCAACGACATATATATTTCACAGACCTAGAAAAATTACTTCAGAAATTTATATGGAACCAAAAAAGACTTCAGATAGCCACAGCAATCTTGAGGAAGAAGAACACAGTGGGAGGAATCACAATACCTGATACCAAACTATACTACAAGGCCACGGTAATCAAAACAGTCTGGTACTGCCATAAGAACAGATATATAGATCAATGGAACAGAATAGAGAGCCCAGAAATAAACCCAGGTCTATATGGTCAACTGATGTTTGACAAAGGGGGAAGGAACATAAAATGGAGTGAAAAGGGCGCCTTCAACAAATGGTGTTGGGAGAACTGGACAGGGACATGCAAAAAAATGAAACTAGATCACCAACTTACACCATATACCAGAATACACTCAAGATGGATCAAAGACTTAAATGTAAGCTGTGGCACCATAAAAGTCCTAGAGGAAAACATAGGCAAGAAATTTTCAGATATCCCACATAGCAATATTTTCACTGATATATGTCCTAAGGCAAGGGAAATAAAGGAAAGAATAAACAAATGGGATTACATCAAACTAAAGAGTTTCTGCTCAGCAAAAGAAAACATCAGCAAGATGAAAAGGGAACCAACCATATGGAAAATATATTTGCCAATGATACCTCCGACAAGGGATTGATCTCCAAAATATGTAAAGAACTTATACAACTCAACACCAAGAAGACAGACAACCAATTAAAAAATGGGCAAAGAACCTGAACAGACACTTCTCCAAAAAGGACATGAAGAGGGGACATAGACATATGAAAGAACGCTCAACATCACTAGCCATCATAGAAATGCAAATAAAAACCACAGTGAGATATCACTTCACACCATTCAGAATGGCTATCATCAACAAGTCAACAAATAATATATCCTGGCGAGGATGAGGAGAAAAGGGAACCCTAGTGCACTGCTGGTGGGAATGCAGATTGGTGCAACCACTATGGAAAACAGTTTGGAATTTCCTCAAAAAACTAAAAATGGATCTACCTTTTGAACCAGCAATTCCATTGCTAGGATTATATCCAAAGAATCCTGAAACACCAACTCAAAAGAACCTATGCACCCCTGTGTTCATAGCAGCACTATTGACAATAGACAAGTGCTGGAAACAACCTAAGTGCCCATCTGTAAATGAGTGGGTCAAAAAACTGTGGTACATTTACACAATGGAGTACTATGTAGTAGAAAGAAAGAAGGAACTTCTACCATTTCAAACAACATGGATGGAACTAGAGAGAATTATGGTTAGTGAAATAGCTAGGCAATGAAAGAAAAATACCATAAGCTATCACCTATTACAGGAGATTAATGAACAACACAAACAAATGAGCAAAACTGAACCAGAGGCATGTAAACAAGGAGCAGACTAACAGTGACAAGGGAGGAAGAGGCAGGGAGAGAAGGGGGTATGAAGGGAAAGGGTCTAGTCATAAAACATGTACAAATGACCCATGGACATGGACCACAGGGTGGGGATTGACTGTGGGAGCAGGGGTGGGCAGGGTGCAGGAAAAAGGAAAGAAAAAGAAAAAAAAAGAAAGAAAATCAAGCTATATGGAAGTCTGCCAACCAAGGATTTAAAGAAGCCATATTTATCCAGACGAGTAAGAGGGGTGGAGTTGCAGAGACAGTGCAGAGAAGCAGTGTGGCAGCAGCAGCAGAGGTGGTGGCAGAATGGACAGTCCATGTGTAAGGGATAAAAATCAGGAGGGATACCCTGGGAGTGGGTGATCCCAGCGCCAGGCCAGACAGCACAGCCCAAGGACTCAGCACAGGAAAATAAACCCTGATTACCTCTGGCTGTAAAAACCAATGGGGGTTGGGGAAGCAGAAGAAACTTCCAGATTTTCACTGTGTAAAGGGCCCACGTGGTCTTAGAATGTACACAGACCCCAGGGCAGCAACTGGAAGCGTGCCAATTGCATACAGGAATTGGGTGAAGTGACTGAAAACAGGGCAAGTACCAGGCAAATTGCCAGAAGCCATAGGGCAGCATTGTCCCCTCTCTTGGCCCCCTACCACAAACAGAGCCACACAGTAGTGAAGTGGGTAGCCCTTCCCTGGCAATTACCTAAGGCTCCACCACACACAATTCACAGAAGCCTTTGCTACATAGGCCACACTACTAAGACAGGGAGTAAAAGCAGCTCTACCTAATACATAGAAACAAACACAGGGAGGCTGCCAAAATGAGGAGGCAAAGAAATATGGCTCCAGTAAAAGAACAAAACAGAACCCTAGAAAAAGAACTAAATGAAAACAGGTACCCAACCTATCAGATGCAGAGCTCAAAACACTGATGATAGGATGTTCAGAGAACTCATAGAGTATGGCAAAAAATAAAGGACAAAATGAAGATGGCATAAAGTGAAATAAAGAAAAATATAGAGGGAACCAACAGTGATGGGAAGGAAACTTGGAAGGGAGAATTAAACATTCAACTAGAACAGAAAGAAGAAACAAGAATACAAAACAAACAAACAAACAATAACAACAAAAAACAAGAGGCTTAGGAACCTCTGGGACAACTTTAAAGTACCAACATCCAAATAATAGGGGTGTCAGAAGAAGAAAAGGAAGATCAAGAAATTGAAAACTTATTTGAAAAAATGAAAGAGAACGTCTCTAATTTGGTGAAGGAAGTAGACATAGAAGTCCAAGAAGCACAGAGTCCCAAACAAATTGGACCCAAAGAGGACCACACCAAGACACACAATAATTAAAATGCCAAAGGTGAAAGATAAAGAGAGAATCTTAAAAGCGGCAAGAGAAAAGAAGAATTACCTACAAAAGAGTTCCCATAAGACTGTCAGCTGATTTCTCAAAAGAAACTTTGCAGGCTAGAAGGGATTTGCAAGAAGTATTCAAAGTGGTAAAAAGCAAGGACCTACAACCTAGATTACTCCACCCAGCAAAGCTATCACTTAGAATGGAAGGGCAGATAAAGTGCTTCCCAGAGAAGGTAAAGCTAAAGGAGTTCATCATCACCAAGCCCTTATTATATGAAATGTTAAAGGGGCTTATTTAAGAAAAAGAAAATCAAAACTATGAACTTTAAAGTGACAACAAACTCACAACTATCAACAACTGAGTCTAAAAAATAAAAACAGAAACAAAAACAAACAGCAAACAACCAGAACAGGAACAGAATCCTAGATATGGAGATCATTTGGAGGGTTATCATTAGGAAGGGGAAGGGGGAGGATGGGGTAAATGGTGCAGACATTAAGAAGCATAATTGGTAGGTACAAAATAGACAGGGGTTAAGAATAGTATAGAAAAGGGAGAAACCAAAGAACTTACATGTGTGACCTATGAGCATAAACCAAGAGAAGGGATTGCTGAAGGGAAGAGGGTACTGGGTGGAGGTGGGCAAATGGGGAAAAACAGGGGCAACTGTAACAGCATAATCAACAAAATTTTCTTTAAAAAAATAAAGAACTGTGACCTTGCCCACAGCTTTGCTGATCTTATTGGCTCAGTGAAAAGAGCACTAGATTCAGGACATTTGAATGTTTTAATGATAAAAATCAACTCTACTGCCCAGGATTGCCCAATACTGAAAGTCATCCAGCCCACATGCCCAAGTTTCTACATGTTGAAAATGAGACGGTTGGAACAATGATCTTCAAGGTTCTTTCCAATTCTGTGGTGGCCATGAGAAGTTGTGCAAACTCCCAACTACAGGAAGTGTAATTGACAGACAGGTCTAGCTTCATGCTCTGAAATCCATCATCACATTTGCATCCAGGCCATGCTTCCCACAGGCTGCTCTCAACCAATGACTGAGCACAGCAGAGCACATCTGGGAGACAGGTGACTAATCTGACAGGAAACCTGGCTTTGGCCCCAATGGCTTTACTAAGCCTTTCTTGAACTGCATAGCAATCTTAGACATTACCACCCAACCTTCCTTCCCTCTCTTCTTCACTTGGGGTCAGCTTTGCATTGTGGTCTGATGGCTGTCCATCCTTTCCTGACTCCCTATGCATTTTCTCTCACATAGATGTTTCCCCTATAGAAATCTTTGCTCATTTATCTCATCTTGTCATCTACTTCTCAGAGAACCCAGACTACCCCAGCATATTTATAGATCCACAAACTACCCCTGTGGATAGAAAGACTGAGCAGGAACTGCCCAAGTGGCATGGTTCCTCGGAGGACTAGATACTTACTTGGTTTGTATTTTCTGTCTTGTTCTTTCCTTTCTTTTTTAAACACATGTCAATTATAGTACAAAAACAGTAGTACTCTATTGCTTGAAAACCAGGGAAAAAAATTTTTTTCAATGAGCCTTTTCTGAGTTTATTTTAAACTTGCTCTTGGTTCTTCCTTCCTATCAGCCATATGTATCTTTTCAGCAACTTCTGACTCCCTACTTCAGATCAGATAATAAAGTTCATTCTTCACTTCTGTCATATACAACATTAGAGGAATCTTCTTCTGAGATTTAATGTACAATTAATCACATTCATCCCAGTGTGGACTCCCCACCCCCACCCTGCCTTTCGATGGCTAAAGGACCATTTCTTGCTGAAATCCTCTTTCCTTAATACAGCAGCTTCTACTTTTCAAGCTTATTTGTCAGTCTTTGTCCATCTTAACAACTGCTTTGAAAATGTCAGCAGTTCCGCATTCCCTAGCTCTTTTGCCCACCTCTCTCAGGTGGAGGGTATTGGAATCCAAAGATCCTTCTGGCTGTGCTGTTTAGAATCTCCTTTGCAAGCTAAATGAGGCAGCCTCACAAATTTAAATTCCAAATCAACATTTCAGAAAAGTCACCCTTATGCTTTGGTAATTAAGAGGAAAAATAAGCAACTCTCCGGGGAAGTAGAATTCTTTCTTTGATGAGCTCTGAGTAATTCAGCGACTACTTGGCAGACATTTCCTCCTCTGGGTGAGGGGCAGCTGATCCTGGGGTGGGTCACCACCTAGGATGCTGCCAGTGCCCTCTTTGTCCCCTGAGCAATGGGTCCTATGTCTGCAGGCCTTGCACATGGTGTGTTTCATCTTCTTGGTGATGTCAGATTTGGCTCTGGTTCACGGATTCTTGTGGTGATTGTTGCGTCTGTGCCAAAACCCTACAGAGCCACGCTCAAAAAGATTAGGGAGGAAAGAGCCCCCTGCATGTGCACAGACAAGATCATGCAAAAGTACTTGGTGTTGACTTCTCCTCCCTTAACCAAGACTATAATGCTATATCCAAACTCACTCTATACCAGAAAGCCTCAGGTTGCATCAGATGAGATGGATGGAGACCTAGTTGGTGCAGGAGAGCCCTGCCAAGTTCCCCAGAGAGAGAACTGGTTCAGTCTTGGAGGCGTGGGAGTGGGTATCACCCCGCCGGGTATAAACATCTAACTCCTGGGTTCCAAGGCACTGAATCAGCTCAGGATCAAGTGTCCCCAATTCCCTTATTTGACCAAAAGGACTAAAATAGAAGCCTTTACTCAGCAAACAAATAAGAGATTTTTTTCTACCTCTTGTTCCTGTTTCTATTTTATTGTCCTCAGAGAATGTAGAAAAAGCAAATATTATCTATAGCAATTTCCTCTCCTCAGAGGCCACATACATGCAGCTTTATGTCCCCAAAGAATTTGTACCCTTTCTCTAATATTCTTTCTTCAGTTATTTATTGTGACTTTTCCAAAACAAACAACCAGGCAGCTGAAACACAGTCTTGCACAGAGAAACTTAAGGACACAGGTTAACTGGTTTTAGGCAGCAGGCAGGATGTCTTGTTGGGGAACTAAGAAGCCCATATTCAGCCTGAGGAACTCTGTTGAGTTTCTTCAGTCACCCATGAATGCATTAACAATACATGTGACACCCTCTCCCCTACCTCCTAAAGAAGGCCACTTTGCAACAGAGAAACTACTATTTCTAAACATAAATCTCTTGCTAATACCCTAGACTGAAACTTAAACACTTGTTAATCAAGTTTAATCCCAGGTTACAAATAGCCTCTCTAAGTAAGGAATCTTATCCCCTCTGGTATGGGTGCAATTCCCTTCCTTTCAAAAGTGTTCCTCCTCAATCAAAACTCTATTGAAAATATCCTAAAATGGAAGAAATCAAGTAGTGGGTGTCGGGAGGGGGAAAATAATAGAGTTAGTGACTTAAAGGATAGTGCAAGAGATCAAGGCTTTGGGGACTATGAACATATCATGAATTTAGTAAAAGAATGACAAAGAAGAAAGAAGACACTCCTAACCAAGTTTGGGGATTTTAGGTACATCCTAATTATAGATGGTTTCTCCAAGAAAGCTCTATTTAAATACATTTACCTCACTCATGTACATCTCCAGAGATTATTTCAGAAAAAAATAATGGCTGCTTTACAGGTGAGCTGAAACCATTAACCATCCCTGAGAAATGGATGTTAAGTTAAATTCTTTAACCTGAACATACAATAAAACCAGATGGTTCAGTGGTATAAATTAGTGTAAAATTATTGTGCTAATAGCTCAATCTTAAAAAAAAAAAAATCTCAGCAGAAGCTAAATGTAAAATGAGTAAGAAAATACATCATGTAATTCGTTTTTAATTGGGTTGGTGCTAGAGCTGAGCAAGGGTATCTTTGTTAAATGACCTAGAAGATGAAAAGTGAAGAAAGTAAACAAAATTAGAAGGAAACACAGAGAGAAAGAAAATGGAGTTTGGGGTGTGAAGTTTTAACCTAGGAAGAATTCTACTTGCAGCAGAAAATCACCCAAAAACATAGACCTCAAGTATGGGTGAGACTAGAATAGAGTAAAAAGCCTGGGGAGAGTGTAGGGAACAGCTGGCTGAACACATGCTGAATGATAGGGAAACCTAAGACCAGTGTTTGTTAGGGATTCATGAAATGGTCCCCCCTATGAAATATGATCTTCCTACTCCCTACAAGTTGATTTTAACCTCCAATTCCATAAAAGAGAATAACTAATTCCAGTGACATGGAGAGAACAGAAGTTGGGCTGGATTTAGTATGATGGCATCAGGACCAGGATTCTCACTCACCCTGGGGATGATACCTCATATGATACCAGAAGGCTATAGTATGTTTCAGAGTTTACACTGTTTGTACGTTTACATGGTTTGCTTGAATTCATGTATAGTGACAGTGAATTAAGAAAAAAATTTTTAAAACTCAGTGTACATGTTTTGACTGAAATGGCAGTAGGGAAGAATGGAGTGAAAGCAACACCATAACTCAGGTAAAAAATAAAAAAGCTTTTACATGAGACGTCCTGACACAACTATAAGGCAGAAGAAAGGGTGAGAATGAACATTTCAGTGGCCTTAGAGGAAACAAAAGAACCCCGCTGAGAAGAGTGACCTTATTATGAAAGTGGATTTCCAGATGAATAGCTTAAGTCACTATATCCTGCCCCTTTAATGCCAAAACAACAACCCCCTAAAGATGTTAAAACTATCTCAGAGTAACTGTGAAGAAGCAGACAAGTGTTACATTTGTGAAACTGACTACAGTGTTCTTCAGTACTGAGAATGTAGAATCTATCAAGCCTAGTATTTACTGATAATTATTATGGACCTACGGCTGTTGGGGACATTTTAAACACAGTAAAAGAGTATTAATAGAATTATCAAGCACTTTTAAAATTGGAAAACCAATATTTGAAAACAATCATTAGGTGATAGAAGTCAATACAAAACTGCATTGTTATTGGGATAGTCATGAAGCCCAAGAAAAATTCATAGGAAAGTGAAAGCAAGATCATCCATGGAGGCTTCTTGGAAGAGGGGGTCCCAAAAGCTAAGTAAGATATAAATAAGCAGAAGAGAAGGAAATGGGCAGTCAATAAAATAAAATAGCAAAAAACAGCTTCTAGAAAATGTCTGGGGGACAGTGAGGATATGGGCCCAATCAGACCAGAGGGGCTGTGATAGGGACCATTGGTATGATAGATTCTCATAGGGCTAGAGTGGGGTCAGATGAGAAAGGACATTCAAGCAAAGCAGAGGCATATGTGTACTTCATAACATCAAAATAAGGAGCCACTTGTTTTCTAAGCAGGGAGTCAAGCCAACTAGCTAGGAAAGTTAGTGCCAAAATCCAAGCATGGGTAAATAGTCTCAATTAAAAAGTGGTGGTTATGGCAACAGAGAGAGGAAGAGAAGAGAAACATTCCAAAGAAAAGATGAGAGAGATGTTTCAAAGGCACAGTTTAGAGCTCTTGCTAAATAACTAACTCAAATCTCCCAGGGTGGGGAAGGGAAGGAAGCCCCCAGATCGCCTGCCACCAGGAGTCAGATGAGATCGTCTGAGCAGGACACCATGTGTAACTCATTTTCCCAAAATACTCTTTACAGGGGGTAGATGTTGAGTAGAATCTGTACTCTTTAAACTCAAAAGGCAATGTCTGAGTGTTTGAAAAACCACAGTCTATGTTGCAAAGAAGAAAAAAACTGTGGGTTAAACCTGAAGACCACACATTAAATAAAAGATGGAACATGGTACAATGTGGTCCCCAAATATCCACACTGAGGTCCCCCTGTTGCATAGAGAAGAGTAGCTGGTATCATCCTCTTTCTACCCTTCCCCAATCCAGCCTCTACTCCCAAATTCACTGGAGTCTCAGGCTCTGATATATAAAGTAGGAGGTCCCACAATAGTCTCTGTACAACCCCTAAGCCTTTCTGTTCAGGAGGTACTTTAAGAGTCTTAACTTTGTGTCTTATGCTTCAGCTCCACTGAACATGAGAATTCAGGCTAAGGATGGAGCTGCTTAAGGCTCTAGCTCCTCTGCCTGTAATAAATTACAGCAAGTCAAGAGGGAAAGCTGGTTAGGACATCTCACTGATTTTAAGATTACCCATAGTCTCTGCTTCATGGCTTCTTGATTGTCTGTTCCAGAACATTAAACAGAAAGCTATAAATGTTATTTTAACTGCCGATGACTAATAGAGCCAGAGAATAAGCAATTACTGGAAGAAATGTCAGTACATATTTTTCTTAACTCTCAATCCCTGCTCGAGGCCAGGCTTGTTGTGTGATGACTTCAAGGTCTCTTGGAGTATACAATCATACCTCTGTATCTGTCAGCTTCAGAATTCATCAAACCCTATACTCGTTGCACTTTGATGAGAAAAAAAAAATGTTTCAGCACTTGGTGCTTGCTCAGGACTAGTTGCACTTGCTAGAACTTGTATAAGCCACGACATGCCACCCTGCATGAGAAAATGCCTCATTGTTCAGTACTCATTGGTTTCAGCATTCATCACAAGTTCGGGAACAAATTAACGATGAGTACTGAGGTACCACTTGTAATTCTTCATTTAATCAAAGTTCATCAGACTGTACTGAACACATTTTCCTACACTCCTTATTTTTATTACTTATTTTAAGAGTCAACTCTGACAGTAAAATCTCATCTAAATGAACAGGGTAAACATATAACAATTTGGTAGGACAAAAAATAAAAAACAATGTAAATGGCATTAGTGTAGAAATGTTAGAGAAATCATCTTTGTAAATGTGTGCTTAATAGAGATTTTGTAATAAAATGTCAATTCAAGCATCATTCAATTATCCCTGTGAGCTGTTCTTTTAGAGTATTATCTGTGGACATGTTAAATTTAGTCTGACTTACTTCACCATTTAGCCTGTCTGGGGGGCCTTTTTCCCTCACCCTCAGGTGCTATGTGTGCAAAGCTAACATAATTATCAAATTGAACTAAATAAACATAATTGTGACTATCAGCATTGAAAAGCAATTATACAGTGAACTGTTGGGTTCTTGCATTTCTTTGCTCCTTCTGCCTGGAATGACCTTCCCCTTACTCTCCACCAAATGCAGCAAACTCCTGCCTACCCTCCAGAATTCATATCATGTTTTACTTTCTTGGAACATGTTGCTTGCTTTCAGTCCACTCCCCTTCCAGCAAGAGAAACACCTCAGATTTCTCTCCAGTGTTCCTCCATAAAGTTTTCTGTTTACTGCAATGACAGCGACTTTCCCTGGGTCTCTTCTATTCTGCCCATGCCTCCCCCATGCAGGAAACAGATAAGGTCCTACCTTTTGCAAGAGATTTTGATAATCATCTAAGTGCCCTACCTCTTAACTTTTCCCTTTTTACTTCTTTTTTGCCTCTCTGCTTGTTCTATTAATCATTCTATTTGTGTCCCCACATCAAGTTGTCTGTCTTTAAAGTAAATCTCCAATTACAACCTCGATTGGTGAGATGTGGATTTGTTTATATGCCAGCGCAGGGGAGTTGGGAAGAGAAAGCTGAGGTGGAAGAAAGAGGATAATTAACTCAGAGGAAGGTGATTTTCCTACCATTTCTGCAATAAATATATATTAAAATATGCATAATTGTATCCTGCATCGTATTGTCAATCATCGATGCACTGTGAGTTCCTTGACCCTTGGTGCATCTTCTATTGCCTCATGCTTAAAGAAAAGACTCCCGTTATTTCTTGACATTGATGAGCCCCTGAAAACACTCCATTTTAAGACTGAACACTTGAAACAAACATTTCCAGAGCAAAATAAATAAATAAAATAAGTTTCAGGCATATCTAGAGAAGAGACACATATGTAGAGGACAAAGTTAAACTGCATTGTCAACTATTCCATTCAGCAAATGCTTATTGAGGTTTACCATATATTGGGGATTATTCTGGGTGCTGTAGATACAACAATAAACATGACACAATCCCTGCCTTTATGAAACCTGCTCCTGAAGCTCAAAGAACTAAAGAAAATTCTTTTTACAAAATTAAAAGGAAGTATAACAATGACTCCATGCATGGAAACTTAATAAGATAAAGAAATTATAAGAAAGAAATGTAAATTGTGAAGTTGAAAAGTAGAATTACTGAAATTCTTAAGATTTTCACCAGAGGGTCTCAGCAGCATATTGGAGATAGCAAAAGAAAGAATTGATGAAATTGAAGATAGAGCAATAGAAATGATCCTATAAGAATGAAGAGAAAATAAAAATTGAAGAAAAATATACAGAGGCCCAGAGACTTGGGGGACAATATCAACTGTATCAGCACATATAATGAGAGTTCAAGAAGTGAGAAAGAAAGGGACAGAAAATTTTTTGAAGAAATAATGGCCAAAACCTTTACAAATTTGATGAAAAATATTAATCTACAGGTCCAAGAAGTTCAACAATTCCAAGTTGCATAAACACCAAGAGATCCACAACTATACCTATCATAATTAAACTTTATAAAGACAAAAATAAAGAGAAAATTTCCAAAACAACAAGAGAACAACATACACAAGGCAACAATTATTAACGGCTGATTTCTCAATGCGCTCATATATAAAGTGAAACAGTAGACCTCTGGATTCAGGTAGAGGCCTTTATTTATAGCACAGCTAACATCAGTGTCTCAATTCCCCACAGGACAATGTGATAATTGTCAATGTTACCTGATCTTGAAATAAAATTTTTACCACAGGATAGTAATTCCCAAAATTTTGAAACTCAGAGCTTATATAGGAAGTTATGGCACCTGAAGAGGATGAGCAGGAAGAAGCCTTCACTTTGGAATACAAGCAAATTCTTTCTGAGAGGATAAAGTTTGTGTTACCTTTTGGAATAAACAATAATTTTCCTCAGGGTAGATATCTCCTAATCTCTCATAAAGTTACTATATTGAACTTCCAAAGTGTGTTTGCCATCAATCATCTTTTAACTCAATTTCCAATTCTCTTTATTTAGAAAGGCTTGATCCTGCAGAAACATGAAACTATCCATGGAACATTGTCTTTTGATGGTCAGAAGACAGTGAAATAACATATTCAAATTGTTGAAATAAAAAACTGTCAACCAAAAAATCTATATCCAGCAAAACTGTTATTCAAAAATATAGGTGAGCCCTGGCTGGGGGGCTCAGTTTGTTGGAAAATGTCATCTAGCACACCAAAAGGTTGCAGATTTGATTCCCAGAGTACCTACCTAGGTTGTTGGTTTGATCCCTGGTCAGAGTGTGTATGGGAGGCAACCGATTGATATTTCTCCCTCACATTGATTTTTCTCTTTCACATTGATGTTTCTCTCTCTCTCTCCCCCTTCCTCTCTCTCTAAAGTGAATAAACATGTGAGGATTAACAATTTTCAGCATATATAGGCAAAATAAAGAAAATTCCAGATAAACAGAAACTATGAGAATTGTTGTTAGCACTTATGTTTTGCAATAAATACTAAAGGAGATGCTACTCCAGGGAGAAAAAGTGACACCAAATGATAAGTTATATCTACAAGAAAAAATAAAGTGTGCTGAAAAAGGCAAATATGTGATAAAATCTAAAAGACTCTATAAATATATTTTTCTTTATTTAAAAGGCATAAGATTTTATAAAGCAATAATTGTGCCACTTTTGTCAGGCTTATAAAAATATAAATATATAAATGTAATATATGAAACAATGGCACAAAGAAAAGAGAATAAAATTACATTAAAGCAATGTTTCTGTATTTTACTTGAAATAAGTTAGTATTATTCTAAAGTAGATTGTGATATTTTAAGATGCATATTATAAGCCATGAACAAACCACTAAGGAAATAACTAAAAATTATATGATAAAAAAATTAACAAGTGATTTGAATGCTGTAGTAAAAATATTTACTTACATTAAAGAGTTAGTAAAGAATAAAGAAACAAAAAGATATGAGGCAAACAGAAAACAAAAACAAAAATGTACTTAGAAGTCTATCCATATCAATAATTGCATTAAATGTAAATGAACTAGATGCCCCACCCAAAAGACAGAGATTACCAAATTGGATAAAAGAGCAGTACTGAACTATGTGCTGACTATAGGAGATACACCTACATTCATTGACGTAAATACATAAAAATAAAAGGGTAGCCCTGGCCAGGTGTCTCAGTTGGTCAGAGCATTATCCTGTACACCAAAATGTTGCAGGTTTAATTCTTGGTCAGGACACATATTCCTTTCTCTCTCTCTCTCCCTTCCTCTCTCCCTAAAATCAATAAGCATATCCTCAGGTGTTGTGGTACGTTGTGGTCGAGGGTGCGGAAGTAATTCCAGCAGACAGAATGGGACAGTCGGAGGGCTGCTGCACACTCAGGCAAGTCAGCACTGAGCAGAGCAAGCACCTTCCTTTTATTGAAATCTGAGGGTGGCAATTACAGGATACACATCCTATCGCTTAAGGAGAAAACAGGAAACCCGGGTTCAAATATTAACTACTTAGGTACAAAACAGAACTGTAAGTCCTTAAGGCTAAACAGTTCCAAACAAGATGATAGGACAAGGGAGTAATGGAGTACTCAGCAAAGTCTCTTTGTTCTCAGGGTACCATAGCTCAGCAGCCTGAAACAGCTTGCAGCTACCAGCGTTAGCAAGTTCAGCTCACTTAACTGAGTAACAGGACACCTGGACAGGGGGGCATAAAGAAATGCCCCTACCCAGAGACTTGATTTCCACCAACACTCAGGTGAAGACTAAAATAATAATAACAATAATAAAATAAATAAAGATAATCATAGAAAAAATAAATACCATACAAAAATGATGATAAGAGGGCTGAGTGGCTAGTGGCTATATTAATATCAGACAAAATTGATTTTAAAGGCTTCATGTCAAAATAGAGGCATAGGTAAACATGTTTCATATCCTCATACAACCACAGAAAGATTACAACTAGCCTCAAAAGAAATAACACCCAGAACCATCAGAAAGTAGGGTTGTATGGAAGTCCAACAACCAAGGACTTAAAAAAGCCACATTCATCCAGACAGATAGGAGGGGTGGAGAGTCATGGAGACACAGAGAGGCAGGGGCAGCAGAAGGGCTTGGTCCCACATTTATATGTGGTGGATAAAAATAGGGAGAGATACTTTGGGAGCAAATAACCCCAGCCCCATGCAAGACTACATGGCCCACAGCTCCAGTGCCAGGAAGAGAAATTCCTATAACTTCTGGCTGTAAAAAACAAATGGGGGTTGCGGAAGAGGAAGAAACTGCTGGGTTTTCAGGAGACTCTGATTAAAGGGCCCACATGGTCTTAAAACATATGCAGACCCACCCCCTTTGGAATTCAGCACCAGAGCAACACCTGGAAGGGTGCCAGTTGCACAGAGCAAGTGCTAGACAAACTTCCAGAAGCCAGGCAGCAATGTTGTCCCCTCTCCAAACCCTCTTCCACAGAGCCTAGCCCTGATGATTACCTAAGACTCTGCCTCACACAATTTACTGGTGCCTTTCTACATAGGCTATGCTACCATGACAGGGAGTCAAAGCAGCTCTACTGCACAGAAACAAACATAGGGAACCTGCCAAACTGAGGAGATGAAGAAATATGGCCCAAATGAAAGAATAGAACAAAACACCAGAAAAAAAAAATTCATTGAGTATGACAAAAAAATTAAAAAGACCCAGAAAAAATGAAGGTTACTCTTAGTGAAATAAAGAAAAATCTACAAGGAACCAATAGTGGAGGAAATGAAGCCGGGATTCAAATGAATGATTGGGAACATAAGGACAAAAATAAGCATTCAACCAGAACAGCAAGAAGAAAAAAGAATTCAAAACAATGAGGATAGTATAAGATGCTTCTGCACCATCTCCAAATGTACCAACATCTGAATCATAGAGATGCCAGAAGGAGAAGAGAAAGAGCAAGAAACTGAAAACTTATTTGAAAAAAAATAATGAAAGAAAACTTCCTTAATTTGGTGAAGGAAATAGACATACAAGTCCAGGAAGCACAGAGTCCCAAACAAGTTGAAGGCAGAAAGGGCCACATCAAGACACATCATAATTAAAATGTCAAAGGTTAAAGATAAAAAGAGAATCTTAAAAGCAGCAAGAAAAGAGAGTTACCTACAGAAAAGTTCCCATAAGACTGTCAGGTGCTTTCTCAAAAGAAACTTTGCAGGCAAGAAGAGACTGGCAAGAAGTATTCAAAATAATGAAAAGCAAGGACTTACAACCTAGATTACTCCACCCAGCAAAGCTATCATTTAGAATGGAAGGGCAGATAAAGTGCTTTCCAGACAAGGTAAAGCTAAAGGAGTTCATCATCTCCAAATCATTATTATATGAATGTTAAAGGGACATCTTTAAGAAAAAGAAGACAGTCAAAATTATGAATATTAAAATGGGAACAAATTCACAACTTTCAACAACTGAATCTAAAAAACAAGCAAAGCAAACAAGCAGAACAGAAACAGAAAAATAGATATGGAGATCATTTGGACTGTTATCAGCAGGGAGGAGGAAGGGGTTAGGAGGAGAAAAGGGGTGGGGATTAGGAAGCATAATTGGTAGGTACAAAACAGACAAGGGGATGTTAAGAATAGTATATGAGAGACTTCCGGCCAAGATGGAGGCTTAGACGGACACGCTAGATCTCCCTCTACAACTAGAGAGGAATACAACTACTTCAAAACAAAGGATAACTAGAAATTCCAGAAAATAAAACTACACGGAAGTCCAACATATGAAGTTATAAACCAGCGGTGCCATTTGGGCAGGTAAGAGTTAAAGAGGGCAGTGCTGTTTGCGGTCGCACCTGGACAGCGGCGGGGCGGTGAGGAATCCCGGCTGCGGTCAAGCCCCTGGCGGTGCGTGACCCCGGCGAGGAATCCCGGCTGCGGTCAAGCCCCTGGCGGTGCGCGACTCCGGCGCTGGGGAGAGCGGCCGCCGCATCGCCTTGAACAGTGAGGCCCAGGGGGGTGGGAGGACGGATCCCGGTCTCCTAGCTGAATAACTGTGTGAATCCATCTTGGACCCCCACCCCCAAAGAAAGCACCACAGGGCTGCGAAATAGGTCGCGGACAGGCAGGCGCCGGTCGCTGATTTGTGACGCGTACACAGGCACTGCCCCGGACAGCCGGCCCAAGAAACAAAACGCATCTGTCAAAATGAGGCAGACAACTATAGAAATCCCGGTGACACAACTCACCAGGCAGCAGATAGAGAACCTAACAGATGAACAGATAAGAAACCTGTCAGAGGCTCAGTTCTGGGCCATTGTTATCAGGTGGCTTACAGAATTCACAAAAGAGCAGGAAAAAGATAAGAAAGAAGCGAAAAACTTTCATAACGAAAGGAACAAAACCGCATACGAGATAGATGGTGAGAAAAAAAAATCCAGAGTTCATTTCAACAAACTGGAATATGGAGAAGGAACAAGCAGTCAACCAATGCAGCGAGAGGAAATGGGAAGCAACAATGAGAGGATCAGAAACCTCTGGGACAGCTATAAAAGGCCCAACATAAGAATCATTGGTTTGCCAGAGAATGAGGAAGATGAACTAGAACTTGAAAAATTGAGTGAAAATATAATAAAGGAGAACTTCCCAGACTTGGGGAAGGGAATAGACTTGCAGGTCCAGGAAGCAAGGAGAGTTCCCAAGAGACTGGACCCAGGGAGAACCACTCCAAGACACATTATAATCAAAATGTCAAAAATTAAAGATAAAGAGAGAATCTTAAAAGCAGCAAGAGAGAAGAAAAGAATTATGTACAAAGGGGTCCCAATTAGACTATCAGCTGACTTCTCAAGGGAAACCCTACAGGCAAGAAGAGACTGGCAAGAAATATTCAAAGTAATGAAAATCCAAAACCTACAACCACGAATACTCTATCCAGCGAAATTGTCATTCAGAATAGAAGGACAGAGAAAGTGTTTCCAGGACAAAATAAAACTGAAAGAGTTCATTAGATCCAAACCACTGTTATATGAGATGTTAAAGGGACTGGTTTAAAAAAACAGAAGCTAAGGAGATGAAACAAAGGCAAACTAAATAGGCAACGAGAGTGGAAAAGGAACTGTGGGTACGGGAAGCATATTGGGGGGAGGTCAACAGGGAGGGGGAATGGGGAAAGGGAGGGAGATGATATAGGAATTGGGGATCAAGGTAGGAGGGAATGGAATAGATGGAGAGAGGTTGGGAGGAACTGTATGCACAACTAATGGA
This sequence comes from Furipterus horrens, assembly GCF_987537825.1. Classification (NCBI taxonomy): domain Eukaryota; kingdom Metazoa; phylum Chordata; class Mammalia; order Chiroptera; family Furipteridae; genus Furipterus; species Furipterus horrens. Next base: position 141,927,730 of record NW_028327172.1, on the reverse strand, counting down.
CATAATCTAAAAGGGGGGGACAACTGGAGGGAGGGGGGCCACCGGGTGGAGGGGAGCAGAGGGAAGGGAAATTGGCACAAATGTAATATTTTAATCAATAAAACACATTAAATCTGAAAAAAAAAAAGAATAGTATATGAAATGGAGAAGCTAAAGAACTTATATGCACAACCCATGGACATGAACTAAAGGGGGGTGGGTTTTGCTGGAAGGAAGGTGGGTACCGTACAGAGGGGGCACAGGGGAAAAAACTGGGACAATTGTAATAATATAATCAATAAAACATATTTTAATTAATTAATTAATTAATTTGATTTTAAGAATACACATTTATAGGAAAAAAAAGAAGCTTTATGATGATAAAAGGGTCAATTCGCTGGGAAGATATAACAATTATTGATGTATATGCACCTAACTACAGGATCCCCAATTACATGAAGCATAAACTGACATACATTAAAAGAGACACAATTAACAACAATATCTGGAGATTTTAATACCTCACTTTTGATAATTGATAGAACCACTAGAGACAAAAATTAATAAGGATATAGAAGAAATGAACAATACTGTCAACCAAATTGATACTTAGAGAACACTATCCAAAAACTGCAAAAAATCAGAAATTCTATCAAGAGTACATGAAACATTCTCCCGAATACACCTATGCTGGGCTGCAAAACAAGATTCAATGGACTTAAAAATACTGAAATCATACAAAATATGTTTTCTGACCACAACAGAATGAGAGATCACAATAGAAATTAACTTTGGAAATCCCCAAATATTTGGAAATTAAACAGCATACATCTAAACAACTCACAGGTCAAGGAAGAAAGAATGAGAAAATGTTTACAATATTTTTAACTGGATGAAAATGAAAGCAATATATCAAAATTTATGGGAAGCAGCTAACATAGTACTAAAGACAAATTTATAACTTTAATTCTTATATCAGAAAAGAAGAAAGCTCTCAAATCAATAACATAACCTTTTACTTTATAAAATTAGAAAAAAAGTAAACAACACAAACCAAACTAAAGAAAGAAAATAATGATTAGAGTGAAACTCAATAAAATAAAAAACATAAAAATAATAGCAAAATTTATAAAACCAAAAGTTAGTTTTTTAAAAATATTAACCAAGTTGATGAAACATTAGTTACATTAGCTAAGAAAACAAGAAGGCACAAATTACCAAAACCTGGAAGGAAAGGGGAACAATTCTGTCAACCCTACAAAAATGAGAGAATTATAAGAGAATGTTATAACTTTTGCCAACAAACTAGAAAAATTCTTGAAATAAATAAATTCCTAGAAAGACACCAACTAATTCAAGAAGCAATAGAAAATGTGAATAGGTTTATGACCAGTAAATAATTTGAATTAATGTTTTAAACATTTTTAGAAAGAAAAGAACAGGACCAGATGGTTTAACTGGTAAATTCTCTCAAATATTTAAAGAAAAAAATATTGCCTACTCTTCATAAACTCTTTCAGAAATTAAGTGAGGAAAGAAAACTATCAACTCATTGTATGAGACCAGCATTATCCTGATACTGAAGCTACACACAAGAAAAACAAACATTCCTAATGAATATACACACAAAAGTCCTTAACAAAGTATTAGGGAAGTGAATTCACCCACATATGGGAAGGATTATATACCATGACCAACTAAGATTTATTTGAGGAATGCAGGGTTGTTTCAACATCCAAAAATCAATTAATGTAATGTATCACATGAATGGAAGACAAAACTCACATGGTCATTGCCATAGATGCAGAACAAACACATAAATGCCTATAATCAGAGAGAAAATACCAAGTATTGGCAAGGATGTGGAGAAACTGGAGCCCTAGTACACTGATGATGGCACTGTAAAATAGCACAGCCCCTTTGGAAATCAGTTTGGCATTTCTTCAAAAGTTAACAAACATCACCCCCACGCACACAGAACCACTTTTAGGAATATACCCAAGAAAAATAAAAATGTCCACACTAACACTTTTATGTGAATGTTCACAGCAGCATTATTCATAATAATCAAAAACTGAAATTCATATGCTTATCAAGAGGTGACAGATAAATAAAATGTGGTATATCTATACAATGGGATATTATTCAGTAATAAAAAAAAGAATGAAATGTTTATATATATTACAATTTGGATGAATCTCAAAAACATGATGCCAAATGAAAGAAGCCAGGTACAAAAGACTGCATATTGTATTACTCCATTTATAAGAAATGTTCAGAAAAGGTAGATGTATAGAGACAGAAAGCAAATCTGTGCAGGACAGAGATGCCTAGAGGGAGGAGTAGAGATTGACATAAAATGCTCCCCTGGTAATTTTTGGAGGTGTTAAAAATTTCCTAAAGCTGATGGTTGCAAAGATAATAAATTTCTTAAAACTCAAAACATTAAATTTTATTTAAAAAGTGAAGTCAACTTCCAGTCAAGATGGAGGCATAAGTAGATATGCTTTGCCTCCTTGCACAACCATAGAAAGAATTACAACCAGATCTCAAAACGAGTAACACTCAGAACCATCGAAAAATGGGGCTCTATGAAAGTCCGACAATCAAGGATTTAAAGAAGTCACATTCATTCAGATGGATAAGAAGGGCAAAGTCACAGAGATGGGTAGAGATGTTATGTGGCATGGAGAAGTGGCAGAAGCAGCAGTGGAATAGATGGTACCACATCTGTGTGCAGTGAATAAAAATCAGGAGGGATACAATGGGAGCAAGCAATCCCAGCCCCAGACCAGACTACACAACCCAGGGTTCCAGCACCAGGAAAATAAACCATTACTATTGGTTGTAAAAACCAGTGGGGGCTGGGGCTGTGGAAGAAATTGCCAGATTTTTACCACTTAAAGGGCCCACATGGACTTAGAATGTACACAAAACCACTCACTCTAGGTTTCACCACTAGGGAAGCAGCTGGAAGGGTGCCAGTCACATACGGGAAGTAAGGGAACTAACTGGAAATGAGGAGAGTGTCAGGCAAACCTCCAGAAGTCACGCAGTGGCATTGTTCCTTCTCCATGCCCTCTCCCCACACAGAGCCACAAAGTGGTGAAGCGGATCACACCACCTTAGTGAATACCTAAGGCTTCATCCCACACAACTTAACTGGTGTGCTAAGATAGAAAGTAAAAGTAGATCTACCTAATACACAGAAACAAACATAGGGAGGCTGCCAAATTGAAGAGGCAAAGAAATATGGCCCAAAGGAAAGAACAGAACAGAACCCTAGAAAAAGAACTAAACAAAATGGAGAGAGCCAACCAGTTAGATGCAGAGTTCAAAACACTGATGATAAGGATGCTCAGAGAACTCATAGAGTATGGTAAAAAAAAATAATAAAGGAAGAAATGAAGGTTACACAAAGTGAAATAAAGAAAAAACATACAGGGAACCAATCATTAAGGGAATGAATCTGGGATTCAAATTAACAATTTGGAACAAAAGGAAGAAATAAACTTTCAACCAGAATGGAAAAAGGAAACAAGAATGAAAAAAGCAAAAACAAACAAACAAACAAAAAAACCCACAAGGAGAGGCTTAGGAACCTCTGGGACAATTTTAAACATACCAGCATCTGATCATAGGGGTGCCAGAAGGAGAAGAGGAAAAGCAAGGAATTGAAAACTTATTTAAAAAAATAATGAAAGAAAACTTCCTTAATTTGGTGAAGGAAATAGACATACAAATTTAGGAAGCACAGAGAGTCCCAAACAAGTTGGACTCAAAGAGGACCACAACAAGACACACAATAATTAAAATACCAAAGGTGAAAGATAAAGAGAGAATCTTAAAAGAAGCAAGAGAAAAGCAGAGTTATCTACAGGGGAGTTCCCATAAGACTGTCAGCTGATTTCTCAAAAGAAAAATTGCAGGCAAGAAGAGGCTGGCAAGAGGTATTCAAAGTGATGAAAAGCAAGGACCTACAACCAAGATTACTCCACCCAGCAAACTATCATCTAGAATGGAAGGGCAGATAAAGTGCTTCCCAGACAAGGTAAAGCTGAAGGAGTTCATCATCACCAAGACTTTATTATATGAAATGTTAAAGGGACTTATTTAAGAAAAATAAGATCAACACCATGAACATGAAAAATGTAACAAATTCACAGCTATCAACAACTGAATCTTAAAAAAAAAAATAGGGACAGAATCATAGATATGGAGATCATCTGGAGGGTTATCAGCTGGGAGAGGGAAGGGGGAGAAATGGTGCGGGGATTAAGAAGCATAACTGGTAGGAACAAAATAGATGAATATTAGGAATAGTATATGAGATGGGAAGCCAGAGAATTTACATACTCGACTCATGGACATGAACTAAGGGGAGGATTGCTGGTGGGAAGGGGGGTACCAAATCGAGGGGGGCAAAGGGTAAAAATTGGGACAAGTGTAATATCATAATAAATAAAAGGTACTTAAAAATATAAAGGTTGGAGGATAATAAAGAAGAGATTTTCATCACAAAAAAATAACTAAACAGAAAATAAAAAATGAAGTCAGATAGAGAAACAGGGGCTAGATCATGTCTGACCCTGTAAGACATGGTAAGGAGTCTGAATTTAACTGTGGTGGAGATCCATGAGGCAATTTTAAGAAAAGGGATTACATCGTCTAATTTCCTGTTGCTGGGCAATTTTTTGTTGTTGTTGTTTGCTTTGTTTTTTAATTTTTCATGCTGTGATGGGGACAATAAACTATAGGGAAATAACCGTAAAACCAACGATACCAGTTATAAAGACTCTTACTCATTCCGGCAAGAAATAATGATAGCTTGAATGCGGATGGAGGCAATGAAGATGTCCTTAATGAATTTAAACTCAAGAGAATGGAATCATTACCATTTCATTCAGATAAATGAACCAGGAGACCAGAGGATGAAAAATACCTAATTTCCCCATCTCTGGACACACACATATAGCAAAAAAAGAAAAGAAAGAAAAGGAAAAATTCACACAGATGAGAAGACTAGAAAAATAGTTGTCTTACTGTGAATTTCCAGGTTCAGTGCTTTCTAAGTAATGAACTTAGAGTAAACAAGAAAACAGAGTGATTTCTCATCATGTAGAAGCCAGACTGGTATTCAAAACGTTATTTATGTTTTAAAAGAACATTTGTTTCTCTAAGTATCTTATGTTTGCTTGTCCTAAAGAAATCATCATCATCAAAATCCCGGGGTCTGTCTGTAGTTAGCAATCGCATGTCTGAGTAGTACATGCCTTCCTGTTGCTTGTGCAAACATGCATAGCCATTGACGGAGTCAATGAAGCTGGAAAAGCAGAGCAGAGGTGGTTAATGAGAGACACCAACTTCATATTCTTGCACTAGTGTTGAGAGGTCTTGATATTTCCATGTGTATTTGAATCTCCTGCTTGTTTTAATTATGTTCATCCAGTTCTAAGTGATGCATGATATCAAGCATGACCAGGAATGGAAATATTTCTCTGTGGAATTTTTTAAATCTTGATTGCTGCAAGGAAAAGACCTTTAAGAAAACATAGAATCTTTTCCAAACACCAAAGAGATTCCCATAACTAAGACTCTTCCCAAAATGGAACAGCATTGATGTAGTGGCCTGTTTGCCCCACTCCTATTAGCCAGGATCATACATCCCTGAAAGACAGAAAGCTGGGAGAACGGTAGAAAAGAGCACAGAACACAGGACCTAGAAAGCAGCAAGTGGGACCCAGAAGTATTTTTCATGTCTTGGTTTGTGAGAGGAAAATGCTGTTTATTAAAAATGCTGCTTCAGGGGACAGGAAAACAGAGAGGAGAGTACTGACCTAGTGACCTCCACCAATTGCTGCTGTAGCTCAGCCTTCTGGCCTCGTCTGCAGGAAGCCAGCCAGCCAGACTCCGAACTTCCAGTCCTAATCAAGAGAGGTTGATGGGGCAGGCCTCGAGTGAGAAAGTCATGAGAATGCAATTTACTGCATTCGGAGTTCAGGGCAACTCTTTCCTCCCAGAGCATTTTGAGAGCAGCAAGCAGAAGCTCTGAGGCCAAGGGGTCACGGCTGCTGCTTCAAGGGTTGGGAGGCAGAAAATGTCCCTTCTTTCCCCTGCAGGGGAAGGAGGTTTGATTACAGTGGGTGGCCAGCTTTGGCTCAGAGTCCTGGCTTAACAGGAAATCCTTGTTTCTTCTGGGTCACTGAGTCACTGCATCTTGAAGTTGCAAGCCAGGTAGGAACCTTATACAGTCTCTGAGTCCATCCTTCATCCTCAGGTATGACACCTTGACCAGTCTATGATGATAGCAGGCCATGATGGCAGCCATGAATTGTGCTATATTGCTCCCTCCTGACAAGCCAAATGACTCAGGAAAGTGGTTGATACAGACAAGCTGTCCTTTTCTTAGTATGATGAAATGTCAAGTCACTGCCAGTAGGTGAAAGAAGTTTGTTCAATACGTGCTGACTTAAGTATTTGGTGGAATTACATGACTAATTGTTTCTAGAAAACTGATTCTGGTGAACACTAATTTCTTATTCAAGAACTCACAAGTCATTCTTAATAATCCACTCTAAAATCTTACACAGAGTTGACATAAAGCTTACTGCCTATAGTCTCAGAATATCTGAAAATGATGAATAGACTTCTGGTCAAGATGGAAGGGTAGGTAAACACAGCTCACCTCCTCACAAAACCACAGCAAAATTACAACTAAAATATGGAACAACCATCACTCAGGCCCATCAGAAAATCAAGCTGTATGGAAGTCTGAAAACTAAGGAATTAAAGAAACCACATTCACCTGAATGGTTAGGAGAAATGGAGGGGCAGAAACACGGAGACGAGGAACCAGCTGGTCCCAAACCCACATGTGGTAGATATAAAACAGAGGGATATCTCAGGAGCAAGGGATCCCACCCTGATACCAGAAAAACCAGCCCAGGGTTCCAGTGCTGGAAATATAAGTCCCCATAATTTCTAGCTGTAAAAACCAGTGGGGGTTGGGTCAGCAGAAGAAACTGAGAGATTCTCAGGTCTATCCTCTTAAAGGGTATTGCACTGCACACACACTTACTCAGACTTACTCCCTCCGGGATTCAGCACCAGGGCAGCAGCTTATACAGGGCACCAGCGGCACACAGGGAGGAACTGAAGTGTCTGGCATCAGGAGTAGAGCTGGGGGACAGCTTTCTCCCCAACATAACTGCAGACAGCAACCAATGTACCTTTTCTGAGCCATCCCCAACACAGAGCAACAGTGTGGCAGCACCATATCTGAATCTCCATTAACCTGGGTCACATAGTAAGCCCCACCCTGATGATTACCTTAAGGTCTGCCCCATCTAACTTACAAGCCTGCCCAGGAAACCCTCCCACCCGGGTAACAGTGGCTTTTCCTTATGAAGGGCTGGGCTAAGTGCAGGCTACAGAACTTCCTAAATCTGCTCAAATAAGCAATTGCTGAGCCCAGCCCCCATACCTCTCGCCAAGTGGCCCCAGACTCAGCACTAGCAGCAGAATCTGCAGATTGCATTATAGCTTATGCCAAGGGGCCCCAGACCAAACACAGGTGGAGGCTGAGCTTAGCCTGCACCACTCAGGAAACCCTAGAGCTTGGGCACCCAGAAGACAATTATAGGCCATCTTAGAGCACCACCCAACCACCTCCACAAGCCATGGAGGAAGGTGGTTGCTGGCCAGGGGTCACAGCCAGTCCCACTAGCTCTCTTAACTGGGTAAATTCCTCTCATTGACCTGCTGACAGCAATCAAGACTCATCCCACACAAAGGGAGCATCTCAAGCACACAGCTTGGGAGACAGGGGATGCCGTGCCACCAGACCCAACAGGATACCTGCTGCATTAGGCCATGCTACCAAGACATGGAGTCAAAGCGGCTCTATATAATACAAAGAAGCAAACACAGGGAGGCTGCAAAAATGAGGAGACAAAGAAATATGGCCAAATAAAAAAACAGAACAAAACTCCAAAAAAAGAGCTAAACAAAATGGAGATAGAAAATCTATCAGATGCAGAGTTCAAAACACTGGTTATAAGGATGATCAAGTAACTCAGTGGCTACTTCAACTGCATAAAAAAGACCCAGGCAGAAATGAAAGATATACTAACTGAGATAAGAATAATTTACAGGGAATCAACAGCAGAGTGGATGAAGTCAAGAATCAAATCAATGATTTGTAACATAAGGAAGAAAAAGACATCCAATCAGTACAGCAAGAAGAAAAAAGAATCCAAAAAATTGAGGATAATGTAAGGAGTCTCTAGGACAACTTCAAACATTCCAACATTCTTATCATAGGGGGCCCAGAAGGAGAAGAGAAAAAGTAAGAAATTGGAAATCTATTTGAAAAAAATAATAGAAGAAAACTTCCCTAATTTGGTGAAGGAAATAGACATACAGGTCCAGGAAGTACAGAGAGTCCCAAAGAAGTTGGACACAAAGAGGATCACATCAAGACACATCATAATTGAAATGCCAAAGATTAAGGATAAAGAGAGAATCTTAAAAGAAGCCAGATAAAAGCAGAGTTATCTACAGGGGAGTTCCCATAAGACTGTCAGCTGATTTCTCAAAAAAAAAAAAAAAATTGCAGGCTAGAAGGGATTGGCAAGAAGTATTCAAAGTGATGAAAAACAAGAAACTACAACCTAGATTCCTCTATCCAGCAAAGCTATCATTTAGAATGGAAGGGCGGATAAAGTACTTCCCAGACAAGGTAAAGCTAAAGGAGTTCATCATCACCAAACCATTATTATATGAAATATTAAAGGGACATATTTAAGAAAAAGAAGATCAAAACTATGAACATTAAAATGGCAGAAAATACATAACTATCAACAATTGAATCTAAAAACAAACTAAGCAAACAAGCAGAACAGAACCAGAATCATAGATATGGAGAATATTGGGATAGTGGCCAGTGGGGAAGGGTACCTGGGGGAATGGGGGGAAAGATTAAGGAATTAAGTACAAACTGGTAGTTACAGAACAGCCAGGGAGATGTTAAGAGCAAGTATAGGAAATGAGGTTGCCAGAAAACTTATATGCATGACTCATAGACATGAACAAAGGAAGGGGGCTCTCTGGAGGGAGTGGGAGGTGCTGGGTGGAGGGGGGCAAAGGGAGAAAAATTAGGACAACTATAATAGCATAACCAAAAAATAAGTAAATTTTTAAAAAGAAGGATGAATAGTTTCTGACACATACCTCAGAATTATTATTTTATTGAGGACCCTAAATTTTCTACCATTAAAGTCATTCCTTTGGTGTCATTTGGTGTAAATTCTCTGGAAAACAATCTGGAAATCAATCACAAGAGTCTGTTGCACACTATTGTTGTACATATGTCTGGACACAAAGACATTCATTTGAGTCTACTTTTGGGGGGCTCCAGCTCACACCAAGAAAAACTTCTGACCTCCGAAGGTCATGAGTTAATTTTCTATATGTTTCAAATTTTCTGCTTTTCATATAAGGTTTTATTATCTTTAAGTCATTTCTAAGGTTACCATGCTTTAGTATTATATACAACTGGTTATATCAGAGGGGACTAGAAGCCAATATAACCTGTATTATATGAGGAACCACTAGTTGAAAGTGTGTACTTCTATAGAGTATTTTGTTACAAGCTTATTCTAGTTTTCAAATGACTTGTACAGTATATCCATGAACAATAACTTTAACGGCAAATTAAAATATCTATTTTAAGCCCTGACCAGTATGGCTCAGTTGGTTGGGTGTCATCCCACAAAGTGAAAGTCACCGGTTTTACTCCTGGTCAGGACACATGCCTGGGTTGTGGGGCCAGGTCTCTGGTTGAGGCAAGTACAAGAGGCAAGGAATTGGGGTTTCTCTCTCAAATCAATGTTTCTCTCCCTCTCTTCCTCCTTCCCTTCTCCTCTCTCTAAAAATAAATAAACAAAATATTTTTAAAATGTGTATTAAAAAAATAAAACAGCATTCTGTAAAAAATTATTTTTAAAAGTGAGGAAAGGAAGTAATAAAGGCTCTCCAAAAATACTGGCATTTCCATAAAGTATCAAAAGAGAAAGGAAAAATTTCATTTAAGAAATAGTTTTTGAGAATCTTCTACATGCTAGGTATTCAACCAGAATTTTCCTGGGATAGAAGTAGGAGGAAAGCCTACTTCATGCCCTTGAAGACCTTACATAGAATCAGAAGAAGGTGAAAATAAGTACACAAAAATAAAGTACAAGTTAGAATACAATAATATCATAAATGATACATTTTTAACAGTATTGTTATGGGGTTCAAAATAAAAGGAAAGAGCATAATGGAGGGAGTCAGAAAATTGTTATGAGGGAATCACATTAGAAGTAGAAAAATACCTATAACTTTGGCAGGAAGAAAAGTGGAGTAGAGTACCCCCCACTCTGGTCTAAAGGCACAGCATGAATAAAGACATGGAGGCAGGAATGTAGGTAGCCCATATGGAGGAAGATCTTGGTAGTTGGGGTGGGAGCACTGGGTCCCAAAAGAGCTGGGCTGACAAGGCACCACCCTGGCTGGTCCAGGAACTATGAGAGACATTAGGTGTTTTTGAATCAGAGAGTAGTGTAGTCAGAGTTATGCTTTAGAAAGATTAGTCAGGCAAACTCTACAGAAAAAGTAAAGAGGAGACAACAGAGACTAACTGAAAGGGATCAAGCAAGGAGTAGAAAAATCCTTGTACCTGCAGTGGGAGGAGTGTCAAGGAATCTGCAAGTATGTTTCAAAACTGCCTCCACTTCTATTTAGTTTTTCCTTCCTACAGCTTCTTCATTTTCCCCCTCTCCTTTTCCTCCAGGGCAGAGGATTCCTTAAATTTCCATAAGCCAAACAAGCTATCCAGTCATTCCATGTACATCCCTTTTGCTCCTATGATGAGGCAAGTATTAGACATGGCCCTTCCCTCAAAGTGCCTGAATGAGTTCGTAGGGCCCTAGTAGAGGTCTTCCCTCAACAAGGAGGCAGTCTGGATGGCAGGGTTTTGCCCTGCCATTGTGTGTAAACCTCATTGAGCCCATTTTGAATAATACATTTTTCAGAACAGGAACAATGAGTTCATATGACTCCAATGATTGTCTCTTAAAAACCTCAAGTTAAAAGGTTATGTGAAGTGGCTTTGAGGAAAACAATAATAAAATCACAGAAGAGGCATTGCATCTCCACATACTATTGTTTGATTAAGGAAATTACAGTAAGGGAGGCTTCCTTCATAAAATACAAAATTATGAACTTCCTTAACTTTCACAAATATAAACTGAATAGTCTCATAGACTCCAGACATAATCTATCATCTGATCTCACACGACTCACTTCAGTTGACAGTAGGATCCCTCACAAAATGAAGGATTGTTAAATACTAACCTAGAAAGTGACATAAAAAGATGTGTGCTAAGAAATGATAAAGAAAATTCTTCTTAGCTAAATAAATACAGAGAAATGCTTGTCTTCATGAGGTCAGTCACAACTATATCATGCAATTTAGCAGGAGTGAAAAGTAGCTAAGGTAAGATTTAAGGTTAATCTCAAAATGTCCTTGTAGCCCTACCAGTATTTCATTCTCCAGTAGCTGAGCATTGTTATAGAATGGAGCAACAACTGAGCCTGCTGTTAAGTGGGACTCTTCCCCGTCACTCTATGTACTTCCCTATGGAGGGACCTCCATCAGAGGAACAGCCCTGGTCCATTGTCCCTTCACTCTTTGTTTTTATTCTCCACAGGGAAAAGGTGCATACTTATATGTGACAGACATTGTTCCACATTTCCCAACTAAGCAAAGCTCATCTACTAAAGAAGATAAACACAGAGGATCCCCTCTCTTTTCTCCTTTCTGTTTCTCATTCACTTCTGCCCTGAAAAAAGTATCTGGTCAGTGACTTTAGAAGAAACTTAGTCTCCCAACCCACCCCCTGGCCTGCTCTCTGCTAAGGGAAAGCAGTCTACCCTGTGTGGGAAGTCTATGGTTGTGGAGCTATGCCCATAGCTTTAAAAAAAATGTACATCTAAATCCAGGTAAAGCCATAGCAAATCCACCTGGCTACAGTTCCAAGCCACCTTCGCCCAACAACTTAACCCTATAACAAAGGCAGATTATTCTTCTATACCACCTGAATTCTAAGCCTATCTTTCAATTGATTCACTGCAGCATTTTTTATAATAGTCAAGATGTATAAGCAGCTCAAGTGCCCATCGGTAAATGGATAGATAAAACATCTATGGTACATTTAAACAATGGAATATTACTCAGCCATAAAAAAGAAGAAAACTTTATCATTTGGGACAGCATGGATGGACCTGGAGAAAATTATGCTAAGTGAAATAAGTCAGTCAGAGAAAGACAAATACCATATGATTTAACTCAAATGTAGAATCTAATAAACAAACTGAACTAACCAAGACTTCCGGCCAAGATGGAGGTGTAGACAGACATGTTGCATCTCCCTCCACAACTAAGAAGGAATACAACTACCTCAAAACTGGAAACAACCAGAAGTTCCAGAAAAATCAGGCTGCATGGAAGTCCAGCAAACAAAGATATAAAGAAGAAATACTCATCCAGACAGGTAGGATGGGCAGAGCCAGGGCAGAGAGGACACGGTGTGGTGGTAGCAGCAGCGGCAACAGCAGCAGGCTGGTGGAAAGTGCAGTTACACGTTTTAAAAAGTCAGGAGGGACACCTGGGGAGCATTCCCAGCTCCTCACCAGACCATGCAGCTCACAGTCCCAGCACTGGGGAAAATCAAGCCTCATTACTTCTGATTGTGCAAACCAGTGGGGGTTGGGACGGAGGCAGAAACTGCCGGTCTCTCAGTAGAGTCCACTTGTTTAAAGGGCCCTCATGGTCCTAAAATGTCCCCAGACCCACCCACTCTGGGAAAGACGGCCAGGGTAACATCTAGAGGGGCGCCAATCTGGTGTGGAAGTGGGAGAAGTGCCTGGAAAGGGGGTGAGTTCTGGGCAAGCAGCATTGTTTCTTCTCAGACCCCTCCCCCGCATACAGCGCCACAACCTGGTGAAGTGGGTCGCCCATTACTGACAAATCCCTAAGGCTCTGCCCCTTACAACGTAGTAGGAGCAACAGCTCTCCCTGGGACATGGAAGTAAACAAACACAGGAGACTTCCGGCCAAGATGGACACCTAGAATGACATGCTCCATCTCCCTCCACAACTAAGTAGGAATGCAACTACCGCAAAACCTGGAATAATCAGAAGTTCCAGAAAATAAATGGAAGTCCAAGGTATGAAGTTATAAAGAAGTGGTGCTCGTCCAGACAGGTAGGAGGGGCAAAGCCAGGGAGGAGAGTTTAAGCTGTGCTGTCCGCAGTAGCAGCAGCGACGGAGGCAGGACAGCAGTAAGCACAGACACCCATATGTAGGGGGAGGCGAGAAGCGCCTAGGAAGTACCCCCGGCTGCAGACCAGACCCGTCAGCTTGATATTCCAAAGCCAGGGAAGGCAGACCTCCATTGCCTTGGACTGTGAGGCCTGGAGGAGATGGGGATGGAGGAGGAGGCTCCCGGTCTCTCAGCGGAGAGTGAACAGCAGGAATCCATCTTGGACCCCCACCCCTGCAGAAAATGCCACAGCGTGGTGAGACAGGTCGCTCGGTTGTGATGAGTGCATGGGGCTCTGCCCTCTATAGCGTAGGAGGTGTGACAGCCCTGCCCAGAAAACAAAGGTAAACACAAAATGGTCAGGATGACACAGATCATGATAGAGATCCTGGTGATGCAGCTGACCAGACAGCAAATATCTAATCAAATGGCTCAGCAGATAGGAAATCTTTCTGAGGCTCAATTCAGAGTTTTGGTTATAATAACAAGACGGGGACAGAATGAAGGCTAGTCCTGCTGAAATGAACAAAAATGCGTACAAAACTAGTGGTGAGGGAAATAAAACCAGGGATCAAATCAACCAATCAGAACATAGGGAAGGAACAAACAATCAACTAGTGTGGAAAGAGGAACCAAGAAGTGAGGAAAATGAGGAGAGGCTCAGAAACTTATCGGACAGCTATAAGCGGGCCAACATCCAAATCATAGGGCTGCCAGAAGGTGAAGAAAAAGAACTAGAAATTGAAAAATTATGTGAAAAAATAATGAAGCAGAACTTCTTTAACTTGGGGAAGGAAATAGACTTACAGGTCAGGAAGCACAGAGAGTTCCAAAAAAACTGGACCCAGGGAGAACCACATCAAGACACATTAGAATCAAAATGTCAACAATTAAGGATAAAGAGAGAATCTTAAAAGCAGCAAGAGAGAAGAGAATTACATACTAAGGGGTCCCAATAAGATTCTCAGCTGATTTCTCAAAAGAAACTCTGCAGGCAAGAAGAGACTGGCAAGAAATATCTAAAGTAATGAAAAGCAAAAACCTACAGCCACAATTACTCTATCCAGCGAAGCTGTCATTCAGAATAGAAGGGCAGAGAAAGTGCTTCCAGGACAAAGTAAAACTGAAGGAGTTCATCAGATCCAAACCACTGTTACAATGAAATGTTAAAGGGACTTGTTTAGAAGAAGGAGGATCAAAACTATGAACATTAAAATGAAAACTGTATCACAACAATGAACAACAGAAGCTAGGGAATTGAAACAAAGGCAGACTAAGTAGGCAACGAGAGTGGGAAAAGAACTATAGGTATGGGGAACACTTTGGGGGGAGGTCAGTTGGGAGGGGAAAGTGGGGAAAGGGAGGGAGATGGTACAGGAATTAAGAAGCACAGTAGGAGGGAGTGGAGTAGACAGGAAGATGTTGAGAAGAACTATATGCACAACCAATGGGCATTGACTAAGGTGGGGGGGACAACTGGAGAGAGGGGGGACACTGGGTGGTGGGAAACAAAGGGAAAAGAAGTTGGGATAACTGTAATAGTATAAACAATAAAGCATATTTTTTTTAAAAAAATGAACTAACCAGCAAAATAGACACAGACTCATAGATAGTGAGCAGGCTGACAGCTCAGTTTGGGGGTGGTGGTGTTTGGGGTGGTGGAGGGATCAAACGAAAAAAAATAAAAGAACTCATGGACACAGACAACAGTGTGTTAATTAGGGAGGGGGGTGGAAGAGGGTATGAGGGTGGTAAACGGTGATGGGAAAAAATAAAATAAAATAAAATAAAACCAGGAAAAAGAGAAGTTCTAATTATTGACTCCCAAAAGTCCCAATGCACAGGTAACACGAGCAGTTATTACATAAATAGTAATTGACAACTGTTGAGAAGGAAAGCAGCTCTTACAGAGTTAAGTCACCAAAAGTCTTTCTAGTAAAAGCTCATTGACCATCTACTATATGCAACATCCTGCATACCTGTGTGGGATAAAGAAGAGAGGAATATACAGCAATAAACAATAAGCCCATATTCCCTTAGGGAGACAGACACATGCACAAATAACTTCAATACCAAGCAAACTGATAAATGGTGTAATAACATTATAGACAAACTGCTTTGAGATTTTCAATAAGTGGTGCTGGGACAGTTGGATATGCACATGAGGCTGGAATCCTATGTCACACCATACACAAAAATTAACTGAAAGTGGATAAAAGATCCAAAGCTCTTAGAAAAAAACATAGATGTAAATCTTTGCAACCTTGGATGAGGCAATGGTTTCTTTTTTTATTTATTGTGTTAAAGAGACATGACATAAAATTTATTACTCTAACCATTTCAAGAGTTACAATTCAGTAGCATTTAATACATTTATAATGTCATGCAACCATCACCACTATTTAGTTCTGGAACATTTCACCAGGCAATGGCTTCTTAAATATGACACCAAACACACAAGCAACCAAAGAAAAAACTAGGTAAATTGGACTTCATCAAAATTAAAAGCTTTTGGCATCAAAGGACATTATCAAAAGAATGAAAATACAGCTCACAGAATATGGTAAAATATTTGCAAATCAATATCTCATAAGGGTCTAGAATGCAAAATATATAATAATTAAAACTCAATAATAGATAACTTTTAAATGGGAAAAAGATTTTAATAGGCATTTTTCCAAAAAGCATATACAAGGAGCACATGAAAAGATTCCCACATTATCGGGGGAATACAAATCAAAAGCACAATAAGATACCACTTCACACCCAGTAGGATGGTTATATCAAAAAGACAGACAGTAACGAGTATTGACAAATATATGGAGATACTGGAATGCTTATGCGTTACAGTGGGGATGTAAAATGCTACAGCCACTATGAAAATGGTTTGACAGTTCCTTAAAAAGTTAAACATAGAGTTTCCATATGATCCAGCAATTCCACTCCTAAGTATATATACACAAGAGAATCTAAAATATGTCTACACAAGAACTGGTACATAACTCCAGTATTATTTGTAATAGCCAAAAAAATTAGAAACAATTAAAATGTCCAGCAAGTGATGAATGGAAACAAGATGTAGTACATGCATATAATGAAATACTATTCAGCCATAAAAGAAATGAAATAATCATTTGTGTTACGATATGGCCTAATTTTGAAAACATCATCTAAGTAACACAAAACACCTCACATTGTTTGATTTCATTTTTATGAAGTGTCCAGAATAGACAAAAAATTAAGTGGTGTAAACTGAAAACCGTTTTCTAATACAAGACCAGAAGAAAAAAGAAAGCAGAACTGGTATCAATATCCTCATTTTACAGGTGAGAAAATTAACTCTAAGGAGAGTTACAGTGTTTGGCCCAATGCCACATAGCAAATGGCAGAGCCATAATTATAAGTTAAGCCTTCTAACTCTTAGACTGGTGCTATTGGCAGGGCTCCCACCTCCAGCTAGATCACATTTCCTGGGATGAGCTCTCTCCATAATCCATTTGATCTGCCTGTTTCCAAATTAGCTGATCAGGACAGCAGACATGACTGGACTCACACAGCACAGGTTGACCACACCACAGATGATAGAATCACTGCTTCATTCTGTCTGCTGTCAAATTTCCCCTTACTATGCTCCAGACACAATCCAGCCTGATATCAAAAGGCCCTAAAGGGCTCCATCCAGGGGATGGGAGTTCAGTGATGACAGTAGAAAGTGTAGGCTACTTAGGACCCTGGGAAATGATACTCTCTGAGCATCCTTGTTTCATAACCACAAAAATGCTATGACAATATAATATCTTCAGAAAAAAATGAAAAGAAAAAGAAAAACAATTTTATCAACACAGTGATAGTGCATTGGGAAAAGGTGTTTTAAAAAATCACTCATTTTATTACATTAAATTATATGAATTTTAGAGGTTTCTTGAAATTTCTAGTAAGTCTTTTATGAAATCTCCAAATCTATATATTTGAATGAATTTTTAATTTTCAACTAGCTAATTTAACGTCATAGAAAATAAGTTAATACAAAAAGGAAATTCTCTCAAATAAATTCTATGAGGTATAATGAAAATTGTTTTCTATACAGATCAGCTTGGTCAAATGTTTTATTTTCTCCTATCTTTTTAGAGGAAAAGAGACAAAGATGATCCTTCTCAGCTGAAAGTCACTTAAGAGAGGTGATAATCTTGGTAACAGAATTAGCTGCAAAATATTTAACTGTGCTAAACTGACTAATCCCAGAAGCTAGATACCATGTTTTTCGTAAGAGTGGGAGGAAGAAAGTAATGACTTAACTTTTGAAACACTTATTAGATTTACTAGAGATTACTAAGGATTGGAGAACAGTTTATATAAGTTCCACGGCTCTTAAAGGACCAAGAAACAGGAAGATGAATGTTAGTAAAGTAATAGCGGTGGTGGAATAAATCTTGATACATATGTGCGCATAGTTGATGGGAAAACACAGTTTAAATAATGTTGAATAAAGCCGTGGAAACAAATGTTGACCACCTACTATTGACAGACTATACAGGCAAACTATCAAATGACTTTGTGTAACACATAATTTCCAAAAGTATCCTTGAAAATTAAATAACAATTTTAAAGTACTGCAAGGTTATGAAAACAATAGGACATAAAAACTATATATAAAGCATGTTTTCTCATTTTGTAATTATATATGTATATATAACAAGAGTGAAAGGGAATATACCAAAATTTTTGTAGTGCTTATCCTGGAAATTGCTATTGTGGGTGATATTTGTTCTCTTTTTCATTATTTTCTGAATTTTTAAAATGTTCTACACAGTACACACTATTACAATAAATACTTACAATTAACATTATAAAAAAGACAATAGCATTTTGGGTTCTTGCTGTTTAATTGAACCATACATCAATACATTTATAAAGCTAACACCATTTTCGGTAGAACCTATCAATCTTCAGTGACTGTGTATAGTGAGTTGAGACTTGACATCATACCCCGATACCTTTACTTAAAGCAGAGAATTTTACTGCAGTGAGGATGCAATTAATGTTGGGTTGTTAACACTTGTTCTTTATCCTTACCAAAAATAGAGGAAGAGGAACATCTAAATGCTTCACCTAAATGATATTCATTTTATTAAACTAAATATTGGATATACTTATAGAGATATATTTATACATATTACTCAAATAAAAATGCAATGTTAGAATGATTTAAGTAATAGGAAATACTGAAAACTACTTAACAAAATGACATTTCACCAATATTCCTCCAGAACTCTTAAAGAAAACTCACTTACAGAAATCATTCACTTTATAAATTAAGTATTTCTTCAATACCAACTCAAACCAGCTTACTCAAGTTCAACAATCTGCATTTCTCTCATCCAAGACAGAGAACCATAGGGGGGAAAAATCATTTAGCAATATTTGCAGCATCAGCCTGTCCAGACACAGCAATGATCACTTAACCAAATTAGATCAGAGAAGGGAGCAGAACATACTTTCAAAGGTTTCTGAAGCATCTCCAAATTTTAAATCAGAGGTGAGAGATGGAATGCAGAAAGCCTGCACAGTACCTTCCAATGACGGCAAGTACTTTCCAAATAAATACTTCCTTAACTAGAATCAGGCATTTGTAGTTTGATCACTGTCACAAAGCAAACAACTTATGAACTTGCCCTGGTCTAAAAGGAAAATATTCACCCTTCTTGTCCCCCCAAAGAGAAACTAGTCCCATTCTCTAGTGAACAGATGGCTCGCTGAGGGCCAGGAGCGGGGTCCCTTGGAGCACGTGCAAATGACTTCAGTTCCACTTCACCAGAAGGAGATTATAGGGCTACCCTTTGCTCCAGGAGACAGGCAGAGAGATTTTCCTGTTGATTTATATAAGATTATGCTCTCAAAACAAGACACAAGACAGCTGTTGGGGAGAAAGGCCTATCTGCAGTGCATCCCTGATGCACAGTGTTGGTGTTGGCACTGTGAGGAATAAAACATGAGTCCAGTCCACTTATCATAACAAGCAGAGAATCAGGGACTGGAAACCACGCCAGTGAGAAAGGCAAATCCTTTGATTTTGTCCACCCCTCCCCCAGTTGTCACAAAATATCATAAAAGTAATTCGTCTTGGCCGTGCATCCTTCCTGATAGTGTATCTGGTCCCTATGAAAGATGATACTGTGGGGTGTTCAAAATTTTCAAGAGTGTCTATTTTTCTTACATTTTCCAGATTTCTGCTTCACTCTGCTCTATGGCATACCTGCTCATGTCTAAATGTTCTCCCTGATTCTTTTCGTTCATCTAAAGTAAATATGACTTGCCCTGACTCTGTCCTGCTCCTTCCTTCCGGGATGTGGCTGGCTGCCATAAAGTCAAGGGTTGAGATCAAAGGGAGGTTGCTCCTACGCAAGAGAAAACAAAGATGGTCAGCTGTACTCTCTCTCCTGGTCTATGGGACCGTGTGATTCAGAAGAAGAGAGCAGCAGAGATTTGGGGATGCTGCCCACCTCTTAATGGTCTGAGTAAATGAGGCTGGCAGCCAGCAGAAGGAAGGAAGCCATTTTCTGCTTAGATTTATGACCAGAGTCTAGTGTAGCCTGTTGGAAAATTACTAAAAGACTGGGTGTGAATCTTGCTCTCCGAAATTTCTCTGTTCCCTTTTGATAAACAAACACTCTGAAATTCAAATACACGGATCCCCTCATAGCACTTCTGTAACAAAACAAGAAGAAATAAGGCCACTCCTAAATAGTTTTTCCCAAAGCCACTGAGATTTCCAATCTTGTGCTTAACTACTAGAAAATGTTTGCTTATCTACAGAAGTTCCAATCTCTGTAAAAGGACCCCATTCTGAGAGTTCTTCTAAATCAGAGATGTCTTAATTTTAGGAGCTGGAGACCAAATCCATTATAGGCATACAAGGTCGGTCCAGAAGGTATCCAGCCATTTACTATGAAAAACAGAGACATTTATTGAAGGAGATACAAGATACAAGAAATATAGTAAATAGGAAAATGATGCCTCAGTCCCCTTCAAAGTAGGCACCTTGGGACCTCACATGGTTCTCCCAATTGCCATCAGCTGCCCAGTCGTATTTTCCTGAATCTCATTGACATTTTGAAATCTCTTCCCTTTCAGAGGTAATATTAGTTTTGGAAAAAGCCAGAAATTCACAGGGTGCCAAATCTGGGCTATAGTGGGGCTGAGTCACCTAAGTGATTTGATGTTTCGCCAAAAAACTCTGCACGAGACATGATGCGTGAGTGGGTGCATTGTTGTGATGAAGCTGTCAATCACCAGATGCCCTTAGCTGCAGCCTTCCTAATCATCCAAACAGTTTCCGTAGAGGAATGTTCAAGCTTAACACAAAATCTGATGCAGATTCTTCGATCTACTCACGCAGTCATTTTGAATGCAATGCCCACACAGTACGCATGCTCATTCAACTGCATTTACTGCCCCATTGACTAATACAATGAAATCATCATTGTTCATGTATGCACATTCCAGTCCACTCTCCTTGGCTGCCAGGTTACAAAGAAGTCACGCCAAACCATTCTCATTATATTAGAAATGGCTGGACTTTTTTCTGGACAGTCCTCATATTTGCATCAGAATAATCTCTGCTCTACATCTAAGGCAAAACATTAATTTCCCTTCAGGTTTTTTTTAGAGAGAGAGAGATTGAAGACTGAATCACTATACCAAAAACTGAACAAAGATGACCCAAGTCCACTTAAAATACATCCACATTTAGAAAACCGTAACACAAGCCTTTGAAAGAGATGTTAAAACCAAATCCACACTTGAGGGTATAAAGTAAAACCTACTCATGTTTCCAGCCCAGTTTGGAAGAGCAACTTCTCCAAACAATCTTTCCTTTCCTTAGTCACTTACTTTAGTCAATTGTGTTCCTAAAGAAATGTTTTGGGAAAACAAAATTATTAATCTTCATTGAGAAATAAGTAACAGTAATTGCTTCAAATATGGAATTCATCTCAGTTAAATAACTTAATGACACCTTTTTTATTCTTTTCAATTCTTTAATTGACAATTGCAATACTCAGTGTATCAGAGATACTGCTAATGATGTTGATGCTATTATATATATGTGAAGAGGTAGTGTATTTTCAGCTAAATATCTTGAACTGTTTCTATATTGAACAACTATACTGAATTGGAATGAAACTGCTTTACCCTAACAGACCACACAAAATATGGCAAAATTGATCCCTACTTTCTCTAGAGCTTGAACATATCAACATTCCATATTCACTTCTAATTAGAGCTAAATATTTTACCCTGTTTCATCATGAACTGGTACATCTTCCTATTTCTGTAGGAGTGGCTGATACCACAGAATCAAAAGTTTCATTTTCAGGAAAGATTTTTCTTAAGCAACTCAAAGCCTTCATTTTTTCAGTGCATAGGTCAGTCCTGGTGTATTTAGGGACCTAATAAATGTTTCACAATTGATTGGTAGACCTTAGGACATAATAGTTAGACAACTTCAAAAACAGGTGGTATATTTGTTGTCTTTTTAAAAAATTTATTTCAATAAAAATGTTTAATTAAAAATGATCAATTAACTGACAACATATTTTGTGAACAACTTCTATTTAATTTATCTTAAAATATGGGGAAAAAAACAACATTTCTAAAATTTAAAATTTTTCAAAGACTTAATGATAAATTTAGTTCATGAACAGGAATGCATCTCCTTATCATGTCATTGCCACACTATGATTATTTTAAATTTTTTGTTATGATAAAATACAAGTAACATAAAATTTACCATTTATCCAATTTAAGTGTACAATTCAGTGATGTTTACATTAAAATGTCGGGCAACCATCATCACTATCTAGTTCCAGAACATTTCATCACCCCAAAAGGAAACCCTATACCCATTTAACAGTCATTCCCCATTCTTCACACACCCGACAAACATAACCTACATCCTCTCTCTGTGGGCTTGTCTATTTCATATAAATGCAGTCATACAGTATGTGGCCTTTTGTGCCTGGCCTTTTTTTATTAAGCATAATGGGCATATTTCAGTCTTGATAGTGAGCATCAATATCATTTTTGTCTTCACATTAGAGTTCTAGATTTGATTTCCCCTTGGAATTAGAGAGTCTTTTCTGATTACTGATATTTAATCCGCAACCTAAAATTTTTTTTGCATGGCTTCAACTCATACCAGAATCTTGAAGACTGGTTTTGCTCAAGGTTTCAGAGCATGCACTTCATGCTTCCACTGCAAATATTACACTGGTTTTGTGTTTACACCTGTTAGAATGCTTTCCACCTTTGAGTAGCAGAAAACTCAACTAACGGTACATCAAGCAATAAGAGGTTTATTATCCCATATAACAACAACAACAACAAACAACTAATCCAAAGACAAAGTGGTTTCAGGACAATTCAGCACTTCGGTGAATAAGTTTCCTTTAAATTTCTGCTCTGCCATCCTCAGCACCCCACCCTTCACCTCCCACCAACTGTGGCAAGAAGGCTGCTGCAGCTTCCAAGATCACCTCACAGCAGCTCATACAGAGACAGAAAATTACAGTTGTTTCTTGTGTTGATTTTTATTAGGGCAGGAAAACATCCTCAAAATCTTCCCAGCAGATTCCCTTTTATGCATCATTGACTAAAGTTATGTCACAAGCCCAAACCTAAACCTGCAAGGACAAGGGTCAAACCATGCCAACATTCACTCCTGGAACTGGCAGGACTCACCAAGCACGTTGCCACCAAACATGTCAACATACTGGGATTCTATTAGGAAGGAAAGCTAGGGAAATTATAAATTGATAGGCTACCTACCATGTCTGCTATAGCATTTGTGTTGGTTTAATCAATTACTTTTCCAACCTAATAATCTGAATGGTTCCCTAAGACTGGATAGTCTAAGACATAGATCTAAGAAACTTAGTTGACCATTCATTGAAAGAGATTGTTATTACTGAACTCTTGAAACTCACACTTGGGACTTCCGGCCAAGATGGAGGCTTAGACGGACACGCTAGGTCTTCCTCTACAACTATAGAGGAATACAACTACTTCAAAACAAAGGATAACTAGAAATTCCAGAAAATAAAACTACACGGAAGCCCAACATATGAAGTTATAAACCAGCGGTGCCATTTGGGCAGGTAAGGGTTAAAGAAGGCAAAGCTGTTTGCGGAGCGGCGGGCGGGGCTGCGAAAAATCCCGGAGGTAATCAAGCCCCTGGTGTGCGCGACTCCGGCGCTGGGGAGCAGCCGCAGCATCGCCTTGAACAGTGAGGCCCAGGGGGGCGGGAGGACGGATCCCGGTCTCCTAGCTGAATAACTGTGTGAATCCATCTTGGACCCCCGCCCCCACAGAAAGCACTACAGGGCTGCGAAATAGGTCGCGGACAGGCAGGCGCCGGCCGGTCGCTGATTTGTGACGCGTACACAGGCACTGCCCCCGACAGCCGGCCCAAGAAAACAAAACGCATCTGTCAAAATGTGGCAGACAAATATAGAGATCCCGGTGGCACAACTCACCAGACAGCAGATAGAGAACCTGACAGATGAACAGATAAGAAACCTGTCAGAGGCTCAGTTCTGGGCCATTGTTATCAGGTGGCTTACAGAATTCACAAAAGAGCAGGAAAAAGATATGAAAGAAGCGAAAAACTTTCAGAACGAAAGGAACAAAACCACATACGAGACAGATGGTGAGGAATCCAGAGTTTATTTCAACAAACTGGAATATGGAGAAGGAACAAGCAGTCAACCAATGCAGCGAGAGGAAATAGGAAGCAACAATGAGAGGATCAGAAACCTCTGGGACAGCTATAAAAGGCCCAACATAAGAATCATTGGTTTGCCAGAGAATGAGGAAGATGAACTAGAACTTGAAAAATTGAGTGAAAATATAATAAAGGAGAACTTCCCAGACTTGGGGAAAGGAATAGACATGCAGGTCCAGGAAGCAAGGAGAGTTCCCAAGAGACTGGACCCAGGGAGAACCACTCCAAGACACATTATAATCAAAATGTCAAAAATTAAAGATAAAGAGAGAATCTTAAAAGCAGCAAGAGAGAAGAAAAGAATTATGTACAAAGGGGTCCCAATTAGACTATCAGCTGACTTCTCAAGGGAAACACTACAGGCAAGAAGGGACTGGCAAGAAATATTCAAAGTAATGAAAATCCAAAACCTACAACCACGAATACTCTATCCAGCGAAATTGTCATTCAGAATAGAAGGACAGAGAAAGTGTTTCCAGGACAAAATAAAACTGAAAGAGTTCATTAGATCCAAACCACTGTTATATGAGATGTTAAAGGGACTGGTTTAAAAAACAGAAGCTAGGGAGATGAAACAAAGGCAAACGAAACCGGCAACGAGAGTGGAAAAGGAACTGTGGGTAAGGGAAGCATAGTGGGGGGAGGTCAACAGGGAGGGGGAGTGGGGAGAGGGAGGGAGATGATATAGGAATTGGGGATCATGGTAGGAGGGAATGGAATAGACGGAGAGAGATTGGGAGGAACTGTATGCACAACTAATGGACATAATCTAAAAGGGGGGGACAAATGGAGGGAGGGGGGCCACCGGGTGGAGGGGAGCAGAGGGAAGGGAAATTGGCACAAATGTAATATTTTAATCAATAAAACACATTAAATCTGAAAAAAAAAAAAAAAAAGAAACTCACACTTTATTTACCCTGATAGCTGGTTACAGAAAATAACAGACAACTGTACAAGAACATCAACTTGGCAGAAACAAGACTAGAATTGCTATGCCATAGCAAAATGTGAAGAAGAAGGCATCACATCAAGAAGATATTTTGAAAAGATTCCAGATTTCCTTTCCATTACACTGTTGTAGTATGTTTTGTGGGTTATTTACTCACAATGCAGGGGCTACTCTGACAGTTTTATTCAATTGATCAGCAATTGAACCAAATTTTTCACCACCCAATTCACTCCTTTTGACAGGGACTAAACCAAACCCACCAGTTAATGTCATGTAGATAGAACCTTAATTGAACCAATAAATCTAGAGGCCCATCAATTACCATGTTAGTCAAAGAGGGAGAAGAGCATAGATCAGTCACAATTCAAAGGACAAAAACAAAGCACACCCCAGAATGGGAATTGTTCTCTTCCTCCTCATCCTGTGGGAAGAGGAAAACCTTAGGAAATTTGAGGAACTCTTTAGCCAAAAGAATAATGAGGCATAAATCCTGCCTGCTGATAGTGAGAAGCCTCGCTCAGGAAATAACGCCATTAACCAAAGGATCCTCTGGTGCTAGGAACAGTGATTAATGGTCTAAACATGACACTTCTTTGTGGCTTGGAAAGGGTTTGCACAGTTAGTTTCCACTCTTAGGGAGAGTGATTTGCAGAAACTGGAAACGATTTTGGTGACTGTTTTCATTGTTTTGCTAGTTCCCTTTGCTCAGCAGCTAGCTCAGGGAGAAAGGAGAGTTGTTTATAACCTTTTCTCTCCAGATGTGAGACCTGAGACTGTTATCTGTGCAGTTGATGTATGCTGGCTTCCCTTAAAAATGGGAGGATGGGTTGTTAATGTTACAATTTATGGAGTGCTTATCAACATACTTCAGCTTGCAGAATGCTTGGGCAAAGGACTTTATTCTTATCGGAAACAATTCTCTTCAACTGTCATTTGTTGGTCTGGAATATTAACATGGGCAGAGCACTGTTGTCACACACTTGGTATGAGAATAACAAAAACTTTGCAGACAGCCCTTTGGAGACTAAGTTTCTGTCACTTCTTCAGATGTCTGTCACATCTCTATCACTAGGTTTCAAATCTCACATCTTTCCCAGAACACAGGAGCATTAAACAGCAAGACCAGTGACTCTTTAGGACTCACAGAACATTCCAATGCAAAATGCTGGAATTATTTTTTAAGTCTAATACAGAAAAATGGATAAAGAACAGGTATTCACTATTCAGTAACCAATGAAGCATAAGTAGACATGCAATTTGGTGGCTGGAAGAATATACCACAGTAAACTTAGTTATAAAAGTCAAAATTTAAGAAATCTGGAAAGATGTTTAAATCTTCCTTAAGATTCAATCTATTTTTTCCTCCTAGAAATTCCCTCCCAACCAACTAAAATAGTCAGCCTGAATTTGGAAAGCAGGGAGAGCTGTTTCTGAGAGCTAAGTGCAGAGCCAGATGCTACTTTGGTATCTGTGAGTGACTCCCCATTTGTGGCCAGTATGCACAGATTTTGAATGGTGTCAAGCCAGGATTCTGCAAAATCACATGAAGCTGAAATGGACAAGACGCTAAACACTTTGTTCTCTTCCTAGGGAAGAAAAAAAAAAAGGCTGGAATTGTTTCAATCATTTTTCTTGGTGCCAATCTAAATGGCAGAGGTAAGAAATTAATGGCTTTGGAAGGGGATGGAGGAATGTGGGAGGGAGACTGAACAGAAAATACAGCCTTGGGAGTGTACAACCGAAGACACAGAATGACTGTCTTTTCTAATAGTTATTTAGATAAGATTGATTTCCAATATAGAAACACATTTCCAGGGAGGACTGACCCCAGTTTGACCTCCATTTTTCACACCTGCATCTACACTTTGATCACCCAAGGAAATCCAGATCTCCCATAGACTTCAATGGAAGGATCCATGCATTTACATCGACATAATTACAGCAGCGGTAATAATAGCATACCTTAGCACTACATACACACCCACCACAACTCCATAGTGCTAGAAAGAGAAAGGGGGGAAAAGTGTACCACTAGCCCAGATGCGCATATCCAATGTGGTGCAGAAAAGTATAAAATGGCCTTTTAGGTCCAATTTAAAGTGAATTTTATCCCATTACATAGTCCACTCCAGAGGCAGGAGATCTAGAAATACCTTTTTTACACTTTCCCACAAGTTTCCTCTTCCCCCTTTTCACTGGTGTGGGGAGAGCATGGCTAATCCCTATCTGAAGGAAGAAAAACCTCCTTCTCCTTGGACTTCTAGTCTCTTCTTGCCCTCCCCCAGATCCCTCTGTGCTTTTCTCTCCTCTGTTCCTCCCCTCCAATCCCATTTTTCCGGTTCTGGGAAGTGGGTCCTTCAGTTGTAGGGGCTCCCTGCTGAAGGGGTGTCAATCTTCGACAAGTCAAGGAGGGACAAAGGGAAGGAGGCGTCACTGTGGTCTGCCTTGAGAAAATGATAACTGCAAAATAAGAGACCTCTCCTCCCTTCCGGTTCCCAGAGTGCCAAGCCTGTGGGCAGCTGCTTTATGTTATATGTTAAAAAAATATCTGTACCACTACTGTTATTACTATTACTGCTTCTACTGATAGTTGTCCTTACAATTCCTTTTGTATTCTGTTCTAATCACTGTGCCAAGAACTGTACTTATATTATCTCCTTTCATTCTCATAATGTGATATGAGTAAGTTCAGTTATTATTCTTGTTACTCTATGACAATATTGATGTTTGGAGAACTGAACTAACTTGCATGAGGCCACATAGCTGTTAAGGGGCAGCAGTGAGATAAGACAATTCTTAGTGAGTCTAAACTGAGGCTTCCCTCATGTAGTGGGAAAAGAAGCTGCTTAGGGTTGGCCTCTGCAGATAAGATGTGTGAAATTGTTTTGTCGTGGTTAGTTGAAAGGACAGCCAATTTCCCTTGCTTAAAACACCCCTCGTCCCCTATTGTGCTTCGATGACATCCAAACTCTTTCATCTCTCTTACAAAAGCCTTCATGATCGGACCCCTGCTTTCTCTCCAGCCTCATCTCTCAACACTCCCTGCCCTGTCCTCTGTGTTCTAGCTAAATCTGGGCAACATCTTCATAGAAATCCACTCACTGGAGGGGCTCACTTTGCAGTTGTGTGTGTGTGTAGTGTATTCTTCAGCCTTCCCATCAAACATTGTAAAGTCCTAGGAAGCAAAGAACATGCCTTCAGTGAATAAATTCATCTGTTACTACTCATTGCTTCTGGGGGTGCAACAGGATGAGGGACAAACAGGAGACGAGGTACTCAGGCCCCTCTGAGTAACAATCAAATATTATCAGTGATGGAAGAAGTGACCACTGCTAAGGCAGCACCCAAGCAAGGCCTTCAACAGAGCCTTGGAAGACAATGGGTAAATGGAGACTTTTAGAATAAATTCAAGTTGGTCAGGTAAAGAACGGCAGTGACTGGGGACAGGGCAGCGCTCCAGGCTGAGGAACAGCACACAGCACAACTGGAGGCCAGAAAGTGCTTGTCCGGCTGCAGAAACTGAAAGAATTCCTGCGAGGCTGGAATTTCCAGGGGAGGCCTATGGAGTGTGGAGCAATGAGGCCAGAAAGGTTGGTAGGGCAGAGCATTCTGTCCAGCTGACAAAGGGACAATATTAATATTAAAATGTCTTAAGCAGAGAAGTGACAGGACCAGGTTGGCCTTTTTGTTCTCTATTTTCCTGTAAACTATTAAATACAGTTCTCTGTATATGGACTTAAAGACACAGGTACTTAACATAGCTAGATTTCCCAAGGAAGGTTAAATTTGTACATTTTTCCCTCAGATCTAGGTAGGAAGAGAACTGAAAGTTGCTCCCATCCTCATGGAAGAAATCCTCTCCAAGAGTTAGGAGATGCTGCCGGAAGTCATGGCGTCTGCCCTCAGGATACCATGTTGCCTGGGAGGTGAAAACAATCAGCTCTTTTGTGTTGACGTTCAGTAAGGAAAGCTGCAGGGACCCAAGTAGGCCCTGACGGCACTGGCTTCAACAGGGAAAAATAATGACCTTATTGAAGGCGCTTCTTAATCAACCTTTTCAGTGGGGTGCAGAAGAGCAGGAAGAGCTCTGGGTCTCTACGGAGAGCAATCTGTTAATAACAACCAACACTTATACAGAACTAATTATGTGCAAGGCACTGTCCTACTGCCCTACATAGATTCATGTATTAGCTCAGTTAATTCTAACAGCAATCCTGTGATGGAGGAACTTCATTAACTTCATTCTTCAGATAAAGAAACTGAGGCAAAGAGAGGCTAAATAACTTTCCCAGGTCACCCAGCTGATGAATAGCAGTGCTGGGATTCAAGCCCTATACTTCAGAGCCAACTATGCCTCTTAGACACTACCCCTGCCCCCAGCCCAGCCTGCAGTCTGGGCCACAGCTTTGAGGGAACTGGAGGTGTTGCTACTCCTTGACCTCTTTCAGATGGAGCCCTCCCAGCCCAGCCACAGCCCTAACATCAGCCCCCACCACCACCACCACCACCACATGGCTTCAGTAGAAGAGCTCTGATTCCCTTCTAGAAGTGAGGCTGTGGTCCCAGCTCTGGAGACAGTCTGCATTCTGGGCTGGAAGGGGAAAAAATGCACTTTCTCATTTTATTGATAAATCACTCACACCCCTCATTCCAGGTTCTCTTTCCAAATGTTACCTTTTCCTAGAAGCACTCCTTGACTGCTTATCTAAAATACACACAAAAATACGTACCCCTCTTTGTTCCCTGACCTTGCTTTATTTAATTTCACAGCACCTATCACTAGTTAATTTGCATGGTCTACTTATTTATTTAATTGATTACTTTGTTCTTGCCTCTCTTACTGAAATAGTATAATTACAAAATAGTATATATTTATGTGTATCAATTATTATATACAAATAACTATAAATAATATGTACATATAAATATAAATGCTATAATGTCAAGGACTTGATCTTTCACTACTGTAGTTCTAGATCTTAGAACACTGACAACAAAAGGGGGCCACTCAAGAAATATTTTTTAATTAAGCAATTGAAAGGCAAGTAAAATTATACTGACCAACTTCCCAGCTTCACCTCTGCCAGGACTGCTTTTTGCCATGGAAGCCTGAGTCCTCTCTCTCCCTTCTCACCTCTTTTTCTCCTACTTCCACTTCTACAAGCTCTACTGAGCAAAAATAAAACAAACCCCCCAAAACAAAACCACAAGATTTTTTGGAGTTTCTCCTACTAAATATTCCCCCACACCCTCTATGAGCCTGTGAGTCTGTGCTGGTTTCTTCAAACTGGCTTCTTTCTCAGTAAGGAGAGGAGAACTGTGTCTATCCTGGCATGGACAGTTTCTGTGACATCCTGTATTATCCTGCATATTGTGGTGGAAGTGACCACTAACATTTGACAGACTTTCCTCCCCTGTGGAAGTGAGCTCCGTGATTCAAGCACCACAATGTGGGGCAATGAACTCTATTATAATTTGTAGTTCTGTTCAGCTCATTGTTAGGAGTTTGACACTATCATGAAATTATGAGAAGACACAAATGAGTGCCAACCACAAGAGAATGAAATTCTTCTGACTTCTGTGAGAACTCAAACAAATCTGTGTGGGATCTGCCTGCAGGGAGACTCCATGTCCTATGCTGGAAGGAAGGCAACTTCCCTGGGCAGAAGGGGACACTGCTGCTGCCCACTTCAAACCCAGCTCTCTGCCAGCTGCTTTCTCAGTCCTTCATCCCAAACAAAATCCCAGGAGGCAAAACAAGGTAAGAAAAGTTAGCCAGCTGGACTTTGGCCATAAAAGGAAATCCAGGGCAAATTTCCAAAATAAGGGGGTTATGCTTTTCAAATCGTCATTTTTCTCATTCTGGACTCTCCCACAACTAATTTTGCTTACTTAAAATGGAAATACACAGGTCATTATCTTCATGTAAATACCAGAACAAAAAAGATAAAAAGATGTTCCCTAGAAGAAAAGCATCTCAACAGAAGAATCTAACTTGGAGATGTTTCTTCAAGAAAAGTAAACATGTGAATATTTAGAAATCATAGTCATAGGGGCGGGGGGACAAAAAAAAAAAAAAAAAACTCAGAATTCTCTCCCAGAGGGCAGGCCCCTTGTAGTAC
Organism: Furipterus horrens; assembly: GCF_987537825.1. Taxonomy (NCBI): domain Eukaryota; kingdom Metazoa; phylum Chordata; class Mammalia; order Chiroptera; family Furipteridae; genus Furipterus; species Furipterus horrens. Next base: position 141,896,536 of record NW_028327172.1, on the reverse strand, counting down.
AGGCTTTCCCTGCTAGGTGAGTGTTCTAGGAATCCACCTGTATCAGTGTACCAGCTGGCATCTTGTGAGAGACTACATTCGGCTTCAGTGAATTCTTTTTGAAGACTCTTCAATGCATTTGCCCATTTCATGATGGGTGATTTACGAGCGCACCTGCCCACACCGTGCTGAGTGTTCAGCAGTTTTTGACCAAAAAATGGCATGACCCCATGACCCACCCTCACTATTCACCCGATCTCGCCCTGCGTGAATTTTTTTGTTTCCCTAGATGAAAAAAGTCCTCAAGGAAAACACTTTGCTGATGTGGAAGAAGTGAAACAAAAACAGAAGTACTAAAAGGCATCAAAATCAACAAGTTCAAAAACTGTTTGAGGAGTGGGAAAAATGTCTCAATAGGTATACCTACCAAGTACTTTGAAGGTGAATGGAGTTTAAACACATAAGAATAAATACACAGATTTTTATAAATAAATTCCACTTTGGGGGGATCCCCCTCGTAAGTTGTTACCTGGCTTGTGTGAACATTTTAGGTAAATAAAATGTTAATTAAGTTATATTTTTACTTCTATCTGTAATGTCAGACCAGAATTAACTCAATTATTCTTTGAGATCATTACTTCAAATTCTTATTGTGTATGTCAATGATATATTTTATTTGATTACCTATATTTCAAAAAATATTCTAAAGGCATTGAAGACATTTGGCCATGTTGCCTCACAATTTTATTTTTCTTCATCCACAAAATTTCCTTTTTCTCCATAATAAACTTCCCCTCCCCGCCAACAATATTTACTGATCACCTCTCTGCATAAAGCAGCATGCTAAGCACCTTCATCTTGAATGACAACTGTTCAGGTCAGTGTGCCATGGAAGCCTCAAATTTTAAAAAAATTTCCTTATGCATAGGGTTTTCTTGGTTTGTGTCTCAGAACATTGTCTCATTATTCATTTATTACATGCCTAGAGTTTCCCCAATGTTTTAGCATGTCCTTAGTCTGAAATCCTTTTTCCATTTCCACAGCTTTTTAAAATAAGGCAACAGGGATCACATTAAGTAAATTTTAAATTGTCAACATCCTTTAAAAATGTATGTCTTCAAAATGAAGTAAATTTTAACTAATTATATTCATTCAAAGCCAAAATCTAGAAGTTTCTTCATGCTACATCTTTGAAATATCAACATTCCATGAAAATATTTTTGTCTCAGAACTCATACAACTGGGACTTATTTAGATATAGCAATAACTTCCAGCTTTTCTTCTAAACTCATAGCAGTCTAGGCATAGTTTCCATGTCAAGACAAAACAGAATAATCATATTGTTCAAACCCAGTTTTTTTTTATTTTTACCCTGAATATCATTTGCCCACAAGATGTGAAGAGGAAAAGGTTGCAAATTCAGATAAACCATGCTGGGAGGTTTAATCTACCCTCTATTTTACAACCAAATGATACAAAGATAAGACATCTGATTCACCTGCCACCCTAATTTCTGGCGCATATCCTATACCAGCTGCTCACTGCTGATTTTGGTAATTGTATTGATGAGCTTTGTATTCCTAAAGTTGAGAAGGATATGTAGAAGGACTGCCTAACCACACTTGAGATATGACCTCTTTAAAACTCTGGTCAGTAAAGTTTTTATAGACCAGTCCTTTTGAAAATAAAATTGTTTCAAGCTTTTGGGGGGAGGGAGGTATTTAAATAAGGAAAAAGGAAACTAAGAAAGATGACATAGGCAAAATAAGAAATTTTTGCTTGCCATGATTAAAATAAGTCTTATTTTACCCTTTTTTACTATTTGAGTGTTTTTTAATTAAATGCATGTATTACCAGATTAATAAAAAAGAACTAGAACATTTTAAATTGATGATCTGTCTTCACTGTTTTGTTCAAAAGTTAGCGAAATGGAGCCCATGTGCCAAAAATGGCCGATAAGAGGATGCTACTGGTGCAACTGAAGCTAGCACTGCCTTGGTTGTGAGATATGAGTGTTTTGTTGGAAACCTCCCTTGGGACACCTTGTTCATACCCTCCTGTTCTACCCAGCACCCCACCCCTCACACCCATCAGTCTCCAGCCCAAATCTCCTTCTTGCTCTCAGCTGTCAACTAATCCCTATAAAGGTGTTCAGTTTTTTAATATGTAAATTTAGGTTGAAAAGAAGGGTTAACTCCAGAGCCCTCTTTAAACGGATATAATGAGAAGTGCCCCAATTGAGGTAGCAATTCAGGCCCCTCCTTAGTCTCATATTGTGTGAATTAGAAGCATGGCAAGGAGAGTGAGTGAACTCCTATGTGTGTGTCAAAATGGCAATAAAGAGAGTTTGCTTAATCAGTCAACAAAATGTTATGCATCAGGTTAAAAGTCGAGGCTACCAAAAAATAAATTAAAAATGGAGGCAAGGTCCCGTCCTAGAGAAGTTCATCTGCTCATGTGGAAGTAGACACATAAGTAAATCAATGCAGTTCTGTATGATAAATGGCTAAACTAGAGTCATGTACAAAATGCCATGGAATCCCAGGAAAGGCTATGTCCTTGAAGGATTTTAAACAGGGAAGCTATGTAGTCATAAATAGCTCTCTGGTGGCACCATGAAAGAGTGGAGACCAGGAGACCAGAGGGGATGCTCTGAGACAGACCAGAGCAGAGGAGGAGAGGAGATAACACAGGGACATTGGAAACAGACAGAAAGGGGCCAAATCCTCCCAGGTAGTAAGTTTTCTCAACAACAGATCAGATAATGTTCATCTGAAGTGGAGAAAGAAAGTTTGTCACCCTCTGGTGGCTAATTCCCCAAATGCAAGTATTCGTATTGTACGTGTTTCCTTGTACATTGTTTACCACTGTTCTAAAAGAGAATTCTGCTGAACGTGCTATTATTCTTCAAGTGCATAACTTAAAATGCATGAAAAAAACATTATTTTAATACACTCTTTGATCTGAAGTCTGTCTTCTAATCTGTGTCCATAAACATACTATAGCATTCATTTACAGCCACCATTGTCTGGTCATAACAGTGGTTTTACCTGCTGTCCTTACTGTGTAATAAGTCATCATAATGAATTGAAAAGAGTCTCAGAAATAGCTTCTAGGTTCTACTCCCTGCTCTGCCTTTAATGAGGTCTGAGATGTTAAACTACTCAGTTATCCCTTCCAAACCCCGGTTTTCCAATTGATGAAATAATTCTAGGGACCCTCTCAGCTCTAACCTGCTCTGTGTCATCTAGCACATATGATTAGCCTTTCTTCCCCTTTGCCTGGTGGAAATGGGCCGAGGCAGTATGTGTGCCCTAGGTCTGCTTACTTCCCTACATTTATCAGCTGTGTGTAAGATAGATGACTAGTGAACTCTTTGTGTTCAAGAATGGTTCATAATTACTACTCATAAAACTCTTCAATAACTTAGCTATTATAACTTTAGAAAGCCTAACACTTAATCATAAAAGTTATTTAATATCTCCATCCTGTGAAATACTTTCTTTGTGTATCCACACATACTCTTATCAGTCTCAAAGTAAAAATTTTGTGTTAGTCAATAACCATCTAATTATTTACTGATCAATATTTATATTTTGTTTTAAACAAAGTAAAGTATCCTTTAAAAACAAAATCTAAATATTGATCAGTAAATAATTTAAACAAAAGCAATAAAGGCAATCAAAAGTGATCATTTTTCAAATGGCTATGAAAAGCAATGTCTCAAATAATGCTGCCTACCCCCCCCAAAGTGTGTTTACATTATTATTCCCCAAACTCCATCCCAAGGCTTAGAAACATAAAGGAAGCTTTTCCCTTTTACTATTTATGTTTTCAGTGATAATTTGACACTCATTAACTACTTAGACTAAGCATGAAAATGCCAGGTTTCACTCTAGGTTTATAATCTTTATGTCAAGTTAAACCAGATCTTTTCCTTTATGGTTCATTTGGTTTCTCAGGTTTCATTCCTGCATCCAGAATGTAAAGAGAAAAGAAATAAATACAAAATTAAATTTCATTAATATTATAGACATTTTTTTCCTGTAATGTATTGTTAACCAAGACTGTGGATTTTGGAAAAATCTCTGGGGCTTGGGGGGAGCAATTAGCTTTCACTCTATGTGTTTTGCCTTCTTCCAATTCAGTCAAATAGCCTGGGAACATGGAAAGAGGTCTGGTTTATCTTTGAGTAATTAAATAGAACAATAAAGAGAACTTGTAAGCTTTCTGACTCCAAACCTGAATGTACTGGACGAATGAAAAATAAAATTAGATTACCAATTGCAGAAGGAATTGGGACTTGCAGGATCTAAAGTACATGAGAAGTTGTTTTTGGCTTAGAAATTATTGTTTTTATGCCGGAAACGTTTCAATCTAACAGCTCCCCTTCAATATTACTGTTGAATTTAGATAAAGAGAGAAGAATCACATAGAACATGTACATGAATAACTGGGAATGTTGCCTCTCATTGTTTGAAATGTGACCTTTGTCCTCATAGGGAAGCACAATTTTTTAACTGGAAAGAGATCCTGAAAGGCCATACAGGAGGAGCACTTTGCAAACTACAGGACCCAAAATATGTGATCAAGATCTGACATCAGCTTTCAGAAAATACAGAGGCAAAAAAGCAAGTTAAACAACTTAGGACAAAATCAACAGCAAAATCCCAACTGTGGGACACTTTATAGGACAAGCCATCGGTTTCTCAGTAAATATATATCAAGGAGAGGGAAAAGAAATGGGAGAAGAAATCCATTTTTTAACAGATATTTAAGAGACATACCAACAATTGCCATTTGTGTATCTTACTTGGGTCATGATTCAAATAAACCATAACAATGTTATAAGACAATTGTGAAAATTTGTACCCTTACTGGTTATTTTGTTATTAAGGACTAGTAATCATTTTGTGTGATCATTGTATTGCCATTATTTAAAAGAAAGAGTTCTTATCTTTCAGATTAATATCCTAGGATTGCAATAGAACCTACAAGAGAAGGAGCCTGGGAGAGAAGGAATGTGTAGGTTGATAGGTGTATTTAGATCCAAGATGGGTCATGGATTAATAATCATTGTTAAAACCAAATGATGAGAACATAAAAGTTCATTATTTTATTCTACTTTTGTATATGTTTGAAATTTTTAATAACAAAAAGTTTAAAAAGGTGGATGGGGAGGTGGATTGCAAAATTGCCAAACACAGAGATCTAAAATCAAGTGGAATATGTGCACACCTACAACTCTACCATCCCACTCCTTGGTATTCAGAAAACTAAAGTTCTGGGAAGCTGAATCACACTCTAAAAAGGTTTTAAATGCCCGGTCTATTGCCTCTAATTTAAAAAAAATTATTGACAGCTATAAGAAATAACACAAGCTACGTTTAGTTAGGAAATAGGGAGATAAACTGGCTGCAATGACTATAGATATCACTTTTACATTTTGTTGTTCTTATGAAAATCTAAGGCACATAAAATATATGTTTATAGGAATATCTCACACATAAACAACAACGGAAAATGGAAGTGATATAAATACACATCAGTGGAAGAAGACTGGTTTAAACAAAATGTAAATAATGTATTCAATGTGCAAATGTAGAAATAAATAAACTAGATATCAATGTGAATAGTCTTTCAAAACATAATGTTGAACGGGGGGTGGGGGAAGCAAGTGCAAACGGACAAAGTCTGTAAGCTAGATGACAAAGGCACAAATGGAAAAACTGAACTCTAAATACTAGGGAGGAAGGGCAATGAATGCAAATGGGAATAATATATAGGATGTTCAAATATACCTGTGATTTTTCCTTTCTTAATCTGAGTGATAGGTGAGTGTATGTTTGTTAGATTAGCTCTCCTTTCTTGTATCCCTGAAAATTTAATAATAACACAAAAGAAAACTTTGAACAAGATGCCTTTTGGCCAACTGCAGGGGTGGGGGTGGGGGTAGGTCAGGAAAGGTGCTGCAGACAGCCAGTTTGCCATACATTCATTCACTCATCAGGTAGAGTGTATCTTATTTTAGTGTTAGTGATATTTTTAAAATTGAAAGGCATTTTCAGAGTAACACGACTTCTCTGGACTTTGTTGTTTTAGGTGTAGGAAAGGATAGTAAAGAATTTGTGAGGGATTCATCTACCCATCTAAACTGTAAGACCTGGAGAGAAAATATTAGCAGAATATCTTCCAAATCTCAGATGAGAGGTCTTAAAAAATAAATGCCCAAGGAACAGCTGCTTAGACAATAACTCTCTTTACTCAAGGCACAGAGTTTAGAGTATTTTTTAAGGAGCTTTAGAACATTAGTTGGTACCTGCCTAGAACTAGGTTAACAGATCTGGGTTTCCCCTCTCAGCCCCTGTTCTAAGAATATTACAAGTTTCTGATGAGCGTCCTGGAAAGCAACAATTCTGAAAACTGACCCAAAACACAGTGTAGCAGCGCCATCTACTGAGCCCTCATAACTTTACACAGAAACTTGGAAAACAGAAAAACTTACAATTGACGTACTTATTTTATCCTTTAACAGTAATTAAAGTAGTAAAGTGGAACGTGTAACATAGCAATGCTGTATAAATATTTCAAACGATGAGCTTTTGGTTTTTTTTACAAACTAGATACTATACTGTTACTTACAAAAAGACAGTTAAAATGTCTTCTACTTCAGAATGGTGTGGCAGAAAGAGGGATTTAGGCTGGTAGGAGGGGTGTGTTGGAAAACACTTGACCATCAGCGTTCTACGAGACGGGGGGGGCGGGGGGGGACCTCGGTGTGCAGCGCTTGCCGAGTTCTGCGGTGTAAATTCTCCTAACACGGCCGGCTTCCATAGGGCGCCCTCCGACCGGGGCTGCAGCAAGTGCTCAGGCTCCAGCTTGCCACTTGGTCCTGCTTTACCATTAAGCGGGTACTGAAAAGGCAAGTCATGTCACCTCTCCAAACGTTAGTTTTTCCATGTCCAAAAAAGCTGGTAAGTCATCCCTAGGATGTTTCTCAGCTTCAATTATAGAATTCTAGCGAAAGAGGTTTGCTCAGTAAATGAAGACCAGGAGAGCCGCAGCAGCACTTCTTCAGTTAAGCCGTCTGTGAGAAAGGGCAGTGGTAGTTTCCTTGCAGCCCCTCCTGTCCTGTTTCTGAGTCACGTTTGGAAATCATACTTTAAAAAAATTTTTTTTGAAAAGCTATTTTAATCAGCCCCCAGTAGATAAAGAACATCTAGTCTTACTTCAGATCCTTTTAGATCTATGCCTACATTAACGTTAAGGTGGTCAAAGCTAAAAGGCAATTCCTTGAAAATCCAATGATGATTTCAGCAAGCAGGTTCATCCCACTGGAACTTAAAGAGAACATGCCCCACGCTGAATTAAGGTAAAAGGACATTTCTTAGCTGATATACAGGGTTAGGCAAAAGTAGGTTTACAGTTGTAAGTACATCAAACCTTTCTACAGTAGCTACACCATTTTACATTTCTACCAGCAATGCACAAGAGTCCCAATTGCCCCACATCCTCACCAACATTTGCTATTTTTCATTTTATTTTTTTTATAACAGCCATCTTAGTGGTTGTGAAATGGATCTAGTGATTTTTAATTTGCCTTTCTCTAATTACTAGTCATGCTGAACAGCTTTTCATGTGCCTACTGGCCATTTATATATCTTTTTTTGGAGAAATTTGTATATACAAGTCTTTTGCTCATTTTTTAATTGGGTTGTTTATTTTTTTGTTAAGTTGTAAGAATTCTTTATGTAATCTGGATATTAATTCCTTATCACATATGTGATATGCAAATATTTTCTCCCAGTCTGTGAGTCTTTTCACTCTTTTAAAAGTGTCTTTTAATACACAAAAGAATAGCACATATTTTTGACACCTTAATAAATTATGTGCGGGCCATAACCAATTCCAACTCCATTGCTACTCCATAGGTTTCTTAACAAGAATATTGTTTTAACCTCAATGCGATGCTATACCAAAATTTGTATTTGTATTATCACCACAAAAATATTCAGAGTTGAATGTTTTAAATCTATACTTCTACAGACTTTTTATTCGATGGAATGAATTTAAAAGCTTTATTTTGACTCCATAAATTAGAGATAAAAATTCAACCATTATTGAAATGATTTTCTATTTGTGGCAACAATGACACTGCGGTAATACTGTTCTCATTTAACTCTTTAAAAAGTTCTTGTTCTGCTAAAAGAGCAAACATGCTGATAACTATCATTGTGCATTTTGTGTTTGCACAAGAAAATCTGAAATTTAAAAATGAACAAAACAAATTTGCAATGGCCATTTGCTCTTAATGTAAAGCCATGCTTTGTGAAAGGTGCATAAATTCAACTTTTGTAGCTGCTTACAGCCTTCCTGAAATAACTACCACTTTAATATATATGCAGACATTTATTCAGTACATTTGTGTCTGGGTCAGTGATATTACTCCATGATGGATAGTTGATGTCAACAAATATTTTGTGAAAATAATACATTTATCATCACCTTCCTTGAGAAACTGCAACAGTACTTAATTTTTTAATTAAATATGCACTACCATTTATTTGGGCTCTTTGCTCCCCAGAAAATTTATTGTTAAATATAAAAAGCGTTATCAAATAATGCTATAAATAGATGAACAGCTATAGATTTACCGTATTTTTCACACTATAAGACACACCTGACTATAAGACGCACCTCGGTTTAGAGGAGGAAAACAAGAAAAAAATATTCTGAACCAAATGGTGTACTAAAATATTTAATAAAATATAATAGGATAATGTTTCAACCATGTAAAGTGAACAGCAGTCAACAGCAGTATTAAGAACCATCATCACTGTCATTAACAAATGAGGAGAGACTTTAAGGTTCAAGTACTCTTCTAGTTTTCTGGGAACGCTGAGAACTCGCATTGCTAGTGTCAGAATTTATGAAGCTCAGTTGCTCACAATCACTGGTATCACTTTCTTCGCTATCTTCATACTGACCAGAAGCCATGAGATTCAGCAGTAAAATGGGACATACAAGAGTCCCCAAGAGTTTCGCGTGGGCCCACCACTTCCTCTTCTAACAACTGTTGCCACCGCTGACAGGCCAGGTAATACATATCAGAGTCTGCGATGCAATATTCACTCCATAAGATGCACAGACATTCCCCCCCGCCCCCCACTTTTGGGGGAAAAAAACTGTCTTATGGAGTGAAAAATACGGTACATTATACAGTATATAACAAAACACCATAGTAACAGCATTTACCCGACTCTCAATTTGCTCTTTAACCAGACAGTTTAACTACAATTTTCTACACATATTTCAAATACTTCTAACCTGTAGTTTCTTAACGTTCTCACTGATCACATCAGCTGGCAGTTTATGGGCTTCATCCTTCTTGCAGGCCAGCAGCCAGGGCCATGGCACAATTCGCTGGTATTATACCAAATAGCCAGCAGGGGCAGCAGTGTCAAGAACTTCTTTCACTACAATTTAAGACTGAAAGAAGATAGCTCTCCCTAGACTTTTGTACCCCAGAATATTTATTTTTAAAGCGCTCTGAATTCTACCCATCAAAGGGAAATTTTAGTTTTGTGGCATCAGGAGAGATTTAGGAAAAGAAAAGTCTGTTATTTCTGGTTGCCTTTCAGATTTAACAATGTGTTAAAGTATGAACTCTATTGTTTATACATCCCACACTACTGGACAAGATCCTGGCAGAAGCTGGAAGAAGAAAGAAGTCCAATAAACCTTTTCTGCCTTATTTTAATGCAACTATTAAACAAAATTTTCTTTCAAAGTGAAAAAGTCTAGGATAAATACTAAACTGTAAAGCATTCTGAGAAAATATGCACAAGCCAAAACTGTTCAGGGAAAACCAGGACATGGTCACCTAGCCAGGGAATGCTCATGTTTCACTTTAAAAGACATTGGAAGTTTCCTGAAGTGATTTTGGAATTTACATGCCCACCAACAACATTCGACACTGTTTGTCTTTTTAATTTATTGCCAGTCAATTACAAACACAGGTGTCAACCTGAAGTTGAAACTAGCTCTGTAGTGTGGTGGAGAAGGGGGTAGTCTTGTAGGACTGAGCCCTTTACCTGTGAGATCCAATGCTCTCTTCAGGTAGAGAGTGTCATAATTGAGTTGAATTGTAGGATGCCCAATTAGTGTCTGAGAAATGTGGTAGGAGGAGAAATCCCCAGTTTGGAGTTCAGTGCAGAACCTTCTTTGTGTCCCATTATTTGGGACAGTTTGTGTCAGTATTGTTTGGAAAGTGGAAATTTTAAGAAGTCGCGTTTAAGGGATGACAGCATGAACTGCCAGAACATCAATCTTGTGATTTTTAGTTTGTGTTTTCTAATTTGCTTTCTCTTATTCACAAATTATCATCCATGTGAGTGAATCAAAATAATTGTTCTAATTTTATATAAAAATAAATTAAATATTGAATCATCTAACCCCATAACCAAAGCAATAAAATTTAAAAATGGAGTGAGTTATTGGTATAAGAGGAAAACCATGCTTTAATTTAGAAAATAATAGGAAACTCCCTGTAATAAAAATAGTGTTTTGAGGAGCATGCTGAGTTCCCAGGAATCAATAAAAATGTTTGCTGTTTTATAGTTTTCCAAAGATGGAGTCTGCAATTTTAGGGCAGGTGCTGTACTCTTTCTTAATGTTTAGATGCCAGAGAGAGAAAAAGAGAGAGAGAGAGAGAGAGAGAAGGGGATCAGCAGTTATTTCCCTTCCAACTGGAATAAGGAATTTATAATATTAACAAGTAATTTTGCTAGCAATAGACTCTCCAAAGAAAATAAAGATGGTTTACATAAGGAGAGCCATCAAAACAAAAGGATCCATTCAAGAGAAATCAGCACAAAGTTCTGCAACTACTGAAACTATCAGCCAAGTCCAGCAGGAAATATAAACAATATTTTCCATTTCAGAGAAATACATCTTATCTCAATGATTATTCATCAAGACACAAAGCCAAGTAATTCTTAAATATTCTGTTTTATAGAGGATAGCATAGGGGAATTCCACTTAGAAACCTAGCCAAGAGACCAGTAATCACAAGTCCTGTCAGTTCAACTAAATGTTTTAAGCCATCACAGGAATACTTTGGGACAATAAAAAGAGGAATTTTATGTCTACAGAAAATATTAAATAAACCTAGGGAACTTAATAATTCTAAATCCCTTAAATATGTTTTACTCTAGAACCCTGTCAACTAACATTGGGGCAGGGTTGAGTGTACAGGGAAATCTAAATCCACATCACCAGCCCTCTTGACTCACTGAGGACCAGTACATTGTGTAGTACATCCCCAAGGACTCACCCTAGTTGGTCACCAAGATGTATTCATTTAATTAAATTACATAAAATCAAATTGTGTTTACCAAAGCTAAGATTTCATTTAGAAAAGGACAGAAATTAGTAATGACAATCTTCCTGTAGTTCTTATTTGATCAACTTGGGAAGCTTATTTTTGCATATCCCCTTATTCCTTTCCTCTACCAAGCACCAACAGCTTAAGGAAAAAGAACCTGTCTCATTTATCTTCTTACTCTTACTCTAGCATAGTAAGAGTTCAAATCTGCTTTTTGAATGAATGAGTAAATGATTCTTTAAATTTTCTTTTATTAGAAATTATAACTATATACTGTAGAAAATTTATTTAAAGAATAGTGACTCAGGAACATGAAAAAATAAAACCCAAATACAGGGGATAGGATAACAATACATAGAGAAAGTAAAATAAATATGCACATCTTATCTCTGTTCAATACAATTTTACAGTCTAAAATGGATATTCTGGGATCAACAAAAATGCAGAAGACCAATAGAATAATATTAGGAGTAAACAAAGTATGTGCATTGACATAAGGTTCCAAGCTCCATGAGTTGTAGTATTATTAAGAGAAAGCATAAATCAGATAAGAAGCATTTAAATTCTGAGTGCAAAGCAAATGGCAAAGATAAGCAGTGACAAAAGAGACAAAATGATGATAATCTTGCTCTAGCTGTCAACCTAATTCCAATAGCTAATTTTCAGCACTGATTCCTGAATTTCCACCAACTTGGGAAAGATAATAAATCCTTTTTTAAAGTTCTTAACAATCTGGCAATCGTTGTGTAAATCCTTGTAATACTCTGAGAGGGGGATACCATTAATCAAGTTTTATAGATGAGCAAGTCAAGGCCCAGAAATTAACTAACTTGAACCCAGATCTCTCTGACTCCAAAGCCCATGTTGTTGTTTTTAACTGAGATATAATTATACATAATATTGTATATGTTGAAGGTGTACAACATGTTGACTTGATTCACTTATATATTGCAATATGATTACCACAATAGTGCTAGCTAACCCCTCTATCACATCACATAATTGTCGTTTTCTTTTTGTTGTGGAAACAATTACAGTCTAGTCTGTTAGAACTTTGAAGTTTATAATAGAGTATTGTTGACTATAATCACTATGCTGTGCATTAGATCTCCAGGACTTATTTATCTACTGGTTGCAAGTTTGTGCCCTTTGACTAACATGTCCTCAGTCCCTCCACCCACCAGCCCCTAGTAACTACCATTCTACTTTCTGTTTTTCTAAGTACAACTATTTTAGTTTTCACAGATAAGTGAGATCATACACCATTTGCCTTTCTCTGCCTGACATCTTAGGATAATGCCTTCAAGGTCTATCCATATTGTTGCAAATGGTAGAAATTTCCTTCTCTCTCATGGCTAAATAATATTCCTGTGTGTGTGTGTGTGTGTGTGTGTGTGTGTGTTCACAACTTTTTTAATCCATTCATCCATTGATGACACTTAAGTTGTTTTCATATCTGGGCTATTGTGAATAATGCAACAATGAATGTGGAGGTAAAGATATCTCAAGATCCCAATTTCATTTATTTTAAATAAATATCTAGAAGTTAGATTGCTGGATCATATGGTAGTTCTGTTTTTAATTTTTTTCAGAACCTCCATACTTTTTTGCATCATTAATGTCATGTTCTTTATCATCATCCTCAATTGCCTTGTAGCCTAGATTGCTTGCTGACATCTCAAGCTCAGTGTGGTCAGTCTTATAAAAATAACAGTGCCCTGTATGTTAAGAGATTGTTCTATCATCTGATACTAATTTTGCTTGACTTTGTGTTGTTACTGGATCTAAGGAAAGAAGATGCTGACAATTACTCTTCTTCAACAAATCATTGTGAGATAAAAATGAAACAATATATGTGATTCATCAGCCTAATTTTTATGGATACTAATACCTTATCATCGTGGTGCAGGCCACGTGGGTGTCAGAAGTATAAACCCTGACCCCAGATTTTAAGCTTTCATTCTAGCTAAGAACACCAGAGGGACAGGACATCATCTTGATAGTTGCTGCAATTTGATATAGCCAGTAAATGCTGTGCTCTCTCACCAGAAAGCAGGGTCCACAGAGGCTTGTTCACTGCTTATCTCCAGCATCCAGAACAGAGCCAAGCACATAACCAAGCCTCCATAAATATTTGTTAAGTGAATAATAATAAATTAGTCTACTCAGATTTGAGTTAATGCAGTTTGGGGGCAAAATGTGATTAAAATTTATTTTTAGAATCTAAAAAAAGAAAAACATTCTTATTATATTGTTTATCATTCCCCACATATATTCTTAAAGCCTACATTTATAAATACTATACTGTGAAAAATGGTATTATCCCACACACCAAAAAAATGGCAGCCACCATTTCTTATTCTCACATCTAATCACAGAATCAGAATAGTGAAGCTGGAGGGGACCCCACAGATACTGTGGTTAAACCTTCTTTTGACTTATGAGAGAAGTTGTGGTCCAAAGAGATCAAGCCACTCCCCAAAGGTTTCACTGGTTGCAGATCCAGGGCTTGAATCCACATGTTTTGATGTCCAATTCAGTATGTTTTCCATAACACACCTCTGTCTCAGCTAGATGTTGTATTGTTCCTTCCCAAATACACTTCCACCTCTCCTCATGAGGTAACTTCGTCTGACCCCTTGTCATCTTGAGATTATGGACAATTCTACCCCTCTGCTTCCTGAGCACCAATACCATTCAGGTGATTGCATCAAGCCCAGTGTTGGCAGGACTTGACATCCACTATCTCTTCTCCTGCTGCATACATTCCCCCTCCCCTACATTTCACCCATGTGCACACACATGAGTGCACCCAACTTTCCCAACTACTTAGTAACTCTAGACTTCCCCAATTCTTGTTTATATGTCCCTTGTTTATTTCCTCAGTTCCAAGGTCAGGATGTAAGAAGTCCTTGGTGCCCATAATCATGCAAACAGAAGAACTTAAAAATAATATGTATAAGTAGTAGAACTTCAGGTCCTGGAAATATGGTGTGGACAAGACAGCCTAAAACCTTCATACTAAAAGTACTTAGATGAACTCATAGATGGAGAGCAGATGACAGCTAGTTGGGGGAAGGCAGTTAGGGGGTGGAGAGATTGAGCAAAAAAGAAAAAGGACTCATGGGCATTGACAACAGTGTGGTGATTGCTAGAGGGAGGGGCTATAAGGGGACTAAATGGTAATGGAGAAAATACAATAAAGATATTTTCTTTTAAGTACTAGATCAAAAATTAAATTGCCCTTTTTGTGCATAATTGCACTTACAAGATGATTAGGTAAAGTTTTAAAACCAGGAACAAAGCAGGAACTCAAGCCCATTTAGGATAGGTGGACACTGGTGCCATATGTTACCTTGGGGCTCCTACTGATAGCAGGTGACCCAGAGCAAAGATGAGCAGCAAAGCCAGGAGCTCATGCAGGTCAGGTCACAACCTCCCCCTTCAGATAACAGGGGAAGGCTGACTAAGATGGAGATTAGAATGTAGACGTTGGATTGAGGGGGTGTTATTGGGCTTAACATCTGTTAAGGACAGGGAGCAAGATCGGACAGAATGTATGAGTCCACCATTCTCATGTTGTACCATTCAGCTTCTCAGAAAATCTGGTTGTTGAAGAGAATTTGGACAGTAAAGTATGTTGAGGTGGTGGCTGATATGTATATGCAAAAAATAAATGAAATATATGCAAACAAAGAAATGAAATAGAATATCTAGGTAAGTTTAGGATGTCTTAGGATGACTAAGTGTAGGGAAACTCACTGAGATGCAATATGGCTCCAGCTGCAAAGGCATCTGGGAGATGTTGGACTCTCTGTGTAACCTTCTGTAACTGTTTAACCTTCTGTAGCCTCAGGCTTGGCTGACTATGCAGAAAATCAGAATGCACCCAAAGATAATTGTCGTGCCTCGAGGAAGGTTATTGGGTGCATGGAGTGTGATATCGTCGGCGGCGGCAGCCGTCCGTCTCGAGAGACGATGGTGTAGCTTCTTTTTTTTTTTTTTTTTTTTTCAGATTTAATGTGTTTTATTGATTAAAATATTACATTTGTGCCAATTTCCCTTCCCTCTGCTCCCCTCCACCCGGTGGCCCCCCTCCCTCCAGTTGTCTCCCCCTTTTAGATTATGTCCATTAGTTGTGCATACAGTTCCTCCCAACCTCTCTCCGTCTATTCCATTCCCTCCTACCTTGATCCCCAATTCCTATATCATCTCCCTCCCTTTCCCCATTCCCCCTCCCTGTTGACCTCCCCCCAATATGCTTCCCGTACCCACAGTTCCTTTTCCACTCTCGTTGCCTATTTAGTTTGCCTTTGTTTCATCTCCTTAGCTTCTGTTTTTTAAACCAGTCCCTTTAACATCTCATATAACAGTGGTTTGGATCTAATGAACTCTTTCAGTTTTATTTTGTCCTGGAAACACTTTCTCTGTCCTTCTATTCTGAATGACAATTTCGCTGGATAGAGTATTCGTGGTTGTAGGTTTTGGATTTTCATTACTTTGAATATTTCTTGCCAGTCCCTTCTTGCCTGTAGTGTTTCCCTTGAGAAGTCTGCTGATAGTCTAATTGGGACCCCTTTGTACATAATTCTTTTCTTCTCTCTTGCTGCTTTTAAGATTCTCTCTTTATCTTTAATTTTTGACATTTTGATTATAATGTGTCTTGGAGTGGTTCTCCCTGGGTCCAGTCTCTTGGGAACTCTCCTTGCTTCCTGGACCTGCAAGTCTATTCCCTTCCCCAAGTCTGGGAAGTTCTCCTTTATTATATTTTCACTCAATTTTTCAAGTTCTAGTTCATCTTCCTCATTCTCTGGCAAACCAATGATTCTTATGTTGGGCCTTTTATAGCTGTCCCAGAGGTTTCTGATCCTCTCATTGTTGCTTCCCATTTCCTCTCACTGCATTGGTTGACTGCTTGTTCCTTCTCCATATTCCAGTTTGTTGAAATGAACTCTGGATTTTTTTTCCTCACCATCTGTCTCATATGCGGTTTTGTTCCTTTTGTTATGAAAGTTTTTCGCTTCTTTATCTTTTTCCTGTTCTTTTGTGAATTCTGTAAGCCACCTGATAACAATGGCCCAGAACTGAGCCTCTGACAGGTTTCTTATCTGTTCATCTGTCAGGTTCTCTATCTGCTGCCTGGTGAGCTGTGTCACCGGGATTTCTATAGTTGTCTGCCTCATTTTGACAGATGTGTTTTGTTTTCTTGGGCCGGCTGTCCGGGGCAGTGCCTGTGTACGCGTCACAAGTCAGCGACTGGCGCCTGCCTGTCCACGACCTATTTCGCAGCCCTGTGGCGCTTTCTTTCTTTGGGGGCGGGGGTCCAAAATGGATTCACACAGTTATTCAGCTAGGAGACCGGGATCCGTCCTCCCGCCCCCCTGGGCCTCACTGTTCAAGGCGATGCGGTGGCCGCTCTCCCCAGCGCTGGGGTCGCGCACTGCCAGGGGCTTGACTGCCGCCGGGATTTTTCGCCGCCCCGCCGCTCCGCAAACAGCTTTGCCCTCTTTAACTCTTACCTGCCCAAATGGCACCGCTGGTTTATAACTTCATATGTTGGGCTTCCGTGTAGTTTTATTTTCTGGAATTTCTAGTTATCCTTTGTTTTGAAGTAGTTGTATTTCTCTCTAGCTGTAGAGAGAGACTTAGCGTGTCCGTCTAAGCCTCCATCTTGGCCGGAAGTCGATGGTGTAGCTTCTTAAGAGTCTATCTGCACCGCCGAGAATGGCTGTGCAGTCCGACTCGGGAGTGACACGGTATCTGTCTCCTCTCGTGTTGAATCGACATCTTGCAATGACGCTGGAGTGTCCTCTCCAGTGGAGCTGAAGCTACAGAGCCTGGGCAGGGTGATATGGAGGGTCTGCTGTTGCCCATGCAGCAGACCCCCCCTCTCTTCGCAGCTGAAGGGTCCAAGGGAAAGACAGAGTCAATACAGCTTGGCTTCAGGTGCGCCGCAGGAGTTGCCGGTGTTGACTACAACGTCAAACCGCCTTAGGGACTCCGGCTCTGGATTTTCTGTCGGGGTTTACTCCCTTAGCCTTTCCCCTGAAGAGGTATGCCGCAAGGCAGCAGAGGTTTTTTGGAGTCAGAGTTTTCCTTCTCTGATGTGCCCTGACTGGAAGATCGAACCAGCGTCACTTAGCTCGCAGGCCGACGCTCAATCCACTGAGCCAAACCAGCCAGGGTAAGGAGTGTGATAACTGCCTGATGTTACCTGATAACTTAGGAATGCATTATTCTTTCTGGTGGTCTCTGTGACTACAGATCAGATGGTTTTACCATTAACCCCTTATAAAAAAGAAACCCTGTCCTGGGAGGGGTGTGGATAATTCCTGGCCCACCACCACTAGGAGCAGCTGATATGCCCATGAGTGCAAGTTTCTCCTATTGAAGCTCTTTTGAATTTGAATAAGGCTACAGAATCAAATCCTGAGTTTAGACTTTTGGGACTTTCCCCCAACACTAAGTTTCTGCACACAAACTCTTATTCTTCTTCAAGAACATAACTCTTAACATGGACAATATTGCCTCCAAGATAGAGGGCAGGAATTGGTTCTTGAGGATCCAGAAATCATACTTTTTTTTAAATAAAGCAGATATACATATGTACACAAACATATACAATATGTCTGTGGTATTACAATTTCATGGTTGTGGTCTTTAGGAAAATTATGTCTATAAAGTCTCTTTATGGAATGGTAATGAAAAAAATTGAGAAATACTACTTTCAAATGACTTTGTTTTTAAAGATTTTATTTATTTATTTTTATAGAGAGGGAAAGAGAGGGAGAAAGAGAGAGAGAAACATCAATGTGTGCTTGCCTCTTGTGCACCCCAACTGGGTACCTGGTCTGCAACCCAGGCAGGTGACCTGACTGGACTCGAACTGGCAACAATTTGTTTTGCAGGCTGGTCTTCAATCCACTGAGCTACACCAGCCAGGGCTACAATGACTTCTTAAGTATTATCTTTGTAGGCTTTCTTTTTTTAATCATGGAAATGGTTTGTTGCATTTTCTTATTATAAAAAAAAATAATGCTTTTTCATTAGAAAAACAAACAAAAAAAGAAAAACCTTGCTAAAAATCCCACCACCCAGAGATAACTCCTAGTACATATTTAGGGGTGCGTATGTGTATGCACATACACAGAAATTCAGTTTTTCTATAGCAGTTTTTACTTTTACTAAGGTGGAATTATGCAATAATTACTATTCTGTAAATTTTTTCCACTTAATATTATAGTTAGGTTTTTATGCAACAAAGATAAATGACATCATAATTTTAATGCTCACATGATATTCCATGATATAATTACATCATAGTATATTCAGTCAGTCTCAATTAATAGATCTTCATGTAACAGCAATGTTTGTAACAGTAAACATTTATATGCTGAATATCCTGTACTTTTGTTATTTTTGAAGATAAATTCCTGAGAGGAGGAGTTGAAGTCTATATACTTTCTTTGAAACATTTATACATATTACCAAGCTATATGTATCTCTTCACATCAATAAATAGATTTCCAACATCATATTAATGCTTTTGTAACAGTCAATTGTATTAAAATATATTTTATTTAATCAATATAATATTTAAGTTACTGCCAATTTTTTCTTTGCTATTATAAGCAATGCTGTAAAAATCATCCTGGACTTGACTGATTATTTTCACAAGAAAAATTCCTAAGTAGAATCGGTGGGCCAACAGTAAACAATTAAAAAACAGACACACACAACTTTTTAACATCCTTGAAATGCTGTTCCAATTTACCCTCCTTTGAAGGTAATGAACCATCTGTAAGTCACAGCATTTCTGGCCTCCTGGCTTGCCATGACTGTATGTCTCTTACAGGATCCACCTGAAGTATCTCCTGCTTCATGTTCTGCTTCCTTCTGGATCATTTGGAAAGGCAAAGGTTTCTTCTACTGCCAATGCCTGAGGCTTCCAGTTTCCAGTGTTAGCAACAGGTGTCAAGGGGGAAGCCAGTATCTCCTCTCTAGAAAGGTGCTTTAAAAAATAAAGTATGGGAATTTTTCATACTGGCTTCCTGGTCTGCTGTTCCTTTGGTTTATTTATTTTCATTCTTAGCTTTGGACCTGCCAGGATGAGAATGGTGTGTTATATGTCACCTATTGACACAGGATTTGGGAAATTATTTCTGGCCGAAGTCTTTAATCCTGCTCCCACTTGCTTATTTTTGCTTCTGTTCAACAATGAAACTATCAGGGGCAGGATATCCAAAATAAGAGCCTCAGAGTCTGTAAAATCCTGGTAAGCCTTCTTATTTTCCAGAAATACATGGAAGAGCACTGCAAGTCCTATCATTCTCTTATGGAAACAAATGCTGGATTGTTTGCTTTTTATTTTAGATTTCTAAATGTCGTTCCCCTCTATTTCCTACTCCTCTCACCCAGACTCAATCTGAGGAATGAGAAGTGAGGCTACTGGCCCTGGGCCAGAGGTTTGAATGCCTGAGGGTGGTATAGAGAATCTGGTGACAGAAGCTGTGTTGGAGGCATCACCTGGGCGAGAAAACACATGGGACTCAGAAACACCTCTGCTTCCAGGTCACCAGCCAAGGAGTCAAAAGAGTTATAGCAACATTCATTGACTTCAGAACTTCATCTCTCATCCTCTCAAAATCTCTCCTCACGCTATTTCACCTTATTAATGAATGAAAATAGAAGTCAAAGGCGAATATGGGTTTTTTCATAACTTTTAAAAATTGTGCCAAGCCTTGGCTGGCGTGGCTCAATGGGTTGGGCATCATCCCACAAATTGAAAGATCACTAGTTTAATTCCCAGTCAGGGCACATGCCTAGGTTGTGGGTTCAGTCCCTGGTCAGGGCACATATGAAAGGCAACCAATAGATGTTTCTTCCTCACATTGATGTTTCTTTCCCACTCTTTCTCCCTCCCTCTGCCTCGCTCTAAAAATAAGTAAATAAAAATAGAAATTGTGCCAAAATACACGTAACATAAAATTTACCATCTCAGCCATTTTCAAGTGTGCAGATCATTGGCATTAGGCACATTAACATTGTTGTGTTACCGTCACCACCATCCATCCACAGCACTCCTTTAATCTTGCAAAACTGAAACTCTGTACCTAGTAAACAATAACCTCCATGCCACCTCCCTGTAACTCACGGGTTTTGGCCTGAACAGTTGGAGGGATGGTTATCACTGCTGCTTGACCACAGTGTCTTTCAATGATTATTTTCACCTTATATTACAAATATTGTACATTGGCATCAGGCCTGATGGTTTGAGTCATCTAAAAACAGCCCACGTTGACTTTTAGTTTTAGACTTTTCCTGATGCCTACTCATTGGTGCTGGTGTTTCTCATTTTATCCGTGGTCGGTGTTTAGGGTCATCTAAATTGAGCACCTGATCCTTAACTTCACTCTAAAATCATGACCCCCATGGATGTGACTCCATGAGGACAAGGCCAAATTCGAAGTATCGTAAGGAGTCAACTGTCATTATTATCATTTATTTAGAGCTTTCAGGTTGCAAAGTGCTTTGCTTTCATAGGTAGTAACACTTCATCACCTCCACAACCCTGTAAGGTAGTTGTTATTTTCCTCTCATTTCTTCAGAACCGAGGAAAGTGGATCTGAAAGAGAAAGTAACTTGGCAAAATTCATGCAAATAGTCAAGCAGTTCTTGACATTGTAGAAAATCCTGAGTGTTGTAATGTCTGTCTTGAAAAATAGTTCTCAATGTACTAACCAGTTAAGCTTTGGCTTCTATTTTGATTTGGTTGGGGGAGGTTTACACCTAAATTTCTCGTCTCAAGTTTTACTTATTTGAATTACTGCAATTCAAAATGTTGCTTAAATATTTTTACTTTTTTTTAGATTGTTTTCATTCTCTTTTCATAATTCAGTATGTATCTGCGTTGTCATTCCTATGCACAAATTTAGCTGCTTTTTAGTCAGCTATAGAAAACTATTACTAGTTTTCTTCCCAAATTCTCCCAGTGCCCATCAGGTGCTCTCCAGTTTACTTACATCCTTCTGCAATTCTGGCACAGCAATATATCAGTAAAGTGGAAAAATCACATTTTGTCCTTTTTCTTCTTCAGATTTTCCTCCAGCCCCTTTCTCTTTATAATTGTCCCCCTTGCAGCTTTCAAGACCTCAGCACAAATGGATATTTTAGAGAAAGTTGATATTACAGGAAAAATTTTGTTTTCACCCCTCCTCGCTTAATCCTACTTTTAACA
This sequence comes from Furipterus horrens, assembly GCF_987537825.1. Taxonomy (NCBI): domain Eukaryota; kingdom Metazoa; phylum Chordata; class Mammalia; order Chiroptera; family Furipteridae; genus Furipterus; species Furipterus horrens. Next base: position 141,874,934 of record NW_028327172.1, on the reverse strand, counting down.
CAAACCAGCTCAGCATGAGGATTTCTTTTTATCAGGTTTATTCCTCATAACTGGACCCCAGAGCCCTTTGTGGGGCTCTCTCTGCAGCAGCTCCTCAGCCCCGAGGCCTCCCATGTCTTGCACAGGACAGATGGCCTGCTCAGCGGGGGAGGCACCACACAGATGTGAGCAGCTATCTTCAGGTTGTGTGGGAGAGGCGCAAGGCCTGTGCTCCAGGAATGCAGAAAAGGATCTGTTTTCTAAACCCAGCCTCTTCACATCTAGCAAAGGGCAACCTTGTTCTCACAACCAACAGCCACATTTCAAGTGGCATGCAGTGTGGGGAATTCTAGACAGGGGTGGAAAGAGGTGACGCCCTCCTTGTTTCTTGCTCAGCTCTCCCATCATGAAGTTTGTGAGATTTGGTGAAGGTGGGGACAGGTAGGGCCTTGGATCTTTGGAAAATCCTGTGGAAATCTTTTGTCCTCTTTCACACTGAATATTTTTAAATTAGTACAAGTCTTGGTACTATTTACATCTTTTGAGAGCAGTGCATTTTCTTTGTGGCTTCTTAAAGGAATTGTCTTTAACTCTAGCTCGAGAGGAGGAAGACTTCTTTTTCTTTTATTTTCTTTTTATTTTATTATTGTCCTTTTACAGTTGTCCCAGTTTTCCCCCCATTTCTCTCCACTGCTGCCACTCTTCCCCTCCTCACTCCCACAGTTAATCCTCACCCTGGTGTCCATGTCCATGAGTCATGTATGCATGTTCCTTAACTAGGCCCTTCCTCCTCTTTCCCTTTTTATACCCCTCCCCCTCCCCCTCTGGTCATTGTCAGTCTGTTCCTTGTTTCCATGCTTCTTGTTCTATTTTGCTCATTTGTTTTGTTCATTAGGTTCCGCTTATAAGCAAGATCATACGGTATTTGTCTTTCGGCTTACTTCATTTACCATTGTACTCTCCAATTCCATCCATGCTGTCGTGAAAGATAGGAGTTCCTCTTTTCTTTCTGCTGCATAGTATTCCATCATGTAAATGTACCACAGTTTTTTGATCCACTCATTTACTGTTGGGCACTTAGGCTGTTTCTAGCACTTGACTATTGTAAATAGTGCTGCTATGAACATAGGGGTGCATAGGTTCTTTTAAATTGGTGTTTCAGGATTCTTTGGGTATAATCCCAGCAGTGGAATCACTGAATCGAAAGGCAGTTCCATTTTTAGTTTTTTGAGGAAATTCCATACTGTCTTCTACAGTGGCTGCACCAGTCTGCATTCCCACCAGCTGTGCTCTAGGATTCCCTTTTCTCCACATCCTCTCCAGCACTTGTTGTTTGTTGATTTGTTAATGATGGCCATTCTGACCTGTGTGAGGTAGTATCTCACTATGGTCCTAATTTGCATCTCTCTGATGGCTAGTGATGTTGAGCATCCTTTCATATGCCTATGGGCCCTCTGTATGTCCTCCTTGGAGAAGTGTCTGTTCAGGTCCTTTGCCCATTTTTTAAGTGGATTGCCTATCTTCCTAGTGTTGAGTTATATGAGTTCTTTATATGTTTTGTAGATCAAACCCTTCTTCGAGGTATCATTGGCAAGTATATTTTCCCATATTGTTGGTTCCCTTTCCATTTTGCTGATGTTTTCTTTAGCCTAGCAGAAGCTTTTTAGTTTGATGTAAAAATATGGAACACTTCACAAATTTGCATGCCATCCTTGCTCAGGAGCCATGCTAATCTCTGTATCGGTCCAATTTTTAGTATATGTGCTGCCGAAGAGAGCACAAGACTTCTCTCTCTAATGTTCCTCCGCCTTCTCCATCTCTCCCTCACCTCATTTCCTACTTTCTTCACACAATACCTTTCTCTGCATTATTTTCAGTCTTCAAAGTGTTTTTACCTATATCATCTTGTCACCAAAAAAGTATTTTGGTACACTTACCTGCAAATCCCAGTTGTAATCATAACTGTCATTTTATGTGGTAAATGCTATAGGTAACTGTTCTGCAGTTTTTCATCCCCTGCCCCTCCTCGCAGGTATGAGCTTAGACTCACTGGGGATTAAATTTGTGACTTTGCTTCAGTGCCAAACACTAAGTCTTTGCCCTGAGTATCCCATTCTCCTCATGTTCCTTACTCTGCTGATTAGCTCTTCCTTCCCCTATTAGAGAACCTTTGGAGACAGGAAAAATAGTTACCTAGTTTCCTGTTTCGCCTGAACTGTTTATTATGTTTAATTAACTCCTCTATGGTGATTTCTATTTTTGTTGGCCAAGGTAACATTCATATTTGAAAATTTAGTTTTCAGCTGGTGGTTGAATTCTAAACTGTTTACCAAAGTAGGTCTGGCTTTTGTGATTCAGCCCAGATAAAGACAGCTACTGCCTTTCAGTTACTCGGAAGGCACTCACAGGTGGTGGTGTGGGTGCTTGGTTACCAAAGATGGTTAAGTTTGCACTGTGGAAGTGAAAAGGCAGATCTGTCACCATCAGTGTCTGTGACAAGTGAAAAGAGAAAATGATGGGGCTGGCGGATTAAGTTTCAAAACATAATAAAAACTTAGGGTCCAATACACAAAGAATTAATATGATTTTAAGGACTTTCTTCACCTAGTATGAAGATTTAAATAAGTGATTGACCAGCATGTCTAGAGTTTCTGGTTTTGCCCCTGTGTGTCTCAAAGATACTTATCCTCATGGGAAATGTCCTAAAAGTGCCTTCCCGAAAAAGTCTAGTCTTCCAGGAAGCTTTTCTTCACTGTGATAACAACCACAGTCTTGGAAATCAGGAAGTTAGGTAGATGCCACTTTATCCTGCAGGCGGCATCCAGAACCAGCAAACTGTGGGCATCCATTTCTCAGTTCAGCTGGTTTAGCCAGATTCTTTTGGTTGTAAATTGAGAAAGCCCAATTCAAGATCGTTAAAGGGAAAGAAAGGAGTTTATTGGCTTAACAAGCGAAAGTCCCAGGGAGAGCTGGACGGGATTCAAGGGCTCGTCTCACTCTATCTCTTAGTTCTGCTTTGTTCTGTTTTGACTCCATTCTTAGATTCTTACCGCATGGGGGCAAGATGGCTGCCAGAAGTTGGTGGCTTTTATACTCTCCTGTCATTAATTCCAGTTGGAAAAGCCCACCTCTCTCTCTAGTTTCAATTTTTTTTAAAGTTCTGGAATCAAATCATATTTTTTACAAAGTATTGACTTGGGGGTGGGTGAAGGAAAAGTCTCTAGGTTGTGAGCTTTTCAATCTGTCCGATGCTTTTGATAAGTTTAGGAAGGTCACCTTTTATGCTACTACAGGATGCTTTCCTACCAAGCTTCCTGAGAATCAGCTGTCAGGGCATGCAGAGTGAGAATCAGGCCTCTTCCAGGAGGCTTGGACCCATTCCCTTCCCCTTTCAAGGACTGATGCCTCTTGACTATATTTCTCTAGGTCCCTGGTTTCCATTATCCTCAGGGAAATATACCCAGGACCACTGCTCATTGATCTACTAACACCTTCACCCCAGGTAAAGGCAGATTCTGGAGCAGATGTGGTAAGGGAGACAATGCCCAAGCCTTCCAGAGTGGTGACTCAAAAATATTTATTTGAAAAGTAAATATTTTTATTTAGACAAAAATGTTTGTTGTTATATAACATCTTTCTTAGGTGTTATAAGTTGAAAGAATCATTTTTTGTATCATTTGTTCACCAACATCTAGCATTTCCCATGACATCTTACATTTCATCTGAATTATTTCTAATCCATCAAATCTATTTATGTCAACCAATAGGTAAGCCAGTAGGTAAGTGCGGAAAGTCATTTCCAAGCAAGGTGTTGTCAAGATCTTGAGGAAGATATCGAGATGTAGAAGTGAATATTCCTTTAAAGAGCTTGCACCGTGGAAAGAGAAGATTATTGCTGTAGTAAAGATATCACACTCAGGTTTTTAGTTTTTTTAGTTTGTTTTTTTTAATGACTGAAGTATGCCTTATTTTGAGGAGAATGTTCCAGAGAGTTATTGCATACATAAACCTTTTCCCTAAATACTGATGTTAGAACTCAGAGGTCAGAAGTTTACACAAACTCAGATAATCCCACCAGATGTTACCATTTTGACTAGTACAGACAGACTGCATGAACTTGGGGAAATGCAGCCCCAAGTCACCTTAGAATCAGGCTGTACATCTTTTCTATACATGGTGTAACATACATATAACACAGCTGTTTCTGACATGTGGTAACATGTAATTAGAATGATAACTCACTCTACAAAATAGTTAATGGATGAAATAAACCTTACTTGTCAGAAAGCAGTGTGGACTTGGAGGCCATGACAGAGGTGTGACTTGAACCACACCTTGAAAGATGGAAAGGAATTAGAGGGTCAGCATCAGCAAAGGTCTCACAGTGGGAATGTTCAAGTGTACTTCAGGGTACAGGGAGTGCCTCCTGCTTTTCTGAAGTGGGGTCTCTGAAATTAGTCCTGAGAGGGAAGTTCAGAAAGGTGGAAGTGTGGGACTGGAGAGGGTCTTCGGTTACCTTAAACTTTGGGCCCAAGGTAAGGACTCAATAAATACTTGTTAATTCATAAATCAATCCAATGTAGCAGAGATATACGTAGACTAATTGGAAGTATTTCTTCTAGGTAAGATATGATTTTTCACATTGTCAAGTAGTTATTGAGCTTCAAACATTTTTCCTAGATATTAGAAATATATTAATAGTGAACTAGACAAAAAGCCCTATTTTCATAGAGCTTATATTTTAGTGAGAGTTTAGTAACAGACAGTAAGAGTTGAAGAACTAAATTAAGATCATCTCAGATAGTGACAGGTGTTGTTAGGAAGACAATAAAATGATGGACAATAATTTGGAGGAAGAGGGTTACTTTAGATAGGGTGGTCAGAAGGGTCTTTGGTGAGGTAACATCACCAAGCTAATGTTCTGAAGGAACATCAAACACACAATTGTTCGCACACATGAGGGTCCACAGGGTGCCTTCACTCCTCCATGCATTTCTCCTGTGCAACCACACCTTCTATGCTAGGCCTGGAGGTGCCTTCTCCTGGGCCTTCCTCACTTCTGCAAAGGTAGCCTGTCCTACCCAGCCTAGCTGTGTGACTTTAGGCTGGCCCCTTATTCTACTTTCTTAATTGTGAAACATAGTTTTTTCATGTTTCTTTTAGTTCTAGCATTCCATTTCTACCATTGCATTTCATGTTCAAAAATGCAGAAAAGATACTGGAACTGTTGTAAAGGGGCCAGTAATGTTTTGAGTTATCCTTGAACCTAGAACTGAGGTGATAACCATGTTCAATCATCCAACCACTAGGTTCTAGGGTTTGTTTGGGTTTTTTTTATGACATTTCCAGACTTCCTTGCAGCCAGGCTTCTGGATAGGAGTTAAGTTCTGCCTACTAGATGTTCTTGGTAGAGATTTTGGAAGCAAAAATGAGACAAGGCTGTCTCCCTGTTCCTGGCCTGGAAGTTCTAGAAGGAGACTGGCAGGAGGTCAGGGTGAAGCCCTGCTGCCTGATCACTGGACCCAGTAAGAGTACAGGGTCTTGAATGCAATCTTTGCAGTGCAGCTTCCTGCCTGGGGCTGAGGAAGCAGCTCCCCAGGCTTCCTGATGCCTTGGAGGCCCGGCCTGGAAGCCCTGCCCTAGCCCTTGCACAGATTTCAGGAGCACCTAATTCCCTGCAGAACACCTGGCTAGCAAACTAGAGGGATTTCTCTTCCCATCAACTGAGCCCTTACTAGTGGAGCCTGTAACCTATCTTCAGAAAAAGGAAATGCTCTTTCAGATCATGGTTATTAAAGTTTTAATTTATACATCTTTATTTCCAAATCATTAGAAACCCATTGTTCCCAAGTATATCTGTCAGGGTTCTCCAGAGAAATAGGACCAATAGGATAATGAGACAGAGATAGAGATAGAGATAGAGAGAGGGGGGGGAGATAAATAGGGATTTACTATGAAGGATTATCTCACATGATATGCAGGCTAAGAAGTCCCATGGTGTGCCGTCTGGAAGCTAGAGAAGCAGGTGATATAGTTTGGTCGAAACCCAAAGGCCTGAGAACCAGGGAAGCCCCCAGTGTAAGTACCAATCCAGGGTCCCAAGGCCCAAGAACCAGAAGCACTGGTTACTGAGGGCAGGAAAAGATGGATGTCCCAGTTCAAGCCAAGAGCAAATTTGTCTTCCCTCTATTTGGGCTTTTAAAGGATTTGATGATGCCCACCCACATGGGAGAGGGCTGTCTACTTTACCCAGTTCACCAGTTCAAATGTTAATCTCTGCCTCCAGAAATATGCTCACAGACACACGCAGAAATAATATTTTACCAACTATCTGGGTATCCTTTGGCCCAGTCAAGTTCTCATATAAAATTAACCATCACACCAAGAAATATACCTCCCTACATAAAGAACCAACCTCCTTCTGCTCAACCCATTACTCTCAGGAATCAATATTCTTTTAGCAAAAGCATAAATAGGGTTCGGGCATATTTAGAGTGGAACTCTTTGCCCTGTATCAAACATGTGACTGGGGAGAGGAGTTATATAACCAGAACTTGTAACATTAAGTAAGTATTGCCACTGACTTACAAATCAACATTTGAGACACAAAATGCAAAGACTCATATTTCGACATTATAAAGCCAGACCTTTCAAGGATTATGAAGGATTTTTTTTCCCCCTCCTCTTACTTTTTTGGAGAAAAGCATTGATTTTTACCCAGTACTTCCTGAACAGAAAAGTTAGGAGTTTAAGCGAATTTTTATTTGTTCTTTTTCTGGCAGGAGAGGGGCAATGTTGTCTTTTAAATTTACTTTCTGAAGATTTCAAAAGACTACAACTATGAAATATCTACTAAAATTTTTATGAAACTTTATATACCATTGAATTTCCTTTCTCCACAGAAGTCTCCATCTCTTTAGAAGATGCAAATAGAACATTAGCAGCTAATGCAATCTAGGTTAAGACTCTATCAGAGGAGAATTTCAGAAGCCTATGTGCGAATACAGTCCATTCAACCCTTTTATTTTATACAGAAAATGATCTCCTAAGGCTGTATACATTCAAAGTGAATGCATCTACACCTATTGCATTATTTGCCCAGACAAATCACCTCCTCACCCCTATTTCCATGTTTGTGGGGCATATAATGAAGGGGACTCTTGGTGGGAGAGACTGTTGTTTAATAATTAAACAGGACTAGGGCATTAAAAGAAATGACCTGGCAGCAGATAGCTTTGGGTCAAGAGCCTCAAAATTAAAGAGAGAGGAAATGGAGAGAAAGGAAAATAAAAAGAATAAGAAACTGCTTCTCAAAGAGTTAGGGTCTCTAGCACCAGGAAGCTTTCCTCCCGTTTCCGGTACAGAAAACAAGAGATCAATTCATGCTATTTACCTTCTCCATTACGTTATTTTCCTGGTGTGTTTTTTTGTTTTTGTTTTTTGTAACTTTTTAAAGTTTCCTCTGGAAAAACAAAAAACAAAAAACTTTTCTGCCTTGCTGGATTGATATTCCCTTCCAAGTCTCTGAAAGCAGATCCTGGCAACCACAAACAAACATTGCTTCCTGTTAGAACTGGAAGCTCACTTTCCCATTCTCCATGAGCTTTCCTTGTCTATACTACAGTAATTCGGTGGCCAGCAAAGGGTTGTGCTAGAATCTTTCCCTTGCTCTAATGGAACAGTCCTAAAGTGTACCTCTGGGCAGCCAGATTCTTGGTGAGCCACTAGCCTCTGAGTATTCTTTCCAACAGCCAGGACCTAGGGTTATGTCCTGGTCTCCTACAGTTGCTGTGGGGCATGCAAAGGGGCACAGCCACACAGCAGATCTGAAAATACACTTCCATAGAATCACTCTTGCAGGCTAATGTACACTTGCAGCATCTCATGGGAAGCTGACATCAGACATCCATTCACTGAATTATTTCCTTAACAAGATGCTACTCCTGGATGACAGCTTGAATGACAGAAAGGAGGTTGTATGAAAAAAAAAAATTAAAAGAAGGATGTCTCTGGAAGAAAGATCCTGTTGCAAAGTCACAGAGACTGACCTATGTGTGCTGAGCCACAAATAGAGCACGAAGTGCTGGAGTGTCAGGGTTAAAAGAAACACAGCAATTCCTTTTGAATAATTTCTTCACCTTTTTCTTTTTCTTTCACAAGTGGATGTCAAACTGGTTCTGAAAAAAATGCTGAGCCCTTCTAATTTCTACCCATGGCTACATTTGATCTAACTTTAATAAAAGCAGCAGCCAACAGAAGTGGGAATATCCGGGACACACTTCCTGATCTGTACAAACCTCATAAAAAGTTTGTTGTTCACGGGCAGCTTTTTTACTCAGGGGCGGATGGTGGGGTGAGGGACGGGGGCAGGGCGGACAGGAGCAGAAGGGGGAAAAGGAAGGAAAATGCCTCTTGAAGTAAATTTAGATTATTAAAATTCCACCACATGGTTACCAACCTCAGGAAAGGTTTCAATAGAATAAAGAATCTTGGGCTCAGAAACCTTGACATGGAGCCTGTAAAATCAAGGCCTCTGGAACATTCAGGCAGGAAAAGTTCTGTACATGGCATCACTGTTTTTGGCAGTAAACTTGCAAATTAACATCAAATGCTGCACAGTCAGGCAACTTCTAAGCAATTTCAAGTAAGTAAAGTCATAATTCATCTTTGGTCAAACAGAGATTTTCATAAAAGCAACAGGAAAAGTTTTAGAAGGGAAGAAAACTTCTAATTTTCATTGTTCTGCAGACACTCCCTCTCAGGCAGTGATTTTTTTTTCCCCCACAGTTACTAAGTGGGAGTTTGTTTATTGGAACACGAGAAAAGGTAAGCCATATTCTTTTATTCCATAAAGGAGAAGGGTGATTGTTTAATTCTTACATAACTCCGGGCAGATGATATGCAAAGTGCACTTGTTCGTGTGATTTAGCAGATTTGTTCTTTCTTAGCCTCCCACCCAAGTAACTGGAAAACATCCACCTGCTGAGAGAATGCCCATGGGGGTCCCGGCTCTCTTCTTGGCACTGAGATTTGCTTGCAGGTTGAGGGCACACTGTGCAAAGTATTCAACTTATTTTGTTTAATCTGAAAAATCGGGGGGGGGGGGAGTTCTGAAACCATTTATACAAGCCTCAGTGTTGCTATAAAGGTACATAATCTTCCCCTAAAGTGCTATGTAATCCACAAAAATTTTGTTACACACATGATAATAGCAACCATTTTACCTGAGTATCTGTAGTCATGATTATGATCCAAACTTGATCAGATTAATCATTTAGTTAAGTTTACTGATACTACTTCTCCCACTCTTAAATATTCTAGAACTCTGTACTAGGATCACAAACACCAGTGTTTTGAGCGAACAGTAAAGCTTATTTAAAAAATGATATGGAACAGAGTTTAATGCTGTTGTTGTTGTTTTTTATTCTTTATTTTGCAATAATTATGGACTGACAAGAAGTTACAAAAAATCATACAGAGAGGTCCCTTACACAATGTACCCAACCCCCCCAATATAATGCCTTACATACCTAGAGTACATTATCAAAGCCAGGAAACTGACATAGGCACAATACCATTCACTAGATACTATGAACTAGTTTCAGACCTTACAGAGATTAGAACAGGTTTTTAAACCATTTGGGCACAGCTGGAGGTAACTTGAACATTTGCATGAAATTTAGCCTTGGAGTAACCAGGTATAGAGAATTGAGTTTGCTGTCATCTGACCTAGATATCTGGGCAAATTATTTTTCACTGAGCCTGTTTGTTTACCTATAGGATAGGAATTATAATACTACCCAAGTAAATTGGTATGAGGAAACATCTCCAGTCCAGTGAGAGCAGCATATTTTAGGAACCCCAACTGTAACAGTGTCCTTCGTTCCTTCAGAAGACCTTAACACTTCAGTTCTCAGGATTTTTAGGAGTCCCAGGTGATCTCCTCAAAATCAACCTGGTTCTTGATTCCCCACGCCCTTCAGGCTGTTCTTGTCTCTTGATGGAGGCACATCATGAAAGTATTTTAAGAGGGAAGTTTCAATTCTGGGATGGGCTTAATGCCACTTCTCTTAGAAGCAGCTCCCTACACCAAGAAAGTGACTTGAAAACTTTGGGACTGCCCTGCTCCATCCAGCCATCTAGCTGGCCTGGACTCTGTGCTTCTGTGGGCTGACACCCAAGCTGGTTGTAGAGGGTGAGTTAGACCATCATCCCATTCATTTCCCTCCCTTGGCTCTGAGGTGGACCCTGAGGCTTTGACACTGGAAGTTAGAAGGAGGACGGAACAGGCTGCCCCAACTTGTGAGTTTTCTTTCCATCTTCCGGACTACTGGCCACTCTGTGCAGGTGTGCAATTTGCACGAATTGTAGCATTGGTCCTGAGGGTGATGATAAAACCCACATGGGCTTCTCCACTTCCTATTTTTTATTGTGTCTCACAATAATTTGTCATAAGCAAAGGGCAAGTGTCATCTTTCATGCTCTTTTTGGTATGATGCTCAATTAAAACTTCAGTAACAACCCTCATCTGGTCTAGTGTTCTGGAGGTAGCGCTGGGCAGGGGGTGAATCTGGTGTGGACTTCCTTAGAGCCTGGGTCCCTTACTGAGGTTCTGGGGTCACTGCAGTGTTGGCTGGAGAGTCAAGGGTGCCATAAGAGGTGTGTGGAGGGAGGTACACAGGAGCATGTTGAGGGAATGGGAAGTTGGAGTGCGGGTGAGTATACCCTCTGCTTAAGGGAAGCAAGAGGTTTTTGTGAAGAGCTTTGTCCTTGGGACCAGCCTGTTGGAACCTTAGCTCTGTCACTAACCAGCTGTGTGCTAATGACAGATTCTTTAACCCTCCTTAAACTCTATTTTCTCATCTGTAAATAGGGATAACAATACCTATCTCTTAGATCATATTATAGAGAATGCAAAAAAAAAAAAGTGAAGAAAAAGTACCTAGGGCCTCAATCAAGAGAAATTTTCCTACCCACTTTAACTTTCTATGAATATCTAAGCTCAATTCAACGGGGAGGTGTTCACCTGTCAATACTCAGGCACTGAGGGCGTAGAACAATTTACACAGGTTTAGGATTACCTTCCCACTGACCTTTAGATTGGGTGTCAAATCTTCCTTGAGAGCATAAGAGGCTTAGGACAAGAATAGTTGCAGGACATTACACTTAGGAAACCGAGGCAGGTCACACCCTGAGACCTTCAGTTAACCAGGTGTGAAGGCCTCAGATCTTAAAAGCAGGTGTTTTTTCCTCCAAAGCCGCGGAGAGTGAGGGGCTTTACCGCTGTACCTGTGCCAAAAGCCTGGCTCCCTGCTCTAGCTGCAGCTCGCGGGCACACAACGGTGCGGACGCAAGGGATACCGTCGCCCTGCGGAAGCCCAACCAGGAGCGCACGGTCCTCCCCCGTGGCGCGGCGGCCGCCAGGTGGCACCAGGACCCAGGAACTGGGCGCTGCCCATGGACAGGTCAGGGCCTGAAGGGGTTAACGGGTGGGCAGGGCCGCGGCGCTGGCGCTTCGGAGAACCCACCGGGGTACGCGGAGAAGGGAGCGGCCGGGGGCTGCGGAGCCCGGCGCCGCGCTGCGCGGGGGCGCGGCCAATTGGACGGCGGCCCCGGCGCGCGCGGAGCCAGGCGACATGGAGGCAGGCGCGGCAGCCAGCTGCCCCTGACCCGCTGCTCCGTCCCGGTGGTCGGCGAGGCCGAGCCGGCCCGGGCTCCGCGGCGTGGAGATGAGCAGGTCGACGGCGCTCCTGCTCTGCCTGCTGGGCTGCCACGTCTGGAAGGCGGTGACCAAGACGCTGCGGGATCCGGGCGCCGGAGCCCAAGGTGGGTGCGCGGCAGGGCCGAGAGGCGAGGCTGGGCCGGGCCGGCGGGCTTTTGTGTGGGCCACGGGTCTGCCGCAGAGGCGGCGGCTGGGAGGCTCTCGGGCCGCATTGTGTCGTCGCCACCGGAGCCAGGCCTGCAGCCCCCGCGCTGCGCTCCGGAGGGGGCGGCGTCGCCTCCCCGGGACGCTGAGGGGCCTGGAGCAGATGCTTCCGAGGGGCTGGGGACAGGTGGGGGTGCGGCTGGCACCAGCTTTGCAGCTTAGGATGATGTGTTCGAATGCATCCGAAGGTCCTTTTCTTTATGCGGTGACACGGACATGCGGCTCAATCTCCTCCTTTGCCCTAGTCACAGGGGCAGCCCCACGGGTCGCCGCCGCCCGCTCTTCCCTCTGGCCTCGGATCCATGAAGCCCGGGCGCGAAGGCTACGCTCGATTCTTTTTGTGTGTGTGTGTGGTGGTGAGGGGGTGGCCGCTAGCCCTAGAGTGCCCACTGCACCCCGGGACCCTGAGGTCCACGGCTGCTGCCAGCCACTGGCCTGCCGCAGTTCGGGAAAGTTTTGGGGGTCTCCTCCTCCTCCCTATTCGACGTCTTCTCTAGGCCTTGAGGGATTTCTTCATCGCCCCAGGAATCACCCTCGGAAGGGGAGAAATAATTGGAACTGGGAGGCCCTAATCACTTGGAAATAACAATCATTTCCAGGTCTGTACGTCGCCAGCTCCTGCCTTTTGTCTAATCTTTGGCCTCTGCAAATCTGCTTTCCAGCTTTGGAAGTAATGTGGTCGCTTCTGAGAAAGGCCGGGAGCCTGTCTTTTGTTTTTAAAGCACGAATATATTTGGGGGGAACCCTAAAGCTTCCTTTGCACGCTTTTGTGGGGATAAAATCGAGTGCTTCTCTGTCGCCTGCCCTTTCAAAAGGGTAAGTGAGGCCGCCGCAGAGGAGCGTTTGCCTCCGCGCAGGATACCGCTGGCTACTTTGCGCGGACCTCTCCGGTCTCCTGCAAGGGTCCCCCTGCAGCCCTGAGAGACCACCCCCCTCCGCCCCAGCCTCCTTGCTCATGTCCTTTCCTTGCAGAAAGCAGTGTGTCCTTTGAAGTCAGCCCTGCAGGCAGAACGAAGAGCGCTCCATCCCGTGTCCTCTTGCTCAGACTCTGCCTTACCCCCATCCTCATGCTAACAGTCTTTTTTCCTTATAACCAACACAGGAGTGGAGAACCTGGATGGTCTTCCACCCCCGAGGTTGTATCAGGGAGTAAGATTCTACCCACAGGCTACTGGGTTTAGTTTGTCATCTACATGTTGAATTAAAGGTTTTCATGTCCATCCCTTGCTCTACCTTTTACCAGTATGATGGTATGATATGACCATTATGAATTGTGTATAAATTTAGTAATATATGTTATGGAAGAGGGGACATTGACTACGTACAAAAGACACGTGTATTTCTTCATGTAGGGAATGAATGTTTACGACATTAGGTCATTGGTGTTGAATTGTAGCCTCTTTCATTAATACCCTACTGCTCTTCGAATCAGCTATTTTAATGAGTGATATTTGCGTTTTAAGGATGCCATTAATTCCAAAGAAGGGGCTGACATTTTTGTTTTCCACTTGAAGTGCAATATATAGAAATGTTAAGTTCATGCACTTGTAAAATAGGGAAGGCTTGATTGGCCTCAACAGGGAAAAAAGGAGTCATGAGAAAAACCTACTAGGTTTAGGTTGGAGACCACATTTTACAGAGATTTTGCTGCTAAAAATCAGATAAGGTAACTCAGTTCTGAGAAATGGAATGTGCTGTGAAGCAGAAGAGAAATGATTAACCTGTGAGGATATTTGTGCCAATTAAGAGAATCTTAGTTAGTATATGGGATGGTTGAGTGGAATATTTTTCCATCTACATTACTTCCTTGATTGGATAAGGATGGCTTTTTAAAGAGTCAAGCCCAGGAGCCCTAACTGAAGTCAGGGTCTCACTACCTGGCATCTGACTTTCAGCTAGTACCATTCTTATGGGAGTGGACAGGATCTCCTTTGACATTCTAAGGTCTCTTTCACCACACTGAGTTCTTCAAACCATCTTGACACTTATATTGTAACATAGTTTTAAATCGCATGTTTCTCTGCTCTCCTGGATCATACACAATGAAGGTAAATGCCACATCTGATTTCACTTTGCATTTTCTGCACCAGTTTGTAAATTGTTCTGCACGTGGTCAGTGCTGCATTGATGAAGGGCTGGAGACAGCTAGTACGTATGCTGTAGTGCAGCGATTTTCAACCTTTCTCATCTCATGGCACACATAAACTAATTACTAAAATTCTGTGGCATACCCAAAAATAGATTTTTTGCCCATCTAACCAAAAAATGCATATAATTTTGATTCAGTTACAACGGCTGTTGTTGTGTTGGCTGTCGTTTGACAGTCTAAGGGAAAAGAGGTCAGTGTCACTGGCAAATAGTCAGGTATTGCATGTTTTAAAAATTCTCGTGGCACACCGGTTAAAAAATCGCTTCTGTAGTGCAACATGTAGTCATCCTCATTAGCACGCATTTTAAAGAGTAAACTTCAAAGTTTTCCCTCTCTGAAACCTAATTTGTAGGACTTTTACTTCTATTGCTGAAACTTACTTGAATCATACTTTGGACATGAATTGTGCACTCAGACATTGTGTACCAACAGGACTTAGAAGTTACTTGGGAAAAACTTAGAGACCTAGAACACACAGATCATATACGATAGTATTATTCCAATTAGATTCTTGGGACTAAATGATACCTACTTTATTAAGCAAATCTTTACTGTGTTATCGGAGGAAACTAGCATCTTGCAAAACTTCTTGGCATAACTTTACTATTTATATATTTAAGACAAGATTTAAGGTTTGGCTTCAGATTCTTTCTTCTTACTGTAGCTGCTTTGAATCAGCAAAGGGATTACAGAGGCAACGGGTCACAGTGAGGCTTTGCTAATCATGAATTTGACTGGTTCTAGAATATGATCGCATATTTTTATTAAGTGTTTCATCTAGGTTGCTTTAAAGTGTTTATAGTATCTTTTTTCTTTTTTGGAAATGTTACAGAAACTATTATTCCAAAGTATTGACTAATTTTGCCTTTCTCCATCTCTTACAAACTGTGCATTGAGGCTGGATTGGTAGAGGAGGCTGTCCTTGAAGAACAGTAAATTGTGCAGATGTGCTCTTTAGGGGTGTATTTTTGAAGCCCAGCACTCTTCAGTGCCAAAAGAGGTCAGAGCTAGGTTAAGGACTTCAGGCTTGGATTTCTGTTGTATGATCTTGACTTTGCTGCTCATTATGTAATTTTGCAATAATGTGTTAACTTTTCGTTCATCTCAGAAAAGCTACACTCTTGTCATGACATTTGAGGTGAGTGGTTGGCTGTCCCTCTTCTTTCTGAGACATCTGTTCTTGGAGAACCTTGAAATTCAGTTCTTAGAACACCTTGATCAATTGGAAGTCCATGAAGCAATGTAAGATATGAGGAGGATCAATCAACAAAGCCTGACTTATGCTGACATAATATTAAGAACATATCAGCTATATAAAACTCACAGACTCACATCCTAGGAAACTGCAGGACTTCATTGATGCCAGGTGTGAGAGCTCTGTCTAGAAGCAACAGGAAAGTCTAGGGAATTTCTGACAAAGTCTTTGAAATGAATTTATGAATTATTTTTGTATCCTATTTGTACTTGTCCTATAATACAAGTGATGCCTGGCTTTCTAAACTAATATCCTGTAAATGAAAGTACTTTCTAAGTTTTAATCAACTCTTATTTTGAACAAATTAGTGATGCTATCTTTGTAAATATAACTGTACATCTTTATTATTGTTCAGAAATACTAATTTAGTAACTTTTAGTAAATATTGCTAAAACATGTGGAAATAAGTTGGGGAGACAACCGACAATACTGTATATTGAAGGAAGAAATGTATAAAAATTTTTTTAAAAACTAGATGAAAGAATTTGTCCTGTAATAGCAACTACCTTGTGTACCTTTTGTGAAACATGTTTAATGGGAATTATAATATTGTTCAATAGTGCAATTATAGTTTGATCAAGGTAGATTAATATTATAAAAAAGTCTTTTGCACTTGATATCACCAAATATAATTTCAGAACTTTTAAAGACAAGTTCTGGCTAAATTATTCAGGTCCAACAAACATGGAACTGAATGTATTTTTAAAATTAAACTTCAACACTCTAATAGACCAATTAATTGTATGAAATAATTGTTTTTTAAAATAAACTATACAGTGTGACCCAATAGTATGCTCTATATTAAGAAAAGTATAATTTTTGTAAATAAGCAAAATTTGAGGCAATTAAATTCTTTAGAAAGTGGTTTATAATAAGTTTCCTTAAAAATAAACATATTTAAAATGATTCTATCTTCTTCTGATTAAGCCTCTGCTTAAAATGATTTGCTAGCTTCTCTTCCTCATCGATTCCAGTCAGTCTACAAAGAATTTTCTTTTTGTTTCACTTACCCTTATAGAATTTGTTAATCCTTACAGATCCTATTAATTAAACCCTTGTAGGTGGATAACTCTACCTTTTCTAACTCTTCCTTGACCTTGTGTCCTAGCTCTATTTCTTTATATCCATCAAGCTACCAGATACCTTCATTTCAGTGCACCAAGTATACTTCAAACTCCTCATCTTCCAACCTCCTTTCCCAGCCCAGCATCCCTGAAGTTCTCTGTCAATGAGACTTGAAATCTGGGTGTCCCTTTAGGTCCTTTCTACCTTATAATCTATGTAACCGGTAATCTTACAGGTGCATTTATATATCATCTTTATATAGATGTCTTTAGATCAAGATAGATGTATTTATATAGTATCAGAAGAATCTTGAAGGTCAAGTTTATACTCCTTGTTCTGGAGATGAGGAAAGCCAAGCTGAGGAAAGAAAGGTGACTTGAGATAATGAAGCTCTAACCACACAGCCCCTTTAGGGAGTTGAAATAATGGCCCCCAAAGATGCCCATTCCCTAATCCCTGGAACCTAGGAATATATTACTTTACATGGCAAAGAGGACTCTACAGAACTGATTAAGTTAAGGATCTTGAGTTGGGAAGATTATTCTGGATTATCCAAGTGGACCCACTGTAATCACAAGGATCCTTACAAAAGGGAGGCAGACTCTGAGAAGATGTGACAATGGAAGCAGAGAATCAGAGTCAGAGAGAGATTGAGGATGTTACATTGCTGCCTGTGAAGGTGGAGGAAGGGCCATAAGCCACGGAATGCAAGCCGCCTCTAGAAGCTAGAAAAGGCAAGGAAACAGGTTCTACCCTGGAGTCTCCAGAAGAAATGCTGCCTTGCCAACATCTTCACTTTTAGCCTGATTTTACAGATTTTGGGGTTCTGACTTCCAGAACTGTAAAATAGTAAATCCATGTTGCTTTAAGCCACTGAATTGTAGTAATTTGTTATAGTAGCAATAGGAAACTAATACAGATCCTAATCCTCAAGAATTATGAAAAAAGCTGCGCCCATACATACAGTCGGGGTAATACAGAGTGTAGACTACATCCTGGGACCAAGCCACTGAAGGTAACAATTGTAGAAATGCATGACATTTTTGCATCTATTTAACAAAATTCTGCCAAATTGGAGCCATTCCCCACTCCCACCCGCCCGATGAGACCAGCGAGGTGTGGTTTTATTTGTAAGCGAGGTGCATGAGTCCTTTGTTCCATCCAGGGTTGGGATTACTCACACCTGAAGGGATAGCATGTAGCTCCCAAACCCCTGCCAAACGTCACTTCTAGAAATCTTGCTTGCTTTTAAACCTTGCTCTAATTTTTGTCGAAGCCTGTCTATTGGAAGTAAGTGAGGTAAAAGAAAGTTGTGATTGAATGTCACCATAGGCCCCCAATTCCTTCATGTAATGAAATGATAGGGTTCCCCCTCCAACTTGGAATGGCCTCCCAGGTGTTGTTGCAGACACTCAGTGCAGCCCCTCTGATGCTTCTCTGCCTCTCTAGGCAGACAAGCCCTACCAGCTTTCTGCCTGGACTACATAAACAACGGAAGACACCCTGGTACAGGCAGGGGCAGAAGCAGTGTGGAAACACCTGGATTATCCTTGACACTACACCATTAGGGAGTATAGGAAGCATGAAATTGCCTGTCTTGTGAATTTTCCGTTTCATTGGGAGCAAACAAATTAAGTTCAATGTGGCCCAGAGAAGGAGGGTATGTGACATTTGGGCAGGTCCCACAACAGCAGCGGATAGGGTCACTGGCAATTTAGGGTGGGATTCAAACCTCATGGGCTGGGGGAAGGACAAGGATAATGTAGTGTCCTGGCTTGAGTCTCTTCCCAAGGAAGTGAACTCAAGAATGGAGAGAAGTTTGGGCCTTCTTGGTTTTAGGGCTTTGGCCAAGAGGTAAATAAATAGTGGAGAAAGGGAAGGAATCAGTACGCTATTTTAAGGCTGAAGACCTAACCACTTGTTCAGGTATCATACCTATCATCCCAGCATATGTCATAAACATTCGTTTTTCAGTTCTCTTCATTTTCACTGTCATGCATACCTTAACCCCCAGAGGGCACTTGCTGAAGGCAGCCTGTCTTTGTCTTTTAGTGTGTTCTTACTATGACATCCCTCTTCAAACACCACTTTCGTCAGGTTTTTTCCTGCAGAAAAACATTCAGTATTTTTGTGTTGCCCAAAGTATGTCTAAATCACTAAGTCTTCTGGCCTTTACATCTTTCTGCCTTTTCTCCCGTGCCTGTTCCAACTTTATCTCCTATTCTCCACCAGCTTAAACCATCTTCCCCAACTAGAACGTACCACTCTTCGGCCCCTGGGTGACTGCTGTACATCCTCACTGCCCTTCACCTACAGCTCTGTTACTGTTTCCTGCTCTTGAAATCCTCAGTATGAGTATCTGCTGTATGAGGGCACTATGCTGCTTATTCGGCAATAAAGGGTGGTGTGGAAGGGACTATATATTTTTGTGGAAGCCTGATTATTTAGAAGTCTTCACCCCAAGATATTTTATAATCCACTTGGAAAAGAAATGAAGAAGTAAATTTCATAAAGTAAGAAGGACATCACTAAGATACTTTTAATGTAATTAGGCAAAAGTTTCTTGAGTTAGATAAACCCACTAGCACTTGGATGACCAAAGTCCAGCTCTCAGTTGCCTGTGATGTTAATTTCTGCGTGTTCCAGGAATTTATCCATAGTAAGACACAGGAAGTTTTATTTTCTAGAGCATAAGTGTTCAGCACATCACTGAGTGCTCTTAAAAGTTGTAAGAAAACTCCTTTTAGTGATCAGATATATAAACAGAGACCTCATGCACTGGAAAATACTGACTCCGTGGTGCCTTCCAATGTCATTTGATGCTCTGAATAAAATAAGTGCAGAAAAAACTGTCTGAAGCTCACATTACTTAAATTGCATGGGGAGATATGATGATCAAATATGGATTTAATATGTTCAAATATTTTAAATTCTTAATTTTATATAAAACATATAAACACATATTCAAATATTTTCCTAGCAAATGGCATAGGAAAAGCTGGTTTGGGAACAGATACCTTGGAAGTTAGTACTGATTTTATACAAGATTGGTTTGTTTTGTTATTTTGTTTGTTTTGATCTGTGCCCCACAGGGATAGAGAAGCATGAGTTTCTGAGGAAAAACAACTATTTCCAAGGCAGATGGACATTTTATTTGGTTGAACTTAATGTAATTTTTAACACAGTTTTGAGAGAGCTGAACTAAAGATACTGAGCACTATTAAAGCTGTTCTCAGTGAATAAGGTGAGTCAAATTAGTAAGACTTCTGATTTCAAAGCAATAATTAGTAGCAGACAGAGAAGGAAAACTCTGACTCCAAAAAACCTCCGCTGCCTTGCGGCATACCTCTTCAGGGGAAAGGCTAAGGGAGTAAACCCCGACAGAAAATCCGGAGCCGGAGTCCCTAAGGCGGTTTGACGTTGTAGTCAACACCGGCAACTCCTGCGGCGCACCTGAAGCCAAGCTGTATTGACTCCGTCTTTCCCTTGGATCCTTCAGCTGCGAAGAGAGGGGGGGTCTGCTGCATGGGCAACAGCAGACCCTCCATATCACCCTGCCCAGGCTCTGTAGCTTCAGCTTCACTGGAGGGGACACTCCAGCGTCATCGCAAGATGTCGATTCAACACGGGAGGAGACAGATACCGTGTCACTCCCGAGTCGGACTGCACAGCCATTCTCGGCGGTGCAGATAGACTCTTAAGAAGCTACACCATCGTCTCTCGAGACGGACGGCTGCCGACGACGACGACGAATTAGTAGCAGAGTCTCAGTGGATGAGGTTTATTCTCTTCCTCTCTATACTAGTTAGAGTGTGGTGGCGGTTTGGCTCCTTTGTACCACAGTTAAGCTTATATCTCTTGGAGAAAAGGTCAACAAGGAACATTTTCTAATGGAAATTAATCTTAATGTAGATAATTAAAACACATGTAACTTGGGTCTTAATATTTTATTAACATTCTATTTGTTTATTCTTAATTGTTTATTATTAGTTATTTGTGGGTTATAGTTTATTAATAATATTTTATTAATTATTTAGATGAGTACATTTCTGGGATATTGATTATGCTTTCTTGATGAAATAAAGGTGAAAAGGGGGTGTTTTAGTCCATTCAGGCTGCTGCAACAGAATACCATAGATTGGGTGGCTTATGCTCAACAGAAATCTATTGCTTCCATCTTTGAAGGCTGGGAAGTCCAAGATATGATGTCTGGTCAGGGTGGTTAAGAGCCAGCCATCTTTTCGCTATGTCCTCTCATGGCAGAAGGAGCCCCTGTGGTGTCATCTTATGACGTCACTAATCCCACTTATGTTGTCTTCATCCTCATGGCACCACCTTCAAATATAATAACATTAAGGATTAGGTTTAAACATATAAATTTAGTGGGGACACATTCAGTCTGTTGCAAAAATTAGATTAAAAAAAACTGCAGGCAGTAAGTATGGGTTAAAAGTTAATACAATTGCAGAATAGAAAGGAAGAAACCTATTTTTTTTAAAAAGACTTAGCTCTTTTAGATGACTACAAGATTAGTTAAGTAAAAAGTGAGTAGAAGGTGTGACTTGGTTACCAAAACTGCCAGGGTGACCTTGGGCTGCCCTGATGAATGCCTGGTTTCTAGAAAGCAGATTGGGACATAATCCTGTTGTGTCATGTGCTGGTGGGACTGTACCTGAAGGATTGTATTTGGTCCTAGATGCCAGATTTAAGATTGACTGACCCTCCACAATACATTCAGAGGAGAGCTTGAAATCAGGTTGCGTGGCTTTGTATGCTGTCGTTATCTATGTCATGTGATCATCCACCCATGACATTAGTGAAGGCTGGGCTGGACCTGCTGGCCCCTATGATCACACACCCTCCCACACACGCTCCTTCCTGCTGGTCATCCCAGACTCAGCCCCAGAAGAGCTGAACTAAGTTCATCAGATGGAGGAATTCCAGGCATGTTGTTGATGTTTCAAAAAGCAAGGCAGATAAATAGGTAGCTTCAAAGTCTTATTTATGAAAAATGTTCCATCCTAGAGAATGTGTGGTTTAGATCAAAAAAGATACAGGGAGGCCAGCAGGAAACCTCAGACACTTTGAGGACTGTTGCTTTCGTTCCCTATCGCTGCCTTCACACAGCATCTGAAGTATAGCAGCTTGCAGCAGCACCTGCTGCTAGCCCACAGTTGCCACTGGTGGGAAGTTGGAGCACAGCGTGGCTCAGTCAGACTCTGCATAGGGTCTCACAAGGCCAAAATCAAAGGATCGGAAGGGCCATGCTCCATTTTGATGGCTCTGGGAAAAAGTTGCTTCCAAACTCATTCAAATCGTCAGGTTTCAGTTCTTGCAGACAAATGGCCGAGGTCTCTGTCTCTTTGGTGGCTGTCAGCGGGAGCCTCTCATCACTCCGTAAGGATGCTTGTATTCTTTGTCACTTTGCCTCTCCCTTTGCCAAGATAGCAGCATCACATCCAGTCCCCATGTCCCACATCTTGGATCTCTCTTTTGCCTTGTCTCTCTGACCACAGCCAGAAAGAGTTCTCTGCATTTCAGAGCTAATGTGATTAGATTGGGTCTTCCAGAAAATCCAGGAAACTCCCTAATTTACAGTCTGTAACCGTCAATAACCTCTGCAGTTCCTTTTCCTATTTGACAGAACATATTCGCAGGTTCCAGAGGGGAGGGCATGGACATCTTACGGGGCTCCTTCTGCCATAACGTGGAGGGTGGGTCAGTCAGGCTCCAGTGGACAGAGGGGTGGGCAAGGCAGGTCTCCCTGCCAACGGGAAGGCCGAGGAGAACTGGGAAGAGGTCTGCAGAGGGTATCCTTTCACTGAGTCTCATGAAGGGTTTGGATGAGTGACTTTTGTGTCTCTTCCTGCCCTGAGGCTTGAGATGGTGAACTCTATGGACTAAGTTCTAAGTTCTGTGGATTTACATGCAAGGATACCAAATGCTACATTTAAAGTGGTCCTGAGTTTTTGTATTTTGACCCTGAAAAACTTGAAGTAAGGTTTATTTTGATAACTAATATACAGAATTCTTTGAATGGCCAATGTTTAGATATCTCTGCTATCCTCAATGTTAAAACAGTGTAATAGTGACAGGCGCTCTCAGCTTCATTCACCTAGACATGAAAAAATAATAATGATTAGCATGTATTGGGTGCTTATTGAATGCCTGGCATGATGCTAAGTATCTGAATGGCTTATCTTATTTAACCTTCACATCAATCCTGTGAAGTGTAAATATCAGTCTCACATTATATAGAAGAAGAACTAGAGGCACAGAGAAGTTAACACCACTTGCCTGAAGTCACACAGTAAGTGGCAGAGTCCACCATGTGACACTGAGCAGGCTGGACTTCACCCTCACACTAGGCAGCTTTCATGTCTTGGAAGATTAGATAATTTTACACAATTTTAATCATCATAGCATTTTACCAACGTTAAAAGGGGGCTCTTAATGGGCCTGGTTGTTTTTTATGCAGAAAGACAAAAGTACCCCCTAGGGGGAGGGATGGGGGGGGTCCCTGTTTGCCTTTGAATGGTGGAAAACAACCTTGAACCATTATTTGCTGGGCAGCTTTGAAGAGCACAGCTCTGCGCTTGGTGCTGTGTGGGATCCAGATGTGCAGAAGCGATAAATTCACACAAATAACTGATGAGCTCTTGAGGGAGGTCCAGTCGAGCAGGGTGGGATTTAGGGTTACACCCAGCTGGGAGTGGGGGAGTCTTCTGGCTTGTGTTGCAAGTCCATTAGCATTTGGCAAACTGTTTATACAACAAGAGAAACTTGTTAGACCTCATCAGTTGAAGAGTTGGGGCTAGGGAAGGATGTGGTTATTTATAAAACAGTCCTTTCGCGGATGTTTGGGTTTCTAAAGCATAATGAGATGCCCTTGCTCTCCTTTGGCACCAAGTGAGGGCTTTATTGACTGAGGTAAGTGTGAAATACAATTTACTTGGTATTTGAACTAACTTGGAAAACTTTAATCTTTTTCACTCAAAAAGAAAAGGCAGTTAGTTCCTCTTTGCTTATGCAGATAAATGTTTAAATGTTATTATAGGACTATAACCAATTATTTTTAACTTACTTTGTGAAAATGTTCAGCCATACAAAAAAAAACAGGGAAAATAACAGTGAGTACCATATTCACCACTTATGTTGTACAGCTAATATTTTACTTGCTTCATTACTTATCTATAATTTATTCATTATTTTAACTGTTCATTAATCCACCTTATTTTTTATGCATTTTAAAAGTGTGTCCCAGATACCGGTGGCCTTTCCTCCAAATACTGCAACATGCGTGTCATTGACTAATGTGCAGGGTATTTCTTTATGATTTTTTTCTCATAGGGAAATTTAGATACAAGGAAATATACATATCTTGTGTTGACATATGCATACATCTATGCAACCCCAAATCCCATCATGATACAGAATATTACTACCGTCCTTCCAGAAAGTTCTCTTATGCCCCTTCTCAGTAAATCTCTGCCTTATTCCTCGGAGAAACCACTGTTCTGATTTGTTCTATCATAGATTACTTTTTTGTTGTTGTTGCCTGTTCTAGAACTTCATGTAAGTGGAAACGTAGTTTATACTCTTGCTTCCCTTAATCACCATATTTTTGAGATCTATCCATTTGTGGTTTTTATCAGATTATTTCTTCTTATTGATGAATAGTATCCTTCCATGTTTGTTTATGCATTCTCCTATTGATAGATGCAAGTTTTTCTGGTTTTTGGCTGTTGTAAATATACTGTTGTGAACATTTTTATACAGTTGTTCTGCGGACATATGTTGTCATTGCTCTTGGGAAAATACCGAGGAGAGGAATCTCTGGGTTTACAGGGTAGGTGAATGTTTAATTTCAAAAGAAATTGCTAGTCCTTTTTCAAGAGAAAAAATAAGTGTGACAAGTTTTATTCCACATTCTCACCAACATTTGGTGGTGTTAATTTTTTTTAACATTAGCCATTTTGATGGGCAGATTTATAGATAGATAGACAGGCAGACAGACAGACAATAGAGCATATACATTTTATTTTCCAACTATGAATGGCTTTGGTGTTTGAAGAGTGTTGGAGCACTTTTAGAAATCAAAATTGAAGTTTCACTATTATGTTTATGTTTTTTAAACAATATTTTAGTGTAGATTTTTCCCCCCCGATATTTTATTAAAGTCAATTGCATGGCCAAGTTATCTCCTCAATGAGTATCCAATATGATCAGGTAGAACCACTTTATTACATACCCACCAGATAAGCCATGATGGGTTTTGTCATGCACATGTGTGTGTCTAGGTGGAGAAGGAAGGGGAGAGAAAGAAAAAATAAAAGTACCCCTTTCGGAGGCTAATATTTGCGTACTGCTGATGTACCACCAGAGATTATAATAGAACTGTTTCCACAACTGTTCTCCTCCATAAAGAAAACCAAAATGTATATGCCATTTGGAAGGTGCAAGAGTCATACACTCAAAAAAGTGCCAGAATCTCTTAATGACTTAGCAACTTCTACAAGTTACTTGGGACAGTTCATTAACCATTTTGTGTCATTGGTGTATTGAGTTAATTCCTGAAAGTATTCTAATAGCCTTTTAAAAAGCTAGGATAGCCCTGGTGTGGCTCAGTGCATTGAGTGCCGACCTGCGAACCAAAAGGTCACTGGTTCAATCCTGGTCAGGGCACATGCCAAGGTTGCGGGCCAAGTCCCCAGTTGTGGAGCTGGGTGCAAGAGGCAAACAATCAATGGTTCTGTCCCTCTTTTTCTCCCTCCCCTCTCCTCTATAAATATAAAAAATAAAAGTTTTTTTTTTTAAGTTATAAAAAGTCAGGATAAAGTTCTAAACATATTTAACAAAATTCAGATCTGCATTGAGTTCTTTGAGATTTACGAAGCTCCCCTAAAGACTGGGTATATACCATTTGGAAATTTAGACAAGATATGTGTTGTTTCCTTATTTCCTCTGCTTGTGCCATCAACCTACTGCCTATTCACAGATTTTAGCGATAAGAGTATTATTTGAGCAGCAGGCAGTACCTATTGTAAAAGAAAAGTTGATACCAGAGCATTTCTGATCTTATCAGAGGTGCTGTTTCAGCTGGAGTCTATGTGAGGTGCTGGTGGGGAAAGAACGGATTTATTAGACACAGGGTTTCCCCAGGGAGACAGTTGCCAGGCTCATTGTCCCTGAAGGTGGCTGCCCTCTAATTCTCATGCTGAGCCCCTAGCAGCAGTGAGGAGTGTGGGGAGGGACCGAGACCACACGTATGGCAGTGGTGTGTCCTTGCTGCTGTGTGGTGATCACAGGCAGCCTGGCGGGTGAGCTGTGCCCAGGCTGTTGTCCGACTCAGTCCACTCTGCTCTCCCGCTCAGAGGCCCAGCCTGTGCTGCCCCACAAGTGGCTTTAGGAGGGCAGGGCGGCCCGGTGTTGCTAACTCATTATTTCTGAGTTTCCAGGTGACCCTTAAAATTAAGTACTTGGCATTTTGAGTGAATATGCCTGTCCATGTGCCTGTTTCATGGAACTGAGCAGTTTCAGAGACTCACATCTGGGATGGGGAAGAAGTGGGCGCTCGAGTCAAAGTCCTTTCTTTTCTGTTGTTTCTTCTCTCATGTAGCCCTTTCTCACTTTTATTCTATTTCAGAGCAGCCTGCTTTTTAGAAATGGTTCGGGCAAAGAGCAGGGACACCTGTGTACAGTTTCCCTGCTGTATGTACTGTTGCCCTTCTAGTGGAGGTACTTCTCCCAAGCCCTCTACCTAACTTCTTTGATAGAATTAATGGCATTAACAGCCCTTCTATTATTTATATTAAAACAGATTTTATAAAATGAGAGGGTTTTTTTCAAACATAGAATCTTTTATTGTTCCATGCTCATGAGATACATCTGTTCAGTCTGATTCCTGAAGGCAGAAAGTCAGAGCCCTACGTTTATTTGGTGCTTCACGTGACAAAGAGTCATCCTCTGGGAACTACTGGTCACTCTTATTGTGTTCATATATTTTGATATTAAGAAAATCTGTCCTTATTTCAAGCCAGGAAAACAGAATAGCATTAGATAAATGCAAGTCTGTTATTCCAAATATTGTAATACAGAGGGCAATATCTGCTTCTTAAGGATGGCATAAAAGAAATTACTTGTGTTTAATGTCACTTGATTCTTTAAAAGATTCATGTCTAAGCAGAAGTTGGAGTTGACTGGTTTCTAGATGCCTCCTTCAGGACAAGGTTTTCCACTTTTTTCCTACGGATCAGTCTTTCTCTTTGTTCCTCGCCGTCTGCTGCACATGTATCTGGATGTGTGAAAAAGCATATGGGAAGGGGATAGAAAAGCGAATGCATTCAGCCGGGAAGGGTGGAGGACACAGTGTCTGCAGTCAGGTCAAGTTGACAGCCATCTGCTGGAACACAGGGAGCCCTTTTCAAAAGTGGCTTTGCGCTCCAGGCTCTGTGTGCAGAACCCCCTCCCTCCATGGATTGTCCAAATGTTACCAGTATGGCCCCTTCCTAAACACTTCACTGGACACAGGCATATACTCTGTGCACAGTTGTATGGATGCATTTTTTTTCCTTTACTGTAAACCTAAAGACTGCCTAGTGAAATTAAACTCAGGAAGCAATCCTTTAGCTCCCTCACCTCTTAGCAGAGCAAACTGTTAAAACTGGCTTTTAACTCACACTTTGTATTTTCTTTAGAATTGATTCTTATGCTGTAATTTGGGTTTTTGATTGGAGTTAACATTGATAAAAGGCTCCTATCGTGTATTTTCCCTGTTACTGTTTGAAATAGTATTTTTTTAAAACCATTTTGAATCTCATTTCCCTCTTCAAATTTAAAAATAAAATCATTGTCTATAATGATGTTTCTTTCAGTGTCCTGATGGAAATCTATTAGATGTCACATTAAATATTAAACTTACACATTCCAAATCAATACATGTTAAAGTACTACATAAATGCTAAGTAAACAGGAGAAAGGAGTATTGTTTATGTGCACTCATTAGATAACATTTTGTTAATTAGGTGGGACTATTCCCTACTCATATCTTCCCATTTCTAATTTATAATCCTTAAGATGTTTACAGGAGAGAGTGGACTGGCAAGATGCGAAGTTAGACAGTTTCTGACCATACCTTCCTGTCAGCTGCTTTATGGCTGATGAGCCATTCTTTATCTATCCATCCATCCATCCATCCATCCATGTACCCACCTATCCACCTACTGATCCATCCAACAAAGAGTCTGCTTTTTTCATCTTTCACCCCTAAAATGTTGATATTATTATCTTAAATTTGTATGATTCATTATAGATTTTCAAGTGCTTTCAGATCCATCATCTGTTTTGCTCTTCTTAATCCTGAGAGGTATTCAGAAGAAATCCTTTTTATATGTGAAAAAGCTGTGGCTTGAAATCATGTGCTGGTGTGGCGTGTAGGTGGTGACCCCACACACACTCCCGTCTCCTCTGTCCTTTAGCGTGTCTCTCTCGGCAGGTCCAGGCAGTCACACTCACCGTCTCGGTCATGATTTCCACATAGGGACTCCAATCAGAGCGCCCAGTTCCTGTGCCACCGTCATGCGTCCCACCAAGCATGACGCACATGCTTATCCATCACTTCTCCTGGTTCCAAGTTATGGGATTCCAAAGATGTTTAAGACCCAACCCGTACTTTTCAGGAACTCAAGCTCCTATGGAGAAAACAAGAAGTGCTATCCAACAAAATGTGCTGGGGTGCAGAGGAGGGAATGACTAACTAGGCAGGGAGGGAGGCTTCACAGGGGAGTGGCTTTTGAGCTGGGGTTTGAAGGCTATGAATCATGTGGAAATGGAAAGGAAGGCACTCTCTGGACCACACCTCCAACCCTGGGAGTTGTAGCCGTTGGAGGAACAAGAGAATAAGAACATCTCCCACAGCCAAGCCTCCTGAGTTTCCCTACAAAGCATTTGAGAAAGAGCTCTCTTAATTTTTTTTTTTTTTTTTGCGAAGGGGAGTGCAAAATTATCAGTGGAGTTGCTGAGCTTGCTAATAAACGCATGTCTCAGACCATAGGGGTATAATGAGTAGTGGGTGTTAGTCTAAGTCTGTGAAGCAGTTGCCATGCCTGATCTATCTTCCTCTCCCAAATTACTGTAAATCCTCTTTTCCCATTTATTCGGCTTGGTTGGTTAATCTTCAACCAGATGTTTCAACATCAAAGGGTCTGGCTTTTCCAGCATAACCTTCCTCCACCCCAGCCTCCTCTGCTAATCTCACATCATTCATTTAGAACACTGTTAGTCCTCTTTGTGACTGATCTCCTTTACTTTCTTTCCTCGTTCTTGCTTTTCAGTTGGGTTACTGGCAAGTGTCCACATCACATCTACTAAAAGGGTACAGAAGAGAGTTCAGCCTCTGTAAAGTCCATTTCAGCAGCAGAAGAAAGAGACTTTGAAAACTGTTGAAAATAACCACTTACTGTATACCCAATCTCTTCACCAGTGTGTGTGTGTTCTGTGTTGAATGTGCAGTGTTTATCTCTCCAGGTACAAAAAGTGCCTTCAAGATAAGGAAGCTGATACTAATTAATGTAGTGATGGGGAAAAGGCCCCTCCAGTGACCTTCATGGAAGTGGTGGTAGAGACATCTCAGGTGGGGAGTAGCTTCTTGGCAATCAGGAATGGATGGGAGGTTCCTTCAATTCTCTTGCCTTTGCAGGAATTGAAAGGGAAGGGGCAGTGTTGTAGCATGAACCTGGGTTTACATGCCATTCACTCATTCATGGGTGATTTTACCCCTCTTACTATTTGTTGGGCAGTATAAAATAGACCCATGAGCTCCACCCGTCAGGAATTTACAGTGTCACGGATACAGTTACCTACTGCTCTAGCTGGAAACATGTACTTAGGCTGCTGTAGAACACCTGTCTGTAGTGTGACTATGTGCATAAAGTCTTGTCCTACGCCTTCCGTGGCACCAGCCAGGGCCCCTTCTGTGTGGTTCTGATTACATGTCATTTTCCTAGACAACGCTTAAGTGACTTCCTAGCTTGCTGTGAAACACTAGTGCACAATTGTCATAAAAAAATTAAAAAATAATCGTATCTAAAATTCATGTAGATGATTTAAAGTTGGAAGCCTGATGCCAAACTTCTTAGAAAAACTAAGGTTTATGGATAAAGCAAAGAAAACAGTTCTGTTACTCTAGAGAAAAGGTCAATAAAACCAAAAAATGTTATAAAATGAAATGTAATATAATGAAAGTAGTACTTGATAACTTGCCTGGTCTTCCTATTAAATACTCTGGGTGTGGGGCCACCCCGCAGAAAGCCAGCTGGTCTTGCTCTTCTAATCACAGCCCCCAAACTTCAGCATGCATACAGACCGCTCACAGATTCTGGATCAGTGGGCCTGGTGTGGCCCCTCAGATGCTGCAGCTCTTACCATGCTGTTGGTCGGTGGACCACAGTTTCAAGTGCGGCTCCCCGCTGCGCGTGGGAGGCAGAGGGACACTGCCCCAGGAATCTGCCCATCGGATCTGGCTGCTAGCATGCACCCCATGCTGCACTGACACCGCTCCTGCCAACAGGTAAAGGGCCGCTACTTTCTCCTGTGATTTTTAACTTCTCAGCTTAAGAAAGCTACCTCAAGAATTTATTCTCAATGGGGGGAAAATGGGGCAACTGTAATAGAACAACAATAATAAAAAAAAAAAGAATTTATTCTCACCTTAGTCAAAGCCTAGCTTTAAGAGTGACTGGTTTAGTACCTTGAAGTGTTGTTGTGGAAGGGATATTGCGTGTCTTTCTAGGAATGTGTTCACTTGGTTACACATTCATAAAATTTTTAAACTCTTCAGAGCTCTTAGTAGTTCTCATTGTGGACTTTGGTTCAATTATCTTTAATCTCCCCATGGGCCACCTCCTATCACACTGCATGCATTTCTAACCCCAAAAATGATTTCAGGAAACAACAGAAATACTGATAGTGCCCTGGTTGCAGTTTGCACTTGATGTTAAACCTCTCTTTTATACTGTTTCTTTTTAAGTGGAATGTGACTATTCTAAACTATGAAGCGTGCACATTTTTTAATCAGGTTTATGTTAGTGCAGTTTTTAGTATTGTGCAAATGGCATCTTGAATAAGTCATTTATTGCCTGCTCTTCAGGGCTTGCTTAAAGAAATAACAATGACTATTATTACTCAGAGATTTAGAGTTCCTGATTTTTTTTTTTCATATATTTTTTTAGGGAGGAATGAGTTGCCATATTCGAAAGATGTGGTTTTTCAAACTCAGACATACACAGCAGTATGGTGGTTACCAGAGGGGAATGAAGAGGGTAAAGGGGGTCAAATAAATGGTGACAGAAGGAGACCAGGCTTGGGGTGGTGAACACACAATGCAACATACAGATGATGGTATCGTATTGTAGAATTGTATACCTGAAACTTATATACCATTATTGAACAGTATTACCCCAATAAATTAAATTTAAAAAACTTTAGCCCTGGCTGGTGTGGCTCAGTGGACTGAGAGCAGGCCTGTGAACTGAAAGGTCGCTAGTTTGATTCCCAGTCAGGGCACATGCCTGGGTTTGGGCCAGGTCCTCAGTTGGGGCCTGTGAGAGGCAATTAATTGATGTTTCTCTCACACATCAACTTTTCTCTCTTTTCCTTTTTCCTTCCCTTACCCTCTGAAGATAAATAAATCTTTTTAAAATTTTTAAGAAAAAAAAAACTTTAAAGGAATAAATATTAATGTATATAAAAAGATTTTTAAAAATAAAGATACACAATCATTAAGACATTTTTTAAAAAATCACTTTTGCACCACACCCAGATTAACAGTGGCAAACTTGGCCCCGAGCTGCCTTTTCAGCCCTGTCCCTGCGTGGAAGGTGGGTCAGGCTCCGCTGAGGCAGCAGAATTCCTGAGTGACTTTTTTGTAATTTATCTCCCCAGCGATTCCTGGCTGCCTGCAGCGTTCAGAGGACCTTCGGGGAACCAGTAGAACAATGATCAGTGTGAGCTCTTGTCTTTCTAATTCACAGGAGTTTTTATTTTTGTTTTGTGGCTTTTAAAAAAGCTTTTGTTTATTTTTAGAGCGGGGGTGGGGAGGGAGGTAGAAAAAGAGGGAGAGAAACGTGATTGGTTGCCTGTCACAGGTGCTACAACCAGGTACCTAACTTGCAAGCAAGGCACATTCCCTGACTGGGAATTGAACCAGAGACCTTTCGCTTTGCAGGATGATGCCCAGCCAGCTAAGCCATACTGTTTTGTGTTTTTAAATGAATGAAATGGAATTGAGTCCCCTAGTCTCTTGCCTCTTGAAATGTTCATCTCCTAGTATTCGGAAGAGGCACCACTCACCAGGTATGAGCCAGGGCACCCAGGCGTGGGCTCGATCCCCAGCTGGGCCATGGCTCATTCATACTGTATACTTTAGGCAGTCTGGAGCTCGTGGAGAGACTTTGAGGGAGAGGAGGTAGAGAAAAGGCATCCTCTCATCCTGACGCACAGCGTTTAACTTTTAGTTTGAGATGTTCAGTCAGCATGTCCCTGCCTGTGACTCCATCTCTTCAAGTCTTAAGGCCTCTTCCACCATAAAGACATACCTCTTGGCTCCATAGCCCCTCAAACTATCCATTTCTTCCATGCCGTTGTCAGAAAAGCTGCTGTCCACACTCAGTCCTCCACTCACCACACCCCCAACCCCCAGTTCACCCCTTAATGCTCTGCTTTCTCTCCCCTTTGACAGTGGTACCTCCATTTCCATGACATGCTGTTCCAGCTTTTGTGGCAATAGCAGATCTTGGCTTGGCTCCACCTGCTAGGACTGCCCTTTCTAAGTCTTCTTTGGGTCCCTCCTCTACTTCACTTCCCCCCAAGAGGAAGTTGTGACCTAGGGTTCCATACCTGAACCACCACCACCACCCCTGCCCCCGAGCATCCTCTCTCCACTGGGCCCTCAGTTTCTAGCTATTTTCTTAATGGACTCCCAGATCTCATCCTCGGTTTAGAACTCCTTTCTGAACACCAGCCTGTGCTTCTGCAGCTGTTTGTTGGGTGTCTCTTACCTGTGGGAGTCCAGCACTCTCACTTTTCCATGCTTTTGCATGAGCTGCTTCTCCTGCCTAGTATTCTTCGGCCCGACTAACTCATTTCACTCTTCCTAAAGCATGGTCCCTCCATTTCCCCCAGGTCTGTGTGCATATATTTGCTGTTTATCCAACAAATACTTTTTGAGTGCTTCAGTGTTCCAGGCACTACTCTAGCTTCTGAGGGTACAGCAGAAAACTTGGTCCAGACACTCACTGCCCTGGGTTGAGAGGTTGTGTGTACTTGTCCATAATCCCTCTGTCTCTCACTGCATGGGTCCCCAGACAGTGTTTGCTGAGAGCAAATTCGAGCGTGCCACTTTCTTCCTTCTCTCTTCTGCCTCCTCTGCTATGTGTCTTCCCTCCCTCTCTCTCAGGAGCAAACACAGGAAATAGAACTTCATAATTACGAGACCAGCCAGATAAAATTTCATCACCATTTCTGGTTTCTACATCTAGTTCCTTGAAGTTTGGGGTGTGTGTGATGTAAAGTGTGAGTTGAATGCTTTCTTTGTTTGATGAATTTGCTCAGCTGTGGCTAACAACGCAAGTTCCACTCTGCAGTGTCCTTTGTCTAGAGCTGAAGAACTCAGTTCTTTGAAAAGTCACTGGGAGAAAGGCGTATTCTGCTTGTATCTTATTTTAGATGCTCCCTGTGTCTATGAACACCAAAGCATGTTGTTGGGGACAAACACAAGGTTTTAAAATGTTGGCATCTTGTCATACCATCACCCCTTTCTCCTGAAACAAAGCAACCCGAAGCTAGACCATTTATTTGGGGGCTAGTACTGGTCCAGTTGCCGGATGAAATACAGGCCATTCAGTGTGATAACATTTCAGATAACCCATGAATATATTTTTAGTGTAAGTGCCCAAATATTTCACGGGACATAATTATACTTACAAATTATTTACTGTTCCTCTGAAATTCAAATGTCACTGGCATTGCACATTTTTATTCGCTAAATCTGGCAATCCTTACTATGGCAGAAGGCAGTTGTTGGGGTGCACTATTGTTAGCTCACATTTTTGCTCATGGTGATGGGTCAGAAGAATACCCCTATTTGGTGAAAGCTGCTTCCTTTGCCAACTTTAGTTTTGGCCTTACTTTGAGAAGGTTTCTCAGCCCCAAACTGGAGGAACAGTGAGGAGAAGGCACAGTCTCTTCTTCATGGCACCTCCCTCAGTCTGGAGGTGCGACGCCAGGTGTTATAATGCTGCATGGTTGCAAAGATGAGATGCCTGTTATTGATGTGGAAGTTGTCTGATGTGGAAATATATTCAGTTTAGTTCAGCAATAATTTCTTAAGGATTCCATTTGTAATGTAGAGTGTGGGAAACTTTCTACCTCCTAGTTTTGGGAGGAACA
Organism: Furipterus horrens; assembly: GCF_987537825.1. Lineage (NCBI taxonomy): Eukaryota > Metazoa > Chordata > Mammalia > Chiroptera > Furipteridae > Furipterus > Furipterus horrens. The sequence continues at coordinate 141,841,115 of NW_028327172.1, read as the reverse complement.
AAAATATTCCCAATGAGACTCAACCCTTTGTGGACATTATAATCACCTGGGAGTATTGTAAAGCCACACTGATGCTTAGTACATACCCCAGAGATTCTGATCCAGGGGTCTGGTGGGGCCTGAACATGCCTGACTTTTCCAGAGCTCTCCCTCTGACTCCGGTATTCAGCCAACGTTGAGACTGGCTGAGTTTCAGCGTCATGGATTGACTTGAAGTATGTATTCTCTGAGTGCCAGTGTGGAGGAGGAATGGTGAGTGACAGAATATCTGCTTATAAGCACATGCAGGTTTAATTCTAGGCCATGAACACAGGTGGGGCTTCCAGGCTCCTTCAGGAGTAGCCCACATGATCAGAAGCCTATGTGTGTGCCGACCGCATTTTAAAAATCATTGGTAAGTGGGACTGGTGAGGGTCAGACCTGGCATACTGGAATGCCCCAAATTGAAGTAGAAATTTTATGGGAGCAGCATTCATACTTATTTTCCACTTGTCATTAATTTTTACTGCTGTGTCGTTGGTTGGTGTGACTGTAGTGGTATTAACCTGGGATAGTTAAAATGATAAGTGCGAAACTGAACATAATTAAGTGTTAAATACTGACTGATAGAAGCCTGTCGCAGTGACACTTGCTAACAGTTGTACAACAAATGGTAGCACCAGGCTACTGATTAGACCTCTTCCAATGTGTGCCACCTCATCCTGCCGCTGAAGCTCATGAGGGGCGACTCCCAGGGGGAGTGAACTGGTTTGGGGTACAGATCACCTAAGGTGTGTAGCCCCAAGTCAGGGTGTCTCAAAGTGTCTTCAGAGCCTCCTTCATCTACACCCTGGGACACAACTTAAATATGCAGATCCCTGGGTGATATATCAAGCTAGGGGCTCAGGAACTCTGAACATGGGCCTATGAATGCAATAACTAACCTGGGGATTTCTATGCTGGGGTCATGGGGTTACTCTGAGAAGCATTTCAACAGTGGCAGGCTCTGAGGTCCAGACTGGGGTAGAGGCCGGCCTTCTTGATCACTTTTATTTTATTTTTATGGACCCCCTTTGCTTGGGCAGTGAAGTCTGCCCTCTTTGTCTTTGCAGAAGGGTCCCTCTAACCCTGTGAGGTGTCCGAGGACAGCAGGGGTGTCCACAGAAGTTCCTGGTCTCTTTTAGGTTCTCCCCAGCTCTGCCTAGTGGCTGATGACTTGGGCACAGCTTGTCTTTCTGCTCTGATGCGGTGGTGTCACGTGTTTCCCTCTTTGATACTTTGTTCCTATTGCTTTGAAGGCACATTGATTAAAAAAAAAAAAAAAAAACTGAGCAGAGTCTTCCATATTTAACTCATAGGTAATTCCATGTATTTATCATAAATCTTCATTAATGCATAGTCAAGCTAAAAACAGAACAGTGGCTATTGCTAGCCATTGTAAAACAAATACAAAAACGGAACTCTTGAGTAACGTTTTTTAAATCTATCTTGGGAAGCCTCTTTATTTTTTGCTAATATGGATTTTATGGTGATTTTTTTCCTACTGCTAATGAAAGAGGGTTTTTTTTCCTACTGCTAATGAAAGTGCTGGTTATTTCCCCCGTTTCCCAAAGGCCTTTGATGTATTTAAATGAAAGGTGCTCTTTGAGTACCCTGTTCAGTTGAAGCCACCAAAAAGGGATCCAGTGATGCGAACTACGGTTTATAAGAACACCAGAAAAAATTGTGGTTCTAGTATGAAACTACAGATAAAATATCAGTTGCTCACATTTCTTCCTCAGGAATTTCATCCAAATATTTTTACTCAGGCTCCTTGAATCACAGACCTGATTTTTTTTTTTTTTTGTATAGAGGCTGCAACAAGTGATCTCACCAGGGGAAATGTAGCTTATCAGATAACTGAGCTATCATTAAAGATGAAAATTAAGTTTATTACCAGTCAGCATTTACTGTGTTAAGCATATTACATGTAACTTTTCACTTTAAACACTAACAGAAGTCTACACTGCCCCTCTCTTTGCTCGCAGAGCCCTGGTCTTGTTTCTGGGCCGGGGTAGGTGGGCTCAGCCGTGGGCTAGAGATGCTCGCTTCAGGACCCCCAGTGGGGGAACAAGGTGAGAGCATGTCCTCTGCTAGAAGCTGCTGGGAAGCTTTCGCTCCCTGACAGGTGGCAGGAGGAGCTGGGCCACCCCTTCTCCCTTCCTTTCTGCTTGGACACCGTTGTGATGATCATGCTCCAGCTAGGAGACTTTTGACTAGGAAGTGACAAAAAGCCAGCATGCTGAGGATGGTGCAATGAACCCCTGGAAAGAATTCCTTATTTTCACCCCCACCACCGAGCCCCTGAGCCGGGCCGGCAACTGCTGACTCCAGACTTCTTGTTCTCTGTTTAAGACATTGCTAGCCAGGTTTTCTATGTCTTGCAGCCAAAAACGTCCTTAACTGCTGCTGCTGTGTTATCCCACCCAGCCTTTCCCAGGAGAGAAGGGAGACTAACAGTTGTCAAGCAACTTTCCCAGGGTTGCCTGACAAACAGGCAGAGCTGGTACTCAAATATCCTTCTAGCTCCTCCAATCCCCCACCCTTTGTACTTAACCACTAATGAGTGCCTTTCCTCCAAGATACGGCTTTGAACCTTTACAAAGATAGATATACTTGGAGCAAACCTGACCATAAATCTGGATGTTCCCAAAGTACTTGTGGTAGCTTCCAGGAAATTTATTCTGGAACCCAAACCCTCTCCTGTCCAGGGATATGTCTTCAACTTAACTGAATAGTGAATATTCTGCTACCACACTGAGCTAGTCTGCTCCGGCTGCTATAACAAAATCCTATACACTGAATGGCTTAAACAACAGGAATTCACCTCTCACAGCTCTGGAGCCTGGAAGTCCAAAAGCCAGGGACTGGCTGATTCTGCTTGTAAATACAGTAGTCTTCTCTCTGTGCCCTCACATGGGAGGGGGCAGGTAGTGAGGTGGAGACAGAAATCTATGTCTCTCTTCTTTTTCTTAGGAAACCACCTATCCTATTGGATTAAGACCCCACCCTTAAGACCTTATTTAACATTTAATCACCTCTTAAAAGCCCGACTTCCAAATACAGTCACCTTGGAGGTTAGGGCTTCAACATATACTGTATTTCCATATTTTTCACTCCATAAGACACACTCCCCCCCACAAAAAAAGTGTGGAGAAATATCTATGCATCTCCTGGAGTGAATATTGCATCACAGACCGTGATGTGTCTTATCTGACCTGTCAGCGGTGGCGACAGCTGTTAGAAGAGGAAGTGGTGGGCCCATGCTTAAATGTCCCACTTTACTGCTGAATCTCAGGGCATCTGGTCAGTTGCCATCTGCCTCTGCCCATCACCCGGGACCTGGGAGAGTGCAGAGAACCGCCTGACACTCCCAGCTACAACCACTGACCTGTTGAATCAGCTGAGGCTAATAATGGGTGTGAGGCACAGGGCCAATTGCCAATTGTCTTTGACACTGGGCGGGGTCCAGGTCAGTAGAACCGCCTCCAATCACCAGTCACTGTGTCTTAAGCTCTGCCAATTACAAGAGGCAGATGGGTAGAGCTGAAGTAACATGTTCTTGGCTGGCTCCATTAGATGCTACAGCTGTCTCATCTACCTCCATACTGTTTCCAGTGCACACCAGATTTCTGTGTGAGGAGGCCATCAGTAACTGGGTGAGCAGCCACAAATGCTGAAGTTTGTAGTATATAAAGGTAGTTATGGTGGGGTCACTGTTCTAGTAGTAACACAGGCACTGAGGGGATTAAGGGGTGTCACTAGCTGTAACAGGCACTGGGGGTAGTCTGCCAGCACCTGTAACTAGGATAGTGATACTCTCAGTCTCTGTTGCAACTAGTGATACCTCTTAACTCCCTCAATGCCTGTTATTAAAGGCCCCCATAAATTCTGACACTAGCAATGCTAAGTTCTTGGGGTTCCCAGAAAACTAGAAGAGTACTTGAACCTTAAAGTCTCTCATTTTTAATGACAGTGATGATGGTTCTTAATATTGCTGTTGACTGCTGTTCACTTTACATGGTTGAAATATTATTCTGTTATATTTTACTAAATATTTTAGTACACCATTTGGTTTAGATTTTTTTTTTTTTTTCCTCCTCTAAACCTAGGTGCGTCTATGGTCAGGTGCATCTTATAGTGCGAAAAATAGGGTAAATACTTTTCTGGGGGGACACAATTCAGTCTATAGCACACACCCATGGAATGACCTGGGAGAAACAAAACCTGCAAGAATTCTAGCCAAACCCACTGCTGGCAGGTTGTCTCCGAGTTATGGTCCCGGCACCCAGACCCAGACCTATACTGCGCAGCCTGGTCACCCCTCAGTGACCCCTCTCCTCAGATTGCTCAGTGCTGACTTGGGAACCCCAAGATTTCTGCTCTCAGGGTAGTTGATCTGAGGGGGTTAAAAATGGTATCTTCTCAAAGAAAAATGAGGGGGAGGTTTTATTTCTGGCATTAATTTCCCACCTTGCGTACTAGGCATGGACCTGTAGAGGAATCAGACTAAGCATGTCCCCAGGGGACACACAAGATCTGTGCAGAGATCCTGGGCACAGCTCAAACACACACAATGGAGTGAGAAAGGAGATGTGATTCTGTTTGTTTCCGCCACATTTGGAAAATTCAGCCCTGAACAGTGACCCCCAAATCCTTGAATTTGAGAGCTGCTTTCTTTCTTTTTCTTTTTTTATTAAATTTGTTTGAATGACGTTGGTTAATAAGATCATCTAGGTTTCAAGCATCCATTTCTGTGATACAAGCTCTGTATGTTGCACTGGGTGCCCACCACCTAAAGTCAAACCATCTTCCAACACCATATATCACACTACCTGACTTCAGATTATACTACAGAACCTATTTCTTATCAAACCAGTACTTCCAAAGTACAAAGCAAGCGGAGCAGTTCATAGGTACCCTCCTACATAACCATTCCATGCATAGTATCATCGAGTGGGGAAAATAAGTTGGTCCTGTGAGTATTCTATCACCTTACATTTAATTGGCATGTATTGACTAAAGCCATATTTCCGTAGAGCTGAAAATTATGGGTGGGCAGGGGAAGTATTTTCTTCACTCTAATGGACAGTATTCCCTTGATTTGGTCAGAGTCTGCCCCATCAGAGGCCCATACTGATTATAAAACATACCTCCATTTCAGAAATGGTAAAATGGAGTAGAAAAGCTACCTCTTCAAATCAAAGAAATACATGTGACTTGGGTTTTTTCAGGCCACAGAAGGTGTTTCTGCACATGGCTTTGCACTATCGCAGACTCCAAAGCCCCCATGTGCCTGGCAACCACTGATCTTTGAGTGTCAGGTCGGAGTTTTCTCCCTCTTGCATGTGGAGGACAAACCTATTTTACTGCTTAAACTGCCCTATTTGGTCCTTCTTTTCTTTCTGTTTTGGGAGTTGGTAGTTGGGTCTTTCTCAGTTTGTCTTGCCTCAGAAGGGACATACACAAAACACCAATGACACCAGTCAACCTGGGAATAACAGAGGGACCCCAGATGGTGGCCTCACATCCTGGTTTCCCTCTCTCAACTCTGTTTTTGAGGGTACCATGCTCTGAAGAACATCCTCTTCATTATTACCCTCTCTTTCCTCTGAATGCTGTATTGTTGGCTTGTGAATAAATCAAAGGTTTCACGGTTGTCAGTCATAGGACATCTGACACCAGACACTGTATCAAGCTCCCGATTGTTAAGTAAAAGGATCTGAGAGCAGTTGCAGAGATTAAAACAATTTTTGTCTCTCATCAGTCCAGGTAAATAAAGCTTAAAAAAGTCAGAAACTTGAGTCTTGGTAGGAGGCAGAAATGAGCCTAGCACTTATTATTAGTCTTAGGAGTTTATTCCTATGTCTTCTTTCACTTTTTTTAAATATATTTTTTAAGACTTTATTTATTTATTTTTAGAGAGAGGGGAAACGGGGAAGAAACAGAGGGAGAGAAACACTGATGGGTTGCCTCTTAAATCTGCCCCAACCAGGGACCAAACACTCAGCCCAGGCCTGTGCCCTGACCAGGAATCGAACCAGAGACCTTTCGCTTTACAAGACGACGTCCAACCAACTGAGCCACATGGGTCAGGGCCCTCCTTCACTTTATATTTGTACACACTGTTTGCTTTTGTTAAGAAGTTCACACACGAAGAATATGTTCTGGAGTCCCTGGCACAAATGAAAAACAGATCTCTAGTCACTTTCAGGCTATGAATCAAACAAGTTTAGCATTTTAATTTTTCAAATATCAATATTGTTGCTAGATATACATCTTGTAAATATTTAATTGCTGTTTAAAATTTAATCTCTTTTGTCCCACGTTTTGTTTTTCTGTGTGAAAATCCTGATGAGGTGCTTTAGGATCATGACTTTTTCTTTATTGCCATTTTAGCAACAAAACCTTTTCATTAAGCAAATAGGTTTTTAAAGCAGCATTTTTTTAGTCTTAAGTTTATTATTTTTAAAGTTGAGCTATAGTTGACGTGTAACATAGTATTAGTGTTAAGCATATAACATAATGATTTGATACTATGGAATGATCACAATGAGTCTAATTAAAATCCATCACCCCACAGTTACATTTTTCTTTTTTTCTTGTGATAAGAACTTTTAAGGTCTATTCCCTTGGCAACTTTCAAATACAGGGTGAGGCAAACGTAGGTTTACATTGAGTATGCGAATCAGTTTATTCTTGTTTTATTTACTCTTTATTGTATTATTTTTCATATGAACAGCTGTAAACCTACTTTGTCCCACCCTGTACACAATGCAGTATTATTAACTATAGTTACCATGCTGTGTATTACATCCCATGACTTACTTTGTAGCTGGAAGTTTGTGCCTTTGGACCACCTTCACCTGCTTCACTCCCCCTCACCTCCACCCCCAATTCTGCTTATTATTATTTCAATTTATGTCATTTTCTCCTTATAAAGCAAATGAGAGCACTGTTAGTGACGTACCACGTTTGTGCATGTTTATTTCTCATCACAGTGTAAGAGATGAAACTTGTGTTTTTGTGTGTATATCCTGAATCAGATTTTATAGAATCCTTGCTATACCTTGTAACGCACTTTGGGGAGCTGTTTCCTGGGCAGTGGGTTATGAATCATATGGCCTTCTCAGAGCAGTTCTGTGGCAGAAAGTGTATTCAGGCATCTCATTCAGAAATGTTTTGGAAGCACAAGATGATGTGGTAGAAATGGCTTTGCACCTGCATTAAGACCAGGGTTTCATAGTTCGGAGTAGGTGCCACCTTCCAGAAAATCTCCTTGCTTTAACCCAAGGTCCCCCAGATGTATCAGTGTACCCGTTTCCTTCAGCGCCAATAGCTAGTGGTGTCCTGTGAACATAGTTTGGCAAACACCATTTTTGAGGACTTGAGAGTTTACTTTTGTTTGGCCTCTTTAAATAGATCTTGGCTGTTCTTTGAATGCACTGTTGCACTCAGTTAATTTTCATTAGCTATTCCAGTAGATTATAAACAAAAGTAAAGTTAATAATGTTAATAGTTAACCACCAAATGTTCATTCATTGGAATTTTTAAAAATCACTTACTTAAGGTTTCAGAGATGCTGGCTCCAGACCTCCTGCCTCCCAGACAGTGTTGATGAGGAGCTATTTTCCAGGCAGTAAATGACATGATCGTGTCTCCTTTTTGATCACAAACCCAAGTTCTAAAATCCAACATTAGAGGATATTTTCCATTTTTCTAGTGCTGTATTTCTCATTAAAAAGGGAGAGGGACTATAGGAAAAGTCTTAACTGCAGTTAAACCAAAAGCTTAGTCTTGCCGAGGCCAGAAGGATGCATCTGTGACACCTGCATCTGTGTGTTCATCTGTGTGCCTGTTTTTAGGGTGGGAACATCAGGAGCTGCAGGTCGGGAAGGAGGGCCTCCCTGAGATGAGGGGCTTTGGGTATCCTGGAGGCAGATTTGAAAACCTGGGCTAGTGATTCTGGTAAGAAGGCTGATGATGAAACTTTGAGCTTTGAAATGGATTTCCCAGACAACAGATATGTTGAAAAGCTGTATGAAGGGCCAGGGAAGGGAGGTGTAAAAGCATGAGCAGCCCCAGGGACAGGGAGCCCTGGAAGGAAGGTGATGCCTAGCGTAGGAAGAGTTCTCCCAGGAGCTGCTTATGGGGCTCAGGGGCTGTAAAGAGAGCAGCTGAGGACTGCCGGAGGAGAGTTAAATGTTGACTTATCCAGCTTGTCTCATGGGCTGGTTGTGATCAAATGAAAAATGTATTGTATGGGAGCTTTGTAGTCAGCGCTGTGTTGAGTATGTCAGGGAAGGTTAGATCAATTTGCTTGGAACATTCCTTGATGTTCACTTAAAAAAAAAAAAATGCCATAAGATTGCAAAGTGATTCTGAACTGTTCTTTCCTACCCAGACCAGACAGACTAGTTGAAATTCATTGCTCCCAGCCTGCCCATTCCTGAGATGAACTTTGAAGAAACCTTTGTGAAGGGGATCAGGAGGAGAGGGCAGATGGAGTCAGGCCACAGGGGTAACTGAACAGAGCAGTTGAAGTGCTCTGGCCCCACTGGCCCCACTGTGAGCCTGGGCAGTGAGACCCAGTGACTTGATTTGTACTAGAAAGTCTACATTTATGAGTTACTTAATGACATTAGTTATTTCAGGTTGGTATATGAGATCTGTCCAGAAGGTGTCCAGCCACGTAATATGAAATATAGAGACATTTATTGAAGAAGATACAAGAAACATTGTACATAGGACCATGACGCCTCCGTCCCCTTCAAAGTAGGCACCTTGGGACCTCACACAGTTCTCCCATTGCCATCAGCCGCCCCATAGTATTTTCCTGAATCTCATCAACAGTCAAATCTCTTCCCTTTCAAATGTGATTTTAGTTTTGGGAAAAGCCAAAAGTCACAGGGAGCCAAATCTGGGCTCTAGAGGGGCTGAGTCACCTGGATGATTTGATGTTTCATCAAACAACTGCATAAGACGTGATGCATAAGCTGGCACATTGTTGTGATGAAGCTGCCAATCACCAAGTTTCCCATAGTTGCAGCCTTCTGAATCATCCCAATAGTTTCTGTGGAGGAATGTTCAAGTTTAACACAAAATTTGATGCAGATTTGTTGCTCTACTTGCTCAGTCATTTTGAATGTGATGACCACACAGTACACATGTTCACTCAGTGGTGTCTACCGCCCCCACTGACTAGTGCAGTGAAGTCGTCATTGTTCACACATGTGCATTCCAGTCCACTCTCCTTGGCTGCAGGTTACATCAATGTTGTGCAAACCATTCTCGTTATATTAACAATGGCTGGACTTTTTCCGGACAGACCTCATATGAAGACTTTATTTGTATCATCACTTCTATGCAATAAGATTGGAAAACCATTTATATGTCATACAAAAGAGAGCTTTGTGCAAGCAGGCCCCACATCAGAATCTCTTCTTCTGTGGAGGAATGTAGCCCTATCTCTCCTGGAACCCAGCCAGCACTGAGAAGCATGAAAACTCTGCAGCTTAAAAAGAATAAAAGGGAACCATTGGGCATCACCAAAACTAAGGAAATTCCAAGTAAAGCATGTATTTTCTCTCATGAACTCAAAAGGAAAATATCAATGTTTGGTTATGTCTCTAAGAAGTTGAGCCTACAATACAAATGCCTTAAAATACTAGTACTAGTTCTTAGTTATTCTAGATAATAAAACTTGAGTTCTTGAGTTTTAATTGTATTTTTTAAAAACTATAAAATCAGTGCTGTAATCGGCATATATTTGACTTTTGAGTGTGGGGTATTTCAGGTACTAACTCAAGGCCTTGTGCCCCTTGGGGATAAGGAATGGTTGCTAGAACTAGGAATATGCTGAAGGGGTGTGTTTCTAGTGCTAATTTTTAATACATTTCTCTGGTGTCTGCCTACTTGCTTTCATAGGCAGAAGATACTTCCAAACTGTTGATTTAGAAGACCTGGATTTTGAGGACAGTACTCAACTTTTGGAGACCACAGTCTCTTCATTTTTGGTAGGGGCCCTATAACACCTCCCAGTCAACAGGACCATCATCTTTATGTTCCAGTGAGATCATGTGTGTGTAAACAAGCTGCAGAGGCTTCACACACCGCCCCAGGCAGCAGTGGGGAAGATTAATAAAAGACCGCCTGAGGGTGGCCTTTACCTATGTATCAGAGGAATGAACTGGAAAGCTTTTGTTTGGTGCACTGCTCTTGTTTTATTACTAGGGTGGTCTTAATAATGACTGAAAGAAGTTTTGTGTTAATCTGTGGAATCAGAATATCTGTCAACTCTCTTCCCAGGACCATTACATAGAGAAGTTTTTCGGCTTTTTCTCCCTCGCTTCTGTTTTCCAATTCCATGGCTCCCAAAGAAATGGCTTAGTGTGCCTTTAGAAATATTAGGGAATTGTGATTTTGATAATATAGTAAAATAATTCAGTCTGGAATAGACTGCAACTTATTGTTTACACCAGCCATCTCTAAGGGGAAAATGTTTACCAAGTGAATTAAACCTATAGGCCAGGTTCAGCAAGTTGCAGTGCCATCCTGTGCAGCAAAGGGCTTGTCTCACATGCATCCTGTGACAGGACTCTTTACATTGCAAATAAAAGGAAACAGAACTCCAGGCTAGTTGAAACAACAAAGGGAGTATTGGCTGATGGAACTAAAAGCCAAAAGGCACAATCTTGATATGGCTTAGCAGAGCCACTAAGTGTCTTGGTTTCTTTTCTCTGTCTGTTTTGCTTTCCATGGTATCAACTGTATTCTAAACATCTTCCTGTGACCCTAAAATGGGTCCCCGTAGGTCATAGGGCCATATGTACACCTGTACCCAGCATCCCTAGGAAAAGTTCTGCCATTTGTTCCTACTGGATCTGCTCGGGTCATATGCCCAGGACAGACATCACAGTGGCAAAGGGGAATGGGCTGTGTTAATTGTTTAACCCATATTATGGATGTCACCCCTAGGGTCAAATAGAACCCCCACTGGAAATCAGGGACTCACAGTCAACTGAGGCCTCCCTGCAGCCCCCATCTGTTCATTATGGCTGGTTGGTCAGGACTCCTATTGGCAAACTCTTAGTAATTTGAGTAAGTATATATATTTTAAACTCATAAGTGGATACCTATTAAAAAACAAACCATGTTGTAATCAGATTCTTGCATTGCCCTGTACCCCTGGATTGAGATGCCAGCCTTCTTCTCCCAGAACCATATTAGAGTCTCTTGGTCCTGGTGACTCACTTGGTTTTGCCAAGGCTCCTTATTTGTTGCATGAATAAGGGCGAATTACTTAACCTCTGAGCCACAGGTTCTTTGTGTAGTTGACCTTTACAGGTTGTTCTGACTATTTTTTTGAGGTGCTGTATCTGTCACAGAGAGCAGCTCAGTGATGGCCATCTCTACCCTGACAGTCAAAGGCCAGGTCTGATGGCGCCCTGGGGAGACCTGCAGTTGCTTGATCCTCGAACTTTGGGTGCACGTGCTTGCCAGAGCCTGAGTTGTTGGAAAACCAGGTTGCCAAATCCTGGGGCTAGATAGGGATTGCTGCCAAAAATCAGTGAGAAAGTTAGGGGAGCTGATGAAGGAAGAGGAGTGACCTCAACCAAATGGAAGCAGTCAGACTCCCACAGTGCCGCAGCCCAAGAAGGCCCCGGCTTAGGCTCCTTCGCACCAAAGAGCAAGCCGGTCCATCCATGCTTAGGGCCATCAGTGGTTCTATGCTGGAAGGATTAAACTCCAGGGTACCTGCCTACTTTTGTTCAGAATAGCCCAGTTCCTGATGAAAACCAATAATTTAATATTTATTTTAAGAAATGTTTTTTCTTAAAGAGTGCAAAAGTACTGGTAGAATGTGAGCAGTGTACATATAGTTGTCCCTGTCTAGGCTGTTCTGAGTCAAGTCTCCTCATAGAAATAAAAATAGTGGCTAGGCCCCAGTGGGCTCTTTAGCACCTGCCAGGCACTGTTCTGAGCACAGTGTTTACTGACTTGTTACTGCCCTAACACCTGGGAGCCTGGTGGCATGGGGAGGACGGGTAGCTTGCCCCAGGTTATTCAGCTGGCAAGGGGCAGAGCTGGGATTTGAACCCTACTTGTGTGGTCCCGGAGCTTTTGACCACCACACTATGCCACTTCCTAGTGACCTGATCTCTGTTAAATTTTTTCTAAGGGACTGCTTCATCTGAAACTTAGAGCTTTCATTGACTTTTGATTGGTACTCCAGGAGGTAGATGGTTCATTTCATATGTATTTGTTGCCACATTTTAGTGGTAAAAAAACACCCTCTGTATCTGTGTCCTCCTGACCAAAAAAAACAAGAATAGTCAGAAGCTCTCACTCCCATCAGAGGCAGTCATTTGAGACTTATTTTTAATTACTTACTGAGCCTACTTGAACAAACCAACTATGAATGAACAAGCAGGTGATGGGAGGCAGGGAGAAGTCCAATTGACTCTTACTACTTACTAACAGAACATAAAATAGAAGAATCTAAGCTTGCCCAACAAATAAATTAGAAGGTAATTAGCTGCAGTGGAAAATGATTCTTTTTTTTTTTTTTTTTTTTTTTTTTTTTACTGAATAGTTCATAGATTTTCTAATCCTGAGCATCCTGAGAGTATTTATAATGTGATTAGAACTAGATATGTTTCATCTGTAACATGGTTTTTAAGTTGGAGTCTGAATTAATAGTTGTGTAAAAGTAAGTGTGAGAAGATAGAGTGATGGACTGTTGGAGCTATTGCTCCTTCTTTCTGTGACTCACCTTCCCTTGGGCCAGAACGAAGCAGCGTTTACCTACAGCGTGCACAGCCAGCATCCGCCCCATCATTCACACCCTGGCTAATTGGAATGGAAGCCACAGGCAAAGGCGAGTGTGTCCGTTGGTGATGAAGGAAAGAAAAGGGACACATCATGGGTCTGAGCTCATCTCAAGGGTGAATTCTACACTATGGCTCCCACCAAACACAGTAGGCTTTTGGAAACCCTGAGTTCCAGCACAATGTGAAAAACTGTGCCATAGACTAAGTGTTTGGGGTACACAGTGTTGGGGGCAGAAGGGCTTGGGAACCAGGCAAGGAGAAGATGGGGGAACCTGAAATGGAGGTGGAGGGAGGGGAGTGTCCTGAGAGGAGTGAGGAGTGGGGCTGGCTGGGTGAGACCCTTCGGGATCCGCCAGCCAAGGAACAGTTTAAGCTCAATGCAGAAGACCAGTAACCTGCTGCGGGGTCGTGAGCAGAAAGATGAGCTGGTGAGACCTCTTAAAAGAACTGAGGCATTTTTTATCTTATAAATTAGATGATAATCCTTAGTTTACCCAGTGATAGATTAGAGTGTTATAAGCACTGTGACTTTTCAGATTCATCCATGTCCCCTTATAGGACATGTGGCTGCTGGTGCCCGTGACTGGCAGAACACACAGCCTGCAGCCCCCAGCCCATCCCACAGTGCTGACCTGGGAGCTCAGGCCTTGCTCAGAGAACACTGGACTTGTTTGTAACTGCTTGATTTTGATTAAATATTAAATGAACCATATAAGTGTGAAAAGAAAGATCTTTTTGTAAGACTAAGTTGAAGTTTTGGAAAGATTCAGTAAAGGCTTGCCACTGTAAAAAAGATTGGAAGGGGTCAGTCATTAAAAGCCAGAAGGATTCTGCACCAGATTGCTTTTCAGGTGTCTTTGGAAGTTCCTTCTCCACTTACAGAGAAACTGGAAATGGTAGACAGTGCTCCTGGGTATGTAGATTTTGCAAGAAAAGTGACATTAGACTTTGTCAGCCATCAGGAGAAGAGGAAAGGAGTGGAGAGAACATCCTGTTATTTAGTTTTAACCAGTTTATTACTGTTAGTCATTGATTATTAGACACACATGTTATGTGATATGCCTCTAACTTTTCTTAAGTCCCATCACTTGCATTACTTTTCCATTTTGTTCCAAGTCCTTGGATGCTGTGGCAGGTGCTGGGTGGAAGGCATCAGTACAGATGTTTTTACTCAGAGAGTAATTAGGAATGTAGAGGTTTTTATTTAGTTTGGGTTGGTCTGCATGCAATTTGTTATTAAAACCATGACTAAATTGTGGTTCCATCATGATAGCAAGGGTATTCGTGGGCTGGTTTGGTTTTTCTATTCCTTTTTGTGGACTCTTTTTTTTCCCTCGCCCTTGCATCTAAGGCTTTAATAAACTCTGGTGGTTGAGCAGATTTTAAAATCGTCGATAGGAAACCTCCTAACCATTCCTTGGGTGGATGTGAGTAATGTGAGTAAAACCACCACTGAAAACAAACAGTAAATCTCAGCTGGGTGTGCATGATAGTGGGGTCATGCACGAGACCAGAGGTTGACTAGGTTAATGTCACCAGAGATGCTTAGTGCAGTGCAGAGATTGTTGGTTGCCAGGAGAATATGGTTAAAATTTGTAATACTGATAAGATATTTTGCTATAGAAATAAAATATATTTGATTACAATATATAAAGAATGTTTCCCCTAAAGAAGAAAGAGGATGGACCGCTTAAAAAATGTGCCCTTTGAGCCCTGGCCAGATGGCTCGTTTGGTTGGACCATTGTCCCATGCCCCAAAAGGTTGTAGGTTCAGTTCCCAGTCAGGGCATATAGCTAGGTTGCAAGTTCAGTCCCCAGTTGGGGTGCATATGCAGCCAATCTATTCAATATTTCTCAAATTGATGTCCCTCTCTTTCTCCCTGCCCCCTTTCCTATCTCTCTAAAATCAGTAAACATATCCTTGGATGAAGACAGAAAAAAAATGCCATTTGAGGGCTGGAGAAGGTTTTGCATTGCACTAGGATGGTCTACCATTTGTGCCCTGCTTGGGGTGGACTCCTCTGCTTAAGTAACTTTAAATGGAAGAAGAAAAGGAAATTGGGTCTCAGCTGGTCATGTGACCAGTAGATGCCTAGGTGTTACATTCCCTGTTAATTCGAAGCAGACATTATGCATGTCAGTTTCCATCTCAAATCTTACACATCTTGGGGTAGAGATTAAAAATCAGATTTATCTTGCTGTCATTCACTTTGCCATTTATTTATGAATTTCAAGAATTCTAGCTAAACATTACATGATAGCACTCATGCAAAACTGATTAACCACCACCCTGTGTGTTTTTGAAATGCTTTATGCTCTATGTGGACTTTTTTACTGTTATATTTTCAGCAGTACTGAAGTGGAAGCTTTTCTTAGCATATGCTTGGCTACTATTTTTAAAGTCTTTGCATTGTGTTTAAAGATTTTTTTTAATTGTTGAAACTAGACTAGGTACTGTATCACACTAGAATCTTACACCACATTCTTTTCTTTCACCTATGTTACTTCCCACTTGAAATAAAAGCACAACACAAAGATTAGACCTTATCATGGTCTCTTTCACAAGACTGTTCTGATTGTGGAGGTATACCACAAGGTCTGTCTGGAAAAAAGTCCAGCCATTGTTCATATAATGAGAATGGTTTGCGTGACATCGATGTAACTTGGCAGCCAAGGAGAGTTGACTGGAATTCACATGTGTGAACAATGACGACTTCACTGTACTATTCAGGGGGGCTGTTAGACACCATTGAGGAGCATGTACATTGTGTGGCCATCACATTCAAAATGACTGAGTGAGTAGAGCAACAGATCTGCATCAAATTTTGCATTAAGCTTGAACATTCCTCCGCGAAAACTTTGGGTGATTCAGAAGGCTGCAGCTATGAGCAACTGGTGATTGACAGCTTCATCATGACAACACACCCTCTCATGCATCACGTCTCATGCAGAGTTGTTTTGGCAAAATATCAAAACATTTTTTGGTGACTCATCCTCCCTAAAGCCCACATTTGGCTCCCTGTGACTTCTGACTTTTCTCAAAACTAAAATCACCTTTGAAAGGGAAGAGATTTCAGGCTGTTGAGATTCAGGAAAATACGATGGGACAGCTGATGGCGGTTGGGAGAACTGTGTGAGGTCCTGAGGTGCCTACTTTGAAGAGGACTGAGGGGTTATTGTCCTGTGTACAGTGTTTCTTGTATCTTCTTCAATAAATGTCTCTATTTTTTGTATTATGTGGCTGGATACCTTCTGGACAGACCTCGTATGCATTGGGCTAAGTTAGCCTAATGCCATTATGCATTTGAATCCTAGTTAGCTCTTCTTTTTCTGTATGTTCTACCAAGTAAATTTCTGATTATAAGTTGGCTTCTTGGCTTTGTGTACTTTTAAGGAAGAGAATGTACTGATTGTCTGATGAGAAGATTGTCATCTTAAGGAAATGTGTACATTGCATTGCAAATTAAGACTTTGGTGTTTTGTTTTTATGCATTAGTCTCTCAGCCTGCTAAAGGAGGACTATCTGGAGGCAAGATCTCCATCAGGGCTGACAACCAGACCCAGATACTGAGATGAATTGATGAGAATTGATGCCACTCTGGGAGCCCACTTGGTGAACAGCTCACTTGCCACTTCTGGAAACTATACTAGTGCTTTTCGTGTGAAATGTTCACAGTTACTAGTAAGCACTTTTGGTAATAGTGACTAACTGTGTGAAGGAAGGACCAGTGCATTTGAAGGAGTATAGTATTCCAATGGAGGTCACTGAAAGCTGATCAGCTCTATCTCCACCTGTGTCTAGCTAAAGTTTAAGTGGAATAGCCTTAACCTTAAGGCTATTGCCTTTAAATACACAATTTACTTTATCTAACATGGGTGAAGCCTGCTGGAAAAGAATTAACATAAGCATTATCTTTTAATGCACTTAAGATAAATAAGACTAGCTTGAGTGTTGGAAAGCATTCTGGAAATGAAAACCTGGTAGCGAACCAAATAGAAATCTCTTGGCAGCTGACTCTCTCAGCTGTATTCAGTTATTGAACAGCTGTCAAAGAAAGCAAAGCATTATTTGTCCATTTAGAATAATTTCAGAAAGCTGTTTTTAACCCCCAGTGTGGGTTCTGCTGGAGTGGTATTTTTCTGCAGCCTTCTAATCTCTGCAACGGTTTTAAAAGATCTCATAACCCATGCTTCTGTCAGGCCTGAGGTTACCACTGGAGCATAAAGAGACAGAGTTTGTGTTCATGCTAAAGGAATTACAACCATTAGAGTTTTATTTCCTGCAAAATTTTGCACCTTGGCACACACGTAGCTGTCTTGGCTGATAGTCAGCAACAGTATCTACTGTTTGTTTCTCAATGACAATAAATAATGCATGATAAAAGTCAGAGCTCTATGTATTTCTTGAATAACTACAGAGCTGGAAAGAACTAGCAGGTCAATTTGTATTCTAAACATTCATCTTCTAGAGGGGCTGGCTCTGTGTAGTTTTATGAGCTCAAACAGAGAAGGAAAACTCTGACTCCAAAAAACCTCCGCTGCCTTGCGGCATACCTCTTCAGGGGAAAGGCTAAGGGAGTAAACCCCGACAGAAAATCCGGAGCCGGAGTCCCTAAGGCGGTTTGACGTTGTAGTCAACACCGGCAACTCCTGAGGCGCACCTGAAGCCAAGCTGTATTGACTCCGTCTTTCCCTTGGACCCTTCAGCTGCGAAGAGAGGGGGGGTCTGCTGCATGGGCAACAGCAGACCCTCCATATCACCCTGCCCAGGCTCTGTAGCTTCAGCGTCATCACAAGATGTCGATTCAACACGGGAGGAGACAGATACCGTGTCACTCCCGAGTCGGACTGCACAGCCATTCTCGGCGGTGCAGATAGACTCTTAAGAAGCTACACCATCGTCTCTCGAGACGGACGGCTGCCGACGACGACGACGAGAATGGTACAAAATACAGTCAACATGGTCTTTCTTTCTGTCTTGAGGCTCAAACCATTTTGATTTTTAAGCCTCAATTTTTTTCTCTGTTTTTATTGAAGGGTTTTGGTTTCTGATGGGGGGGGGGTTGCTGGTATTTCTATATACCAACATTTTAGACTCAGAGAAATTCAAAATGTTTGGGTTTGGGTTTTTCTTTGTGGTTTAATATTTGCAGTTTTTATTTTCATCAAAGTTGTACAAAATCATAAATCCATTATTTGTGAAACCAAGTCATAGTCTTAGTTTAAAAAGTTAAACCACGTCATATTAGTGAAAAAACATTAAAAAGAAAACTACCCTATTTGGTGGCTTGTAGGACTTGAAGCTGGACCTGTGGCTTTCTCATTATTGAGTGTTTGTAAGAATTAATTCTGAGAAGTACCCTTTTAAGAATATGAGCGAGAGGACACACAACCCACCTGAGAAGACGAGTTTGTCTTTTAAGACCTCTGGACGCAGTCCTGTGTTTGTTGTCATTAAACGGTGACCTGTGGGTTCTGCTGGAGTTTCAGTTTACCCCCATTTTCCTGAGCAGAGATTGTGCCCTAGGAAAATCATTTAAGCTACCTTATCTCTTACTGAAAGCATTTAGTATTGCATTTTGAATATTTGAAACAGTATCCATTTTCTGGACTACTTTTCACAAGTAGCAAACTTGAACATACAAGGGCATTCTTTTCTGTGGTCACTTCCTTGAGTCAGGCCACAAAATGATCAAAGGTAAATCAACCAATGTGAGTGACAGAGATGCTGGCTTTGAATGCTAAGATCTACACAAAAATCTGCCCACATCATATCACCATTAAACTCTTTTCAAATATGTTATCTAGAAACCATTTGATCTAGACAAGTTAAAAGTTGTCTGAATGACCTAAACTCTTTTATGTCTTTCACTGGTGATTTTCAGTATGCCCACTGCACGATATTACTGTAACTATTTAGGTAGAACTAGGAGATGATTTTTTCTGGGCATTACTGCCATATGGCTAAAATTGCCTTTGAAATATAAAAAGTTAAGTGTTCTTACCTGCTATTCTTATTTCTTTCATCAAAAGAACCACAAATGGTGAAGAATGTTTAAAAAACAAACTTTGTATATGTTCTGTGCCTTCCTTTAGTTCTTGGATTAGGGATTGTTTTTTGCTTCTGTTATTTTCCTCATTCTCACTTTTGAGAGTCTTCCTCATATGTGTTCAGACCTCCAGACAGTGTCTTATTTTTTCATGGGGGCGGATATATCCTGTTTCATTTTTGGCAAACATGGACTTTCTGAAAGAATGAACAGTGACAGAAGAGAGAGGCAGAGATCCAGTCCCAAGGGGCAGTCAGGGAGTGTCTTGGGTGACAGGACCACTTGGAAGAAGGCGAGTGGATTTCTCGGCAAGAAAAGCAGGAGTTAAGTGTGTTTCCTCTGTTTAGACCTGCTACCCACAGATAGGCAACCAGCTTCCTGACCCTTTTCTGCGTGGCAGTGGGATTGGGCTCCCGTCCCAGAAGGGTCACCTGGGAGGAGGAGCCCCTGACCCCTTTCTTTTCCAGACTCATTGTTCTGGGAATTAAGGAGGAGAAGCCTCCAGCCTCTGGTGGCTTTGCTAACAACAGATTTAATCATGTCATTTTCCTAGTAAGAAAGTTCCAGTCTCCCCATCACTGAGATCATTCATCTCTGCACTTTTCTGACTGCATACTTCTTGCAATAAAATGAATCATGTGCCTCTAATATACGTATGTTTATTTATAACCTGTGTCATCTGTTTTAGTGTAAAATATTAATACAATTGGATTTCTTTTTTAGATAGAAATGTATGTGGGCAGTTTTTACACTTCAGTTTCATGAACACAGGCCCACAGGATAAATCTAGACCTGCCCCATGGCATTAAGCTCTTTACAGCTGACCACAACCCCACCTTTCTAAACAGTTTTGCTTTGTTCTCCATCACTGGCAATCTGTGCCTCCGGTCTTGCCTTCCCAGCCCTGCCTGTCTTCAGGCCTCCCTGATTCACGGGTCTTTCTGTCTACACACTCCTCATTTTGTTTGGATAACATGCCTCTCTCCTGCTCCCTGGAGTCTTAGAGGCCTGGTTTGCTTCCCTACACAACTGTCAAGACCTTGTACATTTTCTTCAGCTTCCCCCGCCAGAAGAAACCTGTTTAGACAACTCTCTTACTAGACAGAGTATTTCAAATGTTGGTGGAAAATTCCCTCCTGTGTCACAAGGCCCGCTCAGGACCCCTGCTGGGCAGACCACCTTTCCTCTTACATTGTGTCAGAGAATAAATTCCAGAAGTCAAAGCATATATGCATGTGTGACTTCGATGGGTATTGCCAGGGAGGTCAACTAATTTATGTTCCCAGCAAGGAATGTATGTTCAAAACCCATTTTTCCAAAATTGCACCAACGTAGTATATCATTAAACTTTCTGACCTTTGCCAAAACATTGAAAAATTTAAGGGAAAAATTGTATCTTACAGATGGAGCTTTTTCAGTGATTCTGCTTAGCACCTCCCTCTTACTGAAGGTTGGAAAAGAAAGTTATTTAGTCTTAAGAAGTAAAAATGGTCCTCTTAGATGGAAGTCTTCATCCTACCTCAGTCACTAAGTTGCATTGGGCATTGAGAGAGTCAGCCATAAAGGCTGGAATGACTTCTTAGAATTAAAAGAGCCAAATGCACCAGATCACTCAGGGGGATACTCTCATGCTAAGAGCAGGGCCTTAAGAAGCCCTTCACCTAGCACATACTAACTTTGCAGTTTGGAGGGGCACCAAAACTTATCCTTCCAACACATGGAGAGGCAGTGGCCTGGTGAGGAAAGAAGCTACCCTCTGGACTGATGCCTTTGCTTTCCAGGGACAACCCAGATGGTCTACACAGAATATACAGCTTTTTAATAAACCCAGAAATGCCTGTCATTCAAAACAGGGAAATTACGCACAGGGGTACTGGTAGCATCATTTATAGTCATGAAAACTAGAAACAACCTGCAATCCAAAATAGGGAATCATTCTATGACATATGCATAAGACAGAATGTTATGTAATCTTTAACACAAGTTTTTAGTGACAAGGGAAATATTTACATACTGATTTACATTTAAAATGTAAAAATGCACATGTAATAGAGGCTTCCTGCTATGTAGAGAAAAATGGCTAAAAAATTTTAAAAACAACACACAAGTGAGAAAATATATGAAAATGTTAAATTTGTAGATATTACTTCCTCCTTATCCTTAATAAAAAGGACATCAAGGCCTGTACTTTAGCCTGAGGGAACACCAGCTTAGTCTCAGGGAAACAGGGGTGATTGTGAGTGTGACCAAGGTCTCAGTGATTCGTTAGAATAAATTCTTATTTGAGAGGAGTGTTTCCTGGGGCCTTTGTGAATAAATCCATATTTCCGTATGTACTAAGTCTAATGGAGTAATGTGTTATTAAAGGGTGATCTCTCCAGGGTTCTGTCACAGGTCCCTCTGACATAGGGACAATCTGTGAGAGAGAAGGAAGCTCATCCATTTCTGATGAAGAAGATGATGATGATGACAGCTGATACATGTGGAAGAACAGCTGTGTGCCAGACGCAAATGTAAATGCTCTGCTCTTATCACACCATCGAATTCACACACAAAGTACAATGTTGTAAATACTACTCCTGTTCCTATTTTGCAGATGGAAAAGCAAGACAGAGAGAAATCAGACAACTCGCTCCAGGCACACAGCTAGTAGATGGCAGAGTTGCTTAGCTCCAGAGGAGAAACCATTCTGCCTTTCGCTAATAGGTGCATCAAAACAGGCCAGAAGACTAGGGGACTTGGGGAGGTAACAGAAACTTTCTATATTTATAGGCATTGTGGTGGTGGTTACACAGGTCTTTGCATTTGTCAAAGTTCATCCAGCTGTACACTTAAGATGGGTAGATGTTTTTACATCTAAATTATATCAATAAAGTTCATGAAAGGAGAGAGACCTGAGGGTGACTTCTTATCCTAATTCCAAACTGGAGTCTGAGAATTTTCCACTGTAATAGGAGGAAAGGCAAGATCAGTCCACAGCACACCCGCGACTCTAGAGGAAGAAGAGAGAGATGGGCCCTGATGGAGCAGGTTTTGCCTCCTGCTGCTGCTGCAGCCTCTCCGGTTTGGGTAGTGAGGGGGGACCAACTCTCTGGGGTCACTTCTGGCCTGTCTTAATGGCACTCTATGACCAGAAATCACTTGATACTCGCACGGAACTCCCTGCCATGTTTAGCCTTTGGTGTTGGGCAGTCAGCCAGGTGGTCCCAGTATCCATCTCCCTTATAGAGTGAGCATGCTTCATATCCCAGACAAATTATGGTTTTCTCCACAGTGCCAGCCTCAAAAAGACTTGTAAGTAAGCAAAACTACCAAGTTAACATCTGCAAGTTCCCAGATCTACTGTGAGCATTCAGGCCTATGTTTTTAAACCATTGTATTATGTGGCCTCCTATTTTGAAATCCTTTCCAATCATAGGGTGGCCATTTGTCCTGCCATGTACTGTATGATTACTCTTGGCATACCATCCCTCCATCATTGGGTTTTGGCAGTGAAAATGGGCTTCTCTGGTCTGATCATGGAAGCACATTGTCAACAGGAAGTATCTGCACCAGACAGGGAAGACTTCAGGAAAGATCATGGGAGGAGAGACCAGGGCGCAGAGTAACCTCATGTTGGGCTCTGGGGATGGAGGATATAGGACAGGAGCAATTCCTACTTTCTTAGAGTGTGGACTCAGCAAAGTTCTGCTTTGTTCCAACAGGAACTGAATTATACTCCTGCAAATTCTAAAGTGGCCTCCGTAAATCCACCATATATATATAATTTTTCTTTTTTTTTTTTTTTTCCAAATTAAGGATGGCAATTTGGATTGTGAATGGAGTTATTTATCCTGGAAGGCTATATTTTTCTTTACCCTTGGAATGTTGTTTATGCCTCTTAATTTTCCTTTTAGTTTGGATGTCCTTTATTAGAAAAGACTTGGAAATATGAACAAACACAAAAGTTAAAATCTACAGGTGCCCAGGTCTCCTGCATTTTGAAAATAGTCCGTTCCTTTATGGTAATAAAGTTGACCCATTAAAGTAAATATAGTTGATTTAGAGGCAATCTGTAGTTTAGATGTTGTCTCCTCCATATCCTTGCTAGGTTGGGTCTTTAGGAGGGAGACTAAGTGTTCATCCCTGACTCCTGAGGCCCCACATAGAACAGTGGGGAGAGAGAAGTTGCAGAAGGGAACATTTTAAGTCAGGAAAATGAAGGATTTTTTAACATCTGGCACTGTCCAGTTATGGAATGGGCTGCCGCCGGGGACAGGGAACCTGGCGAGGGACACCAGAGGCATTTCAGCCGTGGGAGCGGGAAGTCTCCCTCCTGAGGCTGCTGGGGTAGCCCCGATTCCCTCCTTCTGCTGTTGAGTCCTGGAACACAGAGGACGTTCCACTGCTTCAAAGCAGCATAAAGGAGACACTTCTGGCTTTTGGAGTAGGAATTCTTAAGTATTTCCACAGAGGAGGATGAGCTCTCATTATGGGCTGTCCGGAGCTGGTTCCCTGGACCAGTCCTTTGTTCCCGGCAGGCAGAGAGACGCACAGCTCACGCCAGAAGGAAATCAGTGCTGAACTCAGAACAGTCGTGGATTTACATTCCGTTGCCAATTTTTTTTAATAAGTCACAGTTTAGTTTGCAGAGGGCACTTCTGTGACCCTCAGCCTGATGGGTGCAGTCTTTCAGGTGTGGAGAGGCAAGTGAGGGTCCCAGAAAATGGGAGGTCCAGGTCACTTGCTCCCCCTACCCTTGCCCCATTGGCTCCAACCAGAGCAGGCTCCAGGTGGCAATGAGGGCCTTGGGGTGAGGGTGACATGTCAGAGCATTGCCACCGTTTCTAACCCTGCTTCTTTGTTTGGAACTTGGCACATACTCTTTGCCATTCTTTCAGGCATAACTCCGTAAGCAGAGGCTTCCTGTCTCCTTTTGTGGTGACCTTCTGATCTGGTCAGATTTGAAAGGAAGAGCCTGGACTTGGTTGGCAAGAGTTTGATTGTGACGAAGTATACCAGACTCAGCAGATGGATCTCAGTCTGCTCTGTGCCATGTACTAGCTGTGCACTGCAGGCAGGTCACAACCTTTCTGGTGTATTTTCATGTCTGTCACAATGGGGTGCATATCACATACCTCACAATAAAAGTAAGTGATGGAATGAGGTGATAGTGTGAATGTGCTATATAAGCTGTGGGGGATGACACCTTTAGGTGTCCCGGGAGCATCTGGACCTCCCTGGGCCGAGCACTGTCTATGCACCATTTTCCTCAGATTGAGCTGTAGTCAAGCCATATTCACCACAAATGATAAATAGTTTGGAAGCGACTCCCCTGTCCCATGTACCAGAAAGACTAGGACAGAGGAGAGCTGAGTCTTTCTTACAAACGGACTCCTCTTCTCCCTGGTCAAAATTCTGTTCCTCCAGGAGGAGACATAAGCATGAGGAAGACAGGGCAACTCTTTCCCTGGATCATGAGAGCAACCAATCTTCCCTTCCTTGTGGAAGGGGAAGAAATCAATGCTTAAGATTTCAGCCTAAGTCCCCAGAGCAGTGCTTTAGAACTCATTTAAGGAGAGTCCCAGAATGAATGGAGATTAAGCTGTATTTACTATTCATTCTTAGTGGCAGGAGGGAGACCAGACCTGTTTAAAGGAGGAAACAAAATCACATGCACAGAGGAGACAAAGGTTACTTCATTGCAGATTGGAGCCTTTAAACAGCATTACTTACTCTTGCAGCAAGTGGGTCAAAAATCATTAAAAGGGAATATGGATTAAACTTTTTTTCTTTATCCTCACCCAAGGACATGCTTATTGATTTTAGAGAGGGTTTAAGGAAGGAAAAGAGAGAAAGAGAGAAACATCAATTGGTTTCCTCTCATACACCCTGACCAGAACAGAACTGCAACCTGACTGTGCCCTGACTGGGAATCAAACCTGTGCCCTTTTGGTTTATGGGACAACGCTTCCAGCCAATTGAGCCACACCAGCGAGGGTGAACATTTTTCTGTCTTTTCCCTTCACTCCCAACTTATTGAAATGTTAAAGGCAAATAAAAAAATTTGAAATGATACATTGAGATTATACCTGTGATGGCAGAAAGCATACTGAAGTCCCCTGTTGTGCTTACAAAAATGCAAAAGCAGGCTCAGTCTTTTCAAACAGAAGTGCTTAGACTCCAAGTGTAAAAGAAGTGGTCGCTTTTGGAAAAGAAGGTAGTAATTGTAAGTGTGTGTTATTTGTGGGTATGGAGAGAATCTTGTGGGCTGTAACTACGTGAAAGACAGAGATGAGGCTCAGGAGAGAAGGATGCCAGGCCGCCTCCCTCCGTCCTCCCTGCCTGCATCCCTCAGGTTCGCGGTGTGCAGTGTTGCCTGGGCTCTGTCCCTCCCCTGGGCCTCCCTCCTTTTTCTCACTCCAAGGGGTTAAGGTCCATCTTGCCACAGAGGTGCTTACCAGGTACAGGGAGGTGGAGAGGAAGACAGAAGACCTCTGGAAGATGGATGCTTAGATCCAACAGATCTTTATATAGGAAGAAAGTTTTGTTGTAGACAGGCCATTGGGCAGAGCTTTAAAGCAGGGCTGCTGCTGAGAGAGGGGCGGCTGCCGCTTCTCTGCAAAGCTAGCCCGGGCGGGTCCCAGGGTGCAGCTGCGCTGTGTGGCCACAGGACCAGACCAGCTTGCATCTCAGCTCTGCGGTTTTTAAGATATCTTTAAGCTTTTTAGGTCACACTTTCCTCTTCTATAAACCCAGGATATTACCTGCTCTGTGTCATGGGATTTACTACTGAGATCATATAATAGAACCTATGTGACAGTTATTTGGAAACTTTTACGCAGTACATTTATAAGAGGTTTTTGATTTTTTTTTTTTTAATTATCAATTTTATGTTACTCTTTCCTACCAATTTCCTCTCACCAAACTCTTTAGTCCAACACCCCTACCCCCACCCCCACCTCCACATTATAAGCATTGCAACAGAGATTGGAAACAGTTGGGTCATTCAAGGCCAGAAGGAAACTTTAACTATCAGTGCAATTGGCTAGTTGAAACTCAACTCTCTTTTACTCTCAGGCTAGTGGGTCCCAGACCCAAAAGGCAACTTTGATCTATTGCTTAAGAACTAACCCCAGAGACCTATCAAAGTTAGAGATTAAAGTTTAGTACTTTAACATTACCTTATATATTCTTCTTTTCTCCTAATTGAAGACTGACTCTATCATTAAACAAAAATAACTTAATGATCACTGAAAAATTTCTACATTAAAATATTAGCATTTTCTGTTTCCTGTGTTTTTTATTGATAAGTTGTTTTTCACTTTGAAAGAAACATTTAGAAGTTAGATACTTCACCTCCAAATATTTTGCCTTCTTGGTCGATTTAATTTGCCTTTTCTTGAGTATTTCATTTAAAACTTAGACAGTTGTTATCAGCCAAGCCTATGAATACTTTGCTTTACTTTTAAACTGTGGGTTGTGAGCACATATTCAGCTTACTCAAATATTGGATATTTCAGTAAATATGTGCATTAGAAAATAAGATAAACTTGGTTTCTGCTTGCCTCTAATTTGTATTATATTTATGTTTATTTCTATGCATTAATTTATTGTTTTCAGATTACATAATAAGAAGAAGTGAGCAAGAAAACAGAATGTTCAAAGTTTTAAAGTACGACCAGGTTTGCAACAAGGAATAGCTGTTCATGTTAAGACTATATTTGCTTTTTTAAAGTTATGTTGAAAAACTAGAGCAATTACTTATAGAAATATTGATCAAAATAGACTTTTTTGAGATAACATGTCTGAGATTTTCCATATCTTTAAAAGCTAGCTTTCTGCTTTTAAAAATTAAATGTTAACAGATGTTTGTCTATTTACAAGACTTTCTCTTTATCCCCCTAGAACATATGAACTTTCACAATGAGGTAACAGCTTTGCTTTCTGGCTAAATACAGTACACACCCTTCCTAAGTAAATCCTACATACTCTGATTGTATACGTAGGCGTAGAATGTAATGTATGGCATTTGATTGTGTGCATAGTAACCAATGATTTTGAAAGATGAATGTATGAATATGGTCAGCATGAAAATGACAAAAATATTTACTGTTTTCTGAACATTAAAAGGAAAAGTTTTCATTTCTCCCCATTGCCTCCATGTTCCTACATAAGCATGAAATATTCATTGGTTGGTTGGTTGGGAAAAACACGTTACAGCATTGGAAGAATATATTCACATTTTTGTGATGTGGATGTTATTGTTTTGGGGTCTTATGTTTCTTCCTATTTTAGGATGAAATCATAACTATTTAATTTTGTGTGTGGTCCCTTAGCTCAAGCGTTTTAGATCCCCATTAGTGTTCTACCAAGGTCATGAGTTCATCCCCCATATGGCCTTGATATATGGCATCTAATACCTCCAGGCAAGCGAGTGGGAAGTTGTAGGGTTTATGCTGATGCACAGCTTCCTGAAAAACAAGGCAAAGTATTTGCCCTGTTGAGGGTATGTGGGTGGTGTCATCCTTCCATTCCTGGGTCAGCATATGGAAGCTGGAAGTAAGGTCACCCAACAGAGACCATCTCAACACTGCACTGGATTTCAGTCTGTGTCTATACCCACAGAATGTCACAACTCAAAGTGCTGGAGAGGATCTTCAAGTTCACTCCAGAATTCCATTGGCCTGATGGAAAGCCTTGGTCTAGGAAACTTGACCTGGCAGGAGTGTAGCCATGATGGGTGTTTGCTGAATTTAGTTCCAGTGAGAAGGTGATTGTGACCTAATTGAGCAGAAGAATGGGGATCTGGAAGTAATCGCTGGTTCTCTGGGTGCAGATTGCTGTGTTTAGGATGCAGTCTTCTCCCACTGCCCTCATTTCTATTTTTTGGGGTCACCCCAAAATCAGATGGTCTTGAAAGTCAACTTTAAAAAAACATCTCATCCTTAAAAAGCTAAATGAATGAATTACTCTAAATTTACTTATATTGATGAAAGGATGATTTAAACATTGTTCTTCTACATGGTAATATTTTAATATGACCTTTTCAAAGGAGAACCCAAAGTATTCTATCTGTTGTAGCCTCGGTGAAATACCTGAACTTAAATCTATAACTTAAAATCTTTTTTGAATCAAATGATTTGGATAAATGTTCTTCTGAATGTGAAGGTAGGGGTTGGCCCCAACAAGAAATGTACAGTCGAATTGCACACTAAAGTGACACCCATGATATATTTATCATACATATGCATGGAATGTGTACTGACTGCTTGGGTGGGTCCGTTGCTATCAGACCCTTCCCTCATAATATTATGTTATCTGTTCCACTAAGAGCTTCTGCTTGGGTCTCTCCTCAGTTGTGTTGAGTCAGTTCAAGTTCAAGTTTACTTTTCCTCCTCCTCTGTCTCCACTGTCATACACACATATGCATCAACAAGCCCCTCACTGCAATTTTGGGACTGAACTTCAACAGGAATCTCCTCATTATTCCTTCCACTTACAGCCTCCCTCTGTTGCAGTCCAGTATTGCATATTGTGATAGGATGAATTGTTTCAGTCCCCTGCTCAAAAATCTTCCGTGAGCTTCTGCTGTTGAAGGTCTACAGTTTCTCATTCACTGCTCTGATACCTTAGGTCCTTGTAAGGTTGTTACAGAGTTTGGAAGGTAATGTACAGGTTTATCAGGTCTGATCTGAGTTTCTATTGTTCTTCTCTGATAAGTCATTTTCTCTTCTCACTGCTGAAGCATTTTCTGTGACATGGAATGTACCATTTATTCTCACAGTCCAGACTTTTAGAAGGTTCTTGCTCAGAGCAAGTGTAAGTCTAGTTCTCTACCAATACTCTGTCCAGGGCTTATCTCTCAGCCAGGAAAACCTTGAGTCATCTGTTTTAAAACAGATTTTGCTATTATTCAGGTATGGCAAGGCCAACAAATCAGGAGACAACTGCCATTGAAAAGACAATTTGTTATACTCACAGTTCCCAAGAAGACAGGTCATAGCATGCCATGGGGAAGCACCAGGTCAGTTAGGAGGCAGAAGGAGCAAGGGAGAACATGGTGGTTTTCTTGGGAAGGAATGGGCAAGGCAAGGTAAGTGAGCTAGATAGGGTTAGAATTGGCAACTTGGAATGAATTTAGTGGGCTCTGAATAAGTTAGTTTGCATATAAAGGCATGCTCACAGGTGAGCCCTGGAAGACAGTAGTTTGCTATTCTTAGGAATTAGCTGGTCCTGGGAAGGGCATTCCCTCCAGAGTCAGCAAAGCCTCAACAAGTCAAAGCATCAAACACAGAATTAAAAGACATGACCAATACACCTACAGGCCCTTACAGTTCCACCTCAGTTACAAACTAGCTGTGTAAGGTTGAATGAGAACCTGAAGTTCCCTAGTCTGTTAAGTGAAGAATTAAAGATTCTAGCACAGCCAAGAACCCATTGTTTTTTCCTTGTGGGGATGAAGCCTCTGACACTTCCTGCTTCTTTGTCCCCATTCCCAGGTTCTTTCCATTCATATTCCCAGTGCAAAGATGCACTTTCAGCCCCAGGAAGTGCCGTGAGTGCATGTAGACCAGCTCTCTCTCCCTGGCTAATGAGCAAGGAAGGCCAGTCAGCAGTGGGCCACCCTGGGACTTCCCTTTTAATCTCTTTCATATGTGGATTTTCCTGACTGCACTTATGTTCCTAACGCCTTTGGCTTGTGGGCTCTCTTTGGGATATAATCCCTGCCGCTCTAATAGCTTTTGAGTTCTTGGTCTAAGCCAAATGATTATTCAGTGTTCAATATATGTCTGTGACCCACTTAACAGGTGACATTTAATAATGCCCTTGTGAAAGAGAGCTAAAAATAGAATTGACATTCAAGTATAAGATAAAAAACATGGCAGACCTTCTATACTGCAGGTTGGAAAATATCTCCATTTTATGTTGCAGAATTATTAATCAAGTTGGCAGTAAAGAAGAATGTGGAACTCATTTTTCAAGGCAAAAGTGGAAAATAAAATCCCTTTTTTGACACTGATGCAAGTACATGAGCTATAGAGATTGGAAGGTGAAATGTTAATCCATTTGGCATAAATTAAGAATTCTATAAATTTAAACTGTGGAAAATATTGTACATTGGTGTTCACTATGGAGAAAAAAACACAAGAAACAGTACTTCGTTGTTTAGAATAGTCAGATATATTTTTACCCTCAGATGAAGCAGGAAATTTAAATTGTGTTGTGAAAAGTTTTAAATTTCTTACAACACCCCTTTTAATTGGATTCATAAACATTGGTATTAATCAGGACACCAATATATAAGGTTTCGTAACATGTAGGAGTAAGTGTAGCTTGAGGTCTCACTAATACAGAATTTATTCCAACAGATTTATAAAGCAGAAGTGGTATTTCACTAAACAAACATATATTTTCAACTGTTAAATGAAAAGCAACTAACAGTCCAATTAACATATGATTTTAATTCTACTCATTGTGATGATCTAAATACAGCTTTTCAACTCTTAAGATGTAAAAGGAAACTGAAATGGTCAATCCTTTAAAAATGAACAAAATGCCTACCAGTGCTTGGAGTGGAAAACCCTCAGATTCTGCTTTTGTCCCTGTTGTTCTTTGGGAAAGGCTGGGCACATGGAACCTACTAGAGTGACTGTGTTGAAGAAATGGAGCAGAGTGGCTGGTAGGTGGGAATAAGTGTCGTATGAGGAGTGAGAGTGGTTATAATTCCAAGAGAAAAGGGCAACCTTGGTCATCCCTGATAGAGGATTATTTAAGAATTTGAAAATTCACAATCTAATTTAAGAAAAAGAAAAGAACCTTCATAAGCTAAAAGACATTACCTAAAACTTGGGACTGTCTTGTCTTTGTTTTTTAATTCTGACTCTTCTGGCTCTTCTCCAAGGACCCTAGCCCACTTTTTTCCTACCTCAGTGCCTTCATAATTCCTGGATTTCCTTGGGTATTTTAGAGGCTGTCAGGAACTGTGACAGGTGTGAGATTCTGCCTTACTTATAAGCTAATAAGTCAGCCTGCCACAGTTGTATAGATGCTGGTAGAAGACACAATACTTCCAGGTCAGAGATAATGGACTCTGTTACAGCAGTAGCTAGAGCCAGAGTACTAGCATCCTTGTCCCAGTTCCCTGAGCCCTGTTTCCCATAGGGCAGCTCAGAGAGGACCAGATGATACGTGCGCATGTCATGGACTGCATTACAGAAGAGAAGCCCTGAGCTTTGGGAACCCAAATCTTTCATAATAGGCAGTAGGCATACCTGCCTATGATATTGTGATTTCTAAGAAGAAATATGTATTTGGTCTTTGTCCCTGTGTCTGGCACAGAACTCCTAAAATCCTTGGAATTTCCATAGTGATGAGAGTGATAAAGTTGCCTTTTGGTATGTTAATGAAATAACCTTTAGAACACAACTCGGGATGAGGGCTAGTCAGCAGAGAGACCAACCAAGTCTTTAGAGGGTTGGAATTTTCCATGCTGCCCCCCAGACCTCCCGGAAAGGAAGGGAGGCTGAAGGTTGAATCTGTCCCCAGTGCTCAGTGGTTTAATCAGTTGTGCCTATGTAATGAAGCCTCCATAAAATCCCAAAGGAAAGGGTTTGGGGGAGCTTCCAGGTTGATGAACACGTGAAGATTTGGGAAGAATGGCATGACTGGAAGCTCCACACCTTTCCCGTGCCTTACCCTAAGCACCTCTTCCATCTGGCTGTTCCTGAGTTATATACTTTTATAATAAACCAGTGATCTACTAAGTAAAATGTTTCCTGAGTTCTGTGAGCTGATTAGCAAATTAATCAAATCCAAGGAGGAGCTGGTTGGATCCTCTGATCTATAGCCAGTCAGTTGGAAGCACAGGTGACAACCTGGATTTGAGATTGGCATTTGAAGTGGAGACTGTTGGGGGGTTCCCTCTATTCCTAGTTTACGGAGCGCTTTTATTATGAATAGGTGCTAGATTTTGTCAAATGCTCTTTTTTTTTTTTTTTTTTTGCATCTATTAACATGATCATGTGATTTTTCTTTTTCAGTCTGTAGGACTCGGCCCTTACCTGTGGGATCCGACACCATCTCCAGGCAGATAGAGTTAGAACTGAGTTGAATTGTAGGGCACCCAGCTGATATCCAGCAATTTCTTGGTAGTTTGGGTCACTTGCCCCCCCCCCCCCACACACACTGGAATTGTGATCAGGCTTTTATTTTGCATCAGAGGGAGGCACTGTCTATTGTACATGGATGTTCATTAAACAAACACCCTTGAAGGGACTCCACACCAAAGGGTAGTCAGTGCCTCATTCACCAGTTGTGCAAAAATTTAAGAGACCCCCAGAGAAATCTCTCTAAACAATGGCATCTGCTGTTCCTTCCAACTTCTTGTGTTCTCAGGAACTGTCAGTGATGGATGTGAAGGAGAAAGAAGAATCTTCCATGAACAGTAGTGTTACAGAACCCCTGGGCTGCTCCAGTTGAAAACAAACCCGCGGGCTCTTTAGTTAGGGGCCCGATTGCCCGCCGCCAAAATTATAACTCTCAATACCAGAGTTTAGTGAAAAGAAAAAGAATAGTTTATTTAACAGTTATATAGATTTAGTTATTTGCGGATTTCTGTTAAGTCTTATGTTCTTTAAAACACCCATAAACACATATCCTTGCCTCCCCCCTACCAAACCAGGCTAGTTTTAGAAAAGTCAGAGAAACCCTTTCCCTACTTTCCAAACACAGTTCAGCTTCACCAGTAGCTGCCAATCATTCAATCCTGATTGGGGAGACCTCGTCTGTGTTATGGGGTCCACCAGCTTTTAATCCAGAACCTCATGGATTCTCAGCCTTCTTGTAAACTGTATAGTTAGTCCTTTTGTAATCCGCACAGTCCGCCTTAACCTTAGTTAAATCCGCACAGTCAGACCGCCTAAAATGTCTGCCGCTTATTTTTAAATCCCTGACTACATCCTCTGATGTAGTGGGTGCGGTAACCAGTTCTGACCATTCACAGAACCTTACGCAGGTTCTGTGTGCTTTCTCCATACCATCCCCTGGTTCAAGACTCCTCCCATGTACCTGAGGCTTTGGATGCATTAAAGCTATTTTGCATAAAAAAGACACTAGCCACCGGCCTCAGGCATGTGGAGGCATTCTGAAAAGCTGCTTCCTTTTCCCCATCCCCCAGCTGCAAACTCTGGGGGTTTTTTTGGAACACCCCCTGTTTCTGTAACAGTAGTCAGGTGTGGTTTGCTCTTCCCATAAATCTTTTCAGGTCTTTTGTAAACTTTCTGGAGACCCTCGGTGATTCTCATTTGAATCAGGTGTTGGGAAACAACAAGCTAATTATAAAAGTGGCTAACAGTTATTAAACCCCCAGTGTGCGCTTTGCTATGTGCTAGACACTTTACATTCAACATCTCATTATAGGTCTCTGAGATGTTTAGGGGGGCATCACCACCATTCTTGGAGATAAGAAATGCTAGTTAAGAGCATTAAGCAGGAAGTAGAGAGATGAAATTCAAATATAGGTTGTCAGAACCCTTTGCTCTGAAAACCACATTATCTTTATTTCTCTTCCATTGAAAAGCTTTTTCATTGAGAGCTGGTGGTGGTTTTGAGATTTTGTTTCACCCTGGCATGAGGCCAGGAGGCAAGGTCAGGAACGATCTTTGGCCAGCAAAGCCCTTACAAATATCACTGCCAGCCCTCCAACAAATGCTACAATGTTTTCAAAACCCTTGAAATCCCTGTTTTATGGACAAAGAAATGGAGGCTTAAGGTGACCGATGGACTTGACTGAAATCTCACAACAAATACTTGAGAGCCTGGGAGCCAATCCCAGGCTATTTAGCCATGAAATATTCTGTATACACTTATCCGGTCATCATGGGCATCATATCAAAGACCCCAAAGTACTCTCAGATAATTAAGCTTCTTCTGAAATAGAAAAAGAAAATGTTAATAATGGGTTCACTGTAGTTTGTTAAATATTTTCTCTTTTTGAAAAGATAAGCACATATGTATAATTTAATCACCACATTGACTAAACTTCAGCTGCTTCAAGGACCTTTATATTCTTTTGTAAAACTTCAAGTTCCAGAGTGCTTCCCCCACTTGAGCCATTCACAGCTTCCCAGCAAGCCACTGCAGCTGGCCTGCTTCGCCCCTTTCTTGAATTCTGAAAGTCATAAGTGAGTCAGCTTTGTCCCTACCAGCTCCCCCTTAGCACTTTTTATCTGGTCTCTTCCTAGAGAGAGAAATGACTTACTTAAAAAAATAAATTAAAAACAAAACATCTGAAGGTTTCTTTATTTTTTTTCTTTTTCTGAGCTTAGTGGCAAAACTTTTGAGTTTCTCACCACTAAGTATGAAAGCTGATAGCTGTAATTTTTTTTTTTTGTAGATACTCTTTATTAAGTTGAGAAAGTTCACCTCTATTCCTAGTTTACTGAGTGCTTTTATTATGAATAGGTGCTGGATTTTGTCAAATGGTTTTTTGGGGGTTTCTTTTTTTGCATCAATTAATATCATGTGATTTTTCTTTTTCAGTCTGATGATATGATGCATTATATTAGTTGATTTTCAAATGTTGAATAAGCCTTGCATATTTGAGATAAGTCTCACTTGATCTGAAGGTTTCTGTATTCAAAATTAAATGTCATGTAATTTTGCCCTTGATCTAGCCCTAGACAAAACAAACAAACAAACAAACTTAAAAATGCATATTTGTAGCTATAAGGAGATCTGGAAACACACTAAGAATTTTTCCCTCACCAGGTTCCCTTGGCAACCATTTTACCAGCATCTTCCAACAGCTCTTTAAAGCTTGGCAAGGTGTGTGTGCTAATTTGATAGATGTACTTAATATTATTCATGAACTTCACAATTCCAAGATCTTCCAAATTCTCCTAAGTGGTCTCTGTGCCTTTGTGAAAATTTTACACCATCCACAGAACAGAAACCTTTTGAAGTGATCACAGTGATTTCCTTATTCTTGTGGGTCCTCTTGGCACCACACTGTTGCATCAGCATAATTTGGTTGTGAAGGATGTTGTGTGCAGCCTATAAACACATTGGCTATATTTACATTTTCATATTGTAGTTCTTATAATGAGGATACTATTAGGTTTATACATCTTAATTGATTTTTAGGGAGAAGTTTTTGAAAGTTGGAACCACAGCTTTTTTTTTTTTTTTTTTTTAGTTATATTGGGCATCATTTTGCTGTCCACTACCTGCTTCTATTCTTTCTTTTCAACAGTTAAAGCATTCTTTTATTTTAAATTGGTTTGATTTTTTAGAGATGCTGCCCCCAAGATTGGTAACCATGTTTTCATTACTTTAAAGCTCCACCTGAGCGATTCCTGCTACCACCACATCAGGAGGATGGGAATAGGGTCCCTTTTAGTTTGTTTCAGATAATTTTTTTAGGTGAGATCATAGGAACATTCTGTCATTAGTTTTGCTTGATGACACATGGTTATATATGTAAGTTGTACATTTGAATCCAGTATATCCACCAATAGTTTTCAGATTATCCTGGGACCTTTACTTAAATACCACCTTGGTTAGTTGTGAGAATGTAGCCACTTTACAGTTGCTTTGACCCATTTCCCATTTGCCCGGAGAATACTCACCAGCGGCACTTGCAGCTGCAGTGTTTACCCTGAGATAACTAACCTTACCCCCAAAGTTTGCCATGAAATATGTCACTTCTATTATTATTGTCTCATTACTCTAGTGTATCCACAGTCTTTGGAAACAAATGACCACACTCTATTTATAGCATTCTCTTTTTAGGTTCCACATATAGGTGAAATCATATGGTATTTGTCTTTCTCCAACTGGCTTATTTCACTTAGTATAATGTTCTCCAGACTCATCCATGCTGTTACAAATGGTAGTTTCATTCTTTTCAATGGCCAAGTAATATTGCATTGTATATATACCAAAACTTTTTTATACATTCATCTATTGAACTCAACACCAAAAAAAATCCAACTTAAAAATGGACAGAAGACCTGAATAGGTACTTCTCCAAAGAGGACATATATATGGCCAATAGACATATGAAAAAAATGCTCAGTGTCACTAATCACAGAGAAATGCAAATTAAAACCACAATGAGATACCACCTCACACCTGTCAGAATGGCCATCATTAATAAATCAACAAACAAGTGTTGGTGAGGATGTGGAACAAAGGGAACACTTGTATACTGTTGGTGGAAATGCAGACTGATACAGCCACTGTGGAAAGCAGTATGGAGGTTACTCAAAAAATTGAAAATTGAGTGGCCTTATGACCCAGCAATTCCACTTCTGGATATGTATCTGAAGAAACCTAAAACACTAATTAAAAAGAATATATGCACCCCTATGTTCCTTGTGGTGTTACTTACAATAGCCAAGATATAGTAGCAGGTTTTTATTGAACTATGTTATATATTACACACAATATATTATTAATATTGCCTGTAATGTGTAATATGAAATATGTTTATATACTATAGATAACATATACAATATAATTTTTATATTAATACATTATATTTGATAGATTATATAATGTATAATATGATATACGTTGTATATATAGGGTGGCGCAAAAGTAGGTTTACAGTTGTGAGTATACGAAACAATTCATTCTTGTATTATTGTGTCGTGTCAGGGTGCCTATAGTCAAGATCCTTGCCTCCACATGCATGTATTTTCATTTGCCTAGGTCACCCTTATCTAAGGGTAATTTCTTAGTGTGTAAATGTTATGCCATCACACATCTCAGACTGGCCGGGTGCCACCTTTATTAATGTATATATACAGGCCCCTGCTGCTCAAGGGGTGTGGATGATATTTCCTCCCCAAGTTCTTGCCCACAGCCTCAGGACAAGACTTAAGGCAGGTGATTTGGGCTCCCATAGCTACATCCTTGGCTGCCGCCACAGGACAAAAGTGAAGGCAGATGTTCCCGTGACTCCCCTGTTCTCGCTCGCCGCTGTGAGACTTGTAAGGCAAATCCTGTTGTTCCCATCCTTGCCCACAGGAGCGAGATTAAACTGGTATGATTCCCCCTCCAACACACCACTGTCATTTTTCAGTCTCTGCGAATCCAAAGTAAACTTAGCTGGAGTCGAACTCTTGTACTGATACAGTTACTTTCCATACGAACAACTGTAAACATACTTTTGCCACACCCTGTATTATATGTAGGTCTTTTTAAAAATATATATAAGTTGCTTCAAGGACATGATTTACTTAATTTTGAAAGAAAATAAAATTGAATAATATAAGGTACATATGCACCTATAAGACTGGAGAAAATAAATGACCAGAAAGCTTTATAGTGTAACAAAGTGCATTCTAACCTCATCAGATTACAAAGTAAAGCAAACCTTTCCTGTTTATAAAATCAAGGGACAGAAAGCTGCTCCTAAACACATTGGGCATCCTAGGACATGCCTGTAATTGCTATATAAAGTTGTGGAAATTCAGTAGATATACTGATATTGTAAAATGTCAACACCAAATAACAGGGCAAAATCTCCTTAGAGCAGAGGTCTGTTAACACTTCAGAAATAACCTCCCATTTGGAAAATGTTTTAAATAAACAAGTAATTTTTTTATTGTTTTATTTAAGCGATGAAAAGCCATTGTGACGCCTCTGAATTTGGGTTAAATATACCTGATCATAGTGCTGGAGGCTAAGTAAAGTGACTTCTTTTCCACTGTTTTCCCTGGTGACTGGCAGCCGTGGAGTTCCAGTGTGTTCCAAGCAACTTGGAAGAGAAGCTTTTGCTTGATCTGGTGGAAATGTCCTTTCTTTCTGCAGGGCCCCCTGTCCACCCAGAAAATACTGGGTTCCCAACTAGGTGGGTTGCCATAGGAACCAACAACTCTAAAAACCAAGAAGAAAAAAAAAATTTAAAATCCCAGGACAAAGCCCAATTTGTGGGGCTGTAAAGGGAATGAAAAACAGTCGGAGGGAGCCAAAAATTTCACAAAATAAAACAACAACAACAAAACAATGGGAGTTGACCAACTTCACGTTGCCTCCCAAGATGAAGGCAGAGTTGGTAAAAAACTGAGAGGTGCAGACTGTTCAAAGAACAGGGAAAAGTCATTGTTCTAGCTCTGTGCCCAGTGAAGACCACAGAGGACTCCGATCTGGAGTAGGACCAGTTGGCACATGATTATAACAAGACATGGAGAATATTGGTTTTGGAGCTTAGATGAGAAGTTATAAAATACGTGCATTCTGTCATCTGTAGAAAACTAATTCAAGGTGTAAGTCATTGCAAGAGGAAAGAGAAAGAAAACAAAGCATGCTTTCCACATGCCGGTCCATGCCTGCAGGCAGTTTTGTCCAGTGAGGATGGGGGTTCTGCCCTGCGCCTGCGGAGCGTGGGCCCTCATTCCTTCCTCGTGGCTCTGCCGTTATGTTTGCTCTCTCTCAACTTGCTTCTGAGAGCTGCCTGCTCTCAAGCCCACAATTTGCAAAGGCCTTGTTGCATTTAGTTCTAAATCTGTGGCAGGTAGAAAGGAAATGACTAAAAGATAATGCTGGGCTCAAAGATAATGTTTAGTTTTCTTCCCACAAAGCAGATGTTCTTTGTACTACTTAGAACAGAGTAGTTCGTGCCCACAGAGCCAAATGCTTTGTGTTTGCCAAGTGCAGAGGAGCTGTCAAGCACTTGAAATGTGTGCCTGGTGTGACTGGAAAGATCCATTTCTAATGTAACTTTTGTTAATTAATTGAAGCTTAAATTTATACGCCCACACATGGCCAGCAGTTTTCAGATTGGGCAGTGCAGTGTTTGAAGATGGTTTTTTTCACTCTAGCATTCATCCATTTTACAAATTTAGTGACACCTGCTTGGCTTTCAGTGCCAGACTAGGCCTGAGGTTATAAAAATTAATTTTAAAAAATGAGAACCTCTAGTCCTGAGGGGCCCACAGAGCACACCATCTACAGTGAAGTAGGGATGAGTGTGTGGCAGGGACCACACATCTTCAGGCATGAGGGCCTCTGCCAAGCCCCCTCCACCTTGGTGCTTAGGTAGTTCAGCAGCCAGGTCATTCTTACCTCAGCCTTCGCAGCTCTGTCTGCGCCTCTTTGTCCGCTGATTCCTGTGTATCCTTCAGGCCAGAGCCTTGGTGACACCTCCTCAAAAGGCCCTCCCTGACCACTCCATTATGCTCTCCTGTGTACCCAGTTTTCCTTGAGGCACTTCTCCCGTTTCAGAGTTACACTTGGTGTTTATGTAATATCTACAGCTGAAAGCCAGCTCCTCGGGATTAGGGATCTGCTCCCCACGGTCTGCGTACATGGTCAGCCTACCGTGAATGCCGACTGACGTGGAAACAGAGGAGGAGGGGCACTGACAGTGTAGACAGTTTGGGGGGATGGAGATGAGGGGCCTCCAACCCAGTTTGGAGAGGGTTTGGTGAGTTTGGAGTAGTTTCTCAAATAAACTTTAGCTAGGAGTTTTAAAGAATGAATAGGAATTAGCAACATGACAGTTACGTTGTACAAAGGCATTTCCTACAGAGACGAGAAGTGGAAGGGAGGGAGAGAGGGAAGTAGGGAGGGATAGTGTCTAGGGGTCTCTGGGCAGTATGTGGGGATCAGGTAGGGTGATTGTGGATGACCTGGGGTATTTTGAAGTGTATCCCTTAGGTCAGGAGTTGGCACATTCTTTTTTCTTTAAAGAGCCCAAAGTTGCCCTGGCTGGTATGGGTCAGTGGATTGAGCACCGGCCTATGGACCAAAGGGTCGCTGGTTCTGTTCCCAGTCAGGGCACATGCCTGGGTTGTGGGCCAGGTCCCCAGTTGGAGGTGTGGGAGAGGCAACCACACATTGATGTTTCTCTCTTCTTTCTACCCCTCCCCTAAAAATAAATAAATAAAAATTTTAAAGAGCCCGAAGTAAATAGTTCAGGCTTTACAGGCCATGTGTTCTCTTGTTAAAACTTCTGAATACCACCATTGCAATGCAAGAACAGCCTTAGAAGGTGGGTGTGTGAATGATGGGGTGTGGGTGTGTTTCAATAAAACTTTATTTATAGACACTAAAATTTGAATTCCAGATAATTCTCATGTGACATGAACTATTATACTTTTTTTTTTAATCATTTAACTGTAAAAACCATTCTTACCTCATGAACCACAGGAAAATAAGCAGCTGGTCACATAGTGGGCACTGAAGGGTTTGAAGTGGGACAGGAAGTGGTCAGATCAGTAGTTTCAGAAAGCTCCCTCTGGCTTCAGTGGGACGTCAAGGGTCAGTTCTGAGGATGGTGGCAGTTTCTATGAAGAGGCTGAGCAGCAGTCTGGGTGATAGATGGCAGGGGCCTGAAATAGGGCACTGTTAGTTAACAAGGATGGGAAAGAGGGGCCTGCTCTGAAACATATATTTTGGAATTAAAATCAGCAGAACTTGGTGATGGATATGCAGTGTAAGGAGTAAAAGAACGATGTTCCAGCTTTGGTTTACTTATCAGGTGTCCCAGCTCAGCAGGACCCCTCTCAGCTCTCACCGGCCAGCAAGAGGAACATAGGGCATCTTAATGCATATTAATGGGCAATTTATAGCCTCTTCCTTTAATCTGCAAAATGAGAGTAATGTTAGTAAATAGTGATTCACTCACCTAGCCATAAGATTACTCCTGTGGTACGAATAATTCTGTTTGTTGTTGAAAGGATAATCTAATTCTAAGTGTTACTCTCGAAAAATGATACCCCAG
This sequence comes from Furipterus horrens, assembly GCF_987537825.1. Taxonomy (NCBI): domain Eukaryota; kingdom Metazoa; phylum Chordata; class Mammalia; order Chiroptera; family Furipteridae; genus Furipterus; species Furipterus horrens. The sequence goes on along the minus strand of NW_028327172.1, from coordinate 141,800,499 downwards.
TGGGAAATTTCTATAACTTGTGCTCAATATTGCTGTGAACCTAAAACTGCTCTAAAAAATAAAATCTGTTTAGAAAATGAACTAGATCTAATGCTGTTGAACTGGAGGACTGTTCATGATATACTATTCTATGAATAAAGCAAATGGCAAAACTAAAAGAGTAATACCCCAGTGGTGTGTAATAATTACCTGGTTATAGTGGCATTTTTTCATGTCCTGTCACACTAAAAGAAGTAAATAATCTCTTTCAAAGTACACAGTTGTAGAGCATAAACTAGGTTTCCTGTATTAGGAAAAACTCAAGTGGTAGATTCAAGGACATTGATTTCAGTAGAACTTTTTCTTTCTGTGTTTATTCAGAAATCCTTTAGCTTTTTTCCAGATATCAGCTGCTTTTGCCATCCCAGCAAACAGTGAAGACGGAGCAGAAATCTTGTAACCCCAATTGTTAGTAAATGTTGCATTACCATAAAATTGCATAAGTCATCCATGCAGCCCTACAAAGCCACTTTCTCACTGGCCCTGTTGTAGAGAATTTCTGCTGTGTGAATATTAATGATAGCTGAGTTAATTTATGTTACAACTTTGCATGCCCTTGGGAACAGGGATGACTCAGTTAAACAAGAAAATGAGTGTGGGTAAGTCCTGCAAATCTCCATTAAAATGGCAGTGATAAGGTTGGAGGGGACTGACAAAATAGGTTTTGTGATGTCATATCCTTGATTTTCATGATGTTGATTTTATCACTTTTTTGGCATTAGTTTTCTTCTTCTATAGCATGAAATACCCAAGTTTGGTTTCTGTAGCACTTTTTTTTTTTTTCTCTGCAAGGTTTTGAGACATTTATTTGGTACAGATGTGTAGTCCTTAGGTCTAGGGAGCTTTAGCTGTTCTTTATGGTCATCTAGCCCAGAAATGTATTAAGTCGGTATGTGAAAATATGGGTGAGAAAATGATTGACTAACTGAAATTTGCAGTATTGAAAAGGTTGCTTCAGTATCATAAGAGAGCTGGTGAGTTACCAAGGTGGACGCTCTTGAAGCAAAAGAAATTATCTTCCATGTGGTTGCCCGTGTTGTGGAAGGACTTCGGATATCAAGCACTTAAGAAAAAGAAGTCTAAAAGCCCTGGCTGCTGTGGCTCAGTGGACTGAGCGTCGGCCTGCGAGCCAAGTGTCACTGGTTCAATTCCCAGTCAGGGCACATGACCAGGTTGCAGGTCAGGTCCCCAGTTGGGGGTATGAGTGAGAGGCAACTACACAGTCATGTTTCTCTCCCTCTCTTTCTCCTCTCCCCTCTCTCTAAAAATAAAATAAATAAATTATTTAATTAATTTAAAAAAAGAAAAGAAAAAGAAGTCTGTTAGAGCAGGATCCTCTGGTTGTCCTGGAACATAGTCCTTTAACTGACGTCCGTTGTGATGCCGGAGTCTGGGCCCCCGTCATCTCTTCCTCGGTTATTTCATAGGCCTCTTAACTGGAAGCTCAGTCTTCAGTCTTGCTCCTGCCCTAGTTTGTCCTTCACTTAGAACCAGATGTTTCTATAATGTAAGTTTGATTTCCACTCCCCTGTTTAAAACTGTTAGGACTTCCCATTGCCCTTGGGGTAAAGAATGACCTGTTTAGATTGCTTCTAAAGCCCTGAGAGATCCAGCCCCTATTTGCCTCTCTAGCCTGTCTCTCACTGAGCCTCAGACCCCTCGCACTCTTCGTCCAGCTTTCAGAACCTATTTCTGGTTTTTAGGAAGCGTGCCTCTGAGCCTTTGCACATGCTGTTCCGTCAGTACCCGCTTCGTGCCTGCACCAAATGCCCCCCCAGGCACAGCACTTACCTGTGTACTCCTTTTCTTCATCACTGTAGTTGGCATAATTACTCACAATTCTAGGCATAGATAGCAGCTCAGTAAACTTCTCTTGCATGAATTGAACATGATCCAATTTTAGTATTTTAATGTTAATTTGGATCTGCCCATTTCCCACATTCATCATGTTTTCTTGCCAATATTACTGACTCAGCTTCATTTATCTTTTCAAACATGTACTTTTTTTCTTCTTCTAACCTTCTCTCCTCCCATTCTATGGGTTCTCTCTTTTAATGATATTTTGGACTACGTTTGGGTCTAGTCTTCATGATTACCAGCACAGTGATCCTGGGTTGCTCATAGCCATCCATATTCACTGGGGCCTTTGAAGAATATGGTTCAAATCTTAGAGCCTGCAGGATCCTTCTGTAGCAGCTTGAGCCTGTTCAAGCTATGTTTGCAGGCAATGCTGGGAAGGATAAAAGTATTGTGTTTGCTGTACAATGTCAATTATTTGTTGATGTGAGCAGGGAGGAGCAAAGAGAAAGAAGTTTGTGAGGGCCAGTGGTTTTGAACAAAATAGGAAATCATGTAAAATAAAATGGGATCTCTAAGAAGAAACGTTTCCTTTGTTAAAATTATTTGTATTTTGGGTGTAGATCTCAATTTTCATATATCGCACTCACCACCTCCTGAAGCATTTACAGCAGAAATGCTGTTGAAGTGACCCAATTAAGAGCCATTGTTCTGTTTTGCTTTCTCCTCTTCCAGAGGTTACATTGAAGGTCCACATCAGTGACGCCAGCACCCATCAGCCTGTCCCAGATGCACACATCGAGATTTTTACCAACCAAGTCTCCATTGCCTCTGGCACCTCAGGGACAGATGGCGTTGTCTTCATCAAGTTCCAGTATAAGCTAGGCAGTCAGCTGATCATCACCGCCACGAAGCACGCTTATGTGCCAAACTCTGCCCCGTGGAAGCCAATCCGACTACCTGGTAAGGTGCTCTTAACCTTTCTCTAAAACAAAGTTCATAGTCAGGCTAGGGACAGAGTCAGACACAGACGTGATTTTGAAAGTGGAACTCTGACAATCAGGAAAATATTTGCTTGGTCTCTGCTTTACCTTGTGGGGTCCCTTATGGGAGGAATGGTGGGATCAGATATGAAGGGGGTTGGGGCTCCATCACCTTACTATATGCACCATGGAGTCAAAGCCTTAGAGTGTTTCTGCTCACTTCTGTAGCATTCCATTCTGCACCTGACTGATTGTAAGTAGCCCGATGCATGGGGCAGGGCCCTGGCATGGAGCCTCAGGGCAAAGCTGGCCAAAGATGAGGGGAGTCTTGGTGAGATGGTTTTTCTCTTCCTCTTCTTACCTGCTAAGGGAAAACACCTCTATGGGTTTCTTCTCTCTCTCTCAGTACTCCACTTCACTTCTGGCACTTCTCATCTTCAAACATGTGGGTTTCACCCTGGCTGGTGTGGCTCAGTGGATTGAGCATCATCCTGTTAACCAAAACCAAACATGTGTGTTTCTTTCCATACACATCAAGCAATTCTCAAATTCTCAAATACTAGCTGGGTGTCCTACAGCTGAACTCAATTCTGACACTGTCATCCTGGAGACAGTGTCAGAACCCACAGGTTAAAGGCTCAGCCCCATGAGACACCCACCCCCACACACAGCCACCCCAATTCAGGTGCCGATGGAAAGTCCAGGTTGTCACCTGTGCTTCTGACTGACTGGCTGTATGTAGATCTGAGGTTCCCACAACCTCCTCCTTGAGGATTGACTGATTTGCTAGAGTGGCTCACAGAACCCAGAGAAACAATTTACATACTAGATTACTGGTTGATTATAAAGGCTATTAAAGAAACAGGGAGCTTGAAGAGATGCATCAGGCAAGGTACGTGGGAAGGAGCACAGAACCTTCATGCTCTCCAGGTGTGCACCCCTCCCAACACCTCCACATGTACGCCAACCCCAGAGCTCTCCAAACCTGTCCTTTTGGGTTTTTTGGAGGCTTCAGTACATAAGCATGATTGATTAAGTCTTTGGCTGTGGGTGACTGATTCAACCTCCCACCCCTCTCCCCTCCCTGGAGGTCAGGGGGTGGGGCTGAAAGTTCCAACCCTGTTTTGTGTGGTTGGTTCCTGGCAACCAGCTCCCATCCTTAGGCTGTCTAGGGGCTTTCCAAAAACCACTATATTAACATAAAGTCCAGCATGGTTGAAAGAGGGCTTATTATGAATAACAAAAGACACCTTTATAGCTCTCATCACTTTGGAATGCCAAGGGTTTGGAGACCAAGACCAAATACATATTTCTTATTTTAAATCATAACATCACTTTAGCATTCACCACTCCAAAGTAGTCGGTCCACCACAGGGAGCAAGAATGGTACCTGACATAGATTCAGCTTGGGATGAGGTAGGTGGGGAGCAACCGTTAGGTCTCTTCTGTCCCCTCCCTTAAGGCTCCATCTAGTGAATGGACCACATCATATATTGCACTATTAGATGAGCAACAAGGATGGGCTGACAGCTGATGGGAATGCTGCCAGGATAGTGGAGGGAGCGTGGGTTTGGAACACCAACTGACGTGGGTTCTGGCTCCCAGGCTGTGCTTGAGCCCATGTCGCTTTGATGTCAGACTCTGTCAGATGGAGCTAATACCAGCTCACAGAGTTGTTCTGATTAAAAAGTTGTGAACATATGTAAACTAGCTTACAATGCCCAAAATACAGTAGGTGCTGTGGCACCCAGCACCGTGCCTGGCAAAATACCTATATGAGTGCCCATCTCTGTGCCATAGAACAGTAGACACACTCCTTCAACGTCCCTGCTGTCTCCGGGGACACATGGGAGCTAACTGTGGCTCTTCCTGGCTTATAAAGCACTCGTGTCTACCCTTATTCACAAAGTTCTCTGAAGTTTATTTAACATTTATGAAGGATCTACTATGTGCCAGGCATTGCCCTGGGCCACTGAGAAGAGAGACCTAGAGACACAGAAGTTGCCCCTAGGAAGTTTATAATTTCGTTGTAAAGTCAGCCACAGAAGCCATTTCCATGTCAGGAGATAAATGTTGATAGATTTGTGTGTATATATATGTGTGTGTATATATGCCTGGGAAGACAACCCGCCTAGGTGAGGAATGAAGGCTTCCAGGATGGTGTGAGAGGGGAGCTGAGTCTTGAGGATGAATAGAGATTAGGACCAGGAGGTGCTTGTAAATACATACAGAGGCCAGGACTCAACCATTCATCTGGGGAGGTTGGCCCAGGAGTTTGCATTTTAACAAACAACCCCTCTCTCCTGCTGTGGACAAAAGTTTTCACTGAAGTTTGAGACCGCTGTTTGGTGAGCTATGGAAGGTCATGTAACTGAAGAGATAATTTAGGGAAATTTTAGAAATATGGGGGTAAATCTGAGAAATATTTAGCAGTCATAATCTAGAAAGCCTAAAGGTCACAAAAAAGGATGCTTATGGTGTGAGAGCTAAAACAGGAAGGCAGAGTGGTGTCGCCGTGTGTGACCCGAGTTGGGAATGTGCACATCGAGAGACTCAAATCTCTAACCACCAGTCTGCATGTGCACACGTAAAGCACCATGAGAATTGATTTGGGGATCACAAATAAATTTTAGTGAGTTGGCACATTCACAAATACCAGATCCACAAATAATGAGGATCAACTGTGATTACATTCATTTTGACTCTGTTAACATGATCATTTGAGAAAAAAACAGCCATTCCCCTAGAGTCTTATTTTCTTAAATGAGTCAAATAATGGGAACAGTGTAGTTTAACTGAAAGAGTTTTGGACTAGGTATGAAGATACGTGGGTTCTCACCTGCCCACCCCCAACTGACACCACACATGTGGGTCCATCATGACTCTGAGCCCACATTTCTCATTTCTAATCTAAATAAGATTGACTAAATTTCAATGATCCTCCCATGTCTTTGATTATTTTTCTCTGGTTGCCTTATCAACATAAGAAAGATACTCTTAACTAGACTAACAGAAAATGTGACCAAAATTTAGACTGGTCTATTGTGAAAAGCAGAGTAGACTACTTTTTTTCATGAATAATTTTGGAGGCCACTTTTGGTATTCCAGATAATTGGGAAAGGAAGAGAGAAAAGTTGGGAGCCTCTTCTAAAATACAGAGGTGGGCAAATAGGTTAAATTACTAGCTATCATTACCTAAAAGATAAATCAAAAGTAAGGATATGAAATAAGGACAATAATAAGGAGGAGAAAAATGTAATTAATAAGTAAATAATAATACAAGAATAAACTTTATTTCACATACTCAAAATTGTAAACCTACTTTTGCCTACCCCTGTATGTTAAAAATTTGAAACTAAAGAAAAAAAATGCTTTATTTACTACATGTGCACACATGATTTTGTTTGAATAAGCATACCTCTGGTATTTTTGAATGCATTTCTTTTTTCATCCTTGACGAGTTCTTGGAGGATATATGTTTTTTCTCTTTCAAGGAAGAAGGTATAGATTGAGGGATGGGGGAGGACTCAGCCTGGCAAACAGGTAAAACAAATTTAGCTATATAAAATATAATCCATCAACTAAAAACTATAATTCCATATCTTAATTATTTTCATCTCCATAGTGATTGCCCAGTGGACCTTTAACAGTGGTCTGAGACTATTGCAGTAGCCGCTGGCTAGCTCAGTCTGCCTCTTCACCACCCTCTATTTTATTGAACATCAGTGTCATTTTATATGTATGTGTGTATATATATGTATACATACACACACATATGTGTGTACACATATATACTTACATACATACATTAACTGGTACGGGTGTTTTGTGGCCCACTTTTCGAGAGGCGCCTCTCTGATCCCCACGCACCCAGTGGGGCAGGCGAGCCATGGCGAGACGGTAGCTGTCCAGTGAGGTGCGATGACCTCTCCCACCGTCAGAGGAGACCCCTGGCGCTCGTTTCCTTCGCCAATCGGATGAGCTTATAACCGGTATCTGTCTCCTCCCGTGTTGAGTCGACATCTTGCGATGACGCTGGAGTATCCTCTCAAGTGAAACTGAAGCTACAGAGCCTGGGCAGGGTGATATGGAGGGTCTGCTGTTGCCCATGCAGCAGATCCCCCCTCTCTTCGCAGCTGAAGGGTCCAAGGGAAAGACAAAGTCAATACAGCTTGGTTTCAGGTGCGCCGCAGGAGTTGCCGGTGTTGACTATATATATATATGAGGTCTGTCCAGAAAAAGTCCAGCCATTATTAATATCATGAGAACAGTTTGTGTGACATCGGTGTAACCTGGCAGCCAAGATGAATGGATTGGAATGCGCATGCATGAACAGTGATGACTTCACTGTACTAGTCAGTGGGGGCGGTAGATGCCATTGAATGAGCGTGTGTACTGTGTGACTGTTGCATTCAAAATGACTGAGTAGAGCAACGAATCTATCAGATTTTGTGGTAAACTTTAACATTTCTCCATGGAAACTATTCAAATGATTCAGCAGGCAGCAGCTATGAGCAACTGGTGATTGGCAGCTTCAACACAACAATGTTCCTGCTCACGCATCATGTCTCGTGCAGAGTTTTTTGGTGAAACATCAAATCACCCAGGTGACTCAGCCCCGCTACAGCCCAGATTTGACACCCTGCAACTTCTGGCTTTTCCCAAAACTAAAATCATCTTTGAAAGGGAAGAGATTTCAGACTGTCCATGGATTCAGGAAAATATGACAAGGCAGCTGATGGTGAATCCAACAAAGGATTTGTAGAGTGTTTTGAACAGTGGAAGAGATGCTGGGAGAACTGCGTGAGGTCCCAATGTGCCTACTTTGAAGGGGACTGAGGCGTCCTTGTCCTATGCACAATGTTTCTTGTATCTTGTCTTCAATAAATGTCTCTATTTTTCAAACTACATGGCTGGGTGCCTCTGGACAGACCTCCTATACACAGACATACACACACATATAGATATATATAAAGTTATACATCTGCCTAAAGTCCTTTAGTGACCTTTGGATAAAGTTCAGACTAAACACAACACACAGACCCTCCTTCCCCAGCTGCTTCTCCCTTATATATGTCATGGTCTAGTCAACCTGAGCAATTTGCTATTCTGTGCAGGAATCTGACATTTTATTCTCTTCGTGTTTGTCTGCACTATTATTTCTCTACCATTGTTCTGTTAGAAAGTTAGTCTTCTGTCCTTTAGTCCCCAGTGTGGCATTAAGTCTTCCTAACTCTCTGGTAGAGTTAGATGTTCCTTTCTCTCTGCTTATCAAATAACACACATCTACCTGGCATGATAAGAACCTCCAGACATGAGTCAGCATCTCCTCTGTGATGGTTAAAATCCCACCTACTGGCAGATCTGAGCATCTCTGCCACCTCCCTCCCACTGGGGCACTTAGTCCGTAGAGGTTCATAGTCCCCTCTCTCCTGCTTCAGGAAGCCTCTGCTGGAACCTCTGCTGCCACACAGCACACTCATGACAAAATTTTTTTTCTCCTATACGAAATAAGGTTTGAGAAACAGTTTGCTAGAGCAAACGCTTCTTGTGTGGAGGTAGAAACGTTTTTAAAACACCTTGTGATGGTCACACACATCCGAGATGATCGCAGGTGGTTTCAGAGCTCAGAGTCCGCACACCAGTCAGCACAGAGGCCTCGAACCCTCACATGAAGCAGGACAGTGTCCAGGCGCCTGTGCATAGAGAGGCAGGGCACGGATCACCTGCTTGCGCTTTGAGGTGAGTAGTTTCCTACAGGCAGAACAATCTGGCCCTTTCTTTCTGGTCATTAGGTACCCAATCCCACCAGGTGAAGGGGTCATTGTTAACGAAGGTTAAGTTTACCTTTGAAGTGGTTTTGCAAGATTTATCTCAGTCAGTGTTCCTCCCATTAGTTCTAGCTCACAGGCATTACCTGATCCTCCCGCCCCCAACCTGGTGTGAGTTTTTCTCCAAACTTTGAACCCCTGAGATGGATTCTTCTTTTCTCTTAATTCTTTTTTTTTTTTTTAATTTTGTATTTGGAATATAATTCATACAACATAAAATTCACCATTTTGAAGTGTGCGGTTTACAAGGTTATATAACAATCACCGCTCTCTAATCCCAGAATATTTTCTTCACCCTCTAAAATACCCATACCCATCAGCATCGGCTTACTCTTTCTTATGCCCTCCAGCCGCTGGCAACCACTGATCTCTATCACTATGGATATTGCAGATAAATGGAATCCTGTAACAGAGGAACAATTTTTAACATAATTCCTGTTGAGTTGGATTTTTCAGCTGTTTTAGACTTAAATCAGCATGCTGATTTCAAAACTGCAGTTAGTTTTCATCTATCACATCAAGTTTTTTCTGTACAGCTTATCTTACTGCAACCATTCTAGGCTGGACCAAGCCTGGACCCGGGGAAGCACTAGTACTCTCCTATTGGCTGACAGCAAACCTCCCTCGAGTGGGGAGAGTGAGGGACAACCTTGGAGACCAGTGACAGGTTCATACTTGTCTAGGCTATTCAGTCACACATGAGACAAGTGTGGTGAGAGGTTGTGTGCTGCTCTATATAGTGAATTGTATTCCAAAGTGTAGTCTGAGTTCTTGTCTGTATAAAAGGAGTTAGCAGAATTTATTTTTTTATTTACACACATACTTATTTCCTTTCCTTCAGATTATGTCTGCCTCTGCTATTTCTCATCTTAAGTGCCTAAACAACCCTGATGTATTTTGTTATATCTGTGGCAATTTCACCATTCCCAGTCAAAGGACAAACATCAGCACATTTGTCAGGGAAGCCTATTTTGCATATTTTAAAGTAAAACTTCGTGATCACGATAAGTCTTGGGCCCTTCCCAAGGTGTGCAAGCAGTGTGTTGAGAGTTTACGGATGTGGACGAAGGGAACATGTGATAAATTGCCATTTGGTATGCCTGTGGTTTGGCGAGAGCCCAGAGGTCATTCAAGTGACTGTTACTTTTGTATAGTGAAAACGTCAGGATATAACAAGAAAAATAAATGTAAAATAGAGTATCCTAGTCTACCATCAGCTATATGCCCAGTGCTTCATTCAGCTGAAATCCCAGTGCCAGTTTTCATTGAACTACCCTCTTTCAAAAAACAGGAGTATGGTGAAGAACTAAGTGACAGCAACGATGAAGATTTTGAAATTGAAGATGACTCAGTTCATAAGGGATTTGATCAGCATGAGTTGAATGATTTGGCATGAGATTTGGGACTATCCAAAAAGGCTTCAGAACTCCTAGCATCAAGACTGCATGAGAAAAACTTGCTTGAAAAAGGCGAAGGCATCCTACTGTCGATCAAGAGAAAGTGCATTTCTGCAGTACTTTCGAAGTGACGGTGGCTTTGGGTATTCCCATAACATACTTGGTTTAATGGAGGAATTGGGAGTTCCAATCTAAAATGCAACTGAAAGGCAACTGTTATAGATAGCTCAGAGCGGAGCTTGAAGTGTGTCCTCCTCCACAATGACAATTTATTTGGTGTAGTCCCAATTGGCCATTCAGTTTGTTTTCATGAAGAATATGAAGAAAAAGAGAGTCATTGATCTGTTGCAGTATCCCAAGCACAACTGGATCATCTGTGTTGACCTTAAAATGGTCTGCTTCCTTCTTGGTCAGCAGCGCAGATATACCAAGTATCCCTGTTTTCTGTGTATGTGGGACAGCAGAGCTCATGAGAAGCACTGGATGGAGTCAAATTGGCCTCCAAGATCTGGCCTCAAACCTGGTGATCCAAACATTCTACATGAGCCACTTGTTGACAGAAAGAACATTATATTCCCACTGCTGCACATAGAACTGGGTCTCATGAAGCCATTTGTGAAAGCTTTGCCAACTGAAGGAGACTGTTTCAAGTATCTCATTTTCGCATTTCCTAGCCTGTCGTTTGAAAAGATAATATACCTTAATATGTACATTCGGTAGCAGAACTTTACTAGTTGTACACAATTTGACTTACAGTAACAATATATAGCCTTTATATGAATAAAATAACTAAATAAACAGTATATTCAAGTAATTTTTTCCTTTATTTTCCTTTGTATGTACATTTTGTATGACTTTTTGGGGACAAAGGGAGGGTATCCTGTACCTTAAAAAGTTGACCTGATAGAGAAAAACTGGGGTCATTTTTGGATTCAGATGCCAAAGTTTAGTCAAAAACAAGTGTCAGATCTAACTCAACAAAAATTGTGTTCCCCAGTGATAATATGTGGCCTTTTGTGTCTGGCATCATTCACTTAACATAATATTTTCAATGTCCATTCATGTTGTAGCCTGAATCAGTACTTAATTCATTTTTATGGGTGAACAATATTCCATTATGTGGATAGGCCACATTTTGTTTTCCTTTTCATTGGTCGATGGATATTGGGGTTGTTTCCACTTTTTGGCTATTATGACTAATGTTGCTGTGGATACTTATGCACAGGTTTCGTGGGAACATATATTCTCAGTTCTCTTGAGTATATGCTTAGGAGTGGAATTGCTGGCTCACATGTAAACTCTGTGTTTAACATTTTGAGGAACTGATAGGCTGTTTCTATAGGACCATGGTGCCTTCTTATCTTACTCATGGCACTTGCCACATAGCCCCTTCTAATTTAGAGTCCTTGAAAGCACACACTGCCTCCCGCTCTGATCTATTCCACACATATACCACTGGGTCTTGCCCATAGTGGTAGCTTAATATGTGGATTCTGTAGAGGGATTAACATCCAAGGCCAGCTGACTGGTTCCTTTTGGCACTACTAAGAGCCAATAGTGCTAAGTAATTGATATTCTTAGCACTTAATATTTCTGGTTCCTAAAATTTTCACAGGAAGTCACTTTACCTCTCTAGGCCTCATGTTTCTCCTCTTTTAACTTAGACACTTGGACTTTGAATATGAGTGCTTAGAGCATGGTGGTTGAGAACAGACTCCAGGCTTCAAATCCCTGCTCCAGTATTTACCAGCTGCAGGACCTTGGACAAGTTAATTTCTTATCTATAAACCTGTCTTTTTACTTGTCAAATGGGTATATTAATAATACATATTGCAGAGAGTTGTTTTGACATTTAAATAAATTACTAAAAATAAAGCACTTAGGAAGGGCTCAGTAATGTTAGTAATTATTATTTTATAACATATTTATTTGTTTTCTCTTAAATTTATGTTTTACTCAGAAACTTGTAGCCTTTGCGAATCTTTTAGTTGGAAGTCCAGGAGGTACTTAATTTTAAAAAAACACAAGTTTTGGAAACCTATTTGAAAAAATGATGACATAAAACTTCCCTAACTTAATGAAGGAAATAGACATATTAGTCCAGAAAGCACGGAGAGTCCCAAACAAGATGAACAAGAGAGAATCTTAAAAGCAGCAAGAGAAAAGCAGTTAGTTAGCTGCAAGGGAGTTCCTATAAGACTGTCAACTGATTTCTCAAAAAAAAACTTTGCAGGCTAGAAGGATTGGCAAAAAAATATTCAAAATAATGAGGAGCAAGGACGTATACTCAACTTAGCTCTACCCAGCAAAACTACCATTTAGAATCAAAGGACAGATAAACAGCTTCCCAGACAAGAAAAAGCTAAAGAAATTCATCACCACCAAACCAGTATTATATGAAATTTTAAAGGGTCTTCTTTAAGAAGAAGATTAAAATTATGAACAATAAAATGGCAATAAACATATCTGTCAACAATTGAATATAAAAAAACAAACAAGCAGAACAGAAACAATCATAGATACAGAAAACTTTTTGATGGTTGCCAGATGGAGGGGGTCAAGGGAGCGCTGGACGCAAAAGATGAAGGGATTAAGAAGTACAAATAGGTAATTACAGAATAGTCATGGGGATGTAAAGTGCAGTATAGGATATGGAGTAGCCAACGTACATATATGCATGACCCAAGGACATGGACAACAGTGTAGGGATTTCCTGAGGGAGTTGTGGGGCACTGGGTAAAGGGGGACAAGGGGGAAAATTGGGACAACTGTAATAGCATAAACAATAAAATATAATTTAAAATAAATAAAAAAATAATAAAGAAATAACACAAGTTCTATCGTCTTATTAGTTTCCAGAATAGGGGGGGATATTCTTTTACCATCAGGCACACAATAACCTTGGCACATATTTTTGAAGTCTTTTTTAATGTTTGTATCTAATGTTATATATTCTATATTTTTATAGTGTGTACATTTTAACTTTTTATATATTTCTATGTGAAGAGATTCAGATGCTTTACTAAAAACTTTTAATGAATAAAATCTGACTATTGAAGGATAAGCCATTGTTATATGAGGGATGGTAGTACTCCTGTGACATGGCAAGTCTCTCTTAAAGGAAAAACCATTTCCTTTCTCTTATACTTCTGACACCAAATGAATGTTTTTTTTGTTTTGTTTTGTTTTGTTTTTTTCCCTCAAACCAATCAATTCTCCAACTCTCTGAACACCACTGGATGTCCTACAAATCAATTCAGTTCTGACACTAACTACCTGGAGCTAGTGCAGACCTCACAGGTTAAGGGCCCATCTCCCAAGACACACACACACCCGCACTTCAAACCTAAGTCCCAGGTTGCCTCTTGTACTTCTGACTGACCAGCTAAAATCAGGCATTTCCACGAGCCCCCCACAGTAATTTGCTATAATGGTCACAGGACTCAGGGACACAGGATTAACTTAACATTTGCTGGCTGATTATAAAGAATATTGTAAAGAATACAGATGAACAGCCAGATGAAGAAGTATTTTACATGGGGCAAGATCTGGAAGGGTTCTGAGCACAGGAGCTTCTGTTCCTGTGGAGTTGGGGTGCATCTCTATTCTGGCACATAGATGTATTCATCAGCCCAGAAGCTCCCCAGATCCCCTACATTTTGGATTTTCATGGAGACTTCATTACATAGGTATGACCACTCATTAACTCAATCTCTCCAGTTCTTTCCTTTTACCAGAGAATGGGGAGTGGGGCTGCAGATTGCAAGCTTCTAATCATGGCTTGATCTTCCTGGTGACCAGCCCCAATCCAGGAGCCACCCAGAGTCCCCTCATTAAAACAAAACACACTCCTATCACCCGCATCACTCAGGAAATTAACATGGGATTTAGGAGCTCTATGTCAGGAACCAGGGCAGAGACCAAATATATATTTATGCTACAATTCCCTTACATCTATTTTTGCATTTGCAGTGTTTTCTTCACTGAGCCTTGGCCTGCTTCCGGAACGATCCGCTACTCTAATGGTTTATGAAGATGTTGTCCAAATAGTCTCAGGATTCCAAGGTATGTTGGATATTTAAAAAGAGAATCAACAATAACATTTGGGTTGACTACTGAAATCTTTTGAGGGACGACTTACTGTCAGGTAGTGATGGTAGTTCATTTACCCAAAGCTGAGACACAGCACATTGGAATTTTGGTTAAACTATCTGTTGGCTGTGATCTTGTTCCTTGTAGGCTCGGCTGTTAAATGTTGAGAAAAAGAAGGGGCCCTACCACTCTGTCCATGACATACCTCTTTTTTTCTCCAAATGAGGTCAGAGCCAGGACCCTGCCTGGGCCTGATTGACCAGTAGACAGGGTCACTCTGAAAAGAATTGTGAGCATTTGAGCATATAGTTTGTTTTGCAAAATGAAATGGTTCTAGAGATCTGTTGTACAACAATATAAATGTGTTTAACACTATTGAACTATACACTTAAAAATGGTTAGGATAGTAAATTTAATATTACAGGTTTTTTAACCACAATAGAAAGTATTCCCCCAACGAAAAAGGACAAAAGTTCATGAGCATTCTATGTGGCTTTTCCTTCTCTCTTGTCCTCTAGTTTAACCCACATCACCTACAGCAATGTGTGTAAGCATGACCTCACACTGTCTCTTGCAGAGACACAGAAAGCTTAAGAGACTTTCCCTTTGGTTGGAGTTGGGTTAAAATTGGGAATAAAGCTTGTGTCAAATGTATTTCTGTGCTGAAATTATTTTCTTCCACCTAAATCATGGGCCTTGAAAATGCTACTTCCAGGATTTTAGTGCTTCACCAGATTCGTTTTTATTTACTTTATTTCTGTGTTCTAATACCATTTACACTAATAATTCTTTTTTTGTTTGTTTTTCTTTTTTTCTTTCTTCTGTTTTTTATTTTTATTTTAATATGTTTTATTGTTTATGCTATTACAGTTTTCCCAATTTCTTTTCCCTTTGTTCCCCTCCACCCAGTGACCCCCCTCCCTTCAGTTGCCCCCCCCCTTAGTCCATGCCCATTGGTTGTGCATATAGTTCTTCTCAACATCTTCCTGTCTACTCCACTCCCTCCTACTATGCTTCTTAGTTCCTGTACCATCTCCCTCCCTTTCCCCCCTTCCCCCTCCCCACTGACCTCCCGCCAAAATGTTCCCCATACCTATAATTCTTCTTCCCACTCCCGTTGCCTTCTTAGTTTGCCTTTGTTTCAATTCCCTAGCTTCTGTTGTTGGTTGTTGTGATAGTTTTCATTTTAATGTTCATAGTTTTGATCCTCTATCTCCTAAACAAGTCCCTTTAACATCTCATATAACAGTGGTTTGGATCTGATGAACTCCTTCAGTTTTACTTTGTCCTGGAAGCACTTTCTCTGACCTTCTGTTCTGAATGACAGCTTCGCTAGATAGAGTAATCGTGGTTGTAGATTTTTGCTTTTCATTACTTTAAATATTTCTTGCCAGTCTCTTCTTGCCTGCAGAGTTTCTTTTGAGAAATCAGCTGATAGCCTTATTGGGACCCCTTAGTATGTAATTTTCTTCTTCTCTCTTGCTGCTTTTAAGATTCTCTCTTTATCCTTAATTTTTGACAATTTGATTATAATGTGTCTTGGTGTGGTTCTCCCTGGGTCCAGTTTTTTTGTAACTCTCTGTGCTTCCTGACCTGTAAGTCTATTTCCTTCCCCAAGTTAGGGAAGTTCTGCTTCATTATTTTTTCACATAATTTTTCAATTTCTAGTTCTACTTCTTCACCTTCTGGCAGCCCTATGATTTGGATGTTGGCCCACTTATAGCTGTCCAATAAGTTTCTGAGCCTCTCCTCATTTTCCTCACTTCTCGTTTCCTCTTTCTGCACTGGTTGACTGTTTGTTCCTTCCCTATGTTCCGATTTGTTGATTTGATCTCTGGTTTTCTTGCCCTCACCACTAGTTTCATATGTGTTTTTGTTCATTTCAGCAGGACTAGCCTTCATTCCATCCCCATTTTGTTTAAGATCTGCTGTTAGGTCTGTAAGCATTTTTATAATCAAAGCTCTGAACTGAGCCTCAGAAAGATTTCCTATCTGCTGAGCCGTTAGATTAGATATTTGCTCTCTGGTCAGCTTCATCACCAGGATCTCTATCATGATCTGTGTCATACTGCCCGTTTTGTGTTTACCTTTGCTTCCTGGGTGGGGCTGAATTTTTCTTTGAGTAGCTTTACTGTTATTGTTTCACAACTAAAAAACAGTGGTTTTCCTTTTTTCCCTGGTTCATTACAATATAATTGACATATAACCTTGTATTAGTTTCAGGTGTACAACATAATGATTTGATACATATGTGTTGGGAAATCATCACCACAGTAAGTCTAGTTAACACCTATCACCATACATAGTTATTCATTTTTTTCCTTATGATGAGAACTATTAACATCTATTCTCTTAGTAACATTCAGATATGTAATACAGTTTTATGAACTATAGTCACCATGCCGTGCATTATATCTCCAAGACTTCTTTTATAACTGGAAGTTTGTACCTTGTGACCCTCTTCATCCATTTCACCCACCCATCACCCCCGGCCTCTGGTAATCACAAGTCTGTTCTCTGTATCAGTAAGGTTTTTTTTTTTTTTAAGATTCCACAGATAAAGGACATCACACAGTAGTTGTCTTTCTCTGACTTATTTTATTCAACATACTACCCTCAGGGTCCATCCATGTTGTCATAGATAGCAGCATTTTCTTTCTCTTTATGGCTGAATAATATTCCATTATATGTATGGACCACATTTTCTTTATCCATTTATTCATTGAAGGACACTCAAGTTGTTTCCATGTGTTGGCTATTATAAATAATGCTGCCGTGAACATGGGAGTGAGGCCGTAGTGTTCTTGAAATGAGGGAATGTTTACGGTTCTTCTCATGTTCTTTGCTAACACAGGAAACTTTAGTCTTTTGCTAGCCCAGTTGAAATGATAGCAAGAGACTAACAGTTGTAATTAATGTCTCTAATACAGACAAGCTATGCTCCCCCTTTTATTTCAGGGTACAGGAGGTCGTCTCTGTATCTTTCCTGGAGATGTGAGTCGTGGGTGCCTTGCTCTTCGACCTCAGGGGCTTATACCCACCCATAGTGGTGCCTGGGGCTGGAATCCAACAGGGAGGGAAAAGCTGGAGCCATCAGCACTTCCTTTCTCTTTCTATTTCCAGCATTGAGCTTAGAACCCAGAAGAGGTGAGAATCTCAGCAGAAAGGTCCTGAGGTGCAGTGGGTCTGTGACCATGCCAGGCCACCCGCAGCCCAGATGAGAAAGAAATAGAAAGTATGAGTAAGAAAAGGGAGCCTATTGGTAGCTGGTGAGAGAGAAGTGGACTGGGGACTCATGGAGTCATGTCAGAGTCGTGGCATTCAGGTGACATCCACAAATTCCTGCCTTATGGTCCCAGAGCTGCCCTGAGCCCAGAACCAGGCAGTGCTGTGCCGTCCATCCCTCTGGCTCCTGTCCTTGGATTCCACACATCCCTCTACCCCTTACTGCCCCTCATGTTCTTATCTGTAGCTGGAAGTGTGGATTCAAACAACCCTCCAGCTGGGGGTTCTCAGTCTTATTATGGCACCTCCCTTTCTGCCATATTTGGGAGTACATCTTACCTCCCAAACTAACGTTTTAAAGCTGAAGTGCAAGAAGTGTGTCATCTTCATCTTAGAACCTACAGAGCTGACCACATCAAGTCCGCAGTCTTGAGCAGACCTACCAGGCCTTTCACAAGCCTTCTCCTCTGCCCCTGGGCCCCTGCAGCCTGCCCTGGGCTCCCACTGAAGTCCTCAGCCTTCCCAACATGCAAACCTTCCGCATGTGCAGCCTCTTCCATCTGCTTCCGCACAGTCTCAGCTAGCACCTACAGAACTTCTGTTCTCTTGGACACTTGGTGGCTCTCTCTTGAAGTTTCTCCTGTGCGTTTTAGCATAGATATTTTATTTTAGTATTGAAAACACTGCGATAATTAAGCTGTTTTCATAACTATCTTTGAGTTCCAGATGGCAGAGCCTTTGTCCTTTCCTCTTCACACCCTGTGCCCATTGCAGAGGAGAGCCTCGGCACATGCTGTTGGGTCAGTGTGAGGGTGCTCACAGTATCTTTACAATGGTTTTCAGTCGAGGGCAGTTTTGTCTGCAGGGACATTTGGCAAAGTCTGGTGAGGTCATAACTTGGGAGCTGCTACCGACACTGTGGGTAGAAGCCACCTTTGCTGTTGGAAATACTGAAATGTGCGGAACGGCCCCTGTTTCCCAACAAAGAACTACCTGGTCCAAATGATTTAGTGCCAAGATGGAGGGACCCTGACCTATTCAGAATTGAGACAGACCATTATTAGTCCATAGTGAGTTACTCAGTAGAACTCAGCTTTACATTCAGTTCTGTAAACTTCATTGAGTACCAGGGCACAGTGTGATGGGTTTCACAGAGTACCTGTGATTAAGGAGCTTCTGTTTAAAAGGGTAGAAGAGATGTGAATTATTGCTTATCCTGCACCTGTTACGTACCATGAGGTACTATTAGGCATCGTGCGTATGTGTCCTAATCTAGAACCATAACAACCATATTGTGAGACAGGTGTGATTTAAACCCATTTTAAAGATAAAGAATCTAAAGGCCAAAGTCACTGAACTAGAAGGTGGCAGAGGAAAGATTGAAAATAGAGCTAAGTGATTCCACTGCCCGTGTTCTCTTATGGCGCCTCTGATCAGGGAGATTTGCAAATATACAAATAAATGTAATATGGGGCATGGAAAGATCAGTGCTGTAAGAGAGATACAAGTAGAGCTTAGAGCTTGGGGTGGGATCAGGAAAGGCTATATAGAAGAGGTGACATTTGAGATGCATCACGGATGAGGTTCATCATATGCAAGTAGGGGATGGGAGGAAGCCTCAGCCATGGAGCGGAGCATGGGCACATATGCAGAAGCAGAGAGCTGGGCAGTCCCCCTGGACAGAGTCTGAGAGCTGACTGGCAGTATGTAGGCCATGTCTTCTGATGTAAGCATGGTGTTGTCCTAGAAGGGGGTATGGAGGTTAGAATAAAAATAATTCATTTCTGCCTCTTACACACAGAATGACTTTGGGCAAGTCACTTAACCTCTTTGAGCTTCAATTTCCTCACCTATAGAGGAGAGAGTTCCCTCTTCACATGATTGTAGTAAATATTAAGTAAAATGATATGTATGTGACAGCTTTTTTAATTCTTAAAGTGCTGAACTCTCTCTCTCACTTGCAGGCAGATGGCATAGTAGTTTAGGTCTAGTTGGTCTCTAATGGTCACTGCTGTTGTTAATTTGGTAAGTGGTGCAGATCCGTTGACGGTTTCTTGGCAGGGAAAGGATGTAATCAGAGTGGAATTTTCGAAAAGTCAGTATGCGAGTAGAAGAAAAGGGGTAAGTCTGAAGCAAAGGGCCAGTTAAGAGACTTTTGCAAAAGTTAAGGCAAGGGGTAATATGGGGTAATGTAGGGTGGAGGCAGAAAGGGAGGAAAAGATGATGATAGAAATGTTGATAAGGAAAGACTGGCCAATCCTGGCACTTGAGCCCATGTGCAGGATATAGAAAGGGGAAATGATGGTGACAACCTGGGATCAAACCCGATGTTGGGGAAAATGGGCTCTTGTGCAGCAGGAGGGGAGGTACATGATGATTTTAGAGTCCTCCATGGGTAACCGGGTTGCAGTGTCCAGAAGGCAGAGGAAACGCAGACATGGAGCTTGGCAGAGAGTCCCAGGCTGGAGAGGAAGGTGACAGAGGAACGCATGGCAGTGGAGGGGAGTCGATATGGACAGAGCCCATAAACAGGAGCAGCTGTGGCTGGGACTGTTCTGTCAGACGTAGGAGGAGGAGAGAAAAGCACTTGCAGAAGAAAAAGTGGGCTGACTCTGGAGAGACCGGAGTTGAAGGCCATGAATGCCAAGAAGAGGGGTTCCAGGCCGGGGGCGGGAACAGTGCTGATCATTGTGCAGAGGTCAGTGAGGATGAAGGCTGAGACATGTCATAGAGCTAGCAGATCATACAGTCATCAGTTGGTATTACCCAGAGCAGCGCATGTTGGCGGTAGAAGCCACATCACTGGGGGTTGGGTAGAAGGAGAGAAGACATTTGCTTATGGGAATAATAGTACAAGTCATTGTTATTTTTCTAGAAGAGGAAGAAATTGGTGTATGTGTTGGTTGGGGAGGAAAAACCTGTAGAGAGAATTATTGGCAAAGGCAAAAATAGTTGGTTGAGCCAAGTCTTGCAATAAAACAAACAAGAGTTTGGACACTTGGGTTGACCTTGGAAGAAAACAGGGACAGAGAAAAGAGGGAAGAAAGATTTTCTAGTGCCGAGAGAGAACGTGGTGGCCCCAGTGTTGTTGGTAGCGGAGGGTCTGAGCATTTGGGGGGTGACGGGTGAGAAGAACAGAGGAAGGCTGAAGCGGCTGCAGCGGGGAATGTGGGCGAGAGGCGTCCGGAGAAAATGACAGGCTCTGCTGTCCACTGTCCACCTCCCACCCACCCAGTCACCTCCCTTCCTGAAAAGTGGGGGATTGAGCGGCTCTAATACGAAGATAAGCCTAAGGGCGTTACGCTCCCCCAACCCCACACGTACCACTTTAAATTTTATTTACCCCATAGTTTAGAATAGCCTCGACCCTTACACCCCTCAGATGTTTCCTTGGTCATCTCACCAGGCAGAGGTCTTGCCAGTGCTCCACGACGGTGCACATTTGGTCCCTCAGCAGCCAGGTACCCAGGTCTCAGCACAGGTCAGGTCAGCTGGGCCGGCCACATTCCTTCTTAGTAAACCTGCGCCAGCATGGCTTGTCTGTGCCCCTCACCCCCAGCTACAGCAGAGAGACCCCGATGTCTGGCCAGGGACCAACTTCTCCTGAACAAAAAAGAGAAGCAACAGGAGGAGAGAGGGAACAGGGATGGGGAGGGGAGAGGTACATCTCCCACTAAAATGCATGACATATTCGAGAATAAGAGAAGGTCCAAGAGAGACAGACAGACAGGCACAGAACTGGGATGAGATCCCAAGGACCCCTGGGAGCTGGGCAGCAGCCTTGGTTGTGGTTTCTGGATCCCAGACCAACCCCATAAGGTTGGGCTGGGGTGCTTTCCTTGGGTTCAGTGTGACTCCCTTTTCCTTTTTTCTAGTCTAGGGTAAGTAGGGAGGCTTCACAAAGATTCCAACCTGCTCATCTCACAGGGGCTGCTCCCAGGCCTGGAAGGAGGCACGTCTCCTGCCCTGTTCTGGGGTAACCAGCTGGGGCTCTGCATTGTCTTAGTCCTCACAAATACAAGCCTCTCTTCACCCTGTCACACTTTAGACACCTCACTCTATCGGAGTAAGTCCTTTATCCTCCCACTGTGTGAAACCCGGGCATCAGCAACACATTTAAGCTGACAAACAGTGAAGAAAGGGAAATGAAGTCTCAAAAGTTCACTATCATTGAAAAAAATGTTGGGAGAAATGAATGTTGTTATGTAGTTGAGGCTGAGGAAGTAAAAAAGAAAGAGGTGACTGACTTTCCATCTCCAAGGGCAGCAGGCAGGAGGACCAAAGAGGCAAACGGCACATGTGGGGAGTGGAGAGAAGGGATTATGAGAAGCAAGGAGCTCCTAGCCTGGGAAGCCTGTGCCATTCAAACTCTATACAGACCCAGGAGAGGACAGCAGGAAGACAGAAGAAAAAATTAGATCAAGAAGAGATTCAAGTTAAAATATATACAAATAAACATAATACAACACACATGGGTGCTAGTACATGACCGAAGGTTTGTTTTAGGGATAAAGAAAGGGCACTGATGATCTGGAGCAGGACTGATGTATGTGCCCCCTTAGTTTCAATGGTGACCAGAGCTAGATAGGACTGTCATGACTTTGGGCACCCAGTTCCCATGGCACCTAATGCCAGGCCTGTTTTATGGAGTGGAGAACCACTCATGTGAGAAATCTAATCAGATTTTTAGGAGTTTGGGGGCGATGTGACCACCTCAGGCATGCATGGTCAAGGCAGCCTACCCCACACGTCTTTGTGGTCAGTCAGTCCATTGGGCTTCCATGGCTTCACCATGGAAGAGAGATGCAGGTTAGTTGATCCTTCAAGCTGTAAAACTCCCTTATTCTAGAACACTTCTAGATAGGTGTATCCCCCTAAACATTTCTGGTCCGGAGTTAAAATGAACGCTCAAGCATAAAGACCATCAACTCTGGGTAGGGCAGTTGGGCCAGAACACCATGGACTGGAGGGAGCATGCCCCCAGCCAACCACATGGTCCACCTCCATCTGGGGTAGTGTATATGCTGACCAGAAGGTCAGGACAGACTGTTGCATTTGAGCAGCCACTTTATTTTAATCAGGAGAGATGTGTTTTTTATTGATAAATACTTTAACTCCCATTTCTATTAATTTTTGTCTTAATAATGTTTTTGGTGGGTTTGTGCAGAATGACTTGGCACCTTTTCTCCTTGGACTGTCACCACAGCATTAGGTAAAAACAGGTTTAGGTTTTACAATCAACATCGAGAGCGAAGTCAAACTGCGGATGATGTCACAAGGTAATGACGGGCCTGTCATCTCAACCATCCGTCTGCACAAAAGAGTTGGATTTGGTGAAGGGATGCACCCTACCAGGAGGGACTGGATGCCAAATGGCAGCTTCCACAGGAGGAAAGGCGTTCATTACTTTTGGGCTCTTTCCTTGCAATTCTTGTCCAGGCTGCACATTTAATTCCCTGGCTCTGCTTCAGTTGGGTCTGTAGAGTTCAACCAGATTTTACCAGATAGAGAAGGATGTGTTTGCAACCCTATCAAAGAGTATCTCTTGCCTTGTTTGTATATAGAGATTGTCATCAACTTGTTTCACTTACAGGGACTTTGTTCCCCAAGATGTTACCCCTATCCATAGGCAAATGCTGTGCAGTGAAAAGACTGTTCACAAAGAGCACTTGGAAAGCTTTTTGTTGGAAACCTAAATAACATCCTGTGTTGAAACAAATGTGACAATGGGCTATTATTTCTACCCCTATAATAGCGTGTTGTCACATCTCTGTCCTGCGTGAGTGGGGGATGGGAGGCAATGAGGGGCGGGCTGGGGGCAGGGGAAGCCCTGCCAAAACCTTAGAGAAGCACTTCCTTCTTTCGCATTTTCGAAAAACAGAAACTGCTCCTTGGGGATGTATCTCAAAGGTTAATTTCTGCAGGTGCCCGGCCACAGCCTCGTGTTCATTTCCAGAGGAGGTCCCTGCGGTTGCCGGAGAACACCAGCTACAGCGACCTGACCGCCTTCCTCACTGCCGCTGGCTCCCCCTCCGAGGTGGACAGCTTTCCACACCTGCGAGGATTAGATGGAAACGGAACAGGTAATTTGAGGCTCTTCTCTTTTCAGCCCGGCTTCTGTGTTTGCATCTTTGTATGTGGCTTGAAGTGTTTGTACTGAATGGGAGAACTGAAGTTGCGAAGGGGAGGGAGCTCTTTCTCCAATTTCAAGTGTGTTGAACGGTTACGTAAGGAATTTAGTCTGCACCACTGCAGAGCTGCGTTTTTGTGACTTCGTCTCCTGGAGCCTTTCTCATACAACTGCCTTAAGCGCCTTCTCTGAGCCCTCTTTTGGTGGACAGAATACATTGAATTCAGAGCAGATTTTTTTTTAATTGAAATTGTATTACTTTTTTTAAGTATAAGATCAGAGTTAGTGTTTTTCTGCCCCTCTGTCCACATGCCCCTGGGACCATGTGTTTGGCAGGGCAGCCTACCTCGCTGGCCTTTGCAGAGATGCACAGCCCCACCCGCCATGTGCCACAGCCGCCGAGGTGAGCAGACCAGTGCTCTCCACTGCCAAAATCACAGAAAAAGTAAAAGCCACCAGCCAGAAAGTTTGTAATAAATCCTTATCCGTAAAGACTGGAGATGTGTGCCTTCCGTCCCTGTTCATGACCAACAGCACAATTCTTCAAGCGCTGCGTGCCAACATGGTCCCCAGTCCTTTGGTGGCTGCAGAGTGGTGGATTCTGAAGTCCTGAATCAATGTCTTGTCTTCCGTCTTCTTTGCCCAGACATTTTAGTCTAGTCATAACGTATACTCGAAAACCAGAGGCTGCTCTGGGTTTAAGCCTGATGAGTAAGTTATTGCATTTCCCAGGGACACTTCCATTGAGTATCACTTATTAAATATCACTTCAGAATGATTATGCAACTGATTGTCCTGAAAAAACTTCTAAACCTGCAACATCTGATCCGTTTTATAGAGTATTAATTAATGACTGGCTGTAGATCAAGATGACCTGGTGATTTGTCATTTGCTTTTCTTCCCTCCACGGTACCTGTTTTCAGAAATGTTTATTCTTCCTTTAATTTTTACGTGATCATGATGCAATTGATAGTAAGTAATTGGACAGATACATGGTAGTCATCTTAAGTAAGCATTATAGGGAAAGAAGTATTAACGTCTACTTTAAATGTACAGCCCTAAGAGAAAACCAGTGTTTCAAACATGATAAAGTACAATCTGAGACCATTGTGGAATCTCCACTCAGTCTCCCTGACAAAATGGTGCACAGTCATAAAACCCCAACTTGAAGAAACGACCTCTTTTCACGGAGCTCATTAATTTTTCTGTGCCCCACCCCCTACAGTTCTTGAATAAATTACAAAATCTGAGAAGATGGGGAAAGAAGAACACAAAGGCAAAGGACTATTGATTTTAGTGGAGTTTGGTTTATTTTTTAAATCACTGTCATTTCAGAGGGAAGAGGGTCTTTGGAAGGTTACATTCAACTTCTTTTCTACTGAAATAACTGATAGTTGACCTAGGAAGAATTCTTGCAGTGATTCCAGAAAAGGCAGCCAGCCACCTGCAGTGTGTTTGTTGGCACCTCTGAGGGTGTGGGTGCAGGGACCCCATGTCCTACCGCAGCAGCTCACTAGCTGAGTACCCATCTCCAGGTCACTTTGTACACAGCTTCTCCACTGCCCCATAGTTGTTTGCCTCCTATTTTATAAACCACATCTAAGAGATTTCAGCTTCGCATGAGAGCCTGGACCCCCCGTACCTGTGTGAGATAAGTCATAACTAGAATTCAGTGAAAACAAACCATGCCCGGGATGTGATGGGAAAGTGCTCCAAAGGCTCGTTTCCTTTGAGCATCCTAAGGGGAGTTGTGTCAGCTTAGAGGGAACTTCCAGAATTGTAAACAGAGAAATGCAGCCACGTGGAGATTTCAAGCTCTTCCTCGCTTGCTCAAGCCTCCTGTCCACTCATTTAGTTTCCTGATATCACATTGTGTCACATACCATGCCTGAGTAACATTATACTATCCCCTGGGGTTGCTGAGAAAGCACAGCGTTGTTCAGTGACATTCCCAAGGGGTTTTCTGGAAATTATTGATACTTCTACTAGTAACTCCAGGAAGACAGAGAGGAGTCAGTTAAATGACTAATGGGTGAAATTGTCCTACGGCCTAGAAAAGCTGGTAATGGATTTCAAAGCTAGACAGAACCCTAGATGTTATCTGAGCAAAACCCGTCATGTTACAGACAAATCGGAGGCTCTGAGTGTGGGCCAGTGGCACTGCCCCTGGTCCTACTGCTTTGGCCTGACACCTGTCTTCATTCGGACATGATGGGAGCCGGGTAACAAGGCAAAACAGAAAGGAAAGACCCCCTTATTCGCAGAACTCAGTATTTTATATAGAGTTACGGTCTCATAACAAGGACTGGAGGAGCCAGTTTAGCCTTTCAGAGTATGAATCTTTCCAGAATAAAGAAAGTGGGAGGGCAGGGGGAGGGCCATTTGGAAGGCATTTAGTGGCGCCCTGAAAAAGGAGGCCTCAGCAAGCAGATAGAAAGAAGTGCCTGCAGTGTTTTCAAACAGAGGACTTTTAAACGAACATTTAATCACAAGAACTTAATGCATATTGCATTAAATTAATAAGCCCTTTTCTGCAGTGCTGTACTTACTTCTGAACATTTATAGCTGAGTGTGTTTCTTTCCATAGACTCAGGAAAGAACCTAGTCCAACCCCCTTAGTTTTGCAGATAAGTAAAACAAACCCCAGAAGAGTGAAGTCACTTGCTGGAGGCCATGTAAGCAGTTGTTATGGGAACCCTACTTCCTGGGCCCGGAATATGCAAGATAACAGGAAGGGAGAATTGAAAGGTGATGAGTGGGGAAACCAGGGTTGCCTTTTCTGGGACTCAGGAGGCAGAGTAAAGTGGGAGGAAAGAATGGATGATGATGAGCCTGGAATGCTTTCTGACTCTACCTACTGCTTCCCTCTTCAGAGTTCCTGCCTCAGGTTTGATGAAGGAGGCAGCACTACCTAACTGAAACATTATCCCAAGCTGTTTATACAGTGTCTAGTAAGTTACTTAATTTGTCTTTAAGTTCTATCTCATGGAGAGAACCTAACAGAACCTAGTAGAGAGGTACACACTGTAGACCTGGCTTTGCTTCTGTGTTATCTTTGGGCAATGCGCACTTTTAGGTCTCCATCCACAAGATATCTTGACCAGAAATCTGGTAAATTCTGGGTTTTGATTTTCTTTATCTAAAATGAAACAGGCAGAATAAGATTTCAGGACTTGAATCCATGACTCCAACATGGACCTTTTGATCAAATTCCCATATCCATGCCTTTCCCTACATTGAAAAATGGATACAGGTATAAATTATAAAGGGTACTGCTGTCATTAGCTGTATAGAAATTGCTCAATGGAGGGGTTAGCTATAACATGTTGAAACTCTATAACTCACTAAGAAACATTAAAATTTTTATGAGATTTTTTTTGCGCCAAAGTGATGACAATTGCCAGGAAGCCAAATCTCAATGAAATGAGAAAATGCCCTGGAGAGTGGAAGTTTTGCACGTTATTTTAGAAATCAGAATCAAAGGAGGAGGTATAAAGAGGGTTACATGAAATTCATTGGTGGTAGATCAGGGAGGCAAGAGAAGGCAAAGCAAGGAAATCTCTGAAATTGGATAAAGAGTAAAATGAAGAGAAAAGTACTTCTTTTATGTTGGTGGTTACCAGATAGTTAACAATTAACATTTACAGCGTGTAGAGATGGTATGTATGCCTGAGAACAAGATGACGGTGAAGGATTCCATGGTCTTGCTGCTCTGGTGGGAGATGGTGTCCTGAGGGGTCTGATAAAAAAGGATTACTCAGACATTCCAAAGGCATGTTATCTCAGATGCAAAAATACAACAGATAGGCTCTCATAAGGTAAAACTGACCTTTGTCATGGGAGATACCGGTCTAGGACAAGACTGCTGGCCTTGGCTTGCTTTTTGTTAAGAAGTTTTCATTTTGGACCATCAACGTGGTTACTTTAGGTCTCTGAATTTGTAAAGCCGTCACATAGGCTCCCCTGAGCTTGTCAGGTTTAATATGTGGCCCTTTTTTCATCCACAAGCTTTAAATGTTTAAATTTAGTCCTAATTGAAGGTTTGAATTCTCTCAGATAATTGATGGGTAGGTAAGTATGTAAATAGCTTAATAATAAATCCTATAGATAGTGTTCTGATGCAGCTTAAAATTTTTTTATCATTGTGTTTTTGTCATTGTGTTTAAGGAAAGATTTGAAGTTATGACAGAATACATTTTGTGTGATATTATATTTCACTGGAGAAAAGTTTTTTGAAAATGATTGCTTAAGTAGACAGTCATTAAAGCATTGGCTTGGATAAAAGGCCTCTAATGCAGAATAATTGGTATATTAAATTCCTTTTAAACAGATCAAAATAACAATGGCAACTGAAATAACTCATAAATATTTCAAGCCCAACTTTTTCATAGTCTACTTTTAGTAGAAGTAAGGTAATATTTTAAAGCTCTCCTTGAAGAAATTTACTTTTTGGTGATTTGCCAAGTAATTACAAGGGCATGGGACTCCCTTTGTGTAGGAGGAGTCAGTTTCAGGGATTTCCACACACACTTCCCTGTCACATTATGGACAGGTCCTTCCCTTTTTGAGGCCATTTTTTAAAGCAAAGCACAGTAATTAGAATGGGCAACCTGAGTTTGGATCCCTACCACCAACTATTCTATGCCATTAGACCAGCTCCTATTACAACCCTCTCTGAACCTCAGTTTCTCTATGTGTAAAATGGGGACTTTCCCTACCTTAGAAAGTCGAGGTGAGGATTAGTGTGTAAAGTGCTTAATGCAGTCCCTGGCAGATAGGAGGCATGGTACTCAGCAATTGGTAGCTGTTACTATTTTTTTTGAAAACGGTTTCCCCAGCCCCGCGTAGGCCTTTGTGTGCATGTGATGGAGAATGCCTCTTGCTTCCAGGAAACGGCACCAGGTATGACCTGAGCCCTGTCACAGCTGTCAGCGTGCACTTGCTCAGCAGTGATGGAACGCCGGTGCTGGTGGATGGTCCCATTTATGTCACCGTTCCCCTGGCCACACAGAACAGTCTGAGGCACAATGCCTATGTTGCAGCATGGCGGTTTGACCAGAAGCTGGGTAAGCAAGACACCTGTGCCAACAGTTGGCTAACACATGACTTCATCATTACTGTTTGGTTTTTCTTTGAGGAGGCTTGTGCAAATTTCCTTTCCTTGAAGGTATTGAGTACTTCTACTCACAGTGCGTGGCGTGGTTTCTGGTGGATAGTGCTTACTCCATGGTGCCGTTCAGGCATGTTCTTTGGGGTGCTTTTTATCTTTTTCTTTTTGGCACATTTAAACTAATTTACTTGAGAAGATTCTTAAAAAGTTATTAGAGCTAAAATTGACTCTCCTAATCTTTAAGCTTTGATTCTTTAGGTCATATGATCTCTCTTGGTTATGTGGTTTTCTTTTACTGTTTTCTGGAAAAGGGAAAACATTGTCACATTGTACCCAAAAAAATAAATAAATAAAAATTATTATTCCACCACCTAGAGAGAACCACTACCAGTATTTTGGATCATATTCTTTCAGTCATTTCACTATGCACATATGTATCAATTATTTACTGCCATGTAACAACTTGCCCCCAAAGCCAGCAGCTTCAGACTACAGTGAACACCTGTCATCTCACAGTTTGGGAGAGTCAGGAACGCAGGCACAATCCACCTGGTGGTTCTGGCTCAGGGTCTGTGGCAAGGGTGCAGGCAGGCTATCAGTCCAGGCTCCTCTCATCTCAGGGTTCACCCGGGGCCAGCAGCATGCTCCCAGCTTCACCGTCAGGCTTGTTGGAGGCCTCAGCTCCCCACTGACTGTTGAGCGGGGACTTCAGTTCTTTCCCACATGGGCAGCTCTATAGGGCTGCTCGCAGCACAGCAGCTTGCTTCCACCCAACCAAGTGGTCCAAGATAAAATAAAAATAAAAAAGCACAAGTGGACAAAATGTAAGTCAGTCTTTTATAACCTAATGTCAAAGTGGCATACAGCCACTTCTTTCCTTATGCTCTTGGTCACGGAGCCCAGCAGTATGGGGATGGACTCCACAGGCATGTGAGCACCTGGCGGTGGAGATTATTGGGGCCCTCTTAAGAGGCTTCCTTCCACAAAGTATATATTTAACAGAAATGGGGTGATATGCTACGTGCTGTTCTATAACATGCTTTTAAAAGTCATCTGTATATCATGAACGTCTTTCCAAAGCATTAGCTACTGTTCTGCAATGTTAGTATTAATGAATGCATAGTATTCCATCACATGGATATGTTGTAATTTGGTTGCTCAATCCCCTTCAATCAGGAAAAACATTACTATTCTCACCAATGTGTGATAACTGTCTTTGTAGCTAAATCTTTATGCGCAGTCATGATTATTTCTTTAAGATAAAGTTTTGGAAGTAGTGGAATCACTGGGTTAAAAATGTACAAATTCTAAAGCTTTAAATACATATTTCCAGATTTTTGTTCAGGAAGTTATATAGTTGACATTCATAATAACAAAGTGGGAGCATATGCTTGGGCTTAGGGTTCTGATGGCACATTGGTTCCTACACACTTTGGTTCCCAGTCCCATGAAAATCAAGCTTGAAAATACTAATTTTTAAGTAACCCAACTCAAAGTATTGGGAGATTTTTTATATCAAGTATATTTTCAAAGACATCTAATTTCTTGAAGAGTTAATTTATAGAAATTTATATTTAGAACCAAATGCCTATTGGACTTTCTGGGATTAGTAGTGGGGGGTTGTTTTCTGTGTTTTGTTTTTAATTTCCAAATAATTACTAACAGACTCCTTAAGTATTTGTGTGAGATTCATCAATTTTACCAGATCCACTGAACTTGACATTATTAGATGGATTGTTATGCTGCACTGAATAAGAAGGGCACTTTGTCATTGGCATGTGTTCTCTACAGCTTAGTAGGTTTTTGAGGCATTGTGGTCACAGTCAGAACATAAGGGGCCCTGGGCCTCCAGGAGAAAACAACATGAGAGAAGTATGACTGAGAGAATCTCTGAAGGGCAGGGGAATTCTGATGGGAGGAAAGGGCGTGGATAAAGAAGAATGGAGAGAAAGCAGGAAGGAGAAAGGGGAAAGCTTGCATGTTGTGTCCTGAAAACCTGGATTCTGCTACTTGTAACACTGTAAGGCCCACTTTGGGCAAATCACTTGTGCCTATTTTCTCATTTGTACAAGACTGCATTTGTTGATTTTCATTCCTTATATATTCTGCCTCTCTCCATTAGCCCTTCTGGTTGGCCCCAAACACCATTGGGTCAGTGCTGTGGAGCATCAACACAGCATGTGGTTAAGAGCAGGAACTCAGCCCTGGCCAGTGTGGCTCAGCTGGTTGGAACATAGTCCCGTAACCAAAGGGTTGTGGGTTTGATTCCTGGTCAGAACACATACCTACGTTGCAGGTCTGATCCCTGGTGCAAGCGCATATGGAAGGCAGCCAAGTGATGTGTCTGTCATATGAGTGATTCTCTCTCTCTAAAAGCAATGAAAAAAATGTCCTCAGGTGAGGATTTAAAAAAAAAATTTTTTTTAAAGAGCAGGGACTCACTGGTTTGGAATTCCAGCTTTGCTATCGACATGCTGTATGGCCTTGGCCAAGTTACTTAACCTGTCTGTGCCATAGTTTCCTCAACTGTAAGATGGGGATTAATAATAGTACCTAATATTGTTACAAAGAGTGTATTAGTTAGAGTTCCTCAGAGAAACGGTATAGTGTGTGTGTATGAGTGCACATGTGTAGAAAGAGAGAGAAATATTAAAGAATTGACTAATGCAGTTATGGAGACTGGTCAGTCCAAAATCTGCAAGGGGGCCAGCAGGCTAGAGATTTAAAGAATAGCTGATGTTGCCATTTGAGCCCAAAGGTAGTCTGCTGGCAACATTTCCTCTTCCTTGTGGGAGGTCGGTCTTTTTTTTTAAGGCCTTCAACTGAGTAGATGAGACCCACCCATGGAATGAAGAGTAATCTGCTTTACCTACTCTATTGATTTACATTAGTCTCGTCTTAAAAATAACTTCAGAGCAACATCCAAACACATTTGAACAGATATCTGGAAACTGGCCTAGCCAAGTTGACACATAAGGCCAACCACACCAAGGAGTAAATGAGTTAATATTTCTAAGAAGCTTAGTATAGTGCCTGGTGTATACAGCAAGCGTGCCCTAAGAGTTTATTAGGTAAACAAAGTTCTTCCCATTCTGTAGATGCTTTCCTATACTGTGCCATCCAAACCACTTTCCCAAATTACCCTGAGCCCAGATTTCTCAAGTATTGTTCCCTGTCTGCTGCCTCCATTTCTCTACACTCTGCAATCCCGCTTCCACCTTACCACTTACCTGAAACAAATGCCACTAAGTTGACCAACAGCTGCGTATTTTGAAATCAGGTGACCTCCTCATCCTCTCAGACAGACATCTCTGCAGCATTTGATGGTTTTCCAGCGTCTGTAGAGGGCCCTCCTTTCTTGGCTTTCTGACTCAATGTCCCCCTGGGTCTTCATCATCTGCCAGTCCCTGGGCTTTGCCCTGCACCCTAACTTCTTTTCTCTACAGACCATTTCTCACACTCCCACAGCTGTCTGTGCACCCAAGTCTGATTCTCTGCTCTGTGTCTCACTGTCTAGTAGACATCTCTTTCTGGATGTGCTATAGGAAACTCAGATTCTACACATCTAAAACTGAGACTCATCAACTCCCCTCACTCCAGCCTCTCTACCTATTCATCTCTGTTTCTTCTCTGGTTAAGGGTGTCATCTACCAGACCATCGCAAAAGCAACCTCAGAGTTATCCCCAGTGTATTCTTTCACTGCACTTCCCCATCAGCAGCCATGTCTGGACCCCTGCAGAGCCATGTGGATGTCAGATCAGCATTTCTCCACCTTACCCTCACCTCTCCTTCTCAGTGGTATCTCTGCCTCAGTTCAGAAGCTTCCCTCTTCTCTGCCAGTTTCCTCACCTGACTGCCTTATGCCTCTTCTTCCCTTTAGTAGGTTTTCTGCATTGCTTCTTGAGCTCTTTCAAAATGACAGATCACTTTTCCACATGAGAATGTCTTAGAGCAACTCACTGTGAGGCAGTCCACACTGCCTTGCATGGCACTCGTCCTCAGAGGAGGCCCTGCCTGTCCACCACCTCGGGGCCAGCCCCTATCTTCTGCGCACCCTCATTACTGCCACAGCAAACTACATACCCTTCCCTGGGAATGCTCAGGACTCCTTCACACTTGCCACTTTGGGATCTCTGCTTTCAAATCCCTTTCTCCATCCCCTCTATGGTAATTTAGACACGTTGTCCATATTGCAGTGATACTAGAAGCGTATAAGGACATGGCCTTGCAGTTTCTTAGTTATCATCTGTGTCCTTGCTGAGTCCTTGAATCCATATCAAGAATAGTTTTGGCACATAGGTACCCAACTAAAATGTTTATTGAATGATTGAATCAGATGAGGATCATTTAGGTATTTTTAAAGTCAGGACAGTTAAAGATATGGCAATGTAACATTTGTAACTTAAGATAACAACATACATAGAATTTACCTTCACTTATCTGTGCATGTATATGTGGTGCTTTGAGCTCCTATTTAGAGAAAGGACAGTTATATTGGATTTTCTTCATCTTGCTGCCATTATTCTTTTCTTTCTTCCTACCTCCTCTTTTTGGAATGACTGTACTTAAATATGAATGAGTAGCACTGGGAGTATAAAAGATTATGTTCCTAATACAGTTGACCTTTGAACAACACAGTTTTGAACCACATGGGTCCATTTATACATGGATTTTTTCCCCAGTAAACATACTGTTGACCCTCGATGTCCCCAGGTTTTGTATCCACAGATTCAACCAACCATGGATTGAAAACAGTATTTTCAGTCTATGGCTGGGAATCCATGAATGCGGAAGGCCACCTGTATGCATTGTTCTGCACCATTTTCTTTAAGGGACATGAGTGTCGGCAGATTTTGGTAACTGGGGGGCAGGGGATGTCCTGGACCCAGTCCACTCATGTGGATCCCGAGAAATGACTTAAGTTTTGGGAGAGTCAAAAATTATACAAACGTTTCAACTATGCAGGGGATCAGTATCCCTAACCCTCGCATTGTTCCAGGGTCAACTGTACAATGAAGCTTTCTCTAGGAATATGTACGAGGTCTGTCTGGAAAAAGTTAGCCATTGTTAACATAACGAGAACAGTTTGCGCAACATCGATGTAACCTGGCAGCCAAGGAGAGTGGATTGGAATGCACATGCATGAACAATGATGACTTCACTGTCTTAGTAGGGGCAGTAGACGCCATTGAGTGAAAATGTGTACTGTATGGCCATTGATTCAAAATGACTGAGGAAGTCAAGCAATAAATCTGCATCAAGGTTCACGTTAAGCTTGAACATTCCTCCATATAAACTATTTGGATGATTCAGAAGGCCACAGCTACGCGCATCTGGTGATTGGCAGCTTCATCACAAAAACATGCCCATCATGTCTCGTGCAGTTTTTGGCAAAACATCAAATCACCCAGGTGACCCAGCCCCACTGCACATCTGGTGCCCTGAAACATCTGACTTTTCCCAAAACTAAAATCACCTTTGAAAGGGAAGAGATTTCAGACCATTAGTGAGACTTAGGAAAATACGATGGGGCAGCTGATGGCAATTGGGAGAACTGTGTGAGGTCCCAAGGTTCCCACTTTGAAGGTGTCATTGTCCTATGTACAGTGTTTCTTGTATCTTGTATATTCTTCAGTAAATCTCTATTTTTCATATTACATGGCTGGATGCCTTCTGGACAGACTTCATATGTCCTAACAATACAGCACAGGTCTATAGGAGCACTATCCTTGCATTAGTTGTCTATTTAGCTCACAAATAACAAAAATTTATTTTAAAAAATTTATATATGTTGCAGACTGAATAATGGCCTCTCAAATAGCTCTACATCATAATCCTTGGGACCCTGTGAGTATTACTTTACATGGTAATGGGACTGTACAGATGTGATTAAGTTAAGAGTCTTGCGATGAGGAAATTCTCCTGGATTGTCCAAATGGGCCCGCTATAATCACAACAGTCCTTCAGGAGGATGCAGGAGAAGTCAGAACCAGAGGAGATGGCAATGAAGCAGAACTTGGAGTGAATATGGAGAAAGCAGCCACAATTTTAAGGAGTACAGGCAGCCACGAGAAGCTGGAAAAGGCAAGGAAAGAGCTTCTCTCTTCACAGCCTCCAGAGGGAACCAGGCTTCAGACACCTTCACTATAGCATGGTGAAACTGGACCTCTGACCTCTGGAACTGTAAGGGAATACATTTGTGTTGTTTTAAGCCCCTAAGTTTGTGGTAATTTATTACAGCAGCAATAGAAAACTCACACAAAGTAGAAATCATTGAAGCTTCTGAAGTTATCCAATTCTCTGGAAATAATTCCCATGGCATTCAGCCTTTTTTTTCATTGGGAATCTTCATTGTGTAGTTGATCTATTTCTATTTAAATGGTCTTTTTAACTTAGTATCTACTGTGAAAAATATAACTGCCAAATTTCTGGCTATCACAGATTGTGTGCAGAGAAAAAGCCAATGTTTGGATAACTATTCAAAAATAATCAAATGAATTAAATTGTGTTTTCTGAAAATGTTATCTTTAAGATTGGATGGACATATCAAAAAGCCATATGTTCTTTACTTACTAAACTCAATAGAAGCCTACATATTTCATAAGGGTTTCTTTTACTATTATTACATTTAATCAATAATATTATTTAAGTATAAATTAAATTATTTCAGTTAAATAAAAAGTTCCAAGGCAGTATTATCAGATTAGGGAAAAAAATAGGAACACATCTTAAGTATATAACTATTTACTAATTAACTGTTACTTATGATTAAATATGATAGTCGATTCAGACCAGTTTAACACTTTAAATGATCTACTTTTGAGGTGAGTTTAATTACAGTTCCAAAGTGTTTAACAGCCAGATATAGCAATTTGTGAATCCATTAAATTTTCTTCGCCTAAATAGATCAGCAAACTGTGCCCAAAAGCTAAGAATGGTTTTTACATTTTTAACTGGTTGAAAGAAAGAATCCAAAGAAAAAGATTATCTCATGACACATGAAAATTATAAAAATTTAAATGTAAGGTTACCTAAATAAAGTTTTATTGGATGCTAGGGAACTGAATGTTTGTATCCCCTCACCCCAAAATTCACACGTTGAAACCTAACTCCCGATGTGATGGTATTAGGAGGTGGGCCCTTTGGGAGGTGATGAGCTCATTTGGGTGCAACCCCCATGAATGGGATTAGTGCCCATATTAAAGGGACTGCAGAGAGATCCCTGGCCCCTTCTACCATGTGAGGGAGGACACAGCGAGAAGGTGTCTGTCATCAATGAATCAGGTCCTCACCAGATACTAAATCTAATGCCACCTTGGTCTTGGACTTCCAGCCTCTAGAACTGTAGGGAATGAATTTCTGTTGCTTATAAGCCATTCAGTCTTTGGACTAAGGCATTGGAACACAACCATGCCCAATTGTTTGCATATGGGTTATAGGAGTGCTTTCTCACTACACCCTTGGAGTTGAGTGGTTGTGACAGTCTGCATGTCCCCACAAACTAAATATATTTACTCTCTGGCCTATTACAGAAAATGATGTTTTCCCTGATCTAAAATGCATTCAACAGGGAAGGTCTTACCATTCAGTATAAGAATGCAACTATACACTCTGTAGGACCAGATGGGGGTGTCTGATTCAGTCACAGTTTGTACTGGCTCTTATCCAGATAACCCTCCAGCATTTTGCCAGAAGTGACCACTGATGCTCAGAGTGATAACACCGTCTTTATAGGGCAAGATTTCAAACTCTAAAGAAGGAAGAAATTCTTTTTTAGTTCCCTGGGACTTCTATTTGAAAAATAAATTCACATTTTTTAAAAATTATTTGTTTGTTTATTTATGTATTTTTAGAGAGAGGGGAAAGGAGAAAGAGGGGGAGAGAAACATCACTGTGTGGTTGCCTCTCACTCGCACCCGCAACTGGGGATCTGACGTGCAACCTAGTCATGTGCCCTGACTGGGAATCGAACCAGCGACACTTGGCTTGCAGGCCGATGCTCAATCCACTGAGCCACAGCAGCCAGGGCCTTAAATTCACATTTTAATGCTAACTCAAATACTTCAATCTGTGAGTGCTGGGTAGCTGAACATTTACTCATAGGAGAGAAACCTAGAGATGCTCCCTTCCAAACACCCATAGATTGGAGTCAGTATTTGACATTAGCATTTATCTTGATTGTCTTTTATT
Source organism: Furipterus horrens (assembly GCF_987537825.1). NCBI lineage: Eukaryota > Metazoa > Chordata > Mammalia > Chiroptera > Furipteridae > Furipterus > Furipterus horrens. Next base: position 141,763,704 of record NW_028327172.1, on the reverse strand, counting down.
TTTCATGGCTACAATTTTGAAACAGGCAAAGAATCTCCCATTTTTTAGCATCTAAGATTAACACCATCTTAGAACATAAAGTTGGATTTTGTCTAGTATGTTACAACAATATGAATTGGCTAATTGTTATGGGTGCCCTCAGGAAAAAGAATTTTTAAGAAGTGCAACTTGTGTGTATACTAGAATTGAAACTTTTGCTGCATTTACATGCAGTGATGAAGCCTTTGTGTTAAAATGCCACTTGATTTATGGTGCAAGAGAGGACTCAGTTTAGCGATTCTGAGTCTTTTCCTTTCAGGAATTAGCAGATGTCTTTAATTTATAATCTTCTCATGGTACTCTCTCCTTTGAAATGAGGTGCAATGCCAGTGCCTGTGTCTGGGGTGTTAAGATGTGTCCGAGGGGTGGGACAAAGTGGACATACACACCTTCTTAGCAATCCTGTGCAGGGGGCCAGTTTGACCCAAATGAAATGTTGTTGATCATGGCAAATGTGTCTTAGCTGAGGCTCTCTGGACAGTAAGAAATTATTATGTCAGCTTGCTTTTACAAGCATTTACTCTCTTTCGCCTATAACTGGGACAGCAGATGGCTGTCTGATATCCCAGGTTGTCAGATTGTGATCTGACTTGTTGCCCTGGGGAATGGTCCCTGATGTACAAGCAAACCAGGTCAGTGGTCTGAATTTAAAGTGACCAACAGACATAGAGTGGCAAAGAAATCAAGAATTGCAGTTATATATGTGACAAGTTTCTGCCATTTAATGAAAACTTAGGTTACTTGATTTGAACACTCTCATTCTAATGAGATGACAGAAATGAAAGTGTGTTTTAAGTGAAGCTGCATTGTAGGATCCAGTTTTAACTGCCTTTCTGAAACACAGCCTGCAGAGTGTGTGTGGGTTGCTATAGAAATGGTGGTTACTGAACCAGCTTCTTATCATGTATGGCGCATATGTATCAGGCACTAGGGATACCCACTCGTGATTGGCCTGTAGTGGATTTATCTCTGCTTCAGATCGTGAATATTCCTGCTGATGCTGGGCTTATTGAACTAGTCCTTTTTGGTAAGTCATGGCCAGCTGCCCTTGAAGGTGGAGCTTGATTTAAAATGTAGACCTAAGATTTTGTTCCATTTCATTGTTTTTTGGAGGGAGGAAAGGGTGAGAGTTCTTACACCACTAAATTATGTTTGTAACTTAAGAAAATGAAAATATTGCTGGCTTATTTTTTTCTGTGTATATCATGAGCCACATGTCCAGATGGAAAGGGATGTATTGCAGTACTGAGGTGTAGAGATTGAATTGCAAGGATGAACTGTATTATGTTGGGTAGCCAAAAGTTAGAACAAAAGAAGGGAGTTTACTTCTGTACTATTAAGTATGTATTTACATCTGTGATATTAATTTTTGAACCAGATGTATCTTTAATTTTTTTCAAAAAGAAAAGACTTGATGGTTAAGGATATTAACAAACAAGGAAGCAGACTTACCTATCTTAATGTTAACATAGCTTTAAGAAAGATGGTCTTCTCGCAGTCAAGGCTATTTCTTAGAAACGAAGGAATAACTCTCAAGAAAAGTCTACTTTCTTTTTCCCAGATGTGACAGTTGCCCATAAAAGTGAATCAGGCTTCTATTAGATATGTAGGAGGGAAAAAATGGTAATGTACCTGCCAAGAGAGCTGATTAAAGTGATGTAACAGAAGAGAACACTGAAGGCCCAGGACTTAAATTGGGTGCAAATGATGACAGTCCAGTGAAAACATTGTCTTGCCTGAGATCTTGGCTGCCAGGTGGCCAACAAATTGTGGTTTGGTTTTGAGACACGGATTGCTGTCTTCTTGCCGTGACAGGCCATTAGCATCACAGTCGCGATGTTCTGCTTCTTTGTCCAAGAGGAGTAGAGCAAGGCAGAGAATATTTGCGCTGTCCGTAGGGAGGATAAATGCAGAGTGATCTCAGAACATGGACATTTGTTTTTCAATGTTGCCTAGCAACTCAAAAAACAATCTTGTAATATCAGTCCACTCCCAAGAATTGTCAAGTCTTTTGTGTTTGTACCCACTCCTGCACCCCTATCCCATCAAATGAGAATGTTTAGAGAATAATACCATCACTTTTGCTCTATTGTAGTTGTGGTTCAGGCCCCCTTTTGTTTTGAAACCCTATTCTTAGAGGCTTAGTTTTCCTAAAGTGTCATTTCAAATAGAACTAGAGCTTTCCATACTTGAGTTTAACTGAAACCATTTTGGCAAGCTTTACCAATGACTGTTGCCCGCTTTGTGGTCTTAGATCAATATGTTCCTCCTGGAAGAAAATGTGTCATGTGTTACAGTCAACCCTTCATTACCATGTATGGAATATTCACTCTGTGGATTATCTGTGGCAAGTTTGCATCCTCCTGCAGGCTTCCCCATCCCCAGCAGCCTCAGAGGCCTCTTGCTGTGGGGCCACTTGGTTCAAAGTTTAAGCACTACATGCTTGTTCTGTTCTCAGCCTGGGTGAAAGATAGTAAAGGTGCCATAACTTATGTCAGAACCAAATACTTTTTCAATGTCTTCTGTTTTCAGTTATCTCTGCTGAAATGAATAGTTAAAAGGTAAAAGTATTCTTGATAGATTTGAATATTGCTCTGGTTGTACAGCATGTATTGAGTTGGCCAAAAAGTCCATATGATTTTTTCCATAAAATAAAAGACACGGTTTTTCATTTTTACCTGTAACTTTATTGATTTGGATATTTTGAGTATGTTGGCTATCTCCTGTATGGTATAATGTTATAGTTTTCAATTAATGTCTCAATTTGATCACTATCAACTTCAACTGGTCTACCTGGCTGTGGATCACTGTCCAGTCAGAAATCTCCAGCATGAAACTTCGCAAACCACTTTTGACACATTCAATCAGTCATAGCCCATTCTCCAAACACTGCACAAATCTGTTTTTGTATTTAAGTTGCATTTTTACCTTTCTTGAAATAATAAAGCATAATATGCCAAAAACATTGCATATTTTCTTCCATATTCAATATTAAAATGGCTGCACAAAAAGTCACCAATTTTTATTTCTTTTTCTAAATGCATGCTGATATGACAGTTGTCCCCATACAATCTACAAAATTGTTCCAAATGAAGTTCAAGACAACCAAGCACCATTAGAGCCATCTTACAGAAAAAAACAAATAAACTTTTTGGCCAGCCCAATAGCAGGAGTGTACAGGATATTAGCAGGATGTAGACACACACCAATTGAGACAGCTTGGACTTGAATACTGGCTCCTCTTCAGCTTACTAGCTATGTGATCTTCAGTAAGTCCTTTAACCTCTGGGGGCCTCAGTTTTCTCATATATAAAATGGGGATAACAGCCCTTGTCCTTAGCTCATAGAATTATTGTGAATGGAGAATAATTAAAATAGTTCCTGACACTTGCTAAAGGGCTATATAATTGTTAGCCATTATTACTGTAATCATCATTGCCCATATTTGTTTTGTGCTTTCTTTGTGAAGCAAAATATAGGAGAGAAGGACAGGCACAGAAAATGTCTAATGCCTTTAAGTTTAATCTCCCAGTCTCAGCCAGGGCTGCTGTGGAGCTGGTATGTCCTCAGCATCCCATCTGATGCGCTGGTACCCATGCTCTACCAGTTGTTCCATAGTTTGAATGTCATTGCTGTTTCCCTATTTCCAAATGACTCTTAAAGTTCAGAATAAGTAATGCCTTTAATTTGAGTAAAATAGGACTGTCAGTCCCCTGGTATACAGAGCAAGTGTTTCACCAGGGGGATAGATCACTGGCTGTCTGCTCTCTGAACTTCAACCCACCCTGCTCTTGTCTTTGGTCACAATTCAGTGCCCTTGGTCTTTACAGCAATCGATAGTGTTGTCCTCACTTCACAGGGGAGGAAACCAAGGATGGGGACTTGCGATGGGTGAAGATCTCCAATGTCCAGGTTCTTCTCGAATAAGACCCCATGTTTTTCCACTTGGGGCCTGTAGACCCTGACAGCTTCTTTGGGGTCTGGGAATTGTCCAGCAGTATTTTTAAATCTTGGGTTTTGGTTTTGATAACAATATTTTAAACATTAATGTGAAAAAGATTCTTCATCATCTGGACTCAGAATTGTTTTCCCGTTGTATTGAGATATAACTGACATACAGCATTGTGTAAGGTCAAGGTACACAACATAATGATTTGACTTACCATATATTGTGAAATGATTAACACAATAACTTTAGTTAACTTTGTGATAAAAACACTTAGGACCTACTCTCTTAACATTCATATATATCATGCAGCAGTGTTAACTAGAGTCATCATATGTACATCACATCCCTAGTACTTAATTTACCTTGTAACTGGAAGTTTGTTCCTTTTGACCACCTTCCTCCAATTCTCCTTGCCCCCACCCTCTCAATACAGAATTTAAGATCATCAGATACTTATATAGCTTTATTTGCATTTATGAATAGACTATTTCATAGACTAGGACTAATGAGAACTGAACAGTGGTAGATGTCATACGTGAAACACAACCCACCATAGTAACAAAAAAGGAAATCAAAGTATGTTAAAAGAGGAGAATTTCATGGTAAGTTCACCTAGAGAAAAGTGGCAGGAAAGTTGAATCACAGGTACACCGAGCTCTGAAGGAGCCTCGCCCTAGCCATCTATGCCAGTGTTTAAGATGACAAGTTCCCTTAGTAACATGTCATCAGGTACTACATTAAATGGATATTTCCTTTACAAATTTGCTTTGGTTTTATACTTTCGTATGAGCTTTAAGCTCTCTTATATTAGGACATATTTAACACATTACGATTTTGTTAAATAAGGTCAACACATGGTATGGGGATTTTTTTTTCTTTTAAAAGTAGTTTTGTATGTTAATCAGGTCTGGAAATCATTGGTATGAATGGTAGTCCTGGCCTAACATCTCCTTTGGGTAAAGTTTCATCAACACTTAAGATTTAATATTGGGAAGATATATTTACTGGGGAAACCTTTTAGATAGGTCTTTTGGAATAAAACTTTACCTCTTAGTAGCTCTGCTTTTGGGCAGAGCAAGAGGGACCTCTGCTCTAAGCCCTGTTTTTAGGGGGCCTCACTCTGGTCCTCATTTAGCTGTGCCCCTTCCCCATGGGATAAGATGTCCTCTGAGCTGAAGGAATGTGGCCACCTGGAAATTGAGCCTCCGTTTCTAGAACACCTTCCTCTTCCCCAAGACCCCAGAATTCCCTGCCCAAACAGGTCTAAACTGGCTTCCAGGTCCTCTCCCCCAGGTGCATTTCCCAAGGGCTAACTTGTCTGCTCAACGTACACATGTCACGTGCACACCCCCAGGCCATATACATTGCGAAGGAGTGACTGCTGGCTGGGAAATGAGCTTGGATGTTTGGGGGGGGGGGTGTCTACATCCATGTGCATAAGACTGGGGGTGAGTTGAGAAGGGGGGTAGGTCACAAGCTTTCATATGTGCTCTGAGAAATCTAAGAATTCTACATTGGACCCTGGCGTTTAGGCTATTTTAAAGTTACGGTGGGAGGAGAGGACATTTACTTAACAATTGATCACTTGCTGTATAAATTAAATATTTAGATATATTGTATATGGACCTTCATCTGTACTCTTGCCTTGAGTTCTGCAAATGTTAGGGGTGGGCCTATTCTTGAGCAAATCAGTGACTTCTCTGCACCTCAAGTGGTTTTATAAGATTGAAGAGAGAAAGCACATAAAGCACCCATCACATGGCCACATCTTGGTTCTTTTTGCCTCTTCCCTTGAATCACCCCTTCCTGTGAATCACGCACATGCACACGCATACGCAGAACACACACCTATTAAAACCCAACCTGCACAGAAGGTGCTTCATCGTAGGTCTCTGCAGAAGCATCTTTGCTTGCTCTGTAATATGTCACTTGGATGTAGCCATTTGACATATGCAGTGTGAAGTGTGTCTGAATTGAAGGGAGTGAGGAGAATGGGATCATTTGAAAAAAGCATTTTTTTCCTACTCATTCTCAGCTGAGTTTATCCATTAGCAAAACAGGTGTTACTATAAAACAACAGTTTTCATCACGTTCGCAACACAACCCGGGAGGTAGGGGGGCTATGCTCTTTCTTAATCAGAAAGAAGCTGAAACTGAGCCCAGTGAAGTGCTCATTTGCACATGAATGGGTTGTAGCCGTGGAGAAGGGGAGGTGTGAACCAGATTTCCTTCAGCATTCAACTCCCCTTCCTTTTCTAGTATATCAGATTTTTGTGCATTCCTGCTTCTGTCGCAAGACTTAGAAAGTGGCTTAACAGAATAATGGACTAAATCTGGGCATGCAAAACAATAACCCATTCCCTCCCAGCTGTGTTCGGTTTGGCCCACACAGTTGATTTGGGGGCATTTGTTTGTTGTGTTTTAATATCCTGCCAACATTTAAAAGTTGAAAGATTTGCCATGGACTTCAATTCCTGATTCTCTTTCTTAAAAAAAAAATTGAACAATTCATTCATTTTAGCAAATGTTTATTGACATCTTCTTTGTGTCCAATGTTACTCTGTTCTAGGCTCTTGGGATAAAGCAGTAATGAAACAAGTCAGGGGAGGTCCCTGTAATTATGAAGCTTTTGTTTTAAACGGAGACAATGAAATAGTTTACTCCAGATGGCACAAGTACAGCAAGACAGTTAAACAGTGTCAGAGGGAATGATTGGCCTGTCTGACCCTTTGGAGAGGTGATGCTTGAGCTGAGATCCTAAACTAGGAGCCTGGCATGGGAGTGTCTTGGGGGTAGAATGTTCTGGGCAGGAAAAAAAAAAAAAAAACAGCCAACACAAAGATCTTAAGGATAGAAGCAATTTGGTCACACGGGAAGCAGCCAGTTCACCAAGCAGCACTACCCCTTAAAACAAGGTCACAACACTTGTAGGTACAGTAAGTCCTCACTTAACATTGTCCTCAATAGGTTCTTGGAAACTGCAACTTGAAGCGAAAGGACATGTAACAAAACCGAGTGTACCACAGGCAAATTGACATGAACTAGAGTTATTCCCAAGGCATCTCACCGTCAACGTTATAACAAAACGACATTATTTGAGGACCTGCTGTAGTTAGTTCGCCAGCTCCTGGTCTCTCATCAGACAAGTGACTAGATTATTTCTTAAATATATTAGAAATATTTCTGAAGTTGCTTCAAGCATTGGTTGCCCAGTTGCAACATGGTGGGAAATAGCCTCAGGGATTTCTAAAAGAATCACCACGCCTACAAAAGTGTGAATAAATTAGAGGCCTGCTATTCAAAACGTGGTCTGCAGATGGGGAGTCTGTTAGAACTACAGAATCTCCTGCTTCACGCCAGACCCACTGAATGAGAATCTGCATTTTAACTAGATCACCACTGTAACAAAAGCAGTGGTCTAGAGCATCTTATTGCATCTGTCCAAATGTTTGTAAACTTCTCTCTTGCACTGTCCCTCATTTTGAGCAAGTTTCGAATGTTGGAGATAGGTGGCTATGCCTCCTGGAATCCCAGTGTGCTAACCCACCCAGTCCCTTCTGAGATGTAATTGCAAGATGGATATTACATTTATGGGGTAATGAACAAAATTTCTCACCATACGGGCCTAATTAGCCTGTAGTCTGATGAACTACTTGCTGGAAAATTTATATATACCTATTGTAAATTCAAAATTCTCTCATTAAATTTTATTAATGCTATTATGTATTCTACTACTTCTGGCTACCTATTTAAGGCATAAGCTTTCTATAACTACCAGAATCTTTATAGCTTCCCATTACTGCTCTCTCCTAAAACTTGTTTTAGTAAATCTTGTGATAACTCAGCTATAGCTTAAAGTGTGTGTTGGGGGGTGGTATCAGTTGCTTAGATTGCATTTATTTTTAAGAATCTATTTTTCAAAAGCTACCCTGAAAGTATCCAGAGAACATGTTGTAGCTGAATATAGATTACTTTCTTGTTTTAATTTCTAATAATTCAACATATCTGTGATCTTTATTGTTTTTAACAAAAGGGTGTTGTTTTTAGTGAATTGCCCTTAATTTTATTCTTGTTTAAACCAATCCTGAAATGTATTTACCTGAAGCTATAAGAATCCAGCCATCTGTACATAACTTTTGCTCTTCAGTTCGACTGCTCTCAATAAGAATGATTAAATAATTCACCACCAGGTTAATGCTTTGCTATTTAATTACAAGAACTGTTTCCTTCTCACAGATTTCATGGAAAAATAATTCTAAAGAAGGAAACATAGATACTCAAAGGCATAGACTTTACTTTGGGGGAAAGAGAAGGCTACTCCACAGTATCATAAATGTAAAAATTGACATTGTTTCTGCTACTCTGACGAATGTGATGGATTTTTCTATATTCTGATTTTAGTGCACAATCTTGTCCCAGTTTTGTTAAAGTGTGCATGAAACAGACCTTGGTACTTCTCTGTGCACAACTGGTAGAAAAGTATGGTGGAGGTTATAGCTTAAGATAACACAGATGAGAGCCTGGAAAAGTACGTCACATATTTTCTAGTGAAATTCAGCATATTCAGAGATCTGGACAGGTCCTATGACTAAAGTCAGCAATAGTAAGAGTAATACTAATGATAAGCATTCTCTATGGATCTGAAAGGTGTGTACTTCTGTACCCACTGTAAGTGCTTAAGAAGATTTTTCCTCAAACCAGCTAATGCCCACGGCCTACTGATTATTCAGCAACAGTCACCGCAGCCCAGGGGTTAGGTTACTGACCATAGCGGGGTGGCAAGACAGCCATGGGCTCCTGCTGTCCAAGTTCCTGCCTGTGTCATGCATGCATGTGTCTCCTCTCTCCATAACTGTAACCCGCTACTTCACAGCGAAATTTAGATGCGGGAGTAAAAATGGCTATGTGTCACAGTGTGATGATCCACCTTTGATTCATAGAACTTTGTGGGGGATGCACTTTCTGAGTGGCTGTGGAATTTCTTTTTTTTTTTTTTTTTTTTTTCATGTTCCTTCTTATATGTATCAGAACTCATACTGAACAATGAGTTCTGGGTTGCAAAAGAGGATTTATTTTTTGCACCTGTATGTTAGTCTTTGCCCACAAATTAAACAAAAACAAACACAAGTGCTAGGCTGTGGAATTTCTTATGTGTCCCAGCTTATAGATCTCGGTAGAACTCATTCGCGCCTCTTTCAGGAAAAGTGTATCAGTGAGATGTTCACTGCAGGAAGTAAAACATGCACTGCATGTGCTTAGACCATGAGGATGTCCGATGTCCGTTTATATGACAAAAGAGATGTGACACCAAAGCTCCAGGACTGCCCTCCTCCCTCAGTGGCAGCACCACAGACCTTCAGGTCCTCTGCTTGCCATCCTTGGTAAGTCCTCAGGTCACACCACTGGAAGGTGGCACAGCTAGAGTTCCCATGCAGGGTTATCTTATGGTGGAACCAGTTAACCCTTTCCTTCTTTGAGTTTTATCTTCCCAGTGACCTGAGGTCCCACATGGGTACCGGTCTGAGTGTCAGAGCGGGGACTTGTGTCCCTGTACATTGCTCCTGTGCAAAGTGTCAATTTGAATTTGTAATCTGCTGAAGTGTGGGTTTTCACTTGCAGTTTCCTTTTCAAAATCAGTCGTGCTCCTAATACCGTGTTTTTCTTCTTGTTAGCAAATACTGAGATGAGGTAGCCTGGCTTTAGGCTAAAATGGGGCTTCCAGGCAGGAAAAGCCAGGCTGATCTGAGCTCTATAGGTCATATTCAAATTAGATCTTGCACTTTGGGCCGTTTTTCATATTTTAGAGTTCTTTTCATTTTTGATGGCCATTTTGAACTCACTTTTCTTTGTATCTTGAAATAAAAGCTGATTTTATTACTGCTTGGGAACCAAGCAAACCAACAGTGCCCTTGGTGATTGCTGAGAGACCCCATCAGATCTTACAGACCAGCAGCATAAGGTGTATCTTTTTCTGTCAATTACTGTGTGCAATAATCTTTGTAGTTCAGTGTAGCTTCCAAGTTAAGAACTCCTGGTTCTCTTTATACACAGTGAACCTTGCCAGCTGAATACATATATAAACCATTTTCAAAAGATGAGGATGATTTTTCAACAAAGTATTTATTCTCGAAAATATCTCTAAATCTTTCTATCGTGCAAGGTTTAACTCTGGAGAATGACAATTCATACAAAACTGGCCTGTGGGTGTACTATTCAGGAGAAAAATATACCAGACTTGGATTCAGAACACCGCTGTTCCATATCGGGTTTTGTTCCCCAGTCCTTCACCCTGCCTGCCGACCTCCTTCCGGAGACAGTTTTAGTGAGGTGGGTTATCTGGTTCCCAATAGCAGACCACCCTGGGTGGGACTTGGTGGTGGTTGGTGGTGAGGGAGCAGAGCTGATTATAGACGCACTGATGACAGCACAGAGGGAGGGAGGAGAGGGGGAGGGAGTGAGGGGGAGAGGGAATAAGGAAGGGGAGAGAGAGGGAGGGAGGAACAAGGGAAGGAAGGAATGGGAAACAAACATGGGAGTGGGTGGGGGTGTTCAGTGTATGAGCAAACGGTTCCGTGTTCCTCAGTAGGGACCAAAGGACAGCAATATTTTGGAGCCTAGCATTGTAGTCAGTCATAATCATGACCCTGAGCTATCATGAAAAATCAAAATTATATTGTGCTTTATAAGGCAGGAGTAAATGATGCTTTTTAGAATTATATAAAACTTCCTTTTCAAATTATGGCAAATAAGACCCAAATTATTTTTTTAAAAAAAAACAAAACTCACAAGCCATTTCAGGATATGTCTTGGGAGTTGCCATTGGGAGAGGGGGTTCTCTTCACCTTTCATTCAGAGAAGCTTATCTTTTATCTGTTTTATATATGAATTATAGCTTAAGGTTATATTAAAGATAAAGCACTGTAGAGCAGTTTTCAAATGCTTTTTAAAACTATTTGGAAACCCCCATTCTAGAAATGTCAGTAATGAAAAATTTCTGAATGATGATGATGCCAGAGGGATTGCTATATAACCTTCACACACATACAGTCCCAGAAACAGGCATGCCACAGACCTTGGACAGAGCAAAGGGACACTCATGGCCACCAGCCTACACCCAACAGATCCACCTAACAGTCGGCCACGCGCTCTGTGCAGGAGCAGCTGTGCGTGAAGAAGGTGGCCGCCTGGCTGGGCTAGTGTGACAGCACGCAAGGAAGCACAGGGTCCTGCCCGCACAGCTGCCTCAGGTGACCCGCCTGGACACTTGGCATGCTCCCAGCGGCTGCCCACCTTTGAAGAGGACCCTGAGTGAGTCAGCAGCAAGCCCCCAAAGAGAGCAAAGGGAAGAGGCTGGGAGGGACTAGTCTAGAGCAAGGCGACAGAGAAGCACGGGAGTGGAGTGAATGGAGGAAGCAGCTGCAGGGCTGCTGTGATGATGTCAGGGGCTGCTCTGTGTCTGGACCACAGAGGAGACAGGCTGAGTCAGGACAGGCCTTTGGGCAGCTGTTCTGGCCTAGGAGCATGCAGGGGCTGCAGGCATTGGGGCATGGGGCCATGGGGGCAGACAAGGAAAGCAAGCAGAGGCCTTACAGTTGGAGCCTTCCTTCGTCCACATAGCAGGAGCAACCTGGTCCCTCTCCTGTTCTGTCTGAGCCATTTCTGGGGGCCCATGGGGATGAGAGAGAGCCCCCTGCTAAGTACCCTGACCGAAGGTCCAGTAGTCACATAACCTCATCAAACCGAGGAGACTATGCAGAGGTCTGTGCTCTGCTGTCAGTATCACCAGAGAGGATCCAGGCGCGAGTTCCCCAGCCATGAATACAAGAAGCTCCTCTAATATGTGTTGACTCCTCAAGTGGGAAAAGCATCCTCTTCCTGCGGTATCAGGATTCTAGTATGCATTTCATTCACTCACGTTCCATGTAGCTTATTCTGTCCTACAGAACAGAACGCTTGCATGATTGCTGAATCCTAGGACAACACCACCCTCCATTTCCTGAATATGGGTGCATGTTATGGAAAACTTAGACCAAAAGCAATGCCTCTTTCTCAGCCAGCCCTGTTCCCTTTAGTTGGAAAGGGCAGAGTTGCAAGCTGAACCTCAATTTTGTCAGGAGATCTTGCCTGCTGGCCACACCCAGCTTTTCACAGACGTCATCTGCAGTTATTTTTGAAGTTACATGTCTGGCTTTCACTCATTGTTAAATACCACTGAGCTCCTACACCAAGGATATTTCTGTGTGCTGAGAAGACAAAGGAATCTAAGACTTGGCCCACTCATGCAGAGCCTCTGGGCTGATAGAGGAGGTAAGACAGAACAGTGGGTAACAGATGTTTCTGGAAAATCAGTGATGCGGGAACACATGCCCTGGGAGTGCCCAGTTGTGAAAGATTCTTGAGTGCTGGAGGAACTAGGGGAAATGCGTGGTGCAACTTGAATCTTAAAAATTGGGTAGATTTTTGGAAAAAAGAGAAACGGGTTGAAGCAACAGTTGTCGGCCAAGTCACACACAGGCTTGGGTCAGAGAGCATGAGAAGGACAGACCAGGAGGTACCAAGGGGTTGGGGGGTGTGGCAGAGGGGCAGGTGGTGAGAAAAGCTGGACCAACTGTGCCTCCACTTCCAGATCCCAGTGGCCTCCCATTGCTGATGGCATCGGAGACCCTGCCCAGCCGCTGGCAAGCAGACACTAAACTTCTTTCCAGCACCTGCCTGCAGCTCCCTCCCTGCCACCCACCCTGCACCTCCATCCCAGCCACTGCATCTTGCAAGTCCTCTTGCATGCAGTTCCCTCCTCTTTCCCTCTGCTCCATCCCTACCCTATTCCCTCAACTGGAAGCCTTCTCGTCCCCCCTCCCCCCAGGTGGCGCTCTTTCCTCCATATGCTCCCAGAGCAGCTGTGAGTCCTTCAGTCACTGGACTTTCTGGCTCCCACCAGCCTTACCACCACTGCCGCCGCTGCACAGAGGGCCCTCCAGGCTGGACGTGGGCACTCGTTGGCTGGGTGGAGTGTGCGTGTCCACCCACAAGGCTTGTCCCCAGTGTAACTGGGAGGTGTTCTGAAAGTGTTTCCAAGTGTTGTGCTGTGTTGTAGAAGGCAGAGGCAACTGAGCGATCCAGTTAGGTGGTTTGCCCTTGGGTGAACGGGAATTAGGACTCTGAGCTTCCAGCTCTTTCCCTGTGGGTCCTCTTGAGCCTAATCCAGCATCCGCTCCATTCAAAGAGCAGTGACTCAAGACTCTATATCTGGGGAAAACTAAACCAAAGAATGTACAGCCACTTCCTGGCTGATACGGATATTGGCAGGGTTGCTATTATGGGAGAGCGTGTGTAGGAGTGGGGTGTGGTGTGTAAGTCAGGAGCTATTCAGTATGGGGTCCTGAAGGGCAGGGAGAACTGGAAGCAGTCACAAGCACTTTGTTCTCTACCTTCAAGGAAACGTTCGTACCAAACATAGAAACCCTTTCACTTCCTGTGTCATGTGCCTTCTCTGTTTCCTCATTGGCTATGGAGAAGTAAGTGATGCTCTGAACGGCTTAATCGTCTCTGGGTTGATATTCAGTGAAAGAATTGGAATTAGGCCTCCTTTTCTCATACTCATTTTAGAAACCTTCCAGGTTGTATTTTCATCTCACTTGAGTTGACACCATCTGGAGCCACGATTCAGCCTGTTGCACAGGACAGTCAGGTGGTGCCAGGCGCTCGCTGGCCCTGGCTTCTCCAGTGTTTCTTTGTTCAACTGCAGTCAGCGGAGGTGCAAGCGCTGGAGCTCTGAGGCAGCACCACGCACCTTTCCTCCCTCTGCATTTCAGTGTTGCTATGGCAACTGACAAGCCTCTAGAAGCAAGCCCAACTATTGTCTTTTTTTCCCAAGGGTAAGAAAAAAAATCCATGATTGCCACGTCAGTGATATATGTACACAGGCAAGGCAGGAATTTGGAGCTGGAGGGCAGAATATTTGGTGCACAGTTGATGCGTTTGGTTCTCAGGTGAACAAGAGCTACACATGTGGCCATTCCAGGTGGTGGATGAATGCAGAAGGGAGCTGAGCTGGGCAGGAGCACTGCAGGCGCTGAGGCAGAGCAGGAGCCCTGCGTAAGTGGCCAGTGTCTTTGCTGATTGGTGGGGTGTGTTTGCATGCCCCTGGGGCGCCTGGCCAGCAAACTCTCTTGCCTCTGCTGCCAGACTCCATCATGGGTCTCAAAGAAAGGTTCTCTACAGGTCAGACAGGTGACAGCCAAATGACCTTGGGCAATGAATCTGCTCCTAGAAACCCTACAAAGTGAAAAAGTTATCAAACTTGGGGAAGGTTTCTAGGAGATACAGCATGGGAGAGTGGAAGAAAGGCACTGGTCTTCGGTGGACAGACCTACCGAGGTGCCCCTGCTCTGCCCCGACCACTGGGAGGCCTCGAAAGAGTTTCATAGCTCACCAGTCTTCAGTGTCCTCATTCAAAAAGGGGAAAAAGTCCAACTTCATAGGGTTGTTGTGAGAATTATAGATAATGTACTGTCAGCTCTTTGTAGCCACCAGTTTTGCATCTGTGGATTCAACTGCCATGGACTAAAAACAGTACAGTCAAAACGTGGTTTCTGACCATCTTGGTTCTCGACAATTTGGTTCTCGACCAAGTTGTTCACAGAAAAATGTCTTAGTTGTCAAACAAAACTTTGGTTCTCTATTCTTGACCTCACAACCTTTTCATGCTGATACCTGTATGATCAGTCATGCATCTCTCAGGCGACAAAGAAGATTTGGTTTTTTAACAAATCACTTATTGAACAGTTTTCCAGAATGAATTAAGTTCAAGAACCACACTCCCACTGTACGTATTTTTGATTTATGGTTGGGAATCTGCAGATACAGAGCGCCAACTGCATGCATCATTCTTATATAAGGGACTTGAGCATCCCTGGATTTTGGTGTCTGTGGTGGTCCTGGAAGCAATCCCCTGCAGATACCATGTGAGTGATGAGTGTATTTAAAACATATCTACTATGACTGGCCAGTACATAGTAGGTGCTCATTAATGTTAAATACTAGTCAAAGCAAAAACTGAAAGAATACTGACTTGGACTTACTCAGTTTTTCCACCATCAGGACCAGCTACAAGTTTGTTAGGCTTTCTGGCTCAGTATTTACAAAGATAGACCAAGGAATCTATATTTAATTAAAAAAAAAAAAAAAAAAAAAAAAAAACTTTTCTAGGTAATTCTGTTGTAGCCAGTCTGTGATTCCAGATAGGAAATTCACTTACTTGTTTGAGGTTAAAGAGCATTAACAGCGCTGGATTTCCCCCACTTTCCGCTTCCACCAGCCCCTCTCATTCTACTTTATTCTCCTCCTAAACTCCAAAGGCTTCTGCTAAAATTATCTGTGTTTGGAAGCAGGAATGATTGATAAAGTGGTTGAAGGGAATTTAATAAGGAAGGCAAAGAAAAATTAAGGTGAAGCAAGTTGAAAAGAATCTACAGAAAGCTGTATGCAGCCCACTTTGGCTACCTAATGGTTATAAACATGACATTGAAGGTGACTTGTACAATATGCCTAAGCCTTAAATAGGCGTTTAGCATGCCTAGAGCTGAAGCTTTTCTCTGCACTCCACAGGAACGTGGCTGAAGAGTGGTCTAGGCCTCGTGCACCAGGAGGGCAGCCAGCTGACGTGGACGTACATTGCCCCTCAGTTGGGATACTGGGTGGCAGCCATGTCTCCTCCCAACCCAGGTAACTTGAAGCCAGCGCCTGCAGTCCTGGGGAATGATGTCTTCGAGGTGTCAGGCTGAGTACACTTTTGAAAATAACTTCAGCAATCACATCACATCTTACTCAAAAGTGGTTGAGAGTCTGAAAAATCAAATGATGAAACTAAGTTATTTCATGGGGGCGGGGAGTTCTGGTTGGAACTCTCCCATCTTGGATAAGAATAATGCACAGAAAATCATCTTGTCTCGTGTCTCTGTTTTTCTTAGACAGCTGCCATAGGAAATTCTTAATCTAAAGCCCCCAGAGGCAGCTCAGACCGCCTCCCTAATTCCTGAAACAGCTGTGGCCTGGTGTAAGGGAACATGTACGGAAAGGCATTCAACAGAGGGACTCATAGAAAGTCGTCATGGATTTCTTGGGGCAAAAAGCTCAATTTGGCATTTCTAAAAGTCTTCAGAGCCAAGCAGTGGCTTCCTATCTAGAATACTCATCTCCATTTAGTAAATGTGAATGAACTTGTATTTTTTAAAGTGTGACTAAAACTTGTTTTGTTTTGTTTTTGCCTTTGTGCCCTAATTTATCCCAGTATTATAGAATTATTATTTTTTATGTTTTGATTGATCGATTTATGCATTCATTGGTTGACTCTTGTCAACTGACTGGGGATCAAACCCACAACCTTGGCATATTGAGACGACACTCTAACCAACTGAGCTGCCTGGCCAGGGCCAGAATTGTTCAAAATAGTCACCTTAGGGGAATTATTTCCAGTGATGGCTTCCATTGCTCAAAATACCTTTTGAATCTGTATCTCTTGGACTGCCTTCCTTAGTGAAACTCTTCACTGATTGCAAATCTTTATGCACAGAGGGTCCCTTTGGTTTTTCATAGGTACATCTAAAAGTCATGCACATCTGGTCTGGTGAATAAAGTAGGTGATTGTGCCTAGGTCAAAGTGTGCTGTGACTGAAAGGAGCCTCTTATAAATTAATCTTGAAGGCAGTTCCAAAATGGGAGTCCAAAATAATTTAGCAATGGGATTATCACTGGAATGAACACTGAGATTCCCAAAGTAACTAATTTCTTGGAGGCCATTCCTAGATGGGTATTAAAAGATCTGTCACCATTTACTTTATATTTCCATATTTAGAAAATGTACATGTCACATTGGTGTTTAGAGTATGTGTTTCCCTTTATGGTACTGTTCTTGTAGCAATATAGGCATGAACCACTCTCCAAATCTGAACTATCTAGGATATGATGGAGAGTAAGGAAGGAAAGAAAAGAAATTCCTTAAATACCAAAGTAGCGGCCACAAAGCTCATGCATTAAAGTTAACTTTCTTTTAGACCTATTTCAGACAACCTTGACTATCAGCGTTCCATCATATGACAGCTTAATAGACACTTTTGTAAAGAGGGGAGAAAGAACTGCTGGATGCAGGTCTGCTGGAGCTTCCAAGCAGTGAAGGAAGAGGAAAAACTGCTATAAAAAGCATACATAGCACAACCCCTGATGGCATTTAATGTAGAAACACATATGTTGTTAATCTCACAGCCATCTCTGTTATTAGAACAAATTACAGTGATGCTGTGTCTTCAGGAGCCCAAAACCAACAAGAACATAATTAGGGCTTTCCTCTTTAATTATCTGGTCAAGAAGGAAATGAAGTATGTCTGTGAATATTATAAAGGTTTCCACTGGCGGAAGTTACTACATTTTAAGTACTTAAAGGCATCGAGCTTCAGTTTTTTGGAAATGATTTTTATGTCTATCCTACGCCTGTGGAGGTGTCTTTGTGTAAAAAAAAAATTGTTCTCTGAATGATTAAGGCAGGATGTAGTTATCAGATATTTTTCCAACTTTTGTAAATATTAACTCCACCCCATTGAAGTGAATTATATTTGAGAGAGAATGGTGTTATCCTTGGGACATAAGTAATGTCACTATTTACAAAAACTAGTAAACCTTTTTGGGTTTATGAAGCTTTTAAGAGATTTGTCTCCTTTGAAAGATTTTTGAAGAAGTCTATCTCTTAGAGTATCAAAAATCAGTAAGTAAATGGGTGTTTTTGATATTTAGTCATCAGAACTTTTATGAAACAACATAAAACCACATTCCTTCCTTCTTCCCTTTGGTGCTCTGTCAGGATACCTGGACACCAGGAAGGGCACAAAGAGTGTAATTTGGGGAGGTTTTTGTTGTTTCTGTGGATCTGCTGTCAGTGACATTTATATACATTCTTACAGCTATTGAACATAAAGAGTCTCAGTTCAAGTACCTCTTGAGATTCTTTACAATGTAAATGGAAAAGTCTGTTGATCTCATAACCTGGTCTATACATTCTGGAGAGGTCTGTGGCCACATAGGTTAATCATTTTGAAAAGTTACTGCAGAGGAAAATTTTATTTATTTTAAAAAGTAAAAGGCATTTTAGAAACACTTGACACCCTGTAATAAGCTGTGGATGGGTAGTCCATTTGTTTCATAGGTCTCAACTGATTTATTTAGGCAAAGGGCTCTTCGCACAGTCCTAATGACCGTCCAGTGAAAGAATAAAATCTTGTGATTTTTTCTTCTCCTGTAGTATAAAATCTCCTGATATTCAGGCCATCTCTCTGAGCATAAGAATACCACTCATAATATTATAATGCATCCATTTACTTTTATTAAATTCACATGTTCAGAGTGCTGAACAAATGTGGCTCTCTTGGCTAAGGAGAGACCTGTGACTCACTGCATGCAGTGTCTGCATCCTCAGAACACTGCTGGCCACAGCTGCTTCGGTACCCGTGCTGGGCATCCCTCCTCATTGAGTGACATTATGATGTCATCTGAAGGGTGCTGGCATCTGCCCTGCTCCAGGCCCGTGAGAATAATAAAAACATGACATTTTTATTCATTGTCCCTCTTTATATTTAAAGGTTTTCACAAATCTAAAATGCCCTTTTCTGACCTTCTAGGTCCCGTTGTCACTCAGGACATTACCACGTATCACACGGTGTTTCTTTTGGCCATTTTAGGAGGAATGGCTTTCATACTTTTGGTTTTGCTGTGTCTCCTTTTATATTACTGCAGGTAACGTGTTACCATTTTGGCAATATCCTTTTTTTGTTTAGAATGTCTTATGCAAGCATTAATATGGAGGTCTCTCTTTTTTTTTTCTCTCTCTCTCTAATCAAGGTCCCTTTTTCTCTCATGAAAAAATACCTACAAACCGAACATTTGTCATCTAACTTGCAAACGAATGAAGGACATGTGAGGCACACTGTATATAATGCTTCTTAGAAGGGGTGTTATTAAAAAAATTGTTTGACAATTGTGCTATGATTCCTTCAGAATATCCCTAAACACTGATTAAGACGTAATATTCTCAAGGACAAAGCAGAGCTATTTTTATTGTGATGCCTCACCTATTTTGTTTGCAAGAATGTTGATTGTTGATTCTTCAGTAACTGCTTTTGAATGAGTAACTTGGATGTACTTATAAAGCCTGAGGGTGAAATCTGTGGATTGTGCTGCTCTGAATCAAAATAAGGCTGAGGGTGTGGGGTGAGAAGACGTCTGGATGCCTATTAGTTGTTTTGTCTTGTTTCTTTCATTGGCAATTGCGAGTTAGGATTTTACTTGAAACTTGACCATGACAAGAATCTTTAATCTTTGGATTGTTGTCTCTTTGACCACAGGAGGAAGTGCTTGAAACCTCGTCAGCACCATAGAAAACTGCAGCTGCCTGCGGCCCTGGAGAGTTCCAAAAGAGATCAGTCCACCTCCATGTCTCACATCAACTTGCTGTTCTCCCGTCGAGAGTCGGAATTTCCTGGCCCTCTATCTGTCACCGGCCACAGCCGCCCGGACGCTCCGGGCACAAAGGAGCTGATGAGTGGGGTCCATTTAGAAATGATGTCTTCCAGCGGAGAAGTGGACATGCATACCCCCATGCTAAAGCTTTCCTATAGCACCTCCCAAGAATTCAGCTCTCGGGAGGAACTGCTATCTCATAAGGAAGAGGATAAAAGCCAAACTTCCTTTGATAACCTGACACCGAGTGGGACCTTAGGAAAAGACTACCGTAAGTCCGTGGAGATTTTTCCCTTAAAGTCCAGGAAATCTATGGAAAGAGAAGGCTATGAGTCCCCTGGCAACAGTGACTACAGGAGGAGTTACAATGCCATGCTGTCACAGCCTTTATTTGAGAAGCAAGACAGAGACAGCCAGGCCTCCATTAACCATATTTCCACAGCAAGTAAGCTTACCATTCAGGAACACATGTACCCCACACCTTCATCTCCTGAAAAAGAACAGCTTCTTGACCGCAGACCTACTGAATGTATGATGTCACGATCCGTAGACCACCTGGAAAGACCTACATCCTTTCCACAGCCCGGCCAGTTGGTCTGCTGCAGTTCCGTTGACCAGGTCAATGACAGCGTTTACAGAAAAGTGTTGCCTGCCTTGGTCATCCCAGCTCACTATATGAAGCTTCCCGGGGACCACTCATATGTAGGCCAGCCCCTTGTTGTTCCAGCAGACCAGCAGCTTGAAATCGAAAGACTGCAGGCTGAGCTCTCCAGCTCCCATGCGGGGATCTTCCCACACCCCTCTGCCCAGATCCAGGCCCAGCCCTTATCATGCCAGGCGATCTCTCAGCAGCACTTACAAGATGCAGGCAGCCGGGAGTGGAGCCCGCAGAACGCGTCCATGTCGGAGTCTCTGTCCATCCCAGCATCCCTGAACGACGCGGCCTTGGCCCAGATGAACAGCGAGGTCCAGCTCCTAACTGAAAAGGCTCTGATGGAACTTGGTGGCGGGAAGCCACTCCCTCACCCCCGGGCCTGGTTTGTCTCCCTGGACGGCAGGTCTAACGCGCATGTTAGACATTCTTACATAGATCTCCAAAGAGCTGGAAGGAATGGAAGTAATGATGCTAGTTTGGACTCGGGTGTGGATATGAATGAACCAAAATCTGCCCGGAAGGGAAGAGGAGATCCTTTGTCTCTCCCGCAGAACCACCCACCCGTCCAGGAGCATCCCCAGAAGGAGCCCAGGGCAGCAGACAGCCCCGCCTACACACAGCTGGTGTACCTGGAAGACCTGGACCAAAGTGGCAGTGAATGTGGCACCACCGTCTGTACCCCTGACGACAGTGCTCTGCGATGCTTGTTGGACAGCTCTAGCCGGAGAAGCGGTGGCCAGCTGCCCAGCCTGCAGGAGGAGACGACCAAACGAACTGCTGATGTCCCCACAGAGCTCTTAACCAGTCCCGATCAGAGAAGATCTGCTCACGAGGATGACGAAGATGATGATGATGATGATCAAGGAGAGGACAAGAAGAGCCCCTGGCAGAAGCGGGAAGAAAGACCCCTGATGGCATTTAACATTAAATGAGTGGCCACAGAGTCACCCAATCTAACAAAATTGCCAAAAAGTCTTACTTAGGGAAATGCTTATGTGTTTGTGGAGGACGTTGAACAAGGACACCCGTGGCCCCTGGACATTTCCATTACCATTCGTGTAAATGTTAGAAAGGAATTACAGCGATGATTCTGAAGAAAGGAGATGGTTAAGTGATGCCTCACCACCAGGGAGGTGACGAAAGGTAGTGTCTAAATGTCCTTCCACGTGCTTGATGTGTGTCCCCAAGGACACTGAAAAACCCCAAGTGATATTTCTGGGTTCTAATGCTAACCTCAGTTCTCCTTCAGATTCCGGGAACAGATGAAACTCTTTTTGCATTGCTTGAGTCAATTTTATCACAATAATGCTCCTATGAAGTTATGATTGAGGAATTAGCTTGGCACTTAGTGTCTTGAGGTTCTCATCACCTCAAAGGAAACTATGCATCGCTGCTTCATGCTCTTTGCTGAGGTTTTTGCTTTGCTTGGGTTTCATTTCTGGTTTGCTATTTTTATAAACCCAGTTTGATTGTCAAGATTCTAGTCCTTCATTTTCACTTGTTCCCCTTCTCGGTGGCTTATTTCTATGTCTCCTTTCAGGGACTCCTGAGGGTCATCTCTTAACATCCAAGCCTTTTAATGAAATTGTACTGAAATTTTTTATTAGCTGAGAATCCTTCAATTCTGGTCCCATTAACTCCAAGTGCCTTTTTTACAGTGACAACAGACAGTCCCTCACTTATTCTCTTTGTTTTTCTTAACTCCTGTAATGGAACTGCCTGGATTTTATAAAGTTATTAAATGATTCCCCTTTCCTTTGAACTGCATGCTGCCAAGTGCCCGTTTGTGCGCAGAACTCTGACTTCAGCGCAGTGTGCTCTTGTTCTCCTGTGTGACGTGGATTCTGTTTAGCTAAGATAGACTAGAGGACACCTTAGAGACACCCCCCCAACTCCATCCCTTTGGCCACTGGCCACCATTATGGTTTTATTGGCTGTTTGTATATACAGTTATGTATTAACGCTGGAATCCTATGGGCTGATCTTGCTCTCCCAACATGGAGTATGGACTGAGCAAGTGGACTGAATGTGACTATTAAAAAAAAATCTTATGTACTATCCTAAAGTGCCAGAATGACTCTTCTGTGCATTCTCCTTAAAGAGCTGCTTGGTTATCCAAAAATTAAAATTCAAAATAAACTCTGAAGGGAAAAAAAAAAAACTATCTTATGGTCCTTTTCATTCATCTGAGCCATTATTTGTTTCAAAGTTGTTATGAAGAATTTGCTGTTCATTTCTGGGCAGTCTAAATGCCAATTTGTTGGACTTATATCCAAAGACCGTAAATTTACAGTATGATTAAAGTCCTTAAAATGTACCTTTGCATTTAGTTTCATTCAAGAATACAAAGTAACGTGTGCCATTTCGGATAGAAAGAGATGTCTGCACTTTACAAGAAACTGACATTTTCTTTTATTTTCAATATTGATTCACCTTGGAATAGCTTCCAAAAGACCTCATTAAAATGACCAGGGCCATCCCAGATGTGTAAAACTATTCCTCAAAATAATTAATGGAGACATCTGAACATAGAAGAGATTAGTGGAAAAAATTAAGCTAGCTATGTTTATAGGAACAGCTTTTTTACAAAATCTTTATTCGTGAATTCCAGGCAGACAGTCAGAAAACTAATCAGGCTGATTTTTATTACTTTAATTCCAAAATGTTAATGTTCTGTATTTTGTTTTTAAAAGGGAAACCAGTTGAGAGATTCCCCCACAGTGTTAGGACATCTAAATGGGTGTCTGTGGCCCAGGCAGGATTGCTCAATTGGTTGGAGCATTGTCCAGTACACCAAAAGGTTGAGGGTTTGATTCCTGGTCCGGGCACCTATGGGAGGCAACACCGATTGATGTTTCTCTCTTACATCAGTGTTTCTTTCTTCTCTCTTTCTCTCCCCACCCCCATCTCCCTTCCTGTCTCTCTCTAAAAAAGAAAAATCAGTGTATCCTCAGGTGATGATTTTAAAAATAAATAAACAAATAAATGGGTGTCTGTGGTTTAACAAGTGAAGGAACCTTTGGGAGTGAACAGTCTCACCAATAGGTGGCAGGTGAGCCCTTGCAGACTCCACTAAGATTCCAGAGAGAGGCCCTTTGTCAACTACTGTCCAAAGAAAAGGTGAGTGGCCTGCCTAAGAGTACCCAGGGGCAGAAGTAGGTGACTGGGGGAATACTGGGAGTTCCCCAGCCCTTTGCAGCTCAGCCTAAGGTTGCTGGCAGGGCAGTCACCTCCTTAAGCATCAGTTTTCAGAAGAACATGACAGTACTGATATTGGGAGATCTGGCAGGAAGACCGGGGACCAGGCGGCTTTTCTGGCTTCCCATTAGGCTGAACATACATGGGTCTGTCATGAGTATGGAAAGTGAGGAGCAGCCAACAGCAGTCAGAAGATACTGTGTGCCTAGGAAAACAAGGTTTGAGAAGGGAAATTGATTCTGCCAAAGACAGAGCTTAACTCATTTTCACTTGTTCAAAATGAGGCTCACAGGTTAATACTTTTATCCAAGTGTCAACACTGATCACCAGACTCGAACTCTCTGCACAGAGCACTGTGACTGCAGACTAAACATTTTCTTTACCTTCTCTCTAGCCTGGTGAGGGTAAAATATGTTCTCCTATTCTGAATGAATTACATTGTCTGAAGAACTAAAGCCATCAAAGGCATCTTGCTTATGCCACCTAGTGGTGAGTTTTCACCTATTAATCAAGGAGACTTACCAGGGATAAGCAGGGATCCAGAGCCAGCTCTGGGAAGACAAGGATGCGTGTGCCCAGGGGTGGCTTGCACCTGCTTCTGCCTTCCAGGTAAGGAGATAGGGATAGATGTTTGTTGAGTCGCTACCCTGATATATTGGGAACAACAATGCATTCAGTTCTCAAAACCTTGTTACAAAGGTGTATTCCTCTGTTTTAAACCTAACTATTGAGGCTTGGGGGTTAAGTAATTAAGGCCACTCAGCTAGAAGCAGGGGTGCGCCGCTTATACAACCAGCTCTCTGGAAATGAATGCATTTAGTTATAAATGTTTCTGATTAAAGGATGTAAGGATACACCTTACAAATCCTAGCAAAATACATAATTGTAAATTCCATTTGACGGTTCTCATAGAATGCTTATGTCAATTTTTGCCATACCTGTTATGACAATTGACAAAAAGATGTAGCTCTGACATGAACACTAATAGATATTTTTTGCATGAATGATTAAGATGAAAGTGAAACAACAAAGACAACATGTCAGAATGTCACTTGTTCATCCATCACAGGGTGCCTTCTTTGCTGAGTCAGATAATAGTTTCCGAATACTGTAAGAATGATTCCTCAACGTGTTGCACTGGTCACAATGTAATGGGTCTAGATACAAAAACTTTTTTTTTTTTAAGTAGTAATCAGTATTCTACTCCCTCCCCAAATTTCTTTTTTTAACTTAATCTGTATTGTATTTCTTTCATTACCATTTAGTCCCCTTATACCCCTCCCCCCAGCAATCACCACACTGTTTAGACATGATTCAGTTTTAAGTTGACTGCATTATTAACATTTTCTCCATAGCTTTCTTAAATCTAGGCAATCAACAAATCCAACCTTGATTTGTAGCACTGACAGTTTCCATGGTGTAAATACTTCTGTGTGGCCAGTTTCAAGCAACTAGAGTGACATCACTGCCCTTGAGTTGGGAAGACAAGCCCTGGCTGGGTAGCTCAGTTGGTTAGAGCATCATCCTGATACGCCAAGGTTGCGGGTTAAATTTCTGGTTAGGGCACATACAAGAATCAACCAATGAATCCATAAATAAGAATAACAAATCGCCGTTTCTCTCCTCTCCCTCTCTCTAAAGTCAATACCTTTTTTAAAACAGTTGGGAAGAAATGCACTGTAGCACACAGTTATATTTCCACAGATACAATAAAGGTAAGTAATCTCAAGACCATAGTCAAACAGTTGATCTGCATTGTTTGCAGATTCCATATTTGCAAAGGTGTCTACTTGCTAAAATTTATTTGTAACCCCAAAACCAATCCTGGCCATCTTTTCATAGTCATTCATGGTCATGTGCAGAGCAATGAAAGATTTGAGTTACCCAACACCATGTTCCCACATTTTTTACATTCTTGTGCTTTTGTTGGTTATTGCACTGTTAAATATCCCCCAACCCTAGTGCTGAAGTGCTGTCTAGTTCTCCTAAGGTCAGGAAGGCTTGTGATGTGTCTTATGGAGAAAATACATGTGCTAGATAAGCTTCATTCAGATATGAGTTATAGTGCCATTGGCCATTAGTTCAATATTATGGCATCAATACATAAAAACAATATTATATATTGATCAGTTGATGAAAATAATGTGACCAAAGGCTCACAGGCACCTAGTCCTGTATTTCTCCTAGGAACAATGATTCTAGCATTGTATTCCTAATTCAGTATTCACAACTTTATAGAACATAACTACCATGAATAAGAAGAATCAAGTATAATAAATAATTAGGGACCGATGAGTTCTGAGTATTTATTACCTGTTTTTAATATAATTATTTAGTCGTAAGTTTATAAAATTAAATTTTTAATAATCTCTTCTAACAACTAGCTTGCAAAATTCCTGACATTTTAAGTCATCTCTCCTGTGTCTACTCCAGCACACCACTAGCAACAAGGTAGCAGCAGCACATGAACAAAGGTCTGTCTGACTCCAAAACCTGGTCTCTTGGGTTTTTTTAATCTCTCCATACAGGCAGTGAGTGACCACATGGAGTGTCTTAGTCCATTCAGGCTGCTATAACAAGAACACCATAGATTGGGTGAGTTATGACCAATATTTATTCCTCACAGTTCTGGAGCCTGAAAGTCTGTGATCGGGCGCCAGCATGGTCAGGTTCTGGTAAGGACCCTCTTTCAGGTCAAAGACTTCTCATTGTGACCCCATATAGCAGAAGGGGTGAGAGAGCTCTCTGGGGTCCCTTTTTATAAGGCCACAAACCCATTCATGAGGGCTGTATCATCATGACCTAAGCCACTCACAGAGGCCCCACTTCTTAATACCAACACCTTGGGCCTTAGAATTTCAGCATATGAATGGGGGGGGCGGTGTAGAAGGACACAAACATTCAGACCATAGCAAGAGATGGCCCCATCTCCTGACACCTAGCCCTGTGGTGTTGGCCTCATGCTGCCTCTGCAGCCCCTGTGCTTCCTTCCAGCTCTTGTACACCCTCTGCCATCTGTTCACCTTCTGTGTACAATGGATATGCAACTATTAGAATATCAAGCATTGGAAGCCATGCTAGGGATTTGTTAAGAAGCCTGGACTTGCACGGTCCTCTGGACTCAGAACACCTGTCACCGATGATCAGACAGGTGACTAACTTCTGTGGCTGTCTGCTCTGCTCACCTTTCTGGATGGGTTGAGTTCAAATGAGACAATGAATATTCAAGTTCCTTGTAAATTATGGTACAAATACAATTTGTTACTTCTCTTAATCATTCTTTGTATCCTTGTAGTTTCCTGATCCTCTTGCTACAGGGTAACAGTGATCATCTTTTGTTACACCAGCTGCTTCCCTGCAGCTTTTTTGGAAATGGGAAACAAAACAACAGGATCTCTGTTTTCCCCTGCTTGCTGCCATCTACAAGCTTCTCTTCCTTTGTGCAAACAGGATGTTTTGCCAAGTGTTCATCATTAACCAGTGGGCCCAGTGAAGGTGTGACCTTATACTTTTGGTGTAGAAACGCATATGAGGGCACTGCTTACAAAAGCAGTAATGTTAGGGTAGGAGCCCAATGCCCAAAATTTATTTGCTACTAATGCCAAAGATAAATACCTTCGTGAAAACACAGCAACAGCCTCCTCATTCCTTATGTATTTGCTCTTATAGGAAGACCACAATCACGCACCCATACTTTTAGAACAGCGGTGCTGAAACCCACATGCACAGTAGCATTTCCTTGGGAGATTATAAAACAAAAACAAAACACTGAAGCCTCTGGGCACCCTTGCAGACCCATCAGAATCAGAATCTTTGCAAGTGGAACCTGTCACTGGGAGTTTTTTAAGAAACATTCCTCCAGCAGATTCTGACACATGGTCAGGCTTGTATACCACTGCTCGAGAAATTCTGAACATACTTTACATCACCTTCTATTGGAAATCTCAGGGAGTGATTGATTTTCCCTTTGTTTCCAGGGTAGGTTGGTTGTGCGGCCCTAGCTTTGCAGTTGGGGAGGGCAAGTGTGTTCAGTAAGAGTCCCCCAAGCCGAGTGGCATATGCCTGAAAGATGTGACCACGGCCCTCCTCTGCCCTGTTCATACTGCCTGTTGAACATACTGTCCTGTGTTCTGTTCACGTGTTATGCATTCCCCTTGTATCACACCCACAGCCTGTGAAGGACTCCCATGGCTGTCTGCAGCCCAGATCTACTGTTGAAATTCAGACCCGCATTTCCAACTGCTGACTGTGCACCTCCATCCACATGACCATCTAGCATCTCAAGCTCAATTTGTCCCAGGACTGAGTCATCGCACTTCCTCCTGTGGATCTCCCTGCCCCTCCAAGCCCATTTCTCCTAGTTTCCTCCCACATCTGCTACCCCAATAAATAGTTTCACCATACACATTTTTCTTAGCAAAAGCCTCAGCACTAAGGTCAACCTCATCACCTAAGTCCATGCAGCAAATTCTACTGATTCTACCTGCTGTCAGGAAACAAGATGACTATTTCATGTATCTGGCTAGCCAGGGGTTTCTGAGCAAAATTTACTGGCAACCTAGGTACTTACTTGAAAGAGACATAGTGGATTACTCCAGAGAGGTTAGCAGATTTACCTACCCTGGAGCCATTCATTAGCCAATCATTTATCTTCATTTAAATTCATTGCAATGCATGGGAACCATCCCCTTCTTTCCCTAGCTGGCAGAAGGGGGGGTTGTGTGGGGTGGGGAGACTGAGGCAGCAGGAGGGTAGCTGTGAGGTAAGGTAGTTCCTATGTTAACACCAAATTTCATAACTTGGGGTTTTCAATCCTGTAGTAAGGACACCCACTATATATGTCCAAAATAATATCTACCTTCGTTACATGCCCTTGCATTTCCGAGGGGCAAGATGGGGATGGAATAATAGTGTAAAGATATTTTATAAGTACATATTGGTCTGCCTTTGATCCAGAAAACTTGTGCTTGCTGTAAGGTAAAATAAATATTTACATAAAGACTTATCATATGTTAGTATCTCCGAGACCTGTCCCTCCTGTCCCCACCCCATTTCCATCCAAAAGGATGGGGTTCATAGGGCTTCTGGATTGATGAACCCAAAAAGAGGCACTGCTGTAATAACCTGTCACTGTGTCTCACCCATCCAAACTCACACACAAGCATGATGTACCAGCCAGTCACATCACATTTGCATTTGACAGTGTTCTCAGGTTTGCAAATGACAGCAACCAAACTCAAACTAGCATAAATTAAATGAGGGACTTCGTCGTTAAGGGAGATTTGGGAGGCAGGTGAAAGAAGGTGTGATGTTGTGACTTATAATGAAATTTATGTGTGGTCTTTGTCCCTGATCCTGGCACAGAGCTCGCAAACCCTTGGGATTTCCTAAGTGATAAAAGTGACTTGATATTCACAACAAAACCCTTTAAACCACACTAGAGTTTATGTTAATGTGACTGCTGGAAAGCACCTAAAGATGGGGGTGGGGGGGGGGCGATTGTCAGGGGAGCCAACTGTGAGATTAGAGGGTTGAAACTTTCAGTCCCACCCCTCTAACCTCAGGAGACAAGAGAGGGGCAGGAGGTTGAATCTGTGGTGAGGGGCCAATGGCCAATGATTTAATCATGCCTATGTAGTGAAGCCTCCATAAAAACCCAGAAGGATGGGGTTCATAGGGCTTCCAGGTTGATGAACACATGAAGATTTGGGGAGAGTGGTGTTCTGGGACAGCATGGAAGCTCCTCACCCTTTTCCCTATGCCTTCCCCTACATATCTCTTCCATCTGGCTGTTCTGAGTTACATCCTTTTACAATAAACCGGTGAGCTAATAAGTCAAATGTTTCTCTGAGGTCTGTTAGCTACTTAGCAAATTCATGTAACCCAAGCAGGTGGTATATAGCCTCAGGTTTAATGCCATTTGGTCAGAAGCACAGGTGACCACCTGGACTTGCAATTAGCATCTGATGTGGGGGCAGTAACATGGAACGGAGCCCCGAACCTGTGAAATCTGTTACTACTTCCAGGTAGATAGTGTTGGAATTGAGTTAAACTATAGGGCATCCAGCTAGTGTTGGAGAATTGCTTGTTGGTATTGGAAAACCCACATGATAGAAATGATGTCAGAATTGTTCATTGAGGGCCCTGGCTGGTGTGATTCAGTTGGTTGGAGTATCATCCAATGCACCAAAAGGTCACTGGTTCGATTCCCAATCAAGGCACATGCTTAGATTTTGGGTTCAGTCCCCAGTCAGGGTGCATACAAAAGACAATGGGTCAATGTCTCTCTCATCTATGTTTCTCTCCCTCCCTTCCTTCTCCTCTCTCTAAAATCAATAAGTGTGTCCTCAGGTGAAGATTTTTAAAAATTTGTACAAGGGAACAGAACTACAAGAGACAAAATATAATAATAACCCCATAAAGATTTCACGTTTATAGAATACTTTCATAACATGTTATGTTTTTTGAGTATCACAACTTCTCTGTCATATAGTTAAAGCAGGTGATGTTAATCTACTTTCAAATCCAAAGACACTGAAATTAAGTGTATTTCCCAAACAGTGGTAAAGACCCAGATTTGAACCAAAACTTCAGATGCTTTGCCCAAAAATGTGGTATTGTCCCCACCACA
Organism: Furipterus horrens; assembly: GCF_987537825.1. Lineage (NCBI taxonomy): Eukaryota > Metazoa > Chordata > Mammalia > Chiroptera > Furipteridae > Furipterus > Furipterus horrens. The sequence goes on along the minus strand of NW_028327172.1, from coordinate 141,733,728 downwards.
CCCTGCCTTACAGAGGTGATTTCCAGGCAGGGGACAGCGGCTAACAGTGAGCACTTTGGATGTTTCTAGTAGGTGTATTTACACTTCAATTGGATTGACTCATTTCACCCTCACCATAACCTGTGAGATCAGTACATCTGTCATTCCAAAGACAGGGAAACTCAAGGCAGAGGAACTTTCCTGTGCTCTCTGTCACTCTGAAATTCATATGAAATAGTGATATTTTCTTATGGAAAGCTAAAATTTTGTTTTATAAGTAGTATAACATAATTATAAATGCCTTAAGGAAACCTGATGGCAGTAACTGAGGTCCTAAGGGATCCTGTGAGCCTTAGAAAGATAACTTGATACCTACTCCCCAAGGTGGGATATTTTCAAGTCCTGTGACGTTAGTCGCACCTTAAAGGCCAGAGAAGGAAGGAAAGTAGGTTAATGTGAGATCAAATGCCCAGTAGTGGAAAATTTCATGTTTGATGTCTGGAGACACACAAAGGGGGCATAAATGATGACGGATATAAGAGAACTAGTTAGAGAGGAGCTCAAATGGCATCGGAGATCAATTACATTTTACGTTGAAAGAGGTCAGAAAGACAGGTTTTCATTTGCTTGCATGAGAGAAGAGGAAAATTATTTCTCAGGGAGGAGGCTGCCCTTGTTCTGGATTGGAGGGTAAAAGAAAGCTGGAAAGCAGCATCTTCAGAACAGGAACAACGTGGAGCAGAAATGACTCTTCGCCACAGAACACTTAGTCTCATATGAAAGATCGTTGTTGTTTTTTTAAAGATTATTATTCTATAAAACTGAAGCTTGCTCCTTTCAAGGCATTACTGGAATAAGATAGAATATCAATAAATAAATAGCCAAGGATGGCATCATAAACTGCAATGAAGTTTTAAGTAATGTGAGCATCAGCTGTCCTTCAATGTGAACTAGAATACAGTCATCCCTTCTAGTCTATTAAGAATACAACATACTATTTAAAACTTAACTTTATCATTGGGCAAACAATAACATTTGGACCTTCAGGAAAATCTTACGGTTGGAAAAGGCATGTTTATTTCCAGAGATACAATTACTAAATTAATGATACAGGCTATTTGAATAAAATCATAGCCCCAGGAAGGTGAAAATCAAGAGGGAAAGAGAAAATATAATTCCTTCTAAGAACAGAAACCTCACTTTTCATTCATTTGTCTCCTGAGACTTGAACAGTGGTGTGTGTGTTTATGTGTATAAAGGGGGAGAGAGAGAGACTGTGTAAGAGCTAAAAACAAAAACAAAAACAAAACACTGGCTGATAAATGAATTTACTAAAAAATTATAAAAACAAAGTTAATGAATCATGTAGTGACTTTTGGCATTTCCTCTATTTATAAAATAAGTATGTGAGCAGATGTAAAGCTGTTTGCCAAGTTTTCTCAATAATCCTTCTTCCTTTACAATTTTAGATATAATACCAAAATGACATTTCTTCTCATGTGTTTAAAGACACATACATCTTTCTGGCTAATAATCCCTTCTCTGGGAATGATTCCCAATAGTCAGGGCGGGGCCCAATACCCAAGTCTCAGCTATGGGAGCAGAGTAATTGTTCTACATCCCCAGTGATGGATCCAGATAGGGGCCAATCAGAGTTCTTGTTGTTGTTTACTTTAACTACAACTGGGAAAGATAGGGCTAATGGTGGAGCTACAATATATGAAACTCTGATGTTGTTATTAGTCATATTCCCTTCATTACCTGAGTCACCCCAGTAACTTTACAGTGAAGACTCCATTTTGCCTAAGGTAGACAGGCCACAATAAGAGAAAATAAACTAACATACAGAGAAGGGCTGCGAGGAGAGCCCTGGCAATGTTCAAGACTCTGGTTCTGGTTGATTCCAAAGTTCAACTGTATCACTGTCATCCCCATAATTTTTTTATTCATCCCCTTCCTTCCATTATTTAAAATGTCCCAATACCATTTTAATAAATTCCCCTTTGTTTTCAGTTAGTTCAAGCTGCTTTGTCACTAGTATTTAATAAAACTCAGAAATAAAACATTCTACAGGCCAGATGTAACCCAATAAGCTGGGGAGTCCTGCTCCTGGTTAAAACTCAATGTGCAGCCCTGTCTGCAGCCCTGGCCAGATATCTCAGCTGGTTAGAGCATTGTCCCCATATGCCAAGGTTGTGAGTTCAATCCCTTGTCAGGACACATACAAGAAGCAACCAATGAATACATAAATAAGTGGAACAACAAATTGTTGTTACTCTCTTTCTCTCTTTCTCTCTCCCCCCTTACCTCCTTCCCTCCCTCCCTCCTTCTTTCTCTAAAAGCAATAAATAAGAAATTAAAATTAAAAAATAATGTGTGATTTTTCAGGTCCAGTCACAGGCAATTTACCAAACTTTTCCCACAGGCTTCACCTCACCCATGGGTCCATAAAATGGCATGACCCTCTGCAGTAAGATACCTCATGTCCATACTGATAGGTTGAGTTTCTCCTCATGCCATTCCACGGGGAAAATGGAACATTGGGAGAACTGACACTTCTCCCTATTCAGTCTCTTGCTTTTATTATTGCAATTAGTGATTAAAGAAAACTTACTTTCAGTTTGGCTTCTGGTCTTAATTGAGCATCTCCACACCTGGCAGCTCAGCTCTTCAAATAACCTAGTCAGTGAAAATGGAATATCTGTTTGCATTAAATCATGCAAATGCGTTATGATGTAGACATTTGAAGGCATGCTTGTTCTTGAAAAAAGTAAATACACTGGAATATATACTTCTAGAAGTTTTAAACTTCTATGGAAATTTTCATCATAAAATCCTAAATAACTCATACTACCCCGTTATTACTCTTATAAGCCACCATGACAGAACAACAGTTCTCATTTTGCTAGATTATAGATTCTGTGCATTCTATAAATGAGAACTAAGGAGCATTCCTGACTTACTCTGCCTTGGTATTATAGTATTGTCCCATGATGGGTAAAGAAAAGGTATGTAAAAATCATGAATTTTGTGAATGATAATCAAAATCATTCTCTTAACTCAGTTCACAAGAAACACAGCCTCTGCTCTTGATACTAAGGAGGGAGTGAGAATAAAGATTTCCATGAAAGCTAAGACACAGAAATTATCTGATTAACAGAAAGTAAATTTTTTCATTAATTATCTTGTCCTTTAAATCCCATGTTTTTGTTGATTTAATTCGTTTTAATTAATTTAAAAATTGTCTCCCCTGCCCCCCCCCCTTTTTTTAACTAACTTGGCTTTTTTAATTTCTTTTAAGACCTACATTAAATCTTCTATACATCTTGGCAGATATATCCATGAACTTGTTAAGGGCCAAATCCATTTGTAACCAACTATATGATTGCATGTTGCATTAACATGCACCCATATAATAAGCCAAAAGGACAGAAAATAAGCACGACCAACTCACTTGACCCAAGCTTCCATCTCAATGTCAACCACAGGTGTCATTTTAGGTATAGGTGCCTTTTCTGCTGATCCAAAGCCCAGTACACTTAACCAAAATCCAAAGATGGAACAGATAAGGGCTAAGATGATAAGGAGAGTCTAGGAAGTTCCAAGAATGAGTTGAGACTTGCACTCAGTCAAGAGTTTTCAGAGAAAAGAGGAGGCGACAGGAACCACAGCTAGGATGAGGTTGGCTTTTAGTCTGTTTGCCAGGACTTAGGTCTGATTCTCAAGTTACATTTCTTTGGATGTTTTTTCTTCATGCCTAAGACTCTAGATAAATGTACCTGGAAGATGTAGAACTGAACTGACTACCACATAACATTTAGAACTTTTCAACTGTACCTTAATTATTTTATTTTTTTACAATTTTATTTATTTATTTTTAGAAAGAGAGGAAGGGAGAGAGAAAGGGAGGGAGAGAAACATCAATGTGCGAGAGAAACATCAGTTGGCTGCCTCTTACACACCCCCAACCCATGATCTGGCCCAAAACCCAGGCATGTGCCCTGACTCGGAATTGAACCAGCAACCTTTTGGTTTGCCAGCCGGTGCTGAACCCACTGAGCCACATCAGCCAGGGCTTTTTTTATTTTTTTAAATAAATTAAAAAATTTAATCCCATTATTTACAACAACACAAGTGGACCTACAGGCATGATGCAAGTGAAGTAAGCCAGAGAAAGACAAATACTGCATGGTATCACCCATAGGTGGAGTCTGTAAGGAAAAAAAGTCAAACTCATAGAAACAGCATAGAAAAGTATTATAGTTGCCTGTGGCTGGGGGAATAAAGGTTGGTAAAAAGATAAAAACTTTTTAGCTAAAAGATGAATGAAGTTCAAGGATCTAATGCACAGCATGTGGTTATAGTTGATAACTGTGTTATATAATTGAAATTACTGAGAGAGTGGAACTTAACTCTTTTCACACACACACACAAAAAAGAAGGCAAGGGGATGGATGTATTAATTAAATGGTAGGAATCCTTTCACCAAAATAAGTTTTAACTTTATCTATGGAGACATTAGCTATTGGATGATGGCATCTGTGATGAGTCAGGATCTCTTGGTTTTCAGGAATACCATAGAAACATTTTTTTTTTTCACTTGAGAATAACTTTTAGAGCATTAGAAAAGTGCCTCTGTATGACACAATGTTTTGTTTTGTTTTTTTCTCCCCTTGTCCTCTGAGGTCTGTAACATGAGGTTACTCAGGAGTCTGACTGTTATCTGTTTCCTTTGACAAAGTCACTGCTAATGGTTTCAATGTGTGGATCTGCAGACGAAAAATCCAAAAATCCTCTTCATGCACTTCTGTCTTCTCTTCAGAGGCTCGTATGCTGATGACTGAAATGATGACACAGTGAGGATTCTATCTGCTCCCCCATCCAAGTATAATCAGCTCCAAGGTAGTTTTTAAATTGTTTAAATGGATATGAATAGGAAATTTGCCTTCTTACTTCAGGGGGCAGACTCCCAACCAGTCCAAGGTCCCCCAAATCCTGTAGCCACCATGTTTGATTCTGGGGAAGGTGCTCCAACCACTTGACCCATAAACCTGCTGTGACCCACAGAAGGCAGAGCTTTCATCCTCGGTTCTCGTAATAACTGACAAGTTTACTGAGGACACAGATTGCATGTTTGGGACACTAACAGTGCAAGTGGACAGGATGTAAGACTGGTGTCTACAAATACAGAAAAACTAACGGGAAAGGGCAGTCTGGGTTTCAGGCAGGATGGAAGCCCTGGACCTCTAGAAGATTGTGGGAATGCTTCTCTTTTAGAATGGTTCGAGATCTTACGAGCATTTTTGAAAGACAAATTCTGATATTTATAGAAAATGTTGCCACAGGATTACTTGACGTGGAACATCAGCTGCCTGTGTGTGGAATTGATGGGGGGCTCAAGAGTTGGAAAACTTTAGTTTTAGGTAATAAGTCAATAAGCTTAGTAATTAATGCGTGTAAAAAGCTATTGTTTCAGGAACTGGAGGTATGACGCACCCTGACTCCAGGAGGCCACAAGCAGTTCCACCTCTGTGCCCCAAGAGGACTGTAAGCAGTTCAAGATGGTATCTGACCCATTGTGCTCCAGGGTGAGAGTCCAGCACCCAGGACACAGGTAAAGAATCACCAGTCAACAGATGAAAGAATGCTGTAGCTTTTATCTGATTAACCTTATCCCTGAATTCCACACCCCTTACCTACACTTTTTTCTCCTTATAAAAAGGGTCATTTTGAAATGGAATGTAAGACAGTCTATTAGGGTACATAACCTGCCATCTTCTCAGATCACTGACCATCTGAACAAAGTACCCATAAACATTCAATCCCCATCTCTGCTTATTGATTCTGGTAGTGACAGGCAGCACAAACGCCACTTTTACTGGTTTCAGAAGCACAGAATAGAGAAACCACTTGCTAAAGAATGTCGCAGCCACACATGGCAGAGCTCAGAGATGTCGGGGAGGTCAGGAGCAGATTAATCTCAAACTCCAGCCTTTGCCCTCTTAATAAGTTCATCGTGTGTGCAATGCTTTGAATGAATCAGAGACAGAAAGGACTCTGCCTGAAGTTGTTGCTGTTGTAGCAGAATGTCATTTCAGGGTACAGAACTTATAAAAGGAGAGAGAGAGAGAAAGTGAGCATTTTGGAAGATTTCTTTAGACAAAATGGTGCTGTGACCTCCAGCTGCCTGCACCCATGCCCAGGTCCAGAAACAGTGGGCAAAAAGGCTAGACCATATAGTCTCCTTTATGGTTGGTCCCACCTAAGGAGAAGAGATTTAATGACAAAATCAACAGTTCTGAGTGCTCGCAAGACTGACCGAGCATTCTGATTAATGAAACTTATTTTGTCACTAATGATCTGTAAGATTGTTGTGATTGACCAGAAATGTCACCCACCTGACAGTTTTCAAGATAGGAAACTTTCCCTACCCCTACAAAAGGGCAATGGGAGAGAAACAAGATTTAAATTGTATTTGATTATGTGATAAGTCAGACTTCTTTGACATCCAGATTACACTGGTGTGACCTATATTTAATCCTCCATTCTCCTTCTAGCATGTAGCAGATTCTATTCCATTTCTTTGGAGCACCTGGGTTCCCATCTTATATGAAATCATCAGCGAATTTAAAGAGATTGTGTTAAGAGTGCCTTTGACACTGTAAACTCTTATAAGGAGGAGGAATGGTATTTGTAGGGACTAAAAGATCAACAGAAGGGAGAACGGATGAAGGAGGCTGAAAATGTGTGGTAAGACAAGGGGTGGCCGGGGGTATGTGGAAAAATGCTGAGTACCAGAATGACCAGTCTTGCCTAGGATGCTCCTGCCCTAATGAGACTCAGAAACAGTATTGCTCCTGGACCTAGAGGAGCCATATAGACCTGGACCACACTGCCAAGCAGAAACTGACAGCAAAGGAGTACCTAGTTGGCACTCCCGCACAATGGTGCCAGTTAAGACACTTTGGCATCTTTGTACAACCTTGAGGGACAGGAGATAGTCCCATAATGGCTGAGATTGATTCCCCACTAATCCAGGGGCCTGGGTCTCAGAGTTACATCTAGGTGTCCTTGAAAATAAGGAAATGGATGTCCCTTCTATAAGTTTGTAGACAGAGACCCATACCTATCACAATAGCAAGAACACCTTTTTGGCCTTAATACCTGATGGGCACTAAAGAAATGATCAGCAGGCAGGCAACGGACTAAGATTTTCACAAAAGTATGATTTTCAAGTTCTAACATTTAGTTTTTTATACTATTTTTAGAATTTTTTTCTTCCCAGGACATTGTGTTGACAGTTATGATATTTTAAGGTGTCCTTTAGACAAAGTGGAGGAAATTTTTTCTCTTGGTGTCTCAGACACCCCTGGAGTGCTACTGGCAGCCACATGTGTGTGTAAAAGACAACAGTGTCCCCTGAAGTTGATTAGTCCACAGATTCTCCAAGGGGTATGGTGGACATGGTTGGTGGCCTTCCTGCTTCCATTCTTCCTAACCCTATCACACAGCAGCTGTGCAGCTAGGGTAGGATTGACTGGAGAGGTGGGCCCTGATTTGACCAAAGATAATGAACATATAAACACACGTTTCTTGTCCAGTGACTGTTTGAGAAATGAGCACGTGGTCTTAGTTGGTCTAAGCAGAATGAAATTAAACACTCTTATTCACCCACTGGAGGAAAAAGAACCTCTCTTTCTGCACAGTGAAAGCTGAAATTGCTAGAGTCTTTTTGCTACTGGGAGAATAAATAAATAAATAAACAGACGGCACCACTGACAGAAAGCAGCAGGGCAAGCCAACAGAATCACAGAGAAATTGAATTGGAGCCCTGAGCAAACCAAATGCCATTAGACTTTTGGTATGTGGACTTCTGGCCAAGATGGAGGCCTAGACAGACACGCTGCATCTCCCTCCACAACTAAGAAGGAATACTACTGCCTCAAAACTAGAAACAACCAGAAGTTCCAGAAAACTGAGCTGCACAGAAGTCCAACAAACAAAGATATAAAAAAGAAATACTCATCCAGACAGCAGAGGTGGATTTAACGGTGGGCACATCGGGCCCGCACCGTGAGCCCCCACTTCTGAAGGGTCCTGCAAAACCCCGCTTTACACTTTTTTTAATGACACCAAGTTTGGTTTCATTACTACGGTGCATAAAATATGATTAACATGTATTTTTATTTTCCCTGCTTCTCTCTCTCTTTTTTAAGGGGCACAATATTTTCTTCTGTGCCCAGAGCCTCAACCAACCTTAATCCACCTCTGCAGACAGATAGGGGCAGATCCAGGGCAGAGAGGATGAGGTGTGGTAGCTGCAGGTCCTCAGAAAGCACAGGCGCACATTTTTAAAAGTTGGGAGGAACACCTGGTGAGCACTCTCAGCACCAGACCATAGGTCATGGTTCCAGTGCCAAGGACAATAAAGCCTCATTGCTTCTGACTAAGCAAACCAGTGGGAACGAAGGCCAGGGCATCAGCTAGAGTGGTACCAGACCCATACAGAAGTGAGAGAAGTGCCTGGAAAAGGGCCAAGTGCTGAGCAAGAGACCCCCTCCCCAACATACAGCGCCACAACATGGTGAAATGGGTCACCCTGTACTGATGAATACCTAAGCCTCCATCTCTTACAATGTAACAGGTGCGACAGCTCTACCTAAGACATGGAGGCAAAGAAACACAGGAGCCTGTCAAGATGAGGAGGCAGAGAGGTATGGCCCAAAAGAGGGAACGGATCAAGGTTCCAATGGGAGAACTAAATGACAAGGAGAGAGCCAACCTAACAGATGCAGAGTTCAAAACACCAGTGATAAAGATGCTCGTGGTCTTGACAGATATGCTTGAGTATGGCCAACACATAAGGAAAGAAGTGACGGCCAACCTAAATGAAACGAAGGAAAATCCACACAAAACCAATGGTGAAGGGAAGGAAACTGGAGTTCAAATCAATGATTTGGAACATAAGAAAGAGAAAAACAGTCAACCAGTACAGAATGAGGAAACAAGAATTGAAAAGAATGAGTAGGGGCTTGGGAATCTGGGATGACTTTAAACGTGTCAACATCCGAATCATTGGGGTGCCAGAAGGAGCAGAGGAAGAGCAAGAAATTGAAAGTTCATGTGAAAAAATAATGAAGGAAAGCTTCCCAAATTTGGTGAAGGAAATATACATACAAATCCAGGAACCCCAGAAAGTCCCAAACAAGCTAGATCCAAAGAGGACCACACCAAGACACATCATAATTAAAATGCCAAAGGTGAAAGATAAAGAGAGAATCTTAAAAGCAGCAAGAGAAAAGAAGAGAGTTACCTACAAAGGGGTGCCTATAAGACTATCAGATGATTTCTCAAAAGAAACTTTGTAGGCCAGAAGGGACTGGCAATAGATATTTAATGTGATGAAAAGCAAGGACCTACAACCAAGATTACTCTATCCAAAAAAGCTATCATTTAGAATGCAAGGGCAGATGAAGTACTTCCCAGACAAGGTAAAGTTAAAAGAGTTCATCATCACCAAACCATTATTATGTGAAATGTTAAGGGACTTATTTAAGAAAAAGAAGATCAAAACTATGAACACTAAAATGACAACAAACTCACAACCAGCAACAACAGAATCTAAAAAATAAAAACAAAATCCAACTAAACAAACCAGAATAGAAATAGAATCATATGTATGGGGATCATCTGGAGGGTTATCAGCTGGGAGGGGGAAGGGGGAGAAATGAGTAAATGGTGCAGGGATTAAGAAGCATAATTTGGACTTCCGGCCAAGATGGAGGCTTAGACGGACACGCTAGGTCTCCCTCTACAACTAGAGAGGAATACAACTACTTCAAAACAAAGGATAACTAGAAATTCCAGAAAATAAAACTACATGGAAGTCCAACATATGAAGTTATAAACCAGCGGTGCCATTTGGGCAGGTAAGAGTTAAAGAGGGCAGTGCTGTTTGCGGTCGCACCCGGAGCGGCGGGCGGCGAGGAATCCCGGCTGCGCAAGCCCCTGGCGGTGCGCGACCCCGGCGCTGGGGAGAGCGGCCGCCGCATTGCCTTGAACAGTGAGGCCCAGGGGGACGGGAGGACGGATCCCGGTCTCCTAGCTGAATAACTGTGTGACTCCATCTTGGACCCCCGCCCCCAAAGAAAGCACCACAGCGCTGCGAAATAGGTCGCGGACAGGCAGGCGCCGGTCGCTGATTTGTGACGGGTACACAGGCACTGCCCCCGACAGCCGGCCCAAGAAAACAAAACGCATCTGTCAAAATGAGGCAGACAACTATAGAAATCCCGGTGGCACAGCTCACCAGGCAACAGATAGAGAACCTGACAGATGAACAGATAAGAAACCTGTCAGAGGCTCAGTTCTGGGCCATTGTTATCAGGTGGCTTACAGAATTCACAAAAGAGCAGGAAAAAGATAAGAAAGAAGCGAAAAAATTTCATAACGAAAGGAACAAAACCGCATACGAGATAGAAGGTGAGAAAAAATCCAGAGTTCATTTCAACAAACTGGAATATGGAGAAGGAACAAGCAGTCAACCAATGCAGCGAGAGGAAATGGGAAGCAACAATGAGAGGATCAGAAACCTCTGGGACAGCTATAAAAGGCCCAACATAAGAATCATTGGTTTGCCAGAGAATGAGGAAGATGAACTAAAACTTGAAAAATTGAGTGAAAATATAATAAAGGAGAACTTCCCAGACTTGGGGAAGGAAATAGACTTGCAGGTCCAGGAAGCAAGGAGAGTTCCCAAGAGACTGGACCCAGGGAGAACCACTCCAAGACACATTATAATCAAAATGTCAAAAATTAAAGATAAAGAGAGAATCTTAAAAGCAGCAAGAGAGAAGAAAAGAATTATGTACAAAGGGGTCCCAATTAGACTATCAGCTGACTTCTCAAGGGAGACCCTACAGGCAAGAAGGGACTGGCAAGAAATATTCAAAGTAATGAAAATCCAAAACCTACAACCACGAATACTCTATCCAGCGAAATTGTCATTCAGAATAGAAGGACAGAGAAAGTGTTTCCAGGACAAAATAAAACTGAAAGAGTTCATTAGATCCAAACCACTGTTATATGAGATGTTAAAGGGACTGGTTTAAAAAAACAGAAGCTAGGGAGATGAAACAAAGGCAAACTAAATAGGCAACGAGAGTGGAAAAGGAACTGTGGGTACGGGAAGCATATTGGGGGGAGGTCAACAGGGAGGGGGAATGGGGAAAGGGAGGGAGATGATATAGGAATTGGGGATCAAGGTAGGAGGGAATGGAATAGACGGAGAGAGGTTGGGAGGAACTGTATGCACAACTAATGGACATAATCTAAAAGGGGGGTCAACTGGAGGGAGGGGGGCCACCGGGTGGAGGGGAGCAGAGGGAAGGGAAATTGGCACAAATGTAATATTTTAATCAATAAAACACATTAAATCTGAAAAAAAAAAAAGAAGCATAATTTGTTGGTACAAAATAGACAGGGGGAAGTTAAGAATAATATAGGAAAGGGTAAAGCCAAAGAAATATGCATGACCCATGGACATGAACTAAGGGGGGGTGGGATTGCTGGAGGGATGGGGTTACTGGACAGAGGGAAACAAAGGAAAAAAAAATTTGGACTACTGTAATAAAATATACTTTAAAAAAACTTTTGAAATGTGACCTAATAAATTCCTTTTATTATTTGTTCATGTGAACTGTGTCTCCTGCTTCATCCTGACATGTAGATTTTTTTCCATAAAGAGGGAATTATAAGTAACAAATCCTAAAATATGAAATTGGCTAAGTAGAGTGGAAAATAGAACAGATAACAAAGACAGCTGGTTGTGGATGGCTGACGGCGACCTGGGGCAGGCCGTGGGACCCTGGAAGGATTGAACATAACTTCGGACACCCTCTTGGGAGGCTGTTTGGATTCTTTTTTTCTCCTTAGTTCCCACCTCAGCTGGGCCTCGGTTTTCCTCTCTGAGAAGAGGACATAGAGCCGTCCCCCTGCCCACACTCCGCGGTGATGGGCAAACCGAGGGCGAGCGGCTTTGGTTTGCCCAACAAAGGTGTTGAACTAGCTTCTGGTCCTTGTGGCTCCCATGTGGCCCCAGTTCTGCCCTCTGAAGCAGCAGAGCCCACGTATTAGATGTTACAGAACCTCCCTACATTCACTGTCCATATCTGCAAATAGGTGGCCAGAATGTCAACTCCAGGCCTTAAGAAGGTGGAGAAGATGGAGGCTTAGACTGACACACTCAGTCTCCCTCTACAACTAAAAAAGAATACAACTACCTCAAAACAAAAGATAACTAGAAATTCCAGAAAATAAAACTACATGGAAGCCCAACATATGAAGTTATAAACCAGCAGTGCTCATCCGGATGGGTAGGAGGGATGAGAAAACGCGGTGCTGTCTGTGGTAGCAGCGGGGATAGCAGTGGGACATAGCAGCGGGACAACGAGAAACTTCAGGGGAACAATCCCTGCTGCAGTCAGGGGAACAATCCCGGCTGCAGTCGACTCCCGTCAGCTCGCGATCCCAACGCTGGGGAAGGCAGACCCCCCCCATTGCCTCGGACGGTGAGGGCCCGGAGGGCAGGGGAATGGATCTCGGTCTCTCAGCGGAGAGTAACGGGAGGAATCCATCTTGGACCCCCGCCCCCACACAAAGCACCACAGCGCAGCGAAAAAGGTCGCCGGTCGCTGCCGTCGCCAGGCAGTGACAAGTGCATGGAACTCCGTCCCCTATGGCCTGCCCAGGAAGCAAAGCCAACACAAATCTGTTGGAATGAAGCAGACAATGATCGAAATCCTAATGATGCAGCTCACCAGGCAGCAAATGCAGGACCTGACAAATAGAAAACCTTTCTGAGGCTCAGTTCAGAGCTATAGTTATAAGGTAGCTTACAGAATTAACAAAAGATTTGGAACAAGACAGGGAAGGAATGAAAACTACTCATACTGAAACAAACAAAAACATATACGAGACAAGTGGTAAGGAATAAAATCCAGAGATCAAATTAACAAACTGGAACATAGGGAAGGAACAAACAGTCAACCAGTGCAGAAAGATGAAATGAGAAGTGAGGAAAATGAGGAGAGGCTCAGAAACTTATCGGACAGCTATAAGTGGGCCAACATCCAAATCATAGGGCTGCCAGAAGGTGAAGAAGTAGAACTAGAAATTGAAAAATTATGTGAAAAAATAATGAAGAAGAACTTCCCGAACTTGGGGAAGGAAATAGACTTACAGGTCCAGGAAGCACAGAGAGTTCCAGAAAAACTGGATCCAGGGAAAACCACTCCAAGACACATTATAATCAAAATGTCAAAAATTAAAGATAAAGAGAGAATCTTAAAAGCAGCAAGAGAGAAGAAAAGAATCATATACAAAGGGGTCCCAATTAGACTATCAGCTGATTTCTCAAAGGAGACCCTACAGGCAAGAAGGGACTGGCAAGAAATATTCAAAGTAATGAAAAGCAAAAACCTACAGCCACAAATACTCTATCCAGCAAAACTGTCATTCAGAACAGAAGGTCAGAGAAAGTGCTTCCAGGACAAAGTAAAACTGAAGGAGTTCATTAGATCCAAACCACTATTACATGAGATGTTAAAGGGACTTGTTTAGAAGAAGGAGGATCAAAACTATGAACATTAAAATGAAAACTGCATCACAACAACCAACAACAGAAGCTAGGGAATCGAAACAAGGGCAAACTAAATGGGCAACGAGAGTGGAAAAAGAACCATAGGTATGGAAAACATATTGGGGGGAGGTCAGCAGGGAGGGGGAAGGGGGAAAGGGAGGGAGATGATGCAGGAATTAAGAAGCATAGCAGGAGGGAATGGAATAAACAGGAAGAGGTTGAGAAGAACTATATGCACAACCAATGGACATGGACTAAAAGTCGGGGACAACAGGAGGGAGGGGGGCCACTGGGTGGAGGGGAGCAGGGGGAAAGGAAATTGGGACAACTGTAACAGCATAATCAATAAAACATATTTAAAAAAGAAAATAGTGAGAACAACTCTATACTGGGGCAAGAAGTTGGCAGTCCTTTTATATAGGCAATAAACTGAAACTCAGATAATGTGCCTATCAAGATCTAACAAAAGATGTGGTGGAAAAATTCAATATGCTGGAGTATATTGATCGCTTATCACAGCTTTCCATAGATCCCACAAGAAAGAGACATGCCTAGGCTATGAGAGAAAGAAAATATTATTTTGCAAATATATGATGTTAACAAATGTCTTAATAGAGCCTGCAATTCAAGGTATCTGAGAGTGCCAAAATCTGGAGTCTGATATGGTTGTAAAAACCACATTTTTACTTCATCTCAGCAGAGGAATATCTTGCAGGAGAGATGAACAGGGTTTGAAGGAAGCAGGATTCTTCTGCTAAACACAGAGACAGTGACTCCGATTGCACAGAGCGTGAGCTGTATCATAGGAGCAGGAGACAGAGTAACTGGCCTTCCATCCTAAGTCATTATTTTGAATTCCCCTGCAGCAGGAGCCTAGATGGAAGCATGGCCATTAACTTAGGTCTTGGAATGGATAAAGTAAGCTAGCAGAAAGAAAGTTCCAGATTAAAAGTCTTTGCTAGATATTCTCTCTGGCTTTGGTTACAAGCCTGTGGCATTGACTCTATTCTTGTTACACCCCAGTAGAGTTTGATTCTTTAACTTCAACCTCATGCTGTGATGTTGGATATTTTCTGTTCATCATTCTTTTCATTGGATCTAGTTCTGTATGACTCAGAGTTTTTGGCTTTCTATTCCATTTTTTTATTTTTTTTCTTTATTTGGTTGACCTAGATCATGATGCCTCCATAAATATAAATGAGTAAGTCAAAGAACTCAAAGAAAACCCTCTTAAAAATAGACCTAAATTGATCTTATTTCATTTTACCATACATTTGTAACAGCTCTAAGGGAGCAAGAAGAGTATTCTCAGTGATACTTATTTTTTCCATAATTTTCATTTCTTCAGTACTCTAAGCAACTGGTGTTCAAATTATTCTGAAGTGTTTGGGGTTCTGAGATAGGAAGCCAAGACAGGGTCTTAAAATTGTTACTGATTTATATGTATTAGGGATCTTGTGTAATTACTTTTTCTAAAATGATTTCACTTTTAAAAAAAAAGTTTGAGGACTCTTTTCCTAGGTAGTTGCAACAGGGATTTGTTCTTAGCTAGTAGCTGTACTGTTATGCCTTAAAAAAAAAAAAAAAAAAGTATCAGAAAGAGAGAACTGGGTAGAAGCATGAAGAGGGGGATACCGCAGAGGAGGGTCTATCACTGCGTGTAGAATGGGGTTGACATCTGGAAGGAGAAAACACATGGGAAGCTAGCATCCACTCACTGTCTTCTGGGGTAGCAGCAAAATCTCTACATTGACTCTCGGGTAAGGATTCGGGAGAGCGAAAGTTACTAAAATTGAGCCATTTAAGGGATTTAAAAAATTAACCTCAGTCAAGATAGGATCCTTGGGAAAGAAAGTCAAATTCCTATTTCATATGTACTGTTTTAAATTTGAGATATTGCACCTAGTGTAAGTACTCAATAGGTATTTGTTGAACTAATTAGAACAGGGACTGGCAAACTTCAGTAAAATATAGCAAGTATCTTAGGCTTTGTGGTACATTGTCTCTGTTTCAGCTACTCAGCTCTGCTCTGTGTTCCAATGCAAATCTATTTACTAAAACAAATAGAAAGCTGGATTTGTCCCTGGGGACTGTAGTCTGATGACCCTTGGATTAAAGTTTGGGGACATGCAATAGTTCAAAACTCACTAATTCAGTGTTAACATCGACTTTAGAGAATGTACCTACCGTGAATAATGAGAATCAACTTTATTTTCATTATATTTTATCTGAGATAAACTTCATCCATTTAATTGTTAACAATAAATTAACCTCAGCAACTTCCCTCCCTGCTGTGACTCAGAGAAATGGGAGGGAAACATGTAGAGAGAGAGGGTCGCTGCTTTCAGATCTAGTCTCTTGGTTTCATGTCATCACAGAACAAGGAGGCAAAAGGCCTTCAGACATCACCTGGCTCAATCTCCTCAACTGCGGATTTAAGGAAAGGTCAGACTGAGTCTGGTTTTACTGTCCGTATAGAGGGGACGTACAGCTGTGAACAACAATAGTGGGCAACCAGCCCAAGCTGCGCCCTTTAGAAACAGATATTCTACTCTACAGATAGAATTATTTGCAGGCCTTCAAAAACAATACATTAGGAATTTGATAAAGCTGGTGAAATTTTTCCCATGCTATTTGCCCTACATATGGATTTTTCTGGCATAATCTATCCACAGCATTCAATACCCAAGATATTTGGGAAGGAGTGAGCACTGAAAAAAATATCTATGCATATCTGTGTTGCTATTTTTAATTTGAATTTGCATGAACTAATCCCTGTTTCCTTCTTCATTGGAGAAGGTGGGTGAATTCTGCTAAGCAATAATTCCCTGTTGAAAAAGAGTTAGATTTGGTCCATCTTTATCTTTCCAGTTTTTCTAATGACTCCTCTTGCATATATCTACATTCTTAAAGACTGAAGTAATAGAGAATAAATCCTTAATAACAGTGTGTGTTGTTTTAGTTCAAGCAATGTCATTTGACACTTAGAATAGTTATTTCTCAGGTTCCAATTATGCCATAAGCACTAAACAAAGTCCTGAAAATCAGAGATAAATGACAAGGTTCTGTGCCCAGAGCTCACTTATGCAAGCAGTAATAGCATCAAGTGTAAGGGCTCATTCTCAAGTTCTGTTTGTGATGCTCTCATCTCATTAGAACCATGAAAGGTAAAAGATTTCCTGTGTGTTGCAGCTGTTCATGTCGTAAATTGGTATGACAATCTGAGATTCAGGGTTCAGATAGAAAAGTTTCAAGACATTCCATAGAATGGAGAGGTTAGCACAAGAGGTACGGAGAGATGTAATAATCAATACTGTACCTCATGTAAAAGTGAATGGTATGATGAAAGACAAGCCATTCCCACATGCTATGATTGCCTTGGGGAAGAATGGGAGGCTCTGGAAAACTCGAGCTGGGAGAAGAGCTCAGCGAGAGGGCTGAGCCCATGGAGGGGTTGCTGCAGTGATGTCTTGCTTATTCAGATGATATCTTGAGAGCCAGCAGGGCCCTTCCCAGCCTTCCATAAGAACAAAAGAAGTATCAAAGAGGGTAAGCCAAGGGCAGCTAAGTCCTGGCATAAGAAAGTCATTGCCATTATTGATGATTTTCCCACCAAATCTTCCCTGAGGACAAATGTCTAGCCTGTGAGAATCTTCTCCTGTGGAGCCAGGGTTATGAAATTAGAGTTTTTCATTTGCAATTTTTATCTTTTCCTTTTGTCCACATCCTCATAGTAGGCCTTTTATTTTCCTAAAGCCTGGTATTAAAGAACTTCATTTGATTCAGTCACTTGGTGTACAAGGGAGAACTGAAATTGAATGTCTGTGGATTATTCACACAAGCCCCCAGAAGTCATCCCTAATACATTACAACTCTGAGAAATGCCACAATAGAGGTGTGCAGAATGTGCTGTATAATGCGTGCACTGTCACAGTTATTTAAAAAGAAAGCAAGGTGTGATTGGCGCTATCAGTACAACAGGATATTTAGAAAATTTTGATGAAAGTAAACCGTCTTTCCTCATTTCTAATTACCCACCACACAAAGAATTTGTTCTACTCCCAGGCAGACACAGAGAACACTCTCTACCTTGTAAAAGAGAGAGGAATTGAAAATAAGACCCAGGATTATACAGCTCATGGATGCTGGAGATAAGACTCTAAGATCCCTTCCCTTCAGCAGAAAGAAAGGGATTATACCCAAATTTTTATAAAGGCAGAAGCTGCTATTTATATTTCCTACTTACAATGACTAGAGGTAGAGACCTTTTTAATTCTTCGAAGAATCATTTAAGTTGCATAAATGTAAGGCAAGTAGCAGGCACTGGCCTGGGAGAAAGGTCTAGTAGGAACTTTTGTCTTTGGCTTGCCAAATTATCTTCCTGGGGAGTAGTCCCATCTATGTAAGGTGCTTAGTGCTACTTGGGTGACTCACACCCAACCACTTCTCTGCAGCACTTAAAGTGAGGGAAATGGTGGTGGGGCCTGTTGGTCATGAGGGAAAACCCCACGTAGCAATGGATCTCTGAAATAAAATGACCATAAGGATAAAAGAAAAAGAAAAAAATGAGTCCAGTGAGTAGGCTACTGCTCTGGGTCAAAAGGAGAAATCAAGGCAGGAGTTCTGTCCGTGAAGTGGTAGAACCTCACCTAGGGGCTGGCTGACACCCAGGGAAGGAGTTGTCTGGGAAAACCCCAAGTGTAGACCTTTCCTGTCAACAGCAGGAGTGGAGAACAGAATTCCCTCAATGCACCTGTGGGAACAGAGAGGCCTGTTCTGAAGTAACCAACTTTTAGGTGTTGTTGAAACCTTCCCCAGCTTCATGTCCAAACACCCTTCAGCATGATGGGGTGGGGCTGGTGAGTCCAGCTCCTGAGATCCCTAGTGGTAGTGGGGAATAGAAGGGCTTAGAGAGAGGGTCAGGTTAGATCTTCTCCTGCTTATCATGTTATGCGGGGGTGGAAATGGAGCATGGGGACACTCTGGGGCTGTAGGGCATTATCTTGTACAACTAAATTGAAAAAAAAGCCTTATGGGACTCTGGAAACTTGGGGGCTGAGATTGTATGCTGTCTCTGATGGAACCCAAACATGGACATTCAGGGTGCCAGGAGTGGGAAGGGGCCAATGCAGGGTCAGGGAGCACCACAAGCAGGGAGAACCATTGTTTACAACTCCTGACCCCAGTCTGAAACAGAAAGATGGCCTTCACAGCTGATGCCACCAGGCTCATGCCAAGCATTCTATTGTCTCCATGACACTTTGTCTGATGAGGCTTCTGCTACTAATGCTGGTCCTCCAAATCACCACCAAGGACCCATTTGAGACCTTGCACAGCCTGTGACCGACTGCAGCCACTTGTGGGTTGACTCACCTGATGGACCCAAGGAGACTGGAACCTAAGAGCCAAAACACAACTGCATAGTTGTGTAGGATGGCTGATTGCACAAAGAGCCAAGGACCCACATGCTCACCAAGGACCTGCTCATGATATTCAGCCCCATCCTGTCTGAAACTAAGGCTGGGAATCCAGAACAGCAGGGGAAATAAATCTAGGCTAGAAGATCAGCAGGAAGGAAGCAGTATCACATTTTGAAACACAGTATCAAAGCCAGAGGTAAGACACCAGACAAGGGTAAGCTGAGAAGCAGGGAGTTTAGAGCCAGGAAGTAAATGAACTTGATTGAACAGTCCAGATTCAAGGTGTCAAATCAGAGTCACGGGCTGGTCAGGAACTGTGAATGCTCAGGCAGAAGGCAGGTGGGGGCCAGCATTTTTGCCTATGCTCAGCCACTCAGTGTCCTTACTCATACTTACCCAAGAATGAAGGATGGCTCACCAGAAGTTTGAAAGGGAACTGGAAATTCAGCTTCCCTGAAACCCACACACACTCTCATTATCACTTCCTTCAGACTGATCTGTGTTGAAAGCAACAGCAGTACTTTTTAAGTACCAGGCTGTTCTTCCTCTGCTAAAAGCTGCAGTAGTCAAAGGCTCTGGGCCACAGTAGAATAACCCATAGGACAGCCCAACAAAAAAGCTTGAGCTTCACATAGTCAACTTGACCTTCACTATCTATTATACTGCATTTGCCCTCCAGAGAGGTGTGGTTCCTGAAGAATCTCCAAAAACTAGAATGACACTTGCCATCAATTCTTTTTACATTGCCCGAAGGGAGAGAAAGAAAAAGGGAGAGAAGGCTATGGGTAGAGACTCACATCACGACTATATGCTGATGTGAATGAAGAAAAAGAGTGAAAGCAAGAAAGGGCTTCATGTGAAATAATGGGGTGTAGACCATTCAATCCAAAATTGACTGTTAAACTTAACATGGGGGGTGGGGGCACATTTAGCTTAATTCTTATAATCACAGTAGCTTTTCTCCTAAGCCCTAAATAGGCCCAAGCTTGGGATAATGCTCTGCATTCAGATGTTGAAAGAATAAATAAAACCAATGTACCAACTAAATATGGAAAGTTGTGTGACATCATCCAAAAGGATTATCTCTTAAAGCAATATAAATAACAAAAAGGTGACTTCTTTTAATGTTACACCTTTAAAAGAGTCACATACATACATAGGAAGGAGTTCTCTCAAATCCCCACACTTCCTAAAAGCTCTGAATTAAATTTGTGTTAAAAACACTAAATGTCTCACAATAACTTTCAAACGTTCCTGGCTCAGTGAGCAGCTCCTTGGTGGGTGCTGGGGGACAATGTGATGACACACTGCAGACAGTGACAAGTAGAAGTGCAGTGCCCTTCAAGCTCTGAATTTCTTAACATTTAGAGAGCAGTTCATTTTATCACACTATCTGGATATTTTCCCAAGAGTAGGAGAGGCTTTCGATAGTTTTTCTAAGGAATTGCGTGTAGCTAAACAAGCACTCTTTCATGTTATTCTCATTTAAAATATATAATGTTCTTAAGTTTTCTCCTGAAATATATGAAAATTCTGGAGTCAGGCTTGATCTCTGAAATATACTCCCATGAGTTCACTTCTCCCAACTAATAGTTTTAGAAATACAAAAAGCCAGTTATAGCATAAAGCATGACTGTATTAAACAATCCAATATACTGGTTGAAAAAATATGAAAAATTATACTTAGTTGTATAAAGAATTCATTTAAAATTTCATCTTGAATATTGAGTGAACTTCTAACTTTAAAATTATAGCAGCTTCTTCACAACCACATTGTTACAGAAACAGGGGAGTCCAAAAATCCCCAGAGTTTGCTGCTGGGGGATGGGGAGAAGTAAGCAGCTTTTCAAATGCTTCCACATGCCTGAGGCTGGTGGCTACTGTCTTTCTTATGCAAAATGGCTTTAATGCATCCAAAGCCTCAGGCAGACGGGAGGAGTCTTGAACCAGGGGACGGTATGGAAAGCACACAGAGCCTACGTAAGGGTCTGTGAATGGTCAGAACTGTTTGCAATGCCCACTGCGTCAGATGACGCAGTCAGGGATATATAAGCAGCTGCAGACATTTTAGACTCAGACTCTCTCTCTCAAGCTCTCGTTCGGGCTCGGACTCTCTCTGGCTCTCGCTCGTGCTCTCACTCTGAGACACTCTCGCTCTCTGACTCGGGTTCTCACTCGTGCTCTGGCTCTGGCGCTCTGACTCTCTGGCGCGCTCGCGCGCTCGCTCTCGCTCTCTCGCTCTCTCGTGTGCTCCCTCCACGTGGCTTGGTGAAGGGGCCTTCTCCATGTGGCTTGGAGAAGGGGTCTCCAGGCTGCTTTAAGAGGCTCTTGCCATGCAGTTTTGAGAAGGAGAGAAGATCCACACGGTTTGCAGAAAGAAGGCAGTTTGCAAGGAGGCTGAGAATCCAGGTGGTTCTGCATTGAGAGCTGGAGGGCACCACAGCACAGAAAGGACCTCCCCAATCAGATTGAATGATTGGCAGCTGCTGGTAAAGCTGAACTGTGTTTGGAAAGTAGGGAAACGGTTTCTCTGACTTTCCTAAAACTAGCCTGGTTTGGTAGTGGGGAGGCAAGAATATGTGTTTGTGGGTATTTTAAAGAGCATAGGACTTAACAACAGAAATCCGCAAATAACTAAATCTATATAACTGTTAAATAAACAATTCCTTTTCTTTTCACCAAACTCTGGTATTGAGAGTTATAATTTTGGCGGCGGGCAATCGGGCCCCTAACTAAAGAGCCCGTGGGTTTGTTTTCAATTGGAGCAGCCAAGGGGTTCTGTAACAACATCAATAATCCATATGATTTAAAAAAAAAAAAAAAAAAAAACTTTCCTAAGCTATTCAATGTTGATTACCATAGCCATGAAATAATTCCTTTTACTGGAAAAAAGGATTCCATTTTCTAGTAATTTTTAAATGGCTGTTTTAAATGTCAGAACTATTGGTTTTGTTACAGAAACGGGAGTCCAAAAATCCCCAGAGCTTGCAGCTGGGGGATGGGGAGAAGTAAGCAGCTTTTCAAATGCTTCCACATGCCTGAGGCTGGTGGCTACTGTCTTTCTTATGCAAAATGGCTTTAATGCATCCAAAGCCTCAGGCAGATGGGAGGAGTCTTGAACCAGGGGACAGTATGGAAAGCACACAGAGCCTACGTAAGGGTCTGTGAATGGTCAGAACTGTTTGCAACGCCCACTGCGTCAGATGACGCAGTCAGGGATATATAAGCAGCTGCAGACATTTTAGACTCAGACTCTCTCAGACTGACTCAGACTCTCTGAGAGTCTCTCAAGCTCTCGTTCGGGCTCTGGCTCTCACTGGCACTCTGGCTCTCGCTCTGGCGCTCTGACTCGGACTCTCTCTGGCTCTCGCTCGTGCTCTCACTCTGAGACTCTCGCGCTCTGACTCGGGCTCTCACTCTAGCTCTCGGGCTCTCTCGCTCTCGCTCTCTCGTGTGTGCTCCCTCCACATGGCTTGGTGAAGGGGCCTTCTCCATGTGGCTTGGAGAAGGGGTCTCCAGGCTGCTTTAAGAGGCTCTCGCCATGCAGTTTTGAGAAGGAGAGAAGATCCACATGGTTTGCAAGAAGAAGGCAGTTTTGCAAGGAGGCTGAGAATCCAGGTGGTTCTGCATTGAGAGCTGGAGGGCACCACAGCACAGAAAGGACCTCCCCAATCAGATTGAATGATTGGCAGCTGCTGGTAAAGCTGAACTGTGTTTGGAAAGTAGGGAAACGGTTTCTGTGACTTTCCTAAAACTAGCCTGGTTTGGAAGGGGGGGAGGCAAGGATATGTGTTTGTGGGTATTTTAAAGAGCATAAGACTTAACAACAGAAATCCGCAAATAACTAAATCTATATAACTGTTAAATAAACAATTCTTTTTCTTTTCACCAAACTCTGGTATTGAGAGTTATAATTTTGGCGGCGGGCAATCGGGCCCCTAACTAAAGAGCCCATGGGTTTGTTTTCAACTGGAGCAGCCCAGGGGTTCTGTAACAGTTTGAGTGCAAAGGTTACTTTAGACTTTAAGATATCCTCATGTTCAGAATCTTCCAAAACTGTCCAGCTCTGGTCCCTCCTGCCCCAATTATTCTTGAACTCTCACCCCATGTTGTACTTCCATTTAGTCCAGCCGCTCTCCTCACTGCATCCTGGAGTCCCACGCCAAGTCTCAGACTTCCATCTCGGATCTCAGATCCCAAGGTTATCTGGCTAGAGTGCCCTTCCTTTTCCTCCCCAAAGTCCCAAGGGAAACCAGCCTCTTCAGGCCAGCTCAGGCCCTACCTGTTCCAGAACCCTTCTCTGTGCTTCCCATTGGGCTTGCTCACCATGGCATGATGCTTTATACTATAATTTATGTCAATTATTTGGCCTGCCACCATGACAAGATTATGCCCCCAGAGGACAAACCATGTCTAATTCTTCCTTTAAGTCCCATAGGTGCCCAGCAGTTGATTTGGTGGTTGGAAGACCTGAGTTAAAATTCTAGCTCTGTCACTTCATTCATAACTTCCCTGAAATAGCATTTATTGGACACTGAGGAATGTCG
This sequence comes from Furipterus horrens, assembly GCF_987537825.1. Classification (NCBI taxonomy): domain Eukaryota; kingdom Metazoa; phylum Chordata; class Mammalia; order Chiroptera; family Furipteridae; genus Furipterus; species Furipterus horrens. The sequence continues at coordinate 141,710,143 of NW_028327172.1, read as the reverse complement.
GGACTGTGCTCTGATGCGGGCAACCACTTTCAAGGCATTACAGGCTAAATTGCACCACCCCCCCTCCAATTTATCCTCAAGCATTAACATCCAATGTGACTGTGTTCAGAGATGGTGGCTCTAAGGAAGTAATTAAGGTTAAATGAGATCATAAGGGTGAGGTCCTGATCTATTAGGATAGTGTCCTTATAAGAAGAGACAGCAGAGCTCTACACATCAACTGAGAAAAGGCCATGTGAGATCATAGCAAGAAAGTGACTGACCATTTACAAGTCAGGAAAAGAGCTCTCACCAGAAGCTAACCCTGATGGTATTTTGATCTTAGAGTTCCAGCCTCCATAGCTATGAGAAAATAAATTTCAGTTGTTTAAGCCACTTATCTTGTTATGGCAGCCTGAGCAAACATATATGAGTAAAAGGAAATCGGGGTTTAGTAGAAGAGGCAGGCGGGTTGTGTTAGGCAGGCTGTTTTGTGTGCAGGATGTGTCTCAGCCTGCATCAGGTTGGGAATGGGACTTCTCTGTAGCTACTTGGGACAGTGAAGCGATAAAGGAACCAGAAAGAATAGGCCTTACTGCCAAGCCTCACAGAGGCAGCTGAACTGGGCAGCTACTCTGGGTCCAAGACACTGGCAGCAACCGGTATACAGGTTTAGGAGCTGATTGGGACCATGAATGACATGGAAGTCTGAAGCGAATTAAGAATGTGCTGGTTTATTTGGAGATTTGCCAAAGAAACCGCATGGTACTGAAGGTGGAGCGAAGGCCTAGACTGCTCTGAGTTCCCTGAGGCCCTCTCCTGGGGGTGTGCTGGCCGAAGCATCATAGAACATGGAGAGAACAGGGGTAACTGGCCCACCCTGTTTACCCCCTCTGGTTATCCGTCCTCCCCTGAGCATTGGTAGTTTATGAATGATATTCATTGGAGTGAACTGCTCTGCCTTGACATGACTCAGCTTTTCTCTTAAGTTCTGTTTTGTTTTGTTTTTGTTTTTGTTTTTTGTTGTTGTTTTGCTTTTATTACTCCCTCCTCTGCTGAATGAGCAACCATCTCCTTACACCTCCAGTTCAAATTCCCCAAAACAGGAACCTTCATGCAGGGCGGCTTGATGGCCTGCCGTTGTAGGCAGGCTGCCCTGGTCTCCCTGGGAGAGAGTTCCCCCTCCAAGCGGGTGGTAAGAATTCCAGCACCCAGGAAAGCCTACCCTGCCTCTGTTGGTGGTATGCTCTCAGCTGCAAGTAAGACATTATCCAAACACAAGGCACGGAAACACTAGGAGATTCTTTTTCTCTCCCCCTCCCCCAAGAAGCCAACAGGTAGCAGTCCTATAGCTCAGAGGCCTCTGTGGCCCCTGAGGACCAGGCTGTTCATATATTTCACCTCTGCTAGGTGGTGGGACAGTACTGCAGCATATTAATGATGACAGCACATCTTAGAATCCCCCTGATGGTCCCCACGAGGAGCCTTTATGTGTCATTAACCAAACAGGATCTAAGTGCTTCCTCTGAGTTGGGGAGAGGCAACTAGAGTGAGTAGCTGGCATCTGCAATGTCATCAGGAGCTGGTGGGTTCTGATAACAGGTACAGAGTGGCACATTGTGTAGACAAGTGTCTGCTCTAACAAGAAAGCAGGCAACTGCCCCACAGCACTGTAGCGCTGTAAGATGTTGCTAAGACACTCTTTTGGATAAGTTACATAACATCTTTGAGGCTCAGATTCCAACATGGAAAATGAGAATAATGCCTACATCACAAAGCTGTTGTAGAGATTAAAATGATACAGTATATTTAAAAGTCTACTTCAACATCTGACATACAGTAAATGCACATTTGTTTCATCATCCCCATCACCAACAGAGAAAATGCACAATAAATACTTGTTAATAAAACAGTGCTTACCTTGAAGACATCCTCTTGAATTGTATTATATATTTTTAAAATCAATTTGACATACAAAATTAAAATGAACATAAATAACTGAAAGGTCAGCATGATAGGAATTAATTTAAAATGCAATCATACCTCATTGTATTTACAAGAAAACTCAGTAATTACATTTAAGCATCCAACACATGTCCCCAGATCATCTGATTAACCAATGTCACTCTCCCTCAGGCATGGAAGCTCTGAATAATCTCTCGTTCCTTCCTACAAACTGGCTCATTGCTAAATATTAGGGGATTTTTGTTGTTGTTATTTTATTTTGTGTATGTGTGTGTTTATCTTCCTTTGTTTTGTTTTTTCTTCCCTGTAAGTCTCTGGGACAGTCTGAGGTTATTTCTCATATGAAATAAATCACACTAAATGGCAGGTTTTTGCATCCAGACACTGAAGCTAAATTCATTTCCCCCATCTGCATTCTTGACAACATAATTGGTGGAGGCTGCTTCAGTGGATCCAATTTATTCACATTTTATTTTGAGACTCTTTTATCAAATTATCCTAATTACATCACCTCCCATTTCCACTCACGGATTCTTTTCTTGCCAATTATGCAAAAGATGTTAGGTTTTCCTTTTTCTCCTCTGTCATGTCATCAGACACTCCTGCTCTCTACCCAAGATCCAAGAAGTTTTTCTTTCATTCCAAATTCATCTCAAAGCCCCGCCTCCTCCAGGAAACTCATACCAGCAATGCTGTGAACTCGTATCTGTCCCACTGTAGGAAGCAAGGAAATAGTGACTCCCAAACCAGTAGAAAATCAGTAATAACAAAGGGCAAATGTAATTAAAGGGTCTCTGAGAAGGGAGTTGACAGCATTAGCATATTTACAAATCACAATAGGGGCACTTAGATGATCCTGTTTGATTGTAACTCCAGAGTAACCAGGAATGGAAAAACTGGGAAGAAAGAGAGGGGTGGGGGAGCTAATCACTTTCACTTTAGGGTGGGGCACATTACTATAAAACCAGCTTGCTTTGTCTACTTAGCGAGCACATTCACCTGGCTGAGGGTGCGCCTGACTCTACAGACTCCTGAATAAACGCCTCGCTTTGCTGCTCAAGACCTGTGTCCCGGTTTTTATTGTGAGCGTTTCTCACACCACTAAACTAGACTACTTGAACACTGAGTCTTCAACAGGGCTAAAAAACAACAAACCAACAGATAGTGAAAAACGTACCGTCCTCCCCTGAAAGGTAAGTGCTGCCATGCTTGAAATCATGCCTAACCTGTGTTAATTCTATCTGTTGCAGATAGAGACAGGGTCCAGACTCTTGGTGGTCATGAACAAAGAACTGGACTGACCACATAGATATTGTAAAGCAAAGCAAGCAGGGCATTTATTACGGAAAGTACACTTCCCAAGAAATGGGAGCAGGCCATCTCTGGCCAGGGAATGGCTCCCTTCTATTGAAGGATTACAGTCTTTTTAGGGTTTTTACTGTGAGAAACACTCACAATAAAAACTGGGAAACAGGACTTGAGCAGTAAAGCGAGGCCTTTATTCACAAGTCTGCAGAGCCGGGCACACCCTCACAGCCAGGAGACTGTGCGCCCCAAGTAGACAAAGGAAACTGGTTTTATAGTCTTAGCTCTCCCACCCTGAAATTGCCACTCTAAAGTGATTATCTTCTCCACCCTAAAATTGCCACCCTAAAGTGAGAGCGATTAGCTTCCCCGCCCTAACGCAACTAGCTTCCCCTCCCCTCTCCTTCTTCCCCGTTTCTCTGTGACTGGATACTCCGGAGTTACAATCTAATGCGTTCATCTAAATGCCCCTATTGAGATTTGTGAATATGCTAATGCTGTCAACTCCCTTCTCAGAGATTCTTTAATTACATTTGTCCTTAAGACCCTTTAATTACATTTGCCCTTTGTTACCAATGACTTTTTACTGGTTTGGGAGTCACTATGTTCTTATTTCTTACATTACTTAGGCTTCTGCACATGCGATTTCGGGGAGGAGACCACCATGCTAATTATTATCACTCGCGACAAGGTTAATCTTGGAAAATTAGGGTGCTGACTGATGACAGCTGCAGTATTCCAGGGTTTCCTATTCTATCTCCTGCCTCATGTGCTTGACAATCTCTGAAGTACTTTCTTTTGCACCCCTTCTTATATAACTGGGCAGCTTTATAGCAACCACATGGTACAGTTAGGGTAGATAGTATTGTCCTATTTTATAGTTAAGATACCTGACACTCTATAGGGTTAAGAGTCTTACAAAGGTCACATAGCTAGTAGGGGCTGGGCCTTAAATGTCCCTGGCCTTCCACCCTGCCGTCCAGTACTCCCCTTCTGTTTACCCCAGCTGCCTTGCCCTGCGGTATATGTGTGACTCCCCAACCCCCATCATGGAAATGTCCACCAAGTCCCTGTACCCCAATGGATTTATTATTTACTTTTCTGACAATGGCTTATCAACCACAGAGGGAATGAGGATCAACAGTTGCATTGTTTAATTTTTCTTTTCCGTAGCCCATTATAATGAGTAGCACTCCTGAATACTGCACTCCTCATCTGTCTCTAATCTCCCTCTGCTTCACTCTTAGAAGAACCTGTCATTGCATTTAGAGCTCCTCTGAGTAATCCAGGATGATCTCATCTTATATCCCTAAATTAATTACATCTGCAAAGATCCTTTTTCAAACAAGGGGACATTTACCGGGGGATAGAACACAGACATATATTTCAGGGATCACTATCAAGTCACTACAGATGTGGGTGATAGAAATAGTACGACATGGTTGCTGACTTCAGGAATATTGTAATGGGGCTGAGGAGATAAGGCATACTGCTCAGAAACAATTCTCCAAAGGTCACTCATATTTCTCCACGTCTCAAAAGCAAGACACTTGACTGCTTTTTGTTCTGGACTGTCTTTACAAGCATAATTATATAGGAAACAGACTTGAAAGAGAGAGATGGTGTCTCTTTGGAGCAATGAGCAGACATATTTACTCCCCATCATTAAAAACTTGGTTCACCCTCCACCCTTGTGCACCGTTGGTGGGAATGGAACATGGTACAGGTGCTATGGAAAATGGTATGGTAGTTCCTCAAAATATTAAAAATAGAATTACCACATGACCCAGCAATTCAAATTCTATGTATATACCCAAAATTATTGAAAGCAGGGCTATGAACAGATATTTATACACCTGTGTTCATGGCAGAAGTATTCAGTTGCCAAGAGGTGGAAGCAACCTAAGTGTCCACTGATGGATGAATGGATAAATGAAATGCAGTATATACATACAATAGGATATTATACAGACTTAAAAAAGAAAGAAATTCTGATACAAGCTACAACATACATGAACCTTGAGAACATTATGTTGAGTAAAATAAGCCAGTCACAAAAGGACAAATATTGTATGATTACTGTACATTTATATAAAATAGAGTAGTCAAATTTATAGGGTCAGAAAGTAGAATGGTGGTTGTCTGGGGTTGGGGGAGGGGAAAATGTTTAATCACAATAGTTACAGTTTTGCAAAATGAAAAAGCTCTAAAGATTGTTTACATGACAATGTGAATATACTTAACACTACTGAACTACACATTTAGAAATGGTTAAAATGGTAAATTTTATGTTATAACTTTTTTAGAAAGCAAAAGTTAAAATAGTTTCTATACATGACAATAGGATTTAAGGGCATCTCCAGGGTCATCTGCAAACTTTGACTGCCTTCAAATGATTAACAATGACGAACATTTTATATTATATAATATCTCAATCCAGTATTGAACCACATCTGGGCCAACTTCTTTCATCCCAGGGAATAGATGCCCCCTGTTTGTCACTGTTTTCCAATATTTAAGTGGTTTTTGATACACTATTTTATTTTTCTGGGATTACTTGCTTTCTTATTGTTTTTGAGGAGTTCTTAGTCAAAGCTTCTCACAAGTTCAAATAAATAAGTGTCTGCTGGGTTTCCTTTGCTTTGTATTTTGGAAATCTTCTAGAGACCTCTTCTGATAGGTTATAGTGTCTGATCTAATAGACTTTGTCAGGATCCTACTGGTTACCCAACCAGGTTACAGTTACCCAATTCTTCATGTTTACAGGGATGAGCTGTGGTAAACTCATTAATCTATATTTGCCTTTATCCTAAAGTTTGAGGCCAGAGGCCACATGTGACTTTCTACCTCAGAAATAGTTGCACCCTGGCTGGTGTGGCTCACTGGATTGAGTGCCGGCCTGCAAACCAAAAGGTCACTGGTTGAAAGGTGGCTGGTTTGATTCCCACCCAGCCTCAGGGCCTGGGTTCCTGACTGCTGGGTCCAGTTGGGACAAGGTAGTATTTAATTTCCTTCATGTTTTGGCCCCATTTTGCACTTTTTACAGAACATCAGTCGGTCATAAAAGACTGGTGGACTTTGAAATCATTCTGCAGTTCTTGTCTTTAGATACTTCTAACTCATTGAATTTTAAGGGCATAGACCTCCTTCTGGGGGAAAAAAAAAAAAGCCCTAAAATGCTCCCCATATCTCATGCAAAAAAAATTTAAGGTGGTTTTTAAAAGTCTTATTTCCCTCACTGAGTGGTTTCTGATAACTACCTCTCCACTGCCTCTGTGAAACCTTCAGTGTCCTGACGAGACCTTGAACACCACCCATTACCGGAAAGCAGAGGAAAAGACTGCTGTGTACAGAGAGCAACAGCAAATAGGAGTCTGAACTTCACCTGCCTTTTATGTGGCAATCCATGGAGTACCTCCTTTCCCTTCCACATTCACAGAAGAGATCATTTCAACCTAGAAAGCCACTGACTTTTTCTTGGAGGTCCAGGTCATGACCTTTACTTGGGGAATCCCAATTGATCTGGCTGAAACTGTCCAATCCCCTCGCATAACTCCCCAACATCATGGACAGCGTCCACACTCCTCCTTCTCCCCCAAGAGGTCTGAACCAACAGTTTGTGGTGTCCAGCTGTTACCAACAAGCTTGGGTTCTTGTCTCCTGATATAAAAGAATTTAGACAAAGTACACTGATAAAAGCAAGGGCAGATTTATTGAGGCTCTGCAGAGGGCGGGAACACAGAGATAGGGTCCCAGGTTTTGCACTTCAAATGTGGGGATTAGGGGTGTTTATGCCTTGGGGACATGGAAGTTGCTGGGGTTAACCAATCAGGGAATTGGATAGCAGGCTTTTCCTTTTTTGGAACATTTATGTCCCCATATGTCAGCAAAGTAAGCATTCTGAGATTGTGCAGCACTTATTATGGGATGCAGGAAGGGATTTTCCCAGCCAGGTATTGAGTTGGACGCTGTGAGTGATGGCTTGGCTTTAGATCTGAAAAACAAACTTAAAAGTAGTCAGGGTAGTTTCTGGACTATTGTTTTATAACTACCTATTGATAACTGCCATAGTTCTAGCAGGGCTTAACTCTGTGGAGCAATTTGATCCAACAGTTTGGGAGAACGTTTTATTCTACCTGTTTCACAATGAAAACAGGGGCAGCTCCAGTTTTTCTGTAGAGTTTAGGGCTGTAAGCCTGGTTGGAATGAAGAGATGGGAAAGGCTGTAAGCCCTGCGTTTGACTTTGATTTGCTACTGTATTGGAAATTTAGCTATATATAATATATATACAATGGAATTTTTAAAAAGTGTACATGGGGGATGAGGTGGGAAGGCTTCTAAAAATCTGTCCTTAGTACGCCGGCTCCTGAGTCAAAAATCTCTGCAATGATGAAAAGCGCTCGCTAACATGTAGAAATGTGAAATCGCGTGACCTGTGATCCAAAAATGAAGACTGCAGGTTGCGGCATTCAAAGACAGGCCCGAGGCTGGAGCACGAGACAGGCTTGGGCTCCAGGGCTTGCTCCCGGCGCCCCGCTTCCTGCTTGCAGCTGCAGGCTGGTCTCCCCCACACTGCTCCTTCCCGCCCCTTCGCCCCTTGCCCCTTCCCCCTCCGCCGCTCGCGGGAGGCTGCGCGAGGACCCCCCCCAGCCCCGCCCCCGAGCGCGGTGGGCGGGCCCAGGCCCTATTGGCGCCAGGGACTCGGGCGCTAAGAGGACGGCGGGCGGCACTAGAGGGAGCTGCTTGCGTCGCCGTCGCCGCCGCGGCAGCCGAGTGCCGCCTCTGCAGCCCGCGCCGCCGCGATGGCGGAGGACAGCGAGTCTGCGGCCAGCCAGCAGAGCCTGGAGCTGGATGACCAGGACACTTGCGGGATAGACGGGGACAATGAGGAAGAGACCGAGCACGCCAAAGGGTAGGTGCACGGGCAGCTCAGGCTCCGCTCGGACGCGGGTCCGGGGACTCGGGCGGCGCCCGGCGGTCTCTCCGAGGGGGCGGGGGTCCCCGCGTGGGTCTGGTCGCGCGGCCGGCTGGCTCAGTGGCTCCGGGAAGGCGAGGCTCCGTGGTGGGTGGGGAGGCCTGGGGCCCCGGTGGGGGAACCGGCGACCCCGCTGTCACCTGCCGCGCGGCCCGCGGGCCCTCGCCCATTCCCAGCTCCGGCCCGGCCAGTGTATGACTTGGTGGGACAGAGGGGAGGCGCGGCCCCCTTCCCTTTATGGCTACCGGGTTTGTGGGGAGTCATTATCCTCTCTTCGCTCCTTGTCATCCTCTCCTGAAGTCCCTCCAAACCCTCCCAACCCTTCCTCCAGCTGCCGCCGCCACCACCAGAAAAAAATGGGGAGCTGCGGACAGGGGAGTGGTTTAGATTTGCCGCTGCTCCCGAGGGCGGGGAGCTGCAGAAAGTTGAGTTTCCCCAGTCGTGACCCCCGCCCCGTGCCCAGCCGAACAGGGGGCGCCCAGCGGGTCCCGGCCCGGCAGCCCTTGTCGACACACAAGGCTGTGCCGCCCAGGGCGTCCTCAGAGCGTGTCTGCAAAGCTCTCTAGAATAGGTCCGCTCCCCTGATTTCCTGTCGGTCTTGGGGTCAGCTCCCGCAGCGCTGACCAGACCCAGCTTGCAGGACCGGCTTTTGATCTTCAAGGCCAAATGGCACAGTGCGTCTTCACACCTGATCGGGTTTCTCCTGCCTTTTCACGGACTCCCTGTTCTCCCCCGGAGACTTGACTTGCTCTCCGTTGGAGAAAAGATTGCTTCCGGTTAAGGGTGGTATAGAAGTTCTCTTTTAAGAGGCGGGGGTTGTGGGGGTCATTTTAAATGAAGACTGGCGTCCTTAATTTCCCTGTTGGTTTCAAACTATGCGCAGGCACAGAGCGCTTCATGATGCCCCTTAGAAGTAGATTTTGCAAGCCTTGGTGACTGATGAAGAACTGGGTCAGCTTAAAACCACGGTATGGGAGGCCTTAGTCACAGTCGGCTTATTTATTCAGTTCATGCAGAGGATTCTTTAAATGACTGGTGATTTCAAGTGTACAGTATTTGAATTCTTTTTAATGTCTGCTGGAAGATTTATTTAAGAAAGGAACTTTTACTGAGCTTTAATGTCTTATAAAATGTTGAAAGAGATCAAGAAAAAAAAGCTGAGTAAATGTATATCCTATTTGTGAGTCGATTTTTTAAAAATTATTTTTGCAGTGAATATTTCAGTGGCAGCTGCAAATACCCAAAGTTATCATTCAAATCTAGGGTGCTTTTTTTTTTTTTTTTTTTTTATAAAAGAGAGGAAAAGAAATTCTATGGAAATCTTGAGAATAGGTTTTGTTTATGCAATGATGGACATTTGCCTTTGATAGATATGTTTTTGAAACAATAGCAATAGCCAGAAATGGGCCTAGATCCAAATGTGATCAGTTACCCCAAAACTTCAGCACCTGTCCATTATCTTTCTGGAGTAAATTTAGGACTCTTCTCTTCTCCCCTGTAATTTCTGTTCATTGTTCTTTGTTCTTTTGAAGGTTTGGTTAGTACTTCTTTGCTTACACAGTCAAGAATGTTCATAATACAAAGAATTATTCATCTGTGTGCCTGTTGATCAGGGCCTGTCCCCAGCATCCTTGCTGTTGGCTGTGCAAAGTTCCCAGATTAGCATCCAAAGTCATCTCCATGTGTTCTTCCAGAGGCAGATTAACGTCAGTTGAGGCCCTGGGTGCAGAAGAAAATATTGGGCCCCTTAAAAAAGAGAGACAGGGAAAATAAAAATACATGGTTTTGCGGGGCCCTTTAGAAGTCAGGGCCCAGGGCGCGCACCTGGTGCGCCCTCCGTTAAATCCGCCTCTGTGCTCTTCAGTTTTTAGTTTTGTACATCAGCACATTAAATATATGTTAACATGCTTACACAAAATTTAATAATGCCCAGTGGACTGAAATATTTTAAGCCAGAGCAGATAACATAGCTCCTAGTGGGAGAGATTGATATCATGGGTTTATTGTAGTTTATTAGGATATAAGGAGAGTAGTAAAAATGCAAGTTGCTGTGCTTCTTGGACTGTTTTGGGGGTTTTAAACTTGGGTAATATCTGCCAAGTTTGGGGGAGTAATTATGCCTGTTTTGGCTTGTGCACTGATGATATAGATCAGTATAAACCTAGATTTTTTTTTTCTTAAGTAGCTCACATATGTAAATGTGAAAATTTGACCCTTCTGCCCTGGCTGGGTGGCAAGGTTGGTTGGAGCGTCATCCCATACACCAAAAGGTTGCGATTCCATCTGAACAGGGCACATACTTAGCTTACAGGTTCCATCCCTGATCAGGGCTCATATGGAAGGCAACCAATTGGTGTTTCTCTGTCATTCTTTCCTTTCCTCCCTCTCTAAAATCAATCAAAAACATATCCTTGGTTGAGGATTAAGGAAAAAAATTTTAAATTAAGAAAACTGACTCTTATTTTCTACACTTAGCTTCTTCATTCTCCCCCAATTTAAATTAAGTGACAAATAAAAAGCCTTTGGAGGAATGAGTAGGTAAATGCTTACCTACCTTTTAAAGGTGAATTATCACTATGAGAACACTTTTACGGGTCAGTGCACAAAGAAGTAATTTACTAAATAGTACTCCTGTGGCCCAAAACAATTAATTTACCCCCACAATAGAGTATAACATCTTTATTAGTTGTTGCTGGCATATTAAGTTAAAACTAGAGCCTCAGACAAAAGGAAACTACCACTTAGATTATTTTGCTCCCAATGTAAATATTACTGTATATGCTTTCTTTTTCATTGTCATAGAATTTTCTTTATGAACTAAAAAGATTATTTCATTTTGTGGATAATGCAGGAAGTGCATGAATGAAATATGATTTATGTTCATTAAAAGCAATGGCTTGCCCTGGCTGGTGTGGCTCAGTGGATTGAGTGTCTGCGAACCAAGGGGTCACCGGTGCAATTCCCAGTCAGGTCATGTGCTGGGTTGTGGGCCAGGTCCCTAGTTGGGGGCATGAGAGAGGCAACCATACATTGACGTTTCTCTCTCTTCTCCTCTCTCTAAAAATACATAAATAAAATCTTTTTTAAAAAGCAATGGCTTGTGTATTGTAAAATACTTGCATTTCACTCTCTTTAGATCTTATTTTTCTGAATTCTTATGTCTTTTGCCCTCACAAGTGAACCACAGTCTGGTGTACATGTAATTCTATAACAATCATTTTCCTTCAACCTCCATAAAATTGTTTTCATTACCTTCTAGCATTTAGTGGCACAGATGTTTCTTTGCCAATCTGCTGCTCTTTCTTATATAGGAAACCTTATTCTTTTTTGTTTGTTTGTTTTGACTTGTTTTTAGTCTAGCATCCTCTAGGATTTTCTCTCTGTCATCCTGTAACCCAAGGGTTTCCATATCCTTTTACCTTTTAGAATTACTCTTTTCTTTAATAGACAAACAAAATGGCTTGGGTCATACATATTAGTGGGGATTTCTTGGGGACTGAGATTTTCATGATCCTCTGGCATATCCATGCTGCTGCCAGCTCCCCCATCACTAACTCCTAATGTTTTGGACCCCTTAAGTATTTCTCCTTAAACACTTGACCCTGACTAATTCAGTTAGCTACCATTCACCCCTAACCCACCTGAAGAACCACTAATATAAAGCACTTGCTTGTGTGCATCACTTACTGACGGTTTTGTAAATAATGAGGGAGGGTTTGACTATAGCATAGGGCAGATAACTTCAAGTTCAACATTGGACATCATTGTTCACCAAAGGGATTTATTACTGCCTATGCTCTTTTGTGGACTGTCATTTCCTATAGTTCTTGGGAGTCCTCTTTCCCTCTGAGAGTAGTCTCTTAATTGTCCAAAACACTGTCCTGTTCTCCAAAAACTTGAAGTGATTCTCTGTGCATTGTTGAGATGGGCTGTGAGAATTTATCTGCCTGTTACCAAATTCAAGGTCCAGCTCTACCCTTTCTTTTATGAAGCCTTCCATGGTCATTGTAACCAAAGCTCCTCTATCCTTTACTGAATGTACCCATCACATGGTGCCTTTCCACCAGTGACATTCCCCTGTCCCCATCTCCCCAGTCATCTTCTCAGGCAGATCATTGTTTTACTGCAAGAGAATCTGTGACTCAGAGATAAGTGACTTATCCAGGGTCACATGGCTAGCAAGAGGGCAACAGATTTCTTTATGTCCATTGTTGAAGGTATGTGTGTAACATCATCTACAAACTGACTCAAATTAAAGAAGGCTTTATTTTAAACATGTAGTAGGTTCCCTCAAAGTAAATTATGGCAGAACTATATTAGAATTAGAATTGGGGATCAGCAGTTCACGAATTCAGGATCTACCTATCTCTAGCCTTCCTTCTTCTGTCAGTCAACTACTAACTGCCTGAAGACTCTGTGTCTTGGTTCTCATTCTACAGAAAGGATCTCATTGGTTTCTGGATAGCAAGGCTTGGTCCAGTCAACAGTGGGAGAAGGTGGGAAGGTGGGGGGAGGGGACTATCATGTGGTACAACAAGGCCACTTAGGGCCATACTATATGAGGTCTGTAGTCAAAGTAGTTCTCACAGGAGATAGTAAATAAGGCTGGCCCCTCAGAACATGAGTCTTTGCCTGTAGGTGGGCTGCGAGCACAGAGACAGCACTCACAGCCTCCCGTCCTTGTGATAATCTGTATTGGGTTGGCCAAAAAGTTTGCTTACTTTTTGCTGTACGATGGCTGTAGTAGTGCTTAGTTGTCTTTAAATTCATGCAAAACAATTTTGTTAGATTGTATTATGACAGCTGTCATATCAGTGTGCATTTAAGAAAAACATCAAAATTGGCGAATTTGTGTGCAGCCATTTTAATATACAACATTTTTGGTGTACTATGCTTTATTATTTCAGGAAAGGTAGAAACACAACTGTAATGCAAAAAAAGACCTTATGCAGTGTGTGGGGAAAGAGCTGTGACTGATCAAATGTGTCAGAAGTGGTTTGCGAAGTTTCTTGGTGCTATTGACATTTTGGCCAAATAAATCTTTGCTGTGGGGCTGTCTTATGCATTGGAAGATGTTGAGCAGCACCCCTGGCCTCTACCCACTAGAAGCCAATAGCGGGAGATAACTGACATACGCAAAATATCCAAATCAATAAAGTTATTGGGGAAAATAAAAAATGAACCTTTTTTTAATGGAAAAAACCATATGGACTTCTTTGCAAACCCAAAACATTGCACACATCGGTAGCTTAATAAAGGTTTATTGAATGTATTCCAGGGGTTCTTAGTCCCCGTTGACAACTTAATTTCTAATTAAAAATTTTTTCCCCTATGCGCATTAGAAATACTAATATATGAAGGGTTTCTTTTCTCTAATTGTAATTGAAAGGACTTGGACTGTAGAGTTTGGTAGTGTGTGTCCTATGCTGTATAGGACCCAGCATGGTAAAATAAAAGCTAATTTTTGGAATTACTGGTTTGCACGTCCTACTTTATGTATACAATTTTTCTTAATTGTATCATTACAGTAGATGAGGAGACTGAGGCTTATTCAAGTGTAAATAATTTATGCAGGCCACACCTCAGATTTAAACTGAGGTCTTGGGCCTGTCACTGACTGTAAACTCTTGCCTTTTCAGTAAACTGCATGGTCTCATGGACCATAAATAAACAAAATAATTTGTTTGGTAGTATTTCAAGGTTATTTATCACCTTGAGTGTCCCTGGAGTCAAAATTCACCAAGGTAATGGGTACACTAATGTCAGTGAACTTTTTTAAAAATTGAATACATTTACTTGTTTAAAAATATATTGCAGCTTGATTACAGAGAACCCTTTTTAAGTGTCTCTTTAGGTCTCTTAAAGGATTATTATTATTATTATTATTATTATTATTATTTAATCTTCACCCAAGGATGCGTTTGTTGATTTTTAGAGAGAGAAAGGGAGAGAGAGAAACATCAATTGGTTGCCTCCCATATGAGTGTCCCCACCAGGGATCGAACCCTCAACCTTTTGGGGCACGGGGATGATGCTACAATCAATGGAGCCACCCAGCCAGGGCCAAAGGGTTACTTTTAATTATAACATCAGTACAGTGTGCAGTGAGATCTTTTTTCTTTTATTTTTCTTTCATTGGTGTCTCATCTCCTTTCTGGATCAGGTTCAGTAGTGTTCCAGTGTAGCCTCATATATTAGCATTGTTTTCCTGGTGCCCCCCACCCCCCCACCCTCCAGCATTGCAGTGGGTCAGGCCTCCAGAGAGTCAGTTTCCTGTAAGAAGCAGCAGATGGGCTGGGGGCTGTGCTATGAGCATTTCTGGATGACAGTCCTACTGGAGGAAGCCTCTGCAGCGGCAGGTACCAGCTCTTTCCCGGCCTGTTTAGCACTTGAGGTGGGCTGGTAGTGTGTTTGTTTGTTTTTTAAATTTTATTTTTAAATTACAGTTGACATTCAATATTGTTTTATGTTACTTTCAGGTGTACAGCATGGTGGTTAGACAGTTATGTAATTCACAAAGTGGTACCCCTGATATTTCACGTACCCATCTCTAGTACAGTATTATTGAGTCATTACAGTATTATAGTGTTTCTTGGGTGCTTGTGTCCCTGTAGGTTAGGGGCTTGTCAGGCTCTCCCAGCCACAGGAGAAAACCAGTGCAAAAGTCATCTGGTGGGGGTCCTTCACTGACTTGGGATTTTAACTTTAATAGTTTCTGTTTTGTTAGCACATTTTGCTTCTGTTACTGGCTTAATACACACACACCACAGAAATATTCCCACAGCTGTGTTCACTCAGTGTTCAAGCTCATGTAGTACTTTCTTAGAGAAAGATGGTGATTCAGTTAATATGATAATTTCCCATAGTTTCTTCATTTGGTTTTCTTTCGAGGTGGGGTGGGGAGGGTGGGAGTCATCGTTGTTCTTCACTACCCTCTGGGTACTTATTAACATTTTATGGAAACTGAAGAAGGAACCAGTGGAAATGGAGTTTTGTTTTGTTTTTCCAAATGAAGCTATTTTTTAAAATTATTTTTGCAAAAGCATACACCATTTTTAATATAGAATGTTACACTGTATCATTAAGGAAAAAGCAATGCCATGGTGTATATTCATTTGTACATTTTCCTATTCACATGTGTTTACGTAAATGAAAATATGCCATTTTTGTTGCCCTGGAAATTCCTGTTTGCCATTCAGTATACCATAAACATCTTACCAAGGCATTGCAAAGGCCTCCCTTGAGCATGTGAAATTGCTGGCCAGTCTATCTTGTGGCTTTATAGAGAGTATCATCATTTGCTTAGGCCTTTTCTCCAAAGCAACACCTTTTTTTCCTGGAACATGGGTGTCTTTCTCCTCCCTCCCACTGGCTAAGTGTGCGTGTAATAGGAAGTCATCTTGGGCCAAGTGAGCCCAGCAGACATCCTAGGGATAGCCAAGAGCAAGGTACAGGGAGCCTGGCCCTTCTTTCTGCAGACCCGCCACCCCGTAAGAGGGAAGCTGAGACTCTCCCATGAAATAGAATCGAAATTGAGCTCCTGTGTCAGATGCTGCAATTATTTTGGGACTCTACCCAACATAGCCCAACTTGTGTGCTAACTAGTATTACAGCTGTATATTAGCTTTGGCTTTGTAGATGCCTTAATTATTAAATTATTTAGTATTTTGAATAGGTAGTATAATAAGAACATATGGTACAAAATTCAAAAGGAACAAAACAGAACCCAGTGAAAAGTCTCATTCTCTCAGCACTGAGTTTCACTCCCATAAGCAGCTACTCTTGCCAGTTCTTGGCTGTCCTTCTGATGTTCTCTACACATGTGTATTGCACGTGCTTGCACGTGCATTCCCCACACATGCCAGCAGGCTGTTCCATTGCTGCTCCTCTGTTTTTCACTTAACTGTATATATTGGGAGTCATTATATACAGTAGTCCCTCTCTGTATCATGGTTCATTTATTGTGGCCTCACTATCGCAGGATTTTTAAAAACATATTTAATTAATTATCACGGATTTTTCACTATATCGTGGGATTTTGTGGTACTGTATACGTATGTTGTTAAAGTTACATAGGTTTAATTAAAAATGTAGAATAAATGTAAGGTATCTACTTTGCAAGGGGGTCTAGAATGTAATACCCGCGGTAAGTGGGGAAATACTGTATATCAAATCGCAAGATAAACCTCATTTTTTTAAAGGTTGTATGTTTTGTTGTTAAATGGTTGTACCGTTATTTTTAATCTGCCCTGTTAATATATCATGAGGCTATTTCCAATCTTTTGTGCTAATAGTGTTGAAATTAATATCCTTGAATGTATAACACTTCTACAAAATATTTTTTATTTCAGAATATTTCTTAATATTTTAAAATCTTTTTCAGCTAACAAATTGTAGTGTGGTGTATTGAAATGAGTATTAAGCCAGAAGACAGGAACCTTCTGTTACCAACCAAACTTCAGTTTGATATTAGAATAGTCACTTAACCTCTCTGGACGTGTGTGTCTTCACTGATGAGTTGAAGAGTTTGTCTCTGAAAGTCTTATGATTTACCAAGTACATACTTTGTCCTGGGCCTGATCCCTACCCTCAGGGATACCAGAGGCTGGGAAGAAACTGGGTGGATCAGTCAGTACACAGGCTCGTGGGTGGACCATACACCCTGTGCCTCAGGCACCCGTGATGCCGCATTGCTCTTCTTGGATTAATTTTCTGCTGTCACAGCCCAAGGGGGAAAAGACAACTGTTGGCAAAAGAGATACCCTAGTCCTGCCTTCTCTCCTCGCTTGTCCCAACTTGAAGCTGTCCACTGTAGGCACCATCAGTTATTTCTTTTCTTTTAGACAATTTCTCTGAGCTCTGGGATGGTTCTGGCCTCGTCTCTTTCCTCTACCATCCCAAAGCAGATCATGACCTTTAGCTCTCTTCTGGATTCGGGAGGCCATATTCTTCTTTGTTTGAGAACTCCACATGCACCTATGACATTGCTGGCCAAAAGTGCCTGTTGCAGACCCTCACCTTTGCCTGTGACCCTTCACTTTGCCCATTGAAATCCTGTTTTCTGTCTCACTTATGGCCTTTTTCTTGGTCACATGTCACAGACATATCTCTCTGCCCTTCTGCTCCATTGCACTATCCTGTTTTCTCTGCTCTAGTCATTCTGTACCTCTGAGCCACCCATCCCTGGAATCCCTAAGCCTGCAGGTGCCAGAGGTATGTTCCGATCAGGACTGACCATTATCTTATCACTGTGGCAGCCTCACTGCTCCTGCCGAAGATGGCAGTTCTCCTTCCATTTCCATTCACAGCTTGCCCTTACTTCCTCACAAGGGATTTCTTGGGGGGTGGGGGAGTGGGGAAGCATAATTGTTTGCCACACTCTGTAACTAAAAGGATTTTTATCTCAGCAGGGAACATTCCTTTAATGAAAGCATTGAATAGGTCCATGATCAGCATTGGGATGTAGAAAAGAGGAAGAAATTAAAATTAGATATGCAAGGGAATTTAGAAATAGAAATATAATTTGAAAAGCGCATGAAATTATTAACTTGGCTGACACAAATTAATATTGACTATAAAATGCTCACAATATTGAAATGAATCTCAACTAGAAAAAAGATTTTTGTGATTTATTATCTTCCTTTAATAAACTCTGAAAGGCCCAGAAATGACAAAAGTCATATAGGTAGGAGATAGGGTATATATATCAACTATTCTGTCAGAAAAACATTTGTGAGCATGGGTGATTAAAGGCTGTAGGAAATAGGGTAATTTTTTACTAATTTGGACGATCATGAAGGATATACTCTGCCAACTCCCTCGAGCCTTTTATTTGTTTTTTAATTGATTTTTCTACTTGTTTTGTTCGTCATTTCATCTTTAAGACCAGTTTTATCTAAGAGGCAAAGAAGTAAGCCTTTAAGAAATTTATTTGTTAAATAGCTGAAAAATTAGATGTCATGATCTAAAAGATATATAAAAATCATTTTAGCATTTTAAATGGTCTCCTTTACTTTGATCTTGGACAGTCTGCAAAGACAGGTGTTCACTAACTAAACTTCACACTAGACTAGTTTCTGGCCAATGAGTCTTGATTAAATTTTATCATGATTTAACATTAACTCTTTAGAATTGTGTTTTTAGGGGACGGGGCACCAAATTTGTTTGTTGATAACGTAATAATCATGGAAAGAGAAATCTAATGAGATATAACATATTTTCCCACATTAGATGATGGTAAGAGTGGAAAGAATTGAAAACTTGGAAACAACTCAGCATCTCAGAGAGGCAGAGTAGTTAACAAAGCGCAGGGCAGAAGCTATCCCAGGGAGGCATCTGGATTCTATGCTAGCCAGGCCTGCATTGAGTCCAGGGCTTCTGGTTCATCCACTGCCCTGAAGCAGTCACCCTCTGTTTCTGGCACCCACGTAAACACTGAAGTTCTTGGCTGGTTCCACTGTGACCTCTGCCCAATGCTTCAACCTCAGTAGCAGCAACCACCTGCCTTCTTGATTGATCTTTATGATGATAAAGATCATTATCGGATTCCGCCCTTCACTGGCCATAAACTTCAGGGCAGCTTTGAGCTCTCAGCCTTCCAACAGCATCTTTAGGACTTTCTGCTTTGACCAGAGATGATGTGGCTTTGAAGAGACTCTGACATGTTTTCTACATCAATCCCAAGAGGAGAAGGGACATGTTGAGAAAGGATGAAGCTACCAAATCAATGAGACAGTTGAATTCTTACTTTAGGTGAGGCCATACTGAAGCCAGATGCTGGCAGGTGGAAGGTTTGCTTCCTGCTCTGGGGAGAAGAAAGCTGAAGAAGTCGTTACTGGAATTGCATAGATGAGCCACTGACAGAAACAGACTTGCTCATATAATTTCTTCAAGAACGTGAACTGCAGGTGGAACCTATTATTGAACTGGGTGGCCACATGATCAGCTTGTGTAAGATGGGTGTCCCTGACCCAGGATGACGACAGGCTTGTGGCTAGCACATGGAAGAATTTGACTCTGCCTTGGCTGACTTCCCATAGCTGTATGTGAATTCTGTTCCATCAGCAGGGCACTGTAGTGTATACCTTTGAGTGACCTCCGCTGTTTTTCATAAACTACCAAAACCTCTTCTGTTTTCTCTCTTGTAGCACCTTTCCCTCTAGTAAAGTGACTTGGTTTTCCAAACACACACATACACACAGTAATAAAGAGCTACTGCAATTCAATAAAAGACAACTAGGCTAATAAAAAGTGTTTAATGACCCTAGATAGGCAGTTCACAGAAGAAGACCTTAAAATCGCTAATAAATATCTAAAAAGACGTTCAGCCAGTGAAGATGCATAAACAAGAGACAGTACAGTATAGGAATTACATGGATTCTGAAGCCAGATGGGCTGGATCCAAGTCCTGGTTCTGCCATTATTTGCCATTTGACCTTCACAAGTTACTTAACCTCTCTATATTTCAGTTTCTTCTTCTATAAAATGGAAATAATAATAACAAAGGATGTACCACACAAAGTTGTTGTGACATTTTACAAGGTTGATAGGTTGATGTCTGTAAGGTGCTCAGCACAGTGCCTGACACATAGTAAGTGTGCTGAATGTTTGCTGCTGTGACAATGACAACGATGATGATGGTGATGGTGGTAATGGCAGTTTGTTCTTCAAAATGGTTACATCAGTTTACATTTCACCAGCAGTCCATGAATGCTTCCTTTCCTCACATTTTTCTGATGGTATTAGACTTTAATATGTTCAGCAAATCAATGGATAAAAAGTAGAATCTGAGATATTTTCATTTTCCTACTGCTCGTGAGGTTGAGCATCTTTTCCTAAGGTCAATGGCTGTTAGAGTTTCTTGTGTTGCGAGTTGCTTATTCATATCCTCAGCCCTTTCTTCTGTCAGTCTTTTGTCTTCTTATTGATTTTTACATTGATTTCTCATTCATCCAGCAAGTATATATTGAGGACCTTTTATATGTTAGACCCTGTTTTAAGTGCTGAGAATACAATGGAAAATGCCGTTTTATGGATCTTACGTTCTAGTTAGAGGAAGACAAGTGAATAAATAATACATTTTTAGTTAACTGTAAGTTACATGAAGAAAAGTAGAACAGATTATTTATAAAAATATCTAACATTTACTCTGTGATTTCTATGTACCAACTACTAATACTGATGTGTTCAGTCATCCTCACAATTTTTATAACACTGTTTATTGAAAACATCGTCCTTTTACAGATATGGAAACAGGCACAGACAGGTTAAGTAACAGGCTCTAAGTCACACAGCTAGTAAGCAGTGGAGCCAGGATTCAAAACCAGGTGGTCACAGTCTAGCTAACTCCTGCAGTCCTATCCAGGACACCATGTTGCTTCTCTGCACTGTACTGGAGATAAAATGTGAAGGGAAAGAACTTTTTATATTTTGACTATTAATACTTTATCATGTGCTTTATAAAAACCTTGCCTTATTCTGTAACTTTAAAATTTGGTTTATAATCACTTTGCAACAAAATGTTTAACTTTGATGTAGTTGGGTTATCCCCTTTTAACTTTTGATTTATACTCCTGGCTCCTTCGTTAAGCAATTCTTTCCTTCACTGATATTATATGAAGTTATTGTCTTATTCTTTCAGTTATCCATTCAACAGATATTTACTTCAGCATCTACTATTTGCCAGACACTGTTCTTGACACTGGATAGATGTTAAATAAACTGACTAAAGTAAGTCACTGCCTTCAGTTTTAAGGTTTTGTTTTCCAAGTTTGGGTTTGTAGCTCCTTTGGAATTTGTTGTCATTCCTTGGAAGTAGCAAACTAATTAAATTTTTCTTCACATAAGAAGTCAGTTCTTCTGATACTATTTATTAAAAAGTTAAGTTTTCACCACTAATTTATGATGCAGTTGTCTTCATATCTCAAGTTCCTATATGCTATGGGTTGTTACTGGTCCGTCCGTTCTGTTTACCTGGTCTATTTATCTCTTCTTGAGCTGTTGTATTTTTAATAACATTTTAGTTGCAGAGGGGTTGTGATTATTATAGACAATTTAGAAAGTGCATGAAAGTACAAAGAAGATTGAAATCATCTGTAATCCCACCATTTTCTATGCAGGAAACTGGAAATCAAGAGGGAAAATTGTAAAGTAACTATAATATCAAACCACTAATGGTTCTTGTGGGGAGGAGCTCAGTGATATCCCTGGGAGAATCCTGTGAAATCTAAACTTGTTTCTTATCTTTGGCATTCACATACCATAAATTGAGCTCCTTTGATGCCACCCTTAAAATTAATGTATTAGTTACAATAAACTAAGCTGCTATAACAAGTAGACCCTAGCGTGTAATTGCTTCACACAGTGGAGATTTTCTTCTTATACAGAAGGACAGTCTTGGGCCAGGTGTTCAGATGGATGGCCCGGGCACTTCCCTTCCTTTTGTCAGTCAGAGTCTAGCCTTCCCTGTCACGTGGTTGTGTCATCCTCTAGTGTCTTACCCTGCCCCTGTGTCCAGTCAGCACAGGGAAGGAGTGTGTGTGGAGGAGCATGCTGAAGAGGGTCTCTAGGCCAGTGAAGAGGCAGGCGTCCCTGCTGCTCCTGTCCCACTGGCAGGACTCAGTCGCATGGCTGTGCCTCCTTGCCAGCAGCTGGGAAGCACTGTCTTGCTGCGAGCTAAGGAGACAAGATGAGATGGATTTTAGGGGCAGCTAGCAGTCTCTACCTCTCTTGTTTCTCCTGGAGCAACTCTTAGCATGTTTACACTTTCCTGTAAAATGTGTTTCTTTGCTCATTCCATTAAGCCCGCTCTCTGTATAATCCTTGAATACTTCTTTGAAGGGATTTGCTGGATATGCTTATTAATTATTTGACATCTGCATGGCTAAGAAAGAGTTTATTGGTTTACACTTGGGGTTTGAATATGCCAAAGATTCTCTCTAGACACAGACTGAAGTATCTTTCTAGGGTAGCAAAATTCAGAGGCTTTCATTGTGCATCTTTCATATGAATTCTTAGGGAAACGAGAAATGGAACTCCTGTTCTTAAAGAGCCAGTAGAAATCTATAAAAGGGCTGCATCTATCCATGGCCAAACTTCTGTGATTCAGTAATCAGCCTTAGGTACTTGGGGGTTTGAGTCAGTTTTTCTTCATTGGATTTCCAAGAAGAATCTTCTCAAGCAGGTATTTCCCTTATTATCCTGAGGCCTTAGCAACATCTTACCACCTCCATACCACCCCCGGAGACAGGAATTTCACTTCCCAGTTTTTTAAACAGCTTTGTTGAGATATAATTCACATACTCTACAATTCAGTGGTGTTTAACATACTCACTGAGTTGTACAGTCATCTCCACAATCAACTTTGGAACATTTATATCATCCCCTGAAGAAATCCTGCGTCCTTTAGCTGACACCTTCCACCCCCCTCATCCTCCCAGCCCCTGACAAGCACTCATCTGTTTTCTATCTCTGTAGACTTGCCTAGTTTGGAATTTTTATATAAATGAAAGCATATACTGTGTGTCTTTGTGACTGGCTTCTTTCATTTAGCATATTGTTTTCAAGTTCATCCATGTCGTAGCATGTATTAGTGCTTCATTTATTTTGCTCAGTAATATTTCATTGTATGGATGTACCATATTTTCTTTATTCACCAGTTGATGGACTTATTCCACTTTTTGGCTGTTTTGAATAATGCTGTTACGAACATGTGTGTACATATTTCTGTGTGGATATATGTTCATTTCTCTTGGCTATCTATTCCTGGGTGTGGAATTGCTGGGTCATATAGTAATTGTGTTTAGCATATTGAGGAACTGCCAGACTTTTCCCAAAGCTCGTGCTTGCCTCCTTTTACATTCCCACCACATCTTCACCAACGAAAAACATTATTACCTTTTTTGACAATAGTTGTCCTAATGAGTGTGAGGTAGTGCAACAGTCAGCTCTCATTCTCAAATTCTGTTCTCCTAAGGCTTCTGGGGAATGGAAGGTAGCTCTGACTTATGGGTTGGGCAGCTCTGCCTCTCATCACCGTATCAGTGCTGTCAGAGACATCTGGGAGTTTGGAGCAAGGGATGGCTAATTTAGTGCCCATTCTTGCTGGTCCCCGTCAATTTATATTTGAGAGGGAAAAATGTAACTTTGACAAACTAGAGTTAACAAAAATTATTATAGTTTCTTCATTATACCAAAATAATATAGTACAATTTTAACAATACTGTTGGCACGTACTATCAATTAACTACCAAAATGTACCTTAACAGAAAATTTCTTTTCACAAGTGCCCTGTAAGTTATACAACAGGTGACATAAACATATTCAAGAAGTATTTGGTGAAACAGTCTGCTATTTTTACCTTTTATGTCTCTATATCCGCATCAGTTTCCATGAGTTTGTTTTAGAAAAAAATTGATTCACATGCAGGACAAACATTTCTGGATTCTTCACTGGTGGAGATATTTCCATCCAGTTGGATAAGCATCCATGCCAGTCATGACTTCTCAGCCTGTATCTGCCTGGATGAAAGCTTCTTAGAAATTTGGAGATATTTTTAACTGGGTGTATTGGACAGAAAGTATGTGAGGTCTGGGGCTCCTAATGGCTTCTAGAAAAGCCATAACCAGCAGCAGTTAAAGGACTGAAGCAGGAGAGGGGTACTTCTTTGGGTTGTGAAGCCAAGCCCATGTCCTGGATGACTTCAGTTACCACCATCCCCTTGACACAGTGCTGGGCATATAGTAGATGCTCAGATAATACGTCTGCAACTGACTTTACCATCCAGGTAGGGAGAATTTTAGCCTTCTGAGGTATTGTACCACCTGACGATATGTGATTGGAGCGAGCTCAAGAGCCAGAATTATTCACTCATTCATTCAGCAAGCTTTTGTTATAAAAATCTACTTGTTTAGGGCATGGGAGCATTAAAGACCTTAGGGATACAAATAGAAATAGCTTTCTTCTGTACCACCCCCACCCCCACAAATGCACACAGAAATCATGCATTCACAATACGGTGGGTTCACTACTTTACCAGGTGCCAGCCTTGGGAACACTGAGGGAGAAAAGCCTGAAACATTCTGACT
Organism: Furipterus horrens; assembly: GCF_987537825.1. Classification (NCBI taxonomy): domain Eukaryota; kingdom Metazoa; phylum Chordata; class Mammalia; order Chiroptera; family Furipteridae; genus Furipterus; species Furipterus horrens. The sequence goes on along the minus strand of NW_028327172.1, from coordinate 141,685,833 downwards.
CCCAAATCAGAGATTTGGACGTACTCACCCATGGTATATTTTGAGCTCCAGTATCTGGCTGTGATATGCTTGTTTAGCCAATTTCTAGTCAGATATTTATGGGAGTCCTTAGCCACCGGATGATTTAAAATATAAACATCACAATAGTACAGATTTGATTCTACTGAGGAAAATAAACTGCTCATTTTGGGGTGGGAATGCATTACTATTTTTAGACTACTAGGGTGCCATTTGGCAGGGTCTCAATCTGTTTCCAAAAATGAGCACTACTTTCTACTTTAGGACTTGGAACAGGGAAATATAAAGCTATAGCTCAAGCACTTGTCTCTAATAGTTTTTCTCAATATTGAACATACCTTTCATATTTTGACATTGTAGAGGAATGAATTATCCATTTTAAATTTAAAAAGGATATGGCTTTCAATGCATGGATAACTGACAGAAAGAGAGTCTTTTTCTGACCCAGATTGGTGATGAGTCTAGCACTTTGTATCAGTTCAAATACTCTTAAGTTACAATGGATAAAAACAACACTACAGTTCTGTTGCATCAGCCAGCAAAGGTTTGTCTGCCACCTACACTACATGTGTGCAGGCAGGGGCCTCTGCTCCTTAGAGGGCTTCGGGGGCTTAGGTTAAAGCACATGCCACCACCCCTGCTACCATCGTCGTGACAAGGCTGTGCAGGACTTGGTGGGGAGGGGAATTCAGCTGAGAGAAAAGTTTAAAGGCTCTCCACGCTCTCACATGGGAGGAACACCTGATGTGTCTACTCACCTTCCACTGGCTAAGCCGACGTCCACCCGCGCTTCACTTCAAGGGGCAGGAAGTGTATGCGATATACTCCCAACTGCCTGCAGGAGGGGGAATTCGGAAATACCGGTGAGCAAGAATGATCTTTACCACACATCTGAGTAGGACAAACCCAGTTCCTCTCCTTGCTTCTCTTTTGCTCTCATGCTACTATCGCAAACACAGCACTTCTGACACCTGTGTGAGGGGCTTTTCCTACACCAGCGGGGTGTCCCACAGTCCCACTCAATTCTGACACTTTACCTGGAGACAGGTTGAAGGTTCAGTCTTACATGACTGCCTCCTGCCGGTTTCAAATGACCATTCCAAGTCCAGGTTGTCACTTGTGCTTCTGACTGACCAGCTCCTCGGGTTTGATTAATTTAAATTCACAGAATTCAGGAAAACCATTTACTTATTGTTGACCAGTTCATTATAAAAGGATACGAAAAAGGACACACATGAATACCTGGATGGAAGAGATGTGTAGGGCAAGGTATGTGGGAAGGATTCAGAGTCTCTGCCTCCCCAGGCGCGGCACCATCCACACCTCCATGTGTTCACCAACCCAGAAGCTCTCTGAACCCTGTACTGTTGGGATTTTTAGGGAGGCTTCGTTAGTAGGCCTGCTTGATCACTAGTTCCATTTGTAGCCCCCCTCCCCTCTCTGGAGAATGGGAGGGTGGGGCTGAAAATACCAAGCTTTGAGTCAGGGTGCTGGGTCTTTCTGGTTACCAGCTCCTATCCAGGAACCCACCAGGTCACCTCAGTAGAACAAAAGGCACTCCTTTTCATCCAGGAAATGACAGGGGTCTTAGGAGCTCTGTGCCAGGAACTGGGGGAAGTGACCAATATGTATTTGTTCTCTTATTCATACATTTTATAGAGAAATGAGACATTCTGTTCTGAAGGAGCTTATATTCTAGTGGGAAAAGCAGATGAGAACATCAAGCATAGTGTCAAATGGCAGAGGGATTGCTGAGTGAGGGGCACCTGATTCAGAGTGGGAAGGAGCTAGGTTTCTCAGAAGAGGTGATCTTTGGCCTGCATTTTGAATGAAAAGCAATTTGCCAGGAAATGGAGGAGAAGGGTGTCCTAGCAGGGGAAACGATGTGTGTAAGTGTGGAATAATAACAGTCCCCATTATTTATTGAATGACTCACTCCATGCCAGCCACTAGGCTGCACACCTACAGATCTTGTCTCAATAATTTCCCCCTGGCCTCCCATTTGTGTTTGTCAGTTGCTTAAGAATATATGTCCCACAGAGTAGGACTTGAGTTTGTTCACCATTGGATCCTTATGTTCCAGTAACTATTGCTGTATAACAGACTACAACTAGTTTATAATACTCACACATCCTGTGGGATAGTAATTTGGAAAGGGCAAGTTAGAGGGCGTTCTCACTGGGGGTTTCTCTTGTGGTCCAGGTAGATTTTGACTGAGGCTGCAGTCAGCTGCAGGCTGCACTGGCCTGGACATCGAGGTGGCTTGCTCACAGTGCTGGCTGTCAGCCAGAAACGAGCTTGTTGCTCACCCAGCATGAATACCTGCGGTCTCACCAGCATGGTGGATCTCAGAGTCATTTGATGGAGAGAACATTTTATGATAAATGAGCAGGAACTGCATGGCCTTTTCTCACCTAGACTCGGAAGTCACATATTGACACATTTGTTGTGAATGAGTCACAAGCCTGTCCACATTCAAGGGTATGGGAACTAGATTCCATCTTTCATTGAGAAGAGTCTTAAAATTTTTGAGGACATGTTGAAAAGTAACACAAGTCGTCTTCTGGTCAAAAATAATTAACATTCTCCCACATGCAGAATACATTTACCCTTCCTAAGATCCTCTCCAAAGTCATATTGTGTTTTAGCTTATATGTTAGGCTCAGGGTTCATGTATAGGATCTCGTCATCTAAACCAAGTCTAGGTGTGGATGGGACCCCCCTCACAGTCTATCTTAATACCCATGAACTGAGCAGATACGTTGTCTGCTGTCCATACACCCATCATGAAATGGTGGACAGCTGTAGGAGAACCACTGTAGGTACTTCCATTCCAAAACGGGAAAATAGCACACCCCAGTCTGGTTCATAGCAGTTCTGAAATCTATTGAGTAATGTGTTGTGAGTTCCTTGACTCAAATTCAGCCCTATTCTCAGGAGCTGTTCTCCATGGCTGTGGCCTCTGTTCTGTTGGGCTCTTAGTTGTACCTTTTTAAGGTGTCCTCCCGAAAGAAACCTGGCTTTGCATCTGAGTGAGTAACCTTCTCTGTCTGCTTCCTGCTAGTAAAATACTGAGGATCCAAAGTCCTCTTTTCATTTTGTTCTGCTCTTTCTCTTTCAAGCCAATGTACTTCTTTTAAAAATATCATGAGCTTCCTGTGTTTCAATTTTTAATCCATTCCATTAGACAAAATTTACCCACAGATCTCTTCCAGATAAGTTTTTCTTTTCTTTTGGGCTCCTGGTAAGGCTGTCAGGAAACAAGAGACTTAGAAACCATATTGTTTAGAGAGGTTGTACAAGGCACATCCCTCAGAAAGCTGCAAGGCTTTTTGTCTGGAATGGTCAGCGAGCCAGCACTTTTAGCCCTCTGCCCAGCCATCTCTTTAGTTAGATCAAGTTCATTAGGAACATTTTGTATTTTCCACATTATTGTTGGCAACCATTTTATAAATGCTCCTCTACAATCTAACAAGGGTCTCTTTTCCTCACTCTTTTCTGTACTTGAAAATGAAAAAAAATCATTGAAATAATCATTAAATGCAATATTTTCTTTATTTTCTTCAAGCCCTGTCCAACAGCCTCCTCAAGGACATCAGGCTTCTAACAGTCTCCTCAGGGTCTTTCCACCTGCCCTTGATGCCAAAGCCTTGTGTTTTAGGTTTTATTAGAGCAGTGCTCCATTTTCAGATTCCAAATTTCTGTTCCGGTTTTTATTACCAGTCTGGTGACTTAAAACAACAATTATTTTATCGTGCTTGCAGATTCTGTGGGTAAGGACATTGGAAAAGGCCATTTCTCACGTGGGGCCTCTTGTGCAGGTACAGTCAAAAGTTGCCTTGGGGCGTCTTCTGCAGACTGACCAAGCTGATCGTCCAAGAGTCCTCCCTTCCATGGCTGCTGGTTGGTGCCAGCGCTGCCTGGAAGCTCAATTGCATTGTCAGCCTGGTGGTTGGGGCAGTCAGACCTATTACATGACTCCTGGCTTCCCCAAGGGTGCACTTCCCAAAGGAGTCAGATGGAAACTGTTTGTTTTATGACCTAGCCTTAGAAGTCACATAGTGTCATTTCTTCTGTGTTAAGAGGAAAGTGATAAGCCTGCCCAGATTCAAGGGGAGGGGAAGAGACCCTACCTCTTATTGGGAGAAGTTTCAAAGAATTATTGGATGTTTTGAAACTGCTTGCACCTGCAGCAATGTCAGGCAAAAAGAGAACCTCACTATGTAATTGCATCTAAGAAGCAGGAATGTTTGCTTCTCTCATTATGTCTGCTTGTTAGGTTTTGGGCAATACAATGTTACCCCATTAGTAATGAGTCATGCCATAATGGGACTTCTTGTATTTATAATGTACAGTACAGTATTCCCTCACTTATCATGGGTATTACATTGTAGACCCCTCCTGCGAAGTAGGAACCTTACATTTATTCTGCACTCTTAAAACCTACATAACTTTAACAACATACGTATACAGTACTGCAAAATCCTCCAATATAGCAAAAAATCCGCAATAAATAATTAAATATGTATATTTATCCCTTTCTATATTGTGGTTCACTTATTGCAGCCTCACTGTATCATGGGATTTTTAAAAATATTATATTATTTTTTTGCTGTATCGCGGGATTTTGCACTACTGTATACGTATGTTCTTAAAGTTACATGTGTTTAAGAGTGTAGAATATGCTTAAGAACATAAGTAGTGTTTATAAAAGTGTGGAAAAGGTTAATAAGGGAGTGGGAAAGGTTAATAAGGGACTGGGAACAGTTTATAAGTGTGTTGGAAGGGTTTATAAAGCTTTAAAATACATATAAGTACTAAGGTAAATGTAAGGTTCCTACTTCATGAATTTTCACCTATTGCGGGGGTGGGGGTGGGGGTCCAGAACATAATACCCACGGTAAGTGAGGGAATACTGTATTTTTGAAAAATGAGGACATGACCCCTAGCCGGTGTGACTCAGTTGGTTGGGTGTCATCCCAGAAACCAAAAGGTCCCAGGTTTGATTCCCAGTCAGGGCACATGCCTGGGTTTCATATTCAGTCTTTGGTCATGGTACATGCAGGAGGCAGCTGATCACTGTTTCTCTCTCACATTGATGTTTCTCTCCCTCTTTTTCTCCCTCCTTTCCCCTCTCTCTGGAATCAATAAAAGAAAAAGTAAGGACATGATATTTCACATTATATACCTTATTCTAAATGAATTAGAAAGCTAAATATTTTTTTCCAAAAATCGTGTAGAAAGGAATGTATAGAAGGGTGTTTTTGTAATTTTGGAATAGGGAAATCCTTTCTAAGCAAGATGTAAATGCCAATAAGCCACAAGGGGAAATATTTAAATGTTAGACTCCATAAAAATATAAATGTCTGTACAGAAAAAGATACCGTAAGTAAAGCTGAAAATTAAAAAATAAACTGGGTAAAGCTTTATAATTAAATAATACACAACAAAGTAGGCAATGTAATATGAGCAAAAAGATATCTTATAGGGCTGTTGCAAGGATTAAAGAGTTTAAAGTGCCCAAAATAAAAATACCTAATATTTGATAGGTTATTCATGCTTTTAATGAAGATCACCTACAAATGAATTTTTTAAAAGATAGCTAACAGAAAAATAAGAAAAAGCAATTAATGGAAAAATATAAATGATCAATAAACACATGTAGCCTCACTCCTGATTAAATAAAGAAAATTAAATCTATGAGTTTTTTTTTCTACATAGAGACTTGGGTGGGGGATAAAAAGAATGGTAGTGTTTCAGTGCTGGCAAAGAAATAGGGAAAATGACATTTTTTAAAAATTGCTAAATAATATTTATTTAAGGCCTCCTATGCCAAAAATTTCCCCCTGACAATAATTTGGGCATCGTAATATAATTGGGAAACTGACATTCTTATTTACTGTTCTTTGTTCCTTCATATAGGCAAGGTGTTTTTTAACTTCCTCTGTTTCTCCTTCTGGCTTATTTCAGAATTTTTTTTTTATTCTTTGATTTTTTTGTAGTCTCAAATTATATGCCTAGGTATAGGGTTTTTGTTTGTTTTGGGGGGCTCTTTTTCTGGCATTTAGCCTGTTTGCTGTTCTCTGAGCTCTCTGGATCCGTGGTTTGGTGTTTAACATTAATTTTGGGAAATTCTCAGTTTTTACTGCTTCAAATATTTTTTCCGTTCTTTCTCTCTTCTCCATTGGGTATTCCCATTACATGATGTTACACCATTTGCAGGTGACCCACAGTCCTTGGATATTCTGTTCTGTTTTTTTTCAGTCCTTGTACTCTTGGCTTTTCAGTTTGGGAGCTTTCTGTAAAGATCTCCATTGCTATATCCTCTAACTCAGAAATTCTTTCCTCCACTGTGCCCCGTCTGCTAACAAGCCCATCAAAGGTTATCTTCATTTCAGTTATAATTTGTTTGATCGCTAGCATTTCTCTTTGGCTCTTAGAATTTCCGTCCCTGTGTTAACATGCCCCCCTAGTATTTTATGCTGTCTGCTTTGTCCATTGGAGCCCTTAGTATATTAATCATAGATGTTTTAAATTCCTGGTCTGACAATTTCAACATCTTTGCCATGTCTGGTCCCTGTGCATGCTCTGTCTTTTCCAGATGTGTTTTTAGTCTTTTAGTACACCTTGTTACTTTTTCTTGTTAGCTGGACATGATATACTGGTTAAAAAGAACTACTGTAATAGGTTTTTGGTGGTGGTGAGGTGTGGGGGGAGGGGAAGTGCTCTATAGTCCTGTAATCAGGTCCCAGTCGTTAGTGAGCCTGTGCCTCTGGGCTGTGAACTCACAAGTATTTCTCAGTTTTTTTCAAGCCCCTTTGGTGGCACAGGATGGCTGGAGTGGGCTGGGGTCGGGTATTTCCCTTCCCCTGGTTAGTCAGGCTCTGACAACCTCCCAGCCTGCAAAGCTGTGGTCGAGGAGCCTCTCCTAGGGTGGACCTTGTTAGGAAGAACATAGGGCTCTGGCTATTTCAGAATGGTTCCTTTTCCCTTTCCCTTTTCTCCAGTCTGTATTGTGGGAACCTGCTTGGGCTCCTGGAGACAAAACTCACAAAAGTGTGGGAGACCTCTCTGATGAGTCCCCTGGACTTCTTAACTCTCAGACTTGTCCACATGTAGCCTCCTCTGTTACAGTTGAGGTTTTCATGTCTGGGTAATGGTTCCTGTGGTGGTTTCACCTGGCAAGTCTCTGCTCCTGGAAACTGGGACTCTGTGTTCACCTCTCTGTCTCTCCAATCTTAGGGACAACAGTTTGTCCTATGTCCTCACCTCTCTTACACATTTAAGAAGAGTTGTTGATTTTCCAGTCTGTTTGGATGGAATGATGACTTCTGAGCCCCTTACATGGAGTACCAGAAACTGGCCAATTTACTGTTGCTGTAGTGGAAATTGGTACAATATTTATTAAAGCAGCCTTAATTATCTACAAAAACCAAAACTGTGCATGCCCCTTAATCTAGCATGTCCACCTGTGGACATACTAGCATGAATGAACAAAGATGTAAGTACCAGAATATTTTTGGTACCAGCATTTTGAATATAGGAATGAAATATGATATATTTACATGATGGAATACTTTCCAGTTGCTAAAAAGACATGAGATAGCTCAATAGAAGTTATATTGTGAAGTGGAAGGAGAAAAAGTTTCAAAATAGTATGTTTAAAATTTGACTTTCTTTAAAAACTTACTTATGGTAAAACGAAGGCATTCTTAGAGAAGAAAGACAATTTTAGAAGAATATATACCAGAGCAACTATTGATTGTGTTTAAGGGACAATGCCATATGAAGGATGTTAATATATTAATGACATTTGTGTCTACAAAAACGAATATGTGTTTTTATGATTAGGTACAAATTCAAGAAAGATAATGGGTGGCGGGGGGGACCAGTAGAGCTAATTGAGAACAATGGAATGGAACTGATTATTTCTATCACTTTGTCCTACATCAGGCAACAGTGTAACAATAATCTCTGACTCTAAATTTTAATTTGCCTTCTGAGAATAGGTAAGGATAGGCCCAAATAATGGAAATGTGAATCTCCTGTGTTTCTTTTGCCCTTCAGAAAATGACAGCTATAAGATGGTAAGAGTTCCAAAGAAGTGTTTTACCAGTGAATTTTTTTTTTTTATGTAGAGGTTTATTTTTTTATTGTTTTCCTTTTAGTAAAAATTTTTATCAAGAAAAATTTCCCTCTCTGCAGAGAAGCAGTTTCTTTGGTTCTTTTGTGTCAAGATTAGTGGGTTGTTGTACCCAAGAGATGTTTATAATGGGAATTTTTATAACATGTATCTCTGTCTTTAAAAGCTGACTAAGAAATAGATTAGTGGAACAGTGATAATTGTGGAAGCCATTTGACTTCTGTTATAAAATATGGTTCATATCTACAGTTTTCCTGCTGAAGTGACATCCAAGCATCCTGCAGCATGAGTGTAGACTGATACTCTTCTGAGTTACTTGACCTGTTAACTTCCTAATATGACTAAATTTCATTTCCCACTTACATCCTATTTTGGGTTCCTGGACCCAGTTCCAACTCGTGTGTGCGGTGCGCATACATGTGAGGATGTGGTGGTGGGGGGCTTCTCATACAACATCAAGCAATTCTCAGACACCAGCAGAGAATCCGAGAATTCAGCTCAATTCTGATGCTATCGACCCAGAGACAGCCTCAGATCCCACAGCGTAGGGGCTCAGACAAGCCACAAGTTCAGGTTTTTACATGTACTTCTGCTGGACCAGCTATAAATCAGAGGTTCCCAAGACACACACACCCCCGCCCCAGGTTTGAGTTAGATCAATTTGCAAGAGCGGCTCACACAACTCAGGGAACATTTTACTTACTAGATCATTGGTGTATTATCAGAGGGTATAACTCAGGAACACCCAGATGAAAGAGGTGTGTAGGGTAAGACACGGGAAGGATGCAGAGATTCCATTTTCTTTCCAGGCACGCCAGCCTCCCACCAGCTCCACCATCCTGAAACCTCTTTGAACCCTCTCTGTCTGGGTTTTTATGAAGGTTTCATCACAGAGGCATGACTGATGAAATTACTGGCCATTCTCCCTCCCTTCTCATCCCCAGAGGCTAGGGGTTGACACACTGCAAGTTCTAACGGTCTAGTCACAGGTCGGCTCTGCTGGCAGCCAGCCCTTAGGCACTTTCCAAGTTACCTCATTAATGTAAGAGACATCTTTAAGCTCTCATCGTTTAGGAAATTCCAAGGGGTTCAGGAGCTGTCAGCCAGAAACCATCAACGAAAACCAAATATATATTAGAAATATATATATATTTGGTCATCTGTATGATCAAATATATCGTCGGCAGCCGTCAGTCTCGAGAGACGATGGTGTAGCTTCTTAAGAGTCTATCTGCACCGCCGAGAATGGCTGTGCAGTCCGACTCGGGAGTGACACGGTATCTGTCTCCTCCCGTGTTGAATCGACATCTTGCGATGACGCTGGAGTGTCCTCTCCAGTGGAGCTGAAGCTACAGAGCCTGGGCAGGGTGATATGGAGGGTCTGCTGTTGCCCATGCAGCAGACCCCCCCTCTCTTCGCAGCTGAAGGATCCAAGGGAAAGACGGAGTCAATACAGCTTGGCTTCAGGTGCGCCGCAGGAGTTGCCGGTGTTGACTACAACGTCAAACTGCCTTAGGGACTCCGGCTCCGGATTTTCTGTCGGGGTTTACTCCCTTAGCCTTTCCCCTGAAGAGGTATGCCGCAAGGCAGCGGAGGTTTTTTGGAGTCAGAGTTTTCCTTCTCTGATGTGCCCTGACTGGAAGATCGAACCAGCGTCACTTAGCTCGCAGGCCGACGCTCAATCCACTGAGCCAAACCAGCCAGGGGAAAAAATTAAATGATCGCCAGGATCATTAAATGATCAAATATATATGTTACTTATAAATCACAATATCATACATCCTAACAGTTTTTTTTCTATATATGACATATATTGTTCTAAATGATTAATTTATATAGTGATTTGTTGTTTTATCCCCTGTGAATTTCCTAACAGAAGTCCCAGAGGGGACTTGGGTGCCAAAAAGAGAAAGAAGAAACAGAAGAGAAAAAAGGAGAAACCAAATTCCGGAGGCACCAAGTCAGATTCGGCATCTGATTCCCAGGAGATCAAGATTCATCAGCCTTCAAAAGTGAGAGCCGTGCTTTATTTACATCTGTGTGGTTGCTCGTGCATGTGAGAGCAGGTTTGTGCAGCTTAGCACCTTGTTGGATCAGAGGAGTAGTTAGGGTTTTTGTTATGACTGTACCGATAGTAACCAGAGGGTACTTACAACCTTCTTAAGTCTGACGCCGGCACGTAATGACAAAGAGGTACATACTGTGCTTTTGTGTGTACTAGGATACTGCCTGCGTATTTCTCAGCAAATTAGTATGCGTATTGTGATCATAGAACAGAGTCTCAGTGTGAGTTATTAGGGGTCTTTTTTTGAAGTTACACTTAATATTTGATGACTTTTAGTTCAGAAGATATTCACATTTTAATTTTTCTGGGTGTCTGTCTAATTATCTAAATAGCACAACACCATCTGGCAGCAGATTTCAGCGGGAGCAGCCACGGGTAAGTCTCACGTTGACTTTGAATCAGACCAGTCCTGAGTGGCCATCCTTAATTTCATTGCCAAGGGTGGGAATTAGCTCCTAATGTTTCCCCTGAAGAAACGCCCATTTAAACCAAACCAGAAGTTATCTGGCTGGGCACTGTGTGGGCAGATTGGTACATCTGGTGATGCAGATGGCAGGCGGCCCTTTCCGTAGGGCAGACCCCAGTCACCCTAGCTGTTAACACAGGCCTTGTGTGCTGGGCCCAGGGAAGCACAGAGCCTTCTTGATGCAAAAAAACTCACAGCAAAAAGGGGTTGAATTAGAAGTATAATGAAAGGGTTATTTTGGTGCTTGTAGTATGTGTCATGGGAAGGGCTCACTCAGTCCTGGCCCCATGGTTGTCAAGCTTGGCCTTTGTATAGGGCTCTGCGTCTCTGTAAGCCCATATCTTCCTCTGCAAAATGGAGATGACGCATTCTCCCTAACTCATGGGGTTATGAGCGTACAGTTAGGTCATTTTTATTAAATGGTTTTTATATTGTAAAATGCTCTTTCTACATGGCAGTTATAACCATTATGCAAGTTCTGTGGGATTAAAATTTTTTTTTCTTGTATAAAGTTTGCACTGTATTGCATGAAGTGAATCTTGCAGGTAGTTTTGTTATTGTTGCCTGTTTTACACATAAGGACCAGGAATCACTGAGAAGGAAAATTACTTGCCCCAATTTTCCCCTGACTGCCTTTGTGGGGTGAGAAGAAAATGGAGTCTTCCTCCCTAGCTTTTCACCTTGGTTCTCAGGTAATAAATATTCTATCCATCGGACGTAATTTCCAAGGTAACTCATATAAGGTACACCATAAGCTTGCAAGATTTTCTTTTTTCATTTCTAAATGTTGCTTCATCAGATAAATGAGGTGTCACTTATATGCAGTTGTGACCATTTCCTTATTGCTTCTGTCATTACTATCAGCTTCTGCCATCACTGTAACCCTAGTGATTTTTAACCCTTCCCCTGTTTCTGGTCACTTATAAGAAACTAGAGCCAGCCAAGGCTGGAGGAACTGTTAGCATTATGTGGTAGAAAATTTTTCTTTTTTTTTTTTTAATTAACAATAAGTTAAAATTATTTTAATGTGGGCTATTCTCCGTTGCATTTTTAAAAACTTAGGCTCCTTTCTTTTAAGCTGATGCCAGCTCTAGATAACACCATATATTATAGTGGATCTTCTTTATTGCTTTTCTTTTTTTGATCCTCACCGAAGGATATGTTTGTTAATTTTAGAGAGGAAGGGAGACAGAGAGTGATAGAGAGAGAGAAAGAGAAACATCAATGTGAGAGAGAAACATTGATTGGTTGCCTCCCACATGTGCCCCAATGGGTGATTGAACCCACAACCCATGTATGTGCCCCAGCCAGTAATCAAACCTGCAACCTTTTGGTGTGCAGGGCGACACTCCAACCAACTGAGCGCCCTGGCCAGGGCTATAATGGACCTTGTTTAGAGAATATTCTGTTGTACAATTAAGAACCAAAATGAAACATTTGTCTATATTCTTATAGATCTCCTAAGTATTAAATTTGGAAAATAATGGGTAAAGAGAACAGTTGATGTACAAGGAGCAGATATGGAGGAAAAGAGGCCTGCTGGACTCTTTAATAGGAATATATAGTAGGAAGATCATGCGGGATTGATACATATTATCGCCTTTTCTAACATGAATTCATTCCTCCCCAGATGGCGCTACTACTGAAGGTGGATGGATAGGTTTAAGAATTTATTATAGCTGAGTTTTCCTTCTGCTTTGTCATCATGGATTTGAAATTGTGCTTACTTGAATCTACTTTTAGAAATAATCATATGCCAATGAGATATAAATTTATGAATGGTGATTTCATGTAAACACTAGTGGTCACCCTATTGAGGCTAATTAAGTCACATAGAACGTACACTCTTGAGTGCCTCTTCATGCAATTGGGGTATCACTGGCTGCTTCAGCACAAGATGCTGATTCATGTCTGTTACAGAATAGTTTGAGCTTTGATATATTAGTGTTAGAGGATTTAACTCATACCAGGAAAGAATTACCATGAAACATTCAGTGCAGACACTATAGGTATGTCTGTAAGAGGAGGTTCCACTTGCCTATTTAAAGATCAGTGGATGCATATTAGCTGGAATATGCTATGTCCTTAGTTCCTGCTTGAGGTGTAGGTCTCCTAACAGATTGTGTTGCTGAGGTTCCAGTTGGATGTAAATTTGACTTTGCTAGAAGTCAGTTACTTTTCTGTTGGAGGTTCAAAAGAGACACAAGTGAGAAATTTAAAAATGTACTAGTGTTTTTAGAACAGCAAAAGTATTATATGTAATGGAGATATGACCCTTGTGATTTAGACTTCAATCAAAATATGAGGAAAACAGCTTACGAAAATTGTGGCAGTCCTGGGCGATGCTGTTAGACTTTGTAAGGGGAGACATTAGACTTGAGCCTACCTCTGGTTAGACTCCAGCATTTTGTTTCCTTGAATCATTTTAGTGGCAAGGATCTTATGTGAACCCAATGAATAAAGCAATCACAGGACAGTCTGTATTAAATAAACCCTGTTTTGTACCTGGTCAAACAAGTAAGCTTCCAGGTTAAAAGATTTGCTCCAGATCACACACATCAGGGTCCAAGTTGAGAAGAAGTTCAGAGCTGATGCTTATAAACTATTGGGGGTCAATGGCCCCCTTCCTTGACGCCTGTGGTATGTTGGCACACAGGAAACCTAAGGGCTCTGAAGTTCCTTCTGACCACCTCTGAACTACAGTGAACAGCATTCTTTGGATGGCATCAATGTTCTAAAACTAATCAATAATTTTGCATATTGAAAAAACTCACCAGTTTCCAGTTTCGTCCTACATACTGTTCTCTCATTTCCAGGATAGTTTCATTTTCTATGCAGTGTGACATTATTTGGGGGATTTAAAAAAAAAGATTTGGGGACTCATCGGTGATGACAGGAATATTGACTTTGAGGAAGGAACTTTATAATTTAGAGGTATTATCAATTTTAGAAAGTAAGAATATGTTTTACTTAAAAAAGGAGGTTAGTTTCGAGCACATGGGTTGGGGAGAATAGGCCAGGGTTGTGAAAGATTTGGACTCAGAGGGAACTGCTTGTCCTTGTTGCAAGGTTTGTTTCTGGAGGAGCATCAGGTTTAGGAGGCAGAGGGTATGGCCCAGGAGGAAGGCATCCTTAGAGGTTTCCTTTCCTGATCCACTGCCTTCCCAGCTCAATACTAAATTCAGATTTCTTTCTTCCTTCTTCTTAATGAACTAAAATTTCCCTTGTCTGCCTAGTTTCCATCCTGGAAGTTATTTTCTTTGTCCCCACATTGCTACTGCAAAACGTAACTGTAACAATGAAACCAAGGCTAGTGGCTGACTGGCTGGTGCAACAGTATGCATGCTTTGCATGTCACTCCCTTTTGCTGCTCTGCTCAGATGAGTCATGGTGAAGACCATTTGCAGATGGGTGGGAAATAAAAGCAAAGGGTAATTCTATTTACCTTAAATTTCCCAAACTATCAGAGCCCCAATAGAACTATAGAATTATGGTTATCTGTAACATCATATGTTTACTTGTATTTTAACATGTTAGCATTCATGAGCCCAAGGTCCTGACCAGACCTACAGGAGTACTGTTGGATTTTTGATGCTGTAACCTCCAAGGCAGGTGCACGTCTCTGCCACAGGTTTTGGAGCAGCAGCAGCTTCCTCATAGTTTGTGTCTGTGTGTCTTTGCTGTTATAGAGCCCTGCCATTCCAATGCAGAAGTTGCAGGATATCCAGAGAGCAATGGAGCTGTTATCGGCGTGCCAGGGCCCCGCCAGGAACATCGATGAGGCTGCTAAACACAGATACCAGTTTTGGGACACACAGCCGGTACCCAAACTAAGTAAGCTCTTCTGCCTCCCCCACCTCCTCAGACAAAGCTGGGTTAACAACAAACAGAACATACAAAAGAGGCTTTACTTTACTTATCTAACTTGTTTCATACCACAGATTAGAAATTTACACAAACATCATTCTTCTTAAAAAATATAGATATATCAGGTAGTGAGACTGGCTTTCAGTAACAGCAATTTTAGTCTTATTTCTATCCCTGTAAAAAAATTCCAGTTTTCTCACACTTGAAACATTGGCGTATTTAAAATACCTATAAAGGAGAGACTAGCCCCCACCGCCTGATTTTTTTTTGGTTCCGAGCTTCATAGAGCTGTTTTTCCTGCATGAATTTTTAGCAGTCTCACATCTCAGTTTTTCCAAAGACAGAAAATTTGACCTATGAAATCTTACTGAAAAGGAAAATTTTGTGCTGTTTTACAGTAAGATTCTGTACATTCACCAGTGGTATTGATTATAACCAATGCAATAATATTCCGGTATAACAGGGAATTGGGGCACCATGTGAAGAACTTCCTCAGAGCTTCGGGTTATGTAAGAACCTTTACAATAGGCCGTTTTCCTCAGCACTTTGCTGGCCCCAGGACATTTCCCTTAGACTTTTACTGCTTAAGTTAACATAAATGCCATTTAATGGTTCCTCTTTCATGTTACACACCCCCCAAAAAGGAGGATATGAATGCCATATAAATGTTTATAAATGTATTAAAAGCCAAACCTGCTGTTTTGTTTTATGTTTAAACAATAATATATTATTATATAATTATTTCTATTTTTAGTTTTTATTTTATTGATTATGCTATTACATTTGTCCCAATTTTTTCCCCTTTGCCCCCCTCCACCCACTCCCTCAGGCCATCCCCACACCATTGTTCATGTCTGTGAGTCATGTGTATATATGTTCTTTGGCTACACCATTTCCCATACTGTACTTTACCTCCCCATGGCTTTTCTGTAACTACCTATTTGTACTTCTTAATCTCACCTCTTCACCCATTCCCCTACACCCCCTCCCATCTGGCAACCATCAAAATGACATCTGTATCCATGATTCTGTCTCTGTTCTTGTTTGCTTAGTTTGTTTTTAGATTCCATTGTTGACAGGTATGTATTTATTGCCATTTTATTGTTCATAGTTTCGATCTTCTTTCTTAAATAAGTTCTTTTAACATTTCATATAATAATGCTTTGGTGATGATGAACTCCTTTAGTTCTTTCTTGTCTGGGAAGCACTTTATCTGCCCTTTGATTCTAAATGATAGCTTTGCTGGTTAGAGCAATCTTGGCCTTAGGCCTCTGCTTTCAATGACTTTGAATATTTCTTGCCAATCCTGTCTAGCATGCAAAGTTTCTTCAGAGAAATCAGTTGACAGTCTTATGGGAACTGCTTTGTAGGTAATGATCTGCTCTTCTCTTGCTGCTTTTAAGATTCTCTCTTTATCTTTAACCTTTGGCATTTTAATATGATGTGTGTTGGAGCAGGCTTCTCTGCATCCATTTTGTTTGGGACTCTGTGCTTGCTGGACTTGCATGTCTATTTCCTTCACCAAGTTCGGGAAGTTTTCTTTCATTTTCAGATAGATTTCCAATTTCTTGCTCTTTCTCTTCTTCTTCTGAAATCCCTATGATGTAAATGTTGGACCTCTTGAGGTTGTTCCAGAGGCTGCTTATACTATCCTCATTTTTTTGGATTCCTTTTTATTGTTGTTCTCATTGGTTGTTTTTTGCTTCCTTATGTTCCAAATCATTGATTTCATTCTCTGCTTTATTCACTGTACTTTTGTTTCCCTGTAAATTGTTCTTTATTTCAATCAGTGTATACTTCGTTTCTGACTGGATCTTTTTTATGTTGTTAAGGTCCTCAGTAAGTTCTCTCAGCATCCTTATAACCAGTGTTTTAAACTCTGCATCTGATAGATTGCTTATCTCTATTTTTTTTTAAGTTCTTTTTCTGGAGTTTTGATCTATTCTTTCATTTGGGCCATGTTTCTTTGTCTCCTCATTTTGGCAGCCTCTCTGTGTTTGTTTCTATGTATCATGTAGAGCTGCTATGACTCCCTGTCCTGGTATTGTGGCCTAAAATAGTAGGTGACCTGTAGGGTCTAGTGGCATAGCCTCCTCTACTACCCAGGCTGAGTACTTGAGGTGTGCCCTTTGTGTGGGCTGAGTACACCGTCCTCTTGTAGCTGAGTATAGATTGTTGTTGGCAGGTCAATGGGAGGGATTTACTCTGGGCTGTCAGCTGCAAGGACTGGCTGTGACCACTGCCCACCAACCTTCACCCTCTGTGAAGGATCGGCTGTGCACGGGCAGGGTAGTGATGCTTGGACATGGTCTGTAGCTGTCCACTGGGTGTGCTTGCTCTGGTGTTTTCCAGAGGGTGCAGGCCAAGGCAGCCCTCACTTGTGTTTTGCCCGGGGCCACCCTGCCTGAGGTATAAAGCAATCTTGAGATGTCTGCCACTTGTGCTGGGCTTTGATATTCCCAGGCAAAGCCAATCTGTGAATCTAGGCTGGCTGCTGCTAGTGCCATGCCTGGGGCCACTTAGCAAGAGGTACAGGGCTGGAGGCTCACTGAGGCCAGCTGTTGCTTATTTGAGAGGATTTAGGAAGTTGTGAAGCAGGAGCCTAGACCAGTCAGTCATATGAAAAGCTATGTTAACAGCTGTAGTGGGAAACAGTATTAGCCAGGTGTTGAAGTCTCAGATATGGTACCTGCCTGCCAGCTCTGTGGCTCTACCCACCTTTCTCTCTGGGACAAAGCCATCCCCCAGCTCTTGCCTTGATGCCAGACACCTCAGTTTCTCCCTGTGTGCCACTGGTGCCTTTCAAGCTGCTACCCCAGTGCTGGAGCTCAGAGGGAGAGCGTCTGAGTAAGTTTGTGTGTGGGTTCTTTAAGAGGAACTGCTTGGCATCCCAGCAGTTTCTTCAACTGACTCAATCCCCACTAGTTTTTACAGCCAGAAGTTGTGGGGAGTTACCTTCTTGGCACCAGAACCCTGGGCTGAGGGGCCTGGTGTGGGGCTGGGACTCCTCGCTCCCAAGAAATCCCTCCCAAGTTTTTATCCACCACACGTGTATGTGGGACCAACCTTTAATTAATTCTGTAGTTGTCAGACTTCCATTCAGCTCAATTTCTGCCAGTTCTGAGTGATAGTGGTTTTATAATTTAGTTATAATTTTGATGTGGTTGTATGAGGAGGCATGTTGTGTTTACCTATGCTGCCACCTTGACTGGAAGTCTCAATTATTTCTATTTTTTTCTTTCTGGTTTGTTTGGGTTCCAGAATCTGTGTAATATAAAGGATTAATTGCCATCTAAAACTCTTCATAGCCTAGATGTACAAATAATCAGTTTTATCACATATAAATTAGGGGACAGTTCTTCTCTGTGCCTTTAAATAACGGTTTTTAAACTTTTTTGAAGTTACCATTTGTCTCCCACCCATGCCCACCCCAGGCAGCTTAAAAAGCATGAGCTTTAGAACATGAAAGAAAGAAGAAAGAAATTTTCCTCCCTCCCTTTTCTTTCAGGCTCTAGAAGTGTATATGGTAGTGGAGGAAGACTCTCTCGAGGAATTTACAGAATTTTCAATGATATTGAATTGAGTGACTGTTAGCTAAAAGGACGTATTTTATTGATCCGAATGTGTGGGCTTGGCTTATTATTGCTTGGCAAGCTGTTAGTGTTTTAGGTCACTGTCTTGGGGAGGAGAAAGCCATCTCCAGGGCACCTAAGCCCAGCACACCTCTTTGGGAAGATAGCCTAGGTCCTCTCCCCTAAATCCTTGCACGATTCTCTAGTTCCTAGAACCCCTGGTACTGAAGAGGGAGCCTGAGGTAGGGGAGAACGTGTGACAGTCAGGGGAACTGTTTCTCTCCAGAGCTATGTCCAGGTTCAGTCTGAACTCAGCCAGCTCTTTGCAGCTGCTTGAACGGGATGGTCCCTGATGTTGTGCGGATAGGCGAGCCCCAAGCAAAGGTCTGAAGGGACTCTCAGGGAGCAGGTGGGAATCTGGCCACTTGGGCTGACTTGAGGAAGCCTAAGGTATTCTTTTGGAGATGAGCTGATAGAGTGGAGATAAGATGAATAGAACAAAGTCAGGGGTTAGAAAGGAGAGAAAAGGAAGCCCCTTGGAGCTGGTACAAACCCTGTGACTTCCACCTGCTAAAAGGTCTGTGATGGTAAGAACCTATACCTGAGGGTGATTTGTAATCAGCAGATACCAGGGTTCCCCCTCTTCCTGGTTTTATTATTTGTTTGTTTTATTGAGGTACAATTGACATATAACATTGTATTAGTTTCAGGTGTATAACATGATGATTCGATAAATATTGCAAAATGATCGCATAGTAAGTCTAGTTAACATCCGTCACCACACATAGTAACAGAATTTTTTTTGTAGTGAGAACTTCTAGGATTTACTGTCTTAGCAACTTTCAAATACGCAATATAGTTTTATTAATTATAGTAACCATGCTATACATTACAGGACTTATTTATCATATAACCAAAAGTCTGTACCTTTTGACTCCCTTCACCCACTTCCCTACCCTCCACCTCATCCATGTTGTGCACATGGCATGATATTCTTCCTTTTTCTTAATGGCTGAATTATATTTAGGAGAGGTGTGTTAAGTGTCTCTTACTAAGTGTCAGGCACTGAGGTACATACGGGGGAAACAGTGGTGTGAAAATAGGATAAGTGGAGGCACAGTGGAGGTTGGAGGGGAGGATATACTCTAGGTAGGACAAAGCTTTAGTCAGGGGAAGATGCTATGAGAAAGCTGTGTGTAAGCGCAAAGCTTATATCTGAAAATACTCAAGTGGCCAGCCCTATGAAGAGCATGGAGAGGGCCTCGCGAAGGCTCTGCGCTGGGGCCACCCTAAGGGCGCTCAGTGTGGCTACTCCTGGAGAGTTGGGTGTGCCAGGGTTTTATCCCAGCCACATGAGGAAGCTGCAGAGAAGAAATTGGAAAAGGGCACCTTTGTGGGAATTGCTAGAGATGTTGATGACCTGAACTGCACTGCCAGCAATCCAGGTAGAGAGACATAAACAGTCCTGAAATTAATTTGATTTTATTTTCGTTTTCATGGGTCCTTTTTCTGTTTCTAGTGATGAACTACAGTTGTAGTTTTTAGTGCTTGATCACATTTTTTTACTGTGTTTTGTGGCCAAATGTAATTTATGATTCCTCTAGTTCAACCTGTAATTTCTGCATGTAACATTGCTAAAAGTACATAATGCATAAATGCATTTAAAATATCTATGAGTGGTACTTGTTATTTGACTAGCCAACAATTTGACATTTATTTTGCTTCAATAAGTTCTTAACTTCTGAGAGTATCATATTTTTGAGACTTCTATTTAGAAGGAAAACTCAATGTTAAATAGAATATTGTATCTTAATAAAAAAGGTTATGGAACTTTTAAGGTTTCATATTATAATTTCAAACTATTCAGCTGTACTCTTAGTTCATTGTTTATTATGTTTCTAGAATACTTCATCATATTTTAGACTTAATTCATAATTCAGTATGTTTGGACATGAGTCCATGGTTTACTGTGTAAACACATACTCATATTTACATATACTCTCCAATTTTATTTTTTAAATTTTTCTTCATGATTCTTGCTAGTTTGTCACAATATTATGGTAGGAAAGATTAGCAGCTTCTGGGAAGATGCATCCAGGAAATAATAGTTTAATTTTAAAGTATCTTAGTCCTAATGGACAAGCTTTATCTTCAGTTTAGATAGTGTCTGGTTTTTTTTTTAAATTTAATCTTCATTATATTTTTTTTCCATTACCATTTAGTCCCCTTATGGCCCCCTCCCCCCAGCAATCACCACACTGTTGTTCATGTCCATGAATGCTTTTTCCTTTTTTGCTCAAACTGAACTAACAAGGAAAATGAGGACAGACTCTCATATGGAGAGCAGATGACAGCTAGTGGGGCGGGGGGTTAGGTTAGGGGGTGAAGGGATTGAGCAAAACTAAAATTAATCTTAGATTTTGCTGGAAAGGGTCAGAGGTCCCTGCAGCCCTCCTCCCATATTCCCCTTCCACCACCCCCAACCCCCTGGCTTGTTGAAGTGCAGAATAAAAAGGGAACATCTCTAAGTCTGTCATCAAACTTACGTTGTTTCCCGTGGTGCTGTAATTTTAGGGTTGAGACTGAGAAATCACTACCATTCATGATACACGTTGTCATTGCATGAGAGAGGATTTCTCCTTTTAGTGGTGAAGTAGCGGTTATTCTCCACCACTACCTAGTCACCCTTTTTCACTCTAGAGGTAGCTGAAATAATAATATATTTTTAAAGATTATATTAAACCCAAAAGCCCTAAATATGATTTTATTGTATGTAATGGACCATTTTGGATAGTCAGAATGCTTTGTAGATTGAATATTCTCTTTTTGTCTTCTTTTCTGTTCCTCTCCAGATGAAGTGATAACATCTCATGGTGCAATTGAAGCAGATAAAGACAACGTGCGTCAAGAACCATATTCCTTGCCACAGGGTTTTATGTGGGACACTTTAGATTTGGGTAATGCCGAAGTGGTGAGTAAAACTCTTAAATTCAACACCTTCATTTGTGTGAATTGCTTCCGAGTTGGTTCTGAGCACCATAGATAGGACACCCTTTTGGTCTTGTAGCTCAAGGAGCTGTACACCTTGTTAAATGAAAATTACGTAGAGGATGATGACAACATGTTCCGGTTTGACTATTCGCCTGAGTTCCTGCTGTGGTGAGTCTCATGGGTCTTAAGGGCAGTGGTGGGATGGGGGTGATACATCTCTGTCTGTCCCTGTATTCTAGGACACTAACTGGTACCTGTTTTCCTTGCCTTTGTTGACTTCAGGGCTCTGCGTCCCCCAGGCTGGCTTCTTCAGTGGCACTGTGGAGTCAGAGTGTCTTCAAACAAAAAACTGGTAGGGTTCATAAGTGCCATCCCAGCAAACATTCGGATTTATGACAGGTACATATTAAAGCTTTCCCATGTTGGTTTTGATGTGTTGCTTTTTCAGAATTGCCATGATCATAGGTTTTTAAAAGTGACTTGCTGCAGGCTGTTGCTAGAGGGGGAGATTGTGTGTGTGGGCCAGGTGTATATGGGACTCTGTACATTCTGCTTAGTTTTGCTGTGAACTTAAAACTGCTCTAAAAAATAGTTTATTAAGACTTCTGGCCAAGATGGAGGCGTAGGTAGACACACTTTGCATGCTGATGCAACCACAAGAAGAATTACAGCTAACCTCCAAACAAAAAACACCCAGAACTGCCAGAAAATCAAATTGTATGAAAGTCCAACAACCAAGGATTTAAAGAAGCCATATTCATCCAGACAGGTAGGAAGGACAGAGTACTGTAGTGGGGTTGGGACAGAGAGGACGCAGTGTGACTCAGAGGTGGTAGCAGTGGTGGAACAGGCGGTCCCACATTCACATGTGGTGGATAAAAGTCAGGAGGGATATCATGGGAGCGAGAAATCCTAGCCCTAGGCCAGACAGCACAGCCCAGGGTTCCAGCCTCATAAATTCTGGCTGTGAAAACCAGTGGGGGTTGGGGTGGCAGAAGAAACTGCTGATTTCTCAGGAGAGTCTATGTAAAGGGCGTGCACAGACTTATAACATACACAAAGCCACCCACTCTGGGAATCACCACTAGGGCAACAGCTAGAGGGTGCCAGTCACATATGGGAAGGGAAACCGGTGCCAGGCAAACCTCCAGAAGCCAGCCAGTGGCACTGTACCCTCTCCAGCCCCTCCCACCACACAGAGCCACAAAGCAGTGAAGGGGGTTGCCCCACCCTGGTGAATATCTAAGGCTCCGCATCATATAACTTAACAGGTGCACTAAGACAGGGAGTCAAAGTAGCTCTACCTAAAACACAGAAACACAGGGAGGCTGCTGAATTGAGGGGGCAAGAAAACATGGCCCAAATGAAAGAACAGAACAAAACCCCAGAAAAAGAACTAAAAGAAGTGGAGATAGCCAGTGTATCAGATGCAGAGTTCAAAACACAGGTGATCAGGATGCTGAAAGAACTCATTGAGTATGGCAACAAAGTAAAAAAGACCCAGTAAGAAATGAAGGTTACACTAAGTGAAATAAAGAAAAATCTACAGGGAACCAACAGTGGAGGAAATGAAGCTGAGATTCAAGTCAATGATTTGGAGCATAAGGAAGAAATAAGCATTCAACCAAGGATAGTATAAGGTGCCTCTGAGACATCTCCAAATGTACCAACATCTGAATCATAGGAATGCCAAAAGGAGAAGAGGAAGAGCAAGAAATAGAAAACTTATTTGAAAAACTAATGAATGGTAACTTCCCTAATTTGGTGAAGGAAATAGACATATAAATCCAGGGAGGAAACAAGTTGGACCCAAAGAGGCCCACACCAAGATACATCATAATTAAAATGCCAAAGGTTAAAGATAAAGAGAGAATCTTAAAAGCAGCAAGACAGAAGCAGTGAGTTACCTACAAAGGAGTTCCCATAAGACTATCAGCTGATTCCTCAAAAGAAACTTTGCAAGCTAGAAGGGGCTGGCAAGAAGTATTGAAAGTGATGAAAAGCAAGGACTAGATTACTCTATCCAACAGAGCTATCATTTAGAATGGAAGAGCAGAAAAAGTGCTTTCCAGACAAAATAAAGCGAAAGGAGTTCATCATCAACAAGCCATTATTACATGAAGTGTTAAAAGGACTTGTTTAAGAAAAAGAAGATCAAAACTATGAACATTAAATGGCAACAAATTCACAGCTTTCAACAACTAAGCCAACTAAGGAACTTTCAACAAACTAAGCAAACAACAAGAATAGGAACAGAAGCATAGATACGGAGATGACTTGAAGGGTTATGAGCTGGGAGGGGGAAGAGAGAGAATGGGGGAAAAGGTGCAGGGATTAAGAAGCATAATTGGTGGTACAAAATAGACAGGGGGAAGTTAAGAATAGTATAGGAAATGGAGAAGCCAAAGTACTTGTATGCATGACCCATGGACATAAACTAAGGGGGGTGGGCTTGCTGGAGAGAATGAGGGTACTGGGCAGAAGGGGGCAAAGGGGGGAAAAAGTGGTACAATTGTAATAGATAGTCAATAAAATGTACTTAAAAATAGTTTATTAGTTTTTTAAAGCATTGGTCTGTAAACAACAAAAAAAGACAACTGTTTCTCCCTGTGCCTCAGTCTCATACATGCACACACACAGATATGTTTTGTATACATATTTGCATGTTACATATACATGTACATATGTATGCAGCAGAGTAAACAAAGCTATAAATAGGTATTTCAGATTTATTTCGGGGGGCAGGGGAAGAGACTTTGTATCTCCATGGTCTAGAGTTATAATTATTTTGGCAAGGGTGTATGGGAAATAGTATATCAATCTGAACTTGGGAAATGTCTAGATGGTAGAATATTTTTCTTAAATATTGTGTTTAAAGAGGTCTTTCAGTTCCTTATTCTTTGAAATTTTATGTGTTGTTTTATATTTTAAAACGTGTGCTCTAATTTTGGCATCTTTATTTCTTAGTGTGAAGAAGATGGTTGAAATCAACTTTCTTTGTGTTCATAAGAAATTGAGATCAAAACGGGTAGCCCCAGTGTTAATTCGAGAAATAACTAGAAGAGTGAATCTGGAAGGGATTTTCCAGGCCGTTTATACTGCTGGCGTGGTTCTTCCTAAGCCAGTGGCCACATGCAGGTAATAGCAACACCCTTACCTTGCATCTTACCTGTACGGAAGCATTGAGCCTCCCTGCTTTGTTGTGGAAGTGCAGTATTATTCTCATGTGTAGCTCAGAGGGATTTTGGCTTACTCATGATCATGTAGTTGGTTGGTAGCAGGAAGGAGACTAGAAGCAAGAACCACTGAGCCCAGTCTTCTTTTCAGTTACCATGCAGCCACTTGTATGCCAGTGATCTGGAGCTGCATTTTGGTGTCTCTTCCATTTGAAAGACTAGTGCTGTCTCTACCTTGGGGAAACCCAGGGCATCATGATGTAGAAATATCCAGTGTGGTACCATTTTCCTTCCTCCTCTACCATTTTCCTTCCTCCTCTAACACTCATTCTTATACTGTGCTCTGCGGTTCTATTCCAAAAGCTTGAGAAACATCAGTTGAAAAGCCCTGACATACTTTTTTGCTAAGAATAAGAAGAGGCTTAAGCTCTGTTTTTATGACTCTGTCTGCTCTTATCAACTTTTCAAAGGTTAATCCAGTGAGAAAATGGCTTACCAGATTGTCACTTGACTAATCTATTTCTGAAGAATCAGAGTTTCTCTCCTTCCACTATTTTTATTGACTTAAATAAAATGAAACTTCAGGTAAACATAGTATAAAAAATGAAATTGTAAAATTACTATGTCCTATTAAATTATTAATAAACAGAATAAAGAAGACTTCACAGGTACATAGTAATAGAAATCATTAATCCCAGTACATTAATTGGAATTACCTAAGAAATTCAAGCTAGTTTCTCCAAAAGTTGTTCTCTTTGGTGTGTGTTATATAAACATGAAAGCTACTAATTTTGGGGTAATGTTTTCATGTTTGTTTTTTTTACTCACCCAAGGACTGCTTACTATTTTAGAGAGGGGCAAAGGGTGGGAGAGAGAAAGGAAGAGAAACATCAATCTGTTGCCTCTTATACATGCCCTGACCAGGAATCAAATCTGAGACCTTTTGGTTTATGGGATGATGCTCCAACCGACTGAGCCACGCCAGCAAGGGCTATTATTATGTTTTTAAACTTTTTGGTTTGCTTTCTGTAGAATCAGTGATGGTTATTAAATACTTGGAAACTGGTCATTATTAATATGACTTTTTACAATTTAAGATACCTCTTTACTGAAAGATGAAAGATCACAAACTACAAAGGAACATAACTAGGAATGCAGGATATATATTTAGAGGTAAAACAGCCTGATAAAATAATTGCTTTGGAAGAGGTCCAGCCAGCCTCCAGCAACTACCAGACACAACTTAGGTGTTCATTAAATGTTCTACAGCAGCTGAGCTGAGGCAGAGTAACAACTTGGAGAATTAGAAGTCAGTTTGATTTTCAAACCTTTATTGTATTCCAGATACTGGCATCGATCACTAAACCCCAGAAAATTGGTAGAAGTGAAATTTTCTCATTTGAGTAGAAATATGACTTTACAGAGAACAATGAAGCTGTACAGACTTCCAGATGTAAGTAAAAATGATTTGCAGTTTTTCAAGACTATAATGACTGAAGCTTTTAATGTAGCAAAGAATTATTTGCAGGAGTCTTAAAAAAACTGACATGTATCTGAGGATATGAATAGGTAGCTAAAAGGTCTGCATAGAACTCAGGGGCTAGGAGAAGTAAGGGAGTTCACTTGGAAATCCCAGGTTTTTTTTTTGTTTGTTTGTTTGTTTGTTTTTAAGGCTTTTTAAGTTTTTCAGTTTGTGGTTGCATGGGCTTGAACTCAAGACACGTAAGTTTTAAAATTTTGAGTATTTATGGTCAGTTAAGTAAGAGAGAGGCTTCTGATGAAATCTTAAATCAATGGAATTAAGGTATAAAGTTTAGAAGAGAGACCTGGGAGAGGAAATAATATCTTAATAAATTATTATTTTTAATCTAGTATATTCCCAATATGAAAAAAAAATCTTTTAATATGAGAAGATTATTTGATTTTATTATTTAAAAAATAACTTTTTAAAAAATTTCACCCATCCCCTTAATACCCTCCCCTTTGGCAACTGTCAGTTTGGTCTCTGTATCTGTGGGTCTGTTTTGTTTATTCATTTGTTTTTGGTTGTTTTTAGATTCCATATATAAGTGAAGTCATGTGGTATTTGTCTTTCTCTGACTTATTTCACTTAGCATAATACCCTTTAGGTCCATCCATGTTGTTGCAAATGGGAAGATTTCATTCTTTTTTATTGATGAATAATTTTTTATTATAGAAATTTAGATGTGCATACCAGTCTTGGCTGGGATGGTGTATTAGTGATCTATTGCTGTGTAACAGATGACTGCAAATGTAGCAGCTTAAAACAACACATTAACTGTCCTCCCACATTCTGTGGGTCAGGAATGAAGGCACAGCTTAGCTGAGGCCTCTGCCTCAGGGTCTCTCATGAAGCTGCCGTCAAGGTGTCAGCCAGGTCTCATCTAAAAACTTGGCAGGGTCAGATCCACTGCCAGGCTCACAGGACCATTGTCAGTATTGAGATCCTGGCAGACAGTTGGGCTAAGTTCCAGTAAGTTCCTTACTGGTTGTCCGCCGAAGCCCACCTCAGCTCTTGGCCTCATGGGATTCTCTCCAGGGCTGTTTACAACATGGCAGCGTGCTTCATCAAAGCCAGTGAAGAGAGTCCATAGAGAGACTCTCCTAGCAAGAGGGACATTGGAACCTTATTCCCAATTCATAAAAGTGACATCAAGTCACCATTTCATCGGTTAGACACAAGTCACAGGTCGCACCCATACTTGAAAGGAGGACCTCTCTGGGGCCATCTTAGAATCTGTCCACCACATGCACAGCAAAGGAAATCGTCGACAAAATCAAAAGACAGCCCATGGTATGGGAGAACATATTTGCTGATACATCTGGTAAGGGGTTAATACCCAAAATGTATAAACTACTTACAAAACACCAAAACAACAGACAACCCAATTAAAAAGTGGGCAAAGGACCTGAACAGACACTTCTCCAAAGAGGACATACAGATGGCCAATAGGCATATGAAAAGATGCTCAACATCACTAATCATCAGAGAAATGCAAATTAAAACCACAATGAGATAATATCTCACACCTGTCAGAATGGTCATCATCAATAAATCAACAGACAATAAGTGCTGGCAAGGATGTGGAGAAAAGGGAACCCTTTTGCACTGTTGGTGGAAATGCAGACTCGTGCAGCCACTGTTCAATGCAGTATGGAGGTACCTCAAAAAACTACAAATAGATCTGCCTTTTGACCCAATGATCCCAATTCTGGGAATATATCCGAAGGAGCCCAAAACACTAATTCAGAAGAACATAAACACCCCTATTTTCACTGCAGTGTTATTTACAATCACCAAAATATGGAAGCAGCCCAAGTGTCCTTCAGTAGATGAGTGGATAAAACAACTGGAACATTTACACTTTGGAATCCTACTCGGCTGTAAAAAAGAAGAAAATTTTACCCTTTGCAACAGAATGGATGGACCTGGAGAACATTATGCTACATGAAGTGAGCCAGTGAGAGAATGATAAATACCATATGTGGAATCTAATGAACAAACTGAACTAACAAGCAAAACAGAGACAGACTCAGATGGAGAGCACATGACAGCTAGTGGTGGGGAGAGAGTTAGGGGGTGGAGGGATTGAGCAAAAAGGAAAAAGGACTCATGGACGTGGGCAACAGTGTGGTGATTGCTGGGGGAATAGGGTATAAGGGGGATAAATGGTAATGGAAAGAAACACAATAAACATTAAATTAAGAAAAAGAACCTGCCCAGTACAGATGAGATTTTTTGTTTGAAGTTTTGATTTCTTCAGAATTATTCTATTTGGGGGTATTTACAAAGTAGTCTTAGTACATACTTTAACCTGGTTGGGGAGTCATGTAGAATGCTCCTCTCGACCCCACTTGTGGCCGTTCTAGGTGCAGCGTACTCCAGTTCCTTTTGTCTTTTGGCCAGTTATATGTTTGCCAAATGCATATAATCGGTGGCTGCATGAATTGAGGTCTTTTTTCTGATACTAGGCGAGAATCACGTAATGTCTGACTGTGGACATAATTTAATAAGGAGAGAAATGGAGGTGAAGGAAAGCAGATGTTGAAAGTGCCAGGCTCATCATTCTTGGGCTTCATGACCTGGCAGGATCGGAAGGCATGTTCTTCCCTTCTGTCTTAGCTGTTGTTGCAGAAGTGGGGGTTCAAACTGATGAGCTCACTGCCTCTTTGTGAGGCCAGGGAGGGAGGGGGAAGACAGAGAAGATGGTAATAAAAAAACAGGGTGACATGAAGAAGGGGTGTCCACACAACCTGGGGAAGAAGAAGCAGGCCTCTCAAGCTAGGGTTCTGAAATGAAAAACAGGAAAATATTCAGAGGCCACACTATTGTCATAACAATCAATATTGATAGATTCTTTTGAAGCTAGAAACAATTTCTGCTAATGGCCAAGACCAAGAGCAATTGAGAGAGACAAAATCATGGGCAAAATGGTAGTGAGAAAAATGGGACCCCCCTGAGATGAAACATGCCCTCTGTAGATACCGTTTATTCTCAGTGTCTTCCTTGCCCATTGTTAACTGCTTTGCTTTCTGTGAATTGAATTAAAAACTTCAAGCACGCCTGCCTTTTTCACTTGAGGTTAATGCTGTTCTACTTTGGTCTCCCCAAGTTTTAGCTTGTTGACCCTAAGGCAGTCTAGCTTGTATCTAAGGAGAGCACCCACTTACATGTAGGTTGCCCAAAATGGAGTGGATGGTTTATTCAGGATAATTAGAATTTGAGCTGTAAAAGTATTTTTGACTTGACTTTGTCCATCGGCTTTTATGTTTTTGTACTAGAATCAGTGCAGATAACAGTTGGTAATAAGTCACTGGTCAGGCATTGGTTTTTATTTCCCCAATAAACTGAAGTTTATAAAGTACTCTCACACATGTTATTCAATATATTCTTAAAATAACCTTTTGAAGTTGGCATTTCTTATCCTCATTTTATAGATGAAAAGACTAAGCTTTGTGAAGTTTAACACTTAAACGGGGCCTGTCATTAATAAGTGGAGGTCCTGGGATGCAGGCCCCAAACTTTCAGGTTTTGCCTGTTTGATCCCTTTGCGTTTACTCTAACCTCTAACACACCTCTTGTGGGGGCATCATGGCTCAGTCCCACCAAATGTCTCACTGTGCAGTCATTAGAGCATAGGTTAAAATAGGAAAGGACAATTGTCAAGGTCCAAACAACTCTAATTGGCATATTCCAGTCTCCTTCCCCCCTTCTAAGTCATAGAGAAGGAAAGAAAGATAAAGAGTAAATTAATGAAAAAAGAGATGAAAGTACAGATATAATCAAACCTCAGTTCTTGAACAGTTCGGTTCTTGAACAATTCCATTCTCATCCAAGTTGTTCATAGAAAAAAATGTCTCGATTCTCTACCTGACAAGCCTTTCATGCTCAGCCGCACATCTCTTAGGTGACAGACAAAAGAGATTCAGTTTTCAAACAAATCGCTCTTGAACAATTTTCTGGAACAAACTAAGTTCAAGAACCGAGGTTCCACTGTATTGGAAAATTGGGAGGTACGGAGAGCGATCTCTTGAGTTAGAAACTAGACAATGCAGCATATACTAGGCCACTTCCTCCTGCCACAGGGGCCTAGCTGGGTGATGCCACCACTGGCAACCACGTCTTTTTAAGAATGGTTTTGTATCATTGCATGCAACTTTTGCTCTGTGGATGTCTTTTTTTTTTTTTTTTAAGAATTTATGTATTTGTTTGTTTGTTTATTTATTTTTAGAAAGAGGAGAAAGGAGAAAGAGAGGGAGAGAAACATCACTGTGTGGTTGCCTCTCACTTGCGCCCCCAACTAGGGACCTGACGTGCAACCGAGTCATGTGCCCTGACTGGGAATGGAACCAGCGACACTTGGCTCGCAGGCTCATATTTTTTGATTCATTAATATTGTTTTTGCTTCTTGTGCTTGCTTTGTATCATTTTTGTGGACTCCTAAACATGAGGTAACATTTATTGTGGCCAGCATAATGGTAGACATTGTGCATCTGTAGTCTCATTTATTATTCCTAACAATCACAGGTGGGCAGCTCCTTTTCTCATTTCACAGAAGAGGACAGAGAGACATCTGACTCATTTACCTAGAGGTTTAAACTCTGGCCAGAACTCTCCTGGAGCCTATGCCACTGGCTACTGCTATCTAAAATATTAAGGTTTTTCCCCGAGTAGTGCATTTCTCTACCCTTATGTTGGTTTGTTTTTAATTTAGTATTGAGCATTTCCCCCCAAAGGGTGGATTTTTGTTGTTGTTGTTGTCAGTGCTCTTAAAGATGGAATAATCTGAATCAGAAAAAGAGAAGGAGGCAGATGAATCTCCCAGCATTCCTGCTGTGTTGCTTGTGAGGATATACTAAGGTGCATGAGATGTTTTAGATTTAATAGTAGATAATTTTTTTAGTGTTTAGTGTCATACTGCTCCTTTTTAAAGTCAAAAAACCATAATCATTGCTTACATCTCCACTCTGGAATTTTGGTTCTAAAACATTCATGCCACATAGCTTGACATATGACACGTTTTTTGATAGACTCTGAGCTTTATTCCCTATGCCCTTGTAAGCAGATTTTACCCACATTTCAAGTCCACTGAGTAAGGACCATGGGCAAGTAAGTCTGATTGAGATGTAGAGTTTGTTTATGAAATTTAAGATTTTTCTCAGTTATTGGAAAATATTTTTTTGCTTCTTATTGAACACTCAGAACATATTACTACTTCACTCCTTCAGATTATGCCAAAGTTACCATTTTAATCTAAGCTTTATGTTCTTCCCGTCTCTTCCTGAAGACAACAGCTATAATTTGAATATTTCTTTTACATTTTTAAATTTATTTCATGCTTCTTTAGATTTTTCTGAAGAGTATGTGACTTTGTGATGTCAAAGAAGCAGGTTTAGGCCATGAGATACACAAGCCATTGCTGGACAGCAGAAGTAAATATTCTCCCTGTGTTTTCTAGGACCTTAGATTTTTTATAGCTGACATTATCTGTTCTCTTCTGCTTTAATGCTTCTGTAAAAACTTGAAGTGTTTATAAATTGCTAAGTTTATATATTTTCTCCCTATTTGCCCAAACATACCGTTTCATAAGTGTTCTCATCTACATTCTACTGCCCATTTCTCTGACCTTCAGAGACTTGAGATAGGCGTTCTCAAAAAGTCCCTGACACCTTTTCAGGGGGTCCATGAAGTCAATGCTTTTTATAATACTACTAAAACCTAACTGCATTTTTTACTTTCATTATCTTACAAGTGTACTATGAAGTCTTTCCAGAGGCTTATGAAATATGTGCTTATATGTTCTTTTGTTTTAAAACTCCTAATTTATTTTCTAATGTAACAAATGTGGATGGCTATAACCACATTAACAAAGCTCCTTGGAACTACTCAGTAATCTTTCAGAGCATAAGTTGGGGCCGACCAAAATATTTGAGAACAGTTGCTTTCAGGATGTTGATTTTAGTGATTTTGTAGTATGAATATTGAATTCAGCAGAACTGTGCTACAGAAGAATATTTTGCTTTAGTCTGGTCTGGTGTGGCTCAGTTGGTTGGGTATCGTCCCACAAACTGGGGGGTCACCAATTCGGTTCCAGGTCGGAGCACATGCCTGGGTTGTGGGTTCTGTCCCCAGTCACAGAACCTTTGGAAAGCAACCAATCAATCAATGTTTCTCTTTCACATCAATGTTTCTCTCCTCTTTCTCCCTCTCTTCCCCCTTCTCTAGAAAACAAAAAAACAAACAAAAAAATTTGCTCTAGAAAGAAGTTGACAAGCCTTTTCTTCATTTTTGAATTTTCTGTATTAACATATTGTGTATCCTTTTGCTTTCATTGATTAATCTAACTGCTTGATGTTGATTGTTACTGAACCAGTAACAAAAGAATAAAATCTAATATTGAGAAAAGCTATTTAAAATTTATCAAGGTTGTTCTCATAGCTGAAAATCTTTTTTAATGATTACAGTATGCAATATATATGGTTTTGGTCTTCTGACTAGCATTTAGAAATATATATTTATTACATTTAATAGTATTTGGAAACACATAGGTTCCCTCTACCCATGAATTGCAATATAAAAATTCTACCAAGACTAAAACAGACTCAGAAGAAACAAAAGAAAATTGCAGTTTCACGCCTGGCTTGCATATAAATGCCAGGCCACAGAAGCATCATCTTTTCATAGCCAACAGTGACTTTTTCCATGTCTGTAGCCTTCACCTCACTTTATAAATGATTGTGGTACAAAACATAGGCATTCATTCAATACATATTCAGGCTGTTATTGCCTTTCTTGCCTGAAGGGTTAGCCTGGAATGAAAACCAGGACCTGGAGATTTCTTGTCCTTTCGCTTTGAAAGCCAGTAAAAGCTAGAAATACAAGTTCTCTATTATTATAAATGTTAAGGACTTAAATTCTCTCAGTTTAGATCATTAAACTACTTTAGCTGCATTACTGTATCTTTATAGATTACATAATTCACAACTGAGTTTTAAATAGTAAATACTTAGCTAAGAACTACTGGGTCTGTAAATACAAAGAACACATTTCCCATCTCCTTCCCCCTACTAATCAATAATCAGTCAGCATTCTTTGTCACACAGCCTTAGAAACCTCAGCACAACTGCTGACATCAAGCAGAGCTGGCACACAAGATGAAAACCTATTTTCTACTAGTCTGGGGTATGCAGGAATTGTAATGATCTAATTTTAGAGGCAGCTTTTAATCTATTTAGAAATAATTAGGACAGAAAAGGTAGAATAGAAATGTTTATATACCAGTTATTGCTTAAATGTATCCCGTATTTCTTCAAGAAAAAAAAAAAAACAGATTAACTGGAAAAATGAAATTGCATTTCTGAGTTTTCAGTATTTTATTTCTACAAAGAAGCAAATGGAGTGGGTTTTCTCACTTCTAGGTTCAAGTGTCCTGGTGTCTTGGCAGTTCCTAGAGAGCTAAGTGATGTCTGGGGCTCTTTTCAGGACAGGAAGTTGAACAAATCCAAATGCCCTGACCTTTAGGTTGTTTTATTCCTGTGACTTAATGAAAAACGTGTAACGCTTTGGAAGAATGGACTCAAATGCCTATTCTGATCACCTTTAATCAAAAGATGTCATTTGAGGCCAGCACCAGTTCTTGGCAGCCAGCCATTTGCCTTCAGAAAAACATTGGCTATTAAAACACTTGCCTTCCCATTTTGATCAATACGATTTCATTTTTGTTGCTTATGAGAAAAATAGCTATGTCCTTTTCACAAGCCATTGAATAAAATGTTTCTGAACTCTTCAATTGTGTTTTCAGAATGTCAGACAAGACAGTTTCAAAGCATAGTACTCCACAACACATGCTAAGGTTGCTCTGCCCTATCTTGTATGTAGGCTGTTAAAATTCTTGGCGTTGGTATATAGATCGGAGTGTTCCTTTGGTATTGTTTGGGTCATGGGCAATATTCACCAATGATCTGGCACACAAAGATAAGATCCAACACATTGTCTAGCATATATTCTAACTCAGTGCTTCTCAAACTTTAATGTGTATACAAATCTCCAGGGAATCTTGCTAAATTGCAGATTCTGACTTGGTAGGTCTGGGGTGGATCCAGAGTCTGCAATTCTAATAAGTTTCCCTGTGATGCTCACATAGCTGGTCTGCACACCACACTTCAGTGCAAAGTACCTTTTACTCCTCTGTATTTAAACTTCCCAATTTGTTTTGTTTTCATTCTGACAAGGTGACAAAGACTTCAGGTTTAAGACCAATGGAACCAAGAGATATCAAAGCAGTTCGAGAATTAACCAACGGTTACCTGAAGCAGTTTCATCTTGCCCCAGTGATGGATGAAGAGGAAGTAGCCCACTGGTTCCTCCCCAAGGAGCACATTATCGACACGTTTGTAGTGCAGGTAAAGATAAGGTGATATGATAGTGCAGAGAACTATGAGAAGGGTGCCATTGAGTCTTTTTTCCAGAAAGATCATGGAGTGCCATCTCTTTCCTCTTCCTCCATGACTTATTGCTCCTATACTAGACTTCTGCTCACCCTTCTAGAATCAGATTTTCTTCTTAGTTTCCATTCCTGGATAAAAGCGCACTTTCACTAGTTGCGGATGGGAAATCACAATAGTTTTCTGTTGCTACCTGTGTGATTAATTGCTTTTCTCAGTGTTGAAAAAATCAAATTTGGATGGCCTTCTTTGAGGTAGATATATTCCAAAGTTTAATATTCCTTTAGTTTTACGAAACTGGAACTAAACTGCCTTTGGTTGAGATTCAACTGCTTAACTCAACCCTTGTTCAGAGGAAGGAAGGAAAAGTAACAGTTTACATTTTCCGATTATTGGATAGATGAGTTTAACATGGTGATTTTTAAACCATTTTTTAAAAATCTTAGAATTTGTTGTTCAAATGCTGTTTCACTTAGAAGCTCTTTTTGGTTGAAGTTGGGTTGGGTTGAGAATTGGGATTTAAACTGGTAAGTACCTTGAGGAGAGAAAGGAAGCCAGGAGGTCAGGTAGAAAGTACTGTAGAGGTCCATTCACTATGTAATTGTGGGAATTGAGCTTCAAGTGTACTTTCAGCATTGTCAGGCATTGTCTCCATGTAAGCTGATGGCCCAGTTAGGGCAGAAATGGTGGGAGCAGACGGTGAAATCAGAGGACACTTCTGAAAAACAGCTGAGCAATGTCTGTTTTTAAACTTCAGTTTCTCAAACAGTGCTGGAGTGGATGTCTCTGTGTCCAGATCTTTATACACTTGTGTAAGTTTCTCCAGAGTAACAGTTCTCAAAGTTTTTGATCTCAGGACTCCTTCACTCTTTTAAGAATTATTGAGGACCCCAAAGAGGTTTTTATTTTTGTGGATTCTACCTATATATATTTACTATATTCAAAATTAAAACAGAAATTTTTAAATATTACTTTGTAAGTCAGACAAAGCCAATACCATATGATCTCACTTATGGGGAATCTTTAAAAAGAAATCCTCATAGATACAGAAAATAGATTGGTGGTTGCGAGAGGTGAGAAGTGGGAGTTAGGGGTGAAATGTGTAAATGTGGTCAAAGGTATAAACTTTCAGTTATCAATAACTGAGTCATGGGAATGTGATGTACAGCATAGTGACTATAGTTAACACTTCTGTATTGTATATTTGAAACTTCCTAGAGAGTAGACCTTAAAAGTTCTCATCACAAGAAAAAACTTGTAACTATGTGAGGTGGTGGATGTTAAGCAGACTTATTGTGGTGATCATTTCACAATACATATACATATATCAAATTATTGTTCACATGAAACTAATATGTTATATGTCAATTATATCTCAGTTAAAAAAAGGCTAATTTGAAAATATATATTATTTAATAACCATATAATAAGCTCATTACATTTTACCTAAATGATATATTTTGTATGAAAAATATTTTCCAAAATAACAAAATTAGTGACAAGAATTTTATTGTTTTACCTTTTTGCAAGTCTCTTAAATGTCTGGCTTAATGGAAGACAACTAGGTCTCACATCTTCTACATTCAGTCTGTTGTGGTATATTGTTTTGGTTTAAGTATATGAAAAAAATCTTTCACACAGAGTATCAGAGATATGGAAAAGAATGAGTATTTTAATAGCCTTTTCAGATAATTGTGAATATTCTGTATCTGAAATCATATTAATGAACTTTTCATACTCTGTTAGATTAAAATTCATTGGTGTATCTTGTGTTTTGAATGACTTTTACTCATGAGTTTGGAACATAATATATCAATCATTTAGAAAATACTGGTTCACTGAGTTACATAGATCTTCCAAATATTGACATTTCACTATATAATATTTAAAAATCACACTCATTGATATTACCACCATTGTCATCATCAGAAAATATAAAATATAGCTTCTGGTGGAGGATACTGGTTTTTCCAAATTGTAACTTGCACTTAAAAGCTCAGATGTTATCATTGGCAACAACCCTGCCAATCTTTTCCCTGAATTGATAGGCTCACATCCTTGATTTTCAGGATGTGTCAAATACCCAAGCCTGAATGACCAGTTTGCCAGTCTTACATTAAAGTGGTGTTCCATGAAACAGTGACTAGTTCTGCTCACAACTCAGTCTCCTGAGGGCTTCTGCAGACAATCTTTATGTTTCAGTCTGCAGTGGAAAGCTTCACACAGGATTAAAAAGATGAGTTGAGGGTTGAGAGTTAATGAAATTAATTTTTAATCAAGGACACACTTAGGTGAAACCTATTTTAACGTGAGGGTGTGGTGATGATGACTAAAGTGATAACTGGTGCAGTGTGGTGCCCCTGCCTTGTTTGTGCTGAGGCGCCAGCAGTTGGACCAGCGTCGCTTCTACACTCTCAGTGCCAACGTCCATGTGGTGAACAAGGCGAATAACTGCTTAGTGATCTTATGGAAATGATTTTCACCTCACAGACTTCAAGGGTCTTAGGTACCCACAGGGGTTCACAGACCACATTTTGAGGACTGCTGTCCTAGCGTCATCTATTTACAAGTCAAACTACTGAGCCTAAGAGTCACACACATCTTTGACATTACTAGAGATTGCCGAGTATCTCTTCGCAGTGCATGGAAAGTCCTGTTTCCACACATCCTCACTAACATTTGAGGGTGATAGCAAACTTCAGATGTAGACCGAATCTGATGGGTACCAAACGGCATCTTGTTTTTAATTTTTTTGTTCTTATTAATGGTGAATTTGAATATCTTATTATAAATCTGTTAGCCATTTGTATTTCTTATATGAGTTTGCTATAATCGTCTTGATTTGTAAAAATTTTTGTATATGTGTATTTCTTGTTTCTCTATTCTGTTGCATTGATCTCTGTGTCTGTTCCTCCACCAGCACCACACTGTCTTGATTATTAAAACTATGTAGTACAGATTAACATTGGGTAGAGTGATTTCTCTCACTTTTTTCTCCTTTGTTGAAATTTTAGCTAATTTATTTGTTTTGCCTTTCCATATGAATTTTAGAATAAGTTTGTCATTGTCTACAAAATACCTTGCTGAGATTTTGATAAGAATTACATTAAATTTATAGATTACTTTTCAGAGAATTGACAGGTCTTCTGATCTATGAATATGGTATATCTCCATTTATTTTATCAGCATCCAGATTCTGTACGTTTTATTTTTTATTGAATCTTATTGGTTCATAAAATGATGTGGGTTTCAGGTGTACAATTCTAAAATACATCATCTGT
Organism: Furipterus horrens; assembly: GCF_987537825.1. Classification (NCBI taxonomy): domain Eukaryota; kingdom Metazoa; phylum Chordata; class Mammalia; order Chiroptera; family Furipteridae; genus Furipterus; species Furipterus horrens. The sequence continues at coordinate 141,648,288 of NW_028327172.1, read as the reverse complement.
ATATTGTATTGTGTGTTCACACCCCAAGTCAAGTCTCCTTCCATCACCATTTACCATCTTTACCCTCCAATACCTCCGCCACCCCCCTTTTCCCTCTGGTAATCATCATACTGTTGTCTGTGTCTCTGAGGGTTTTTTTTTCTTAATACCTTCACCTTTTTCACACAGCCCCCTAACGCCCTCCCCTCTGACAGCTGTTAGTCTGTTCTCTATGACTGTCTCTGTTTTGTTCGTTAGTTTATTTTGTTCATTAGTTTTCACACATGAGTGAAATAATATGGTACTTCTCTGTCTTTGACTGATTTATTCCACATAGCATAATGTTCTCCAGGTTCATTCATGCTGTCACAAAGGGTAAGATTTCCTTTTTTATGGCTAAGTAGTATTCCATTGTGTAAATGTCCCACAACTTTTTTATCCGCTCATCTACAGATGGGCACTTGGACTGTTTCCAAATCTTGACTATTGTAAATAACACTGCAATGAACACAGGAGTGTGTGTATTTTTTTTTGAATTAATGTTTCGGGTTTCTTTGGATATATTCCTAGAAGTGAAATTGCTTAGTCATAAGGCAGTTAGATTTTTAATTTACTGAGGTATCTCCATACTGCTTTCCAAATGGCTGCACCAGTCTTCATCCTCACCAACAGTGCACAAGGATTCCCTTGTCTCCACATCCTCACAAGCACTTGTTTGTTGATTTCATTGATGATAGCCATTCTCACATCTGTGAGGTGATTATCTCATTTATGGTTTTAATTTGCATTTCTCTCTTTAGTGAGGTTGAGCATCTTTTCATATGTCTGTTAGTCATCTGTATATCCTCTTTGGAGAAGTGTCTATTCAGGTCCTTTGCCCATTAAAAAAAATTTTTTTTCAGTCCTCACTCGAGGATATGTTTAGTAATTTGAGAGAGAGAGTGAGAGAGAGAAAGAGAAAAAAAGAGAAACATCAATTGGTTTCCTCCTGTATGCATGCATACCAGTGATTAAAACTGCAACCTAAGTATGTGCCCTGACTGGGGATTGAACCCACAACCTTTTGGTTATGGGACTATGCTCCAACCAACTGAGTCACCCAGCCAGGGCTTGCCCATTTTTTAACTGGATTGTTTGGGTTTTTTGGTTTTGAATTTTATAAGTTCTTTATAATTTTGAATGAATGTTAATCCACTATCAGATGTATCATTGGCAAATATGTTCTCACATTCAGTAGGTTGTCTTTTAATTTTGTTGGTTTCCTTTGCTGTGCAAGAATGTTTTAGTTTGATGTAGTCCCATTTATTTACTTTTTCTTTCCTTTCCCTGCCTGAGGTGATATATCAGGAAAAATTTTGCTAGGAGAAATGTCTGAGATTTTACTATCTATGTTTTCTTCTAGGATTTTTATGGTTTATAGTCTAGCATGTAGGTCTTTAATCCATTTCGAAATTATTCTTGTGTATGGTGTAAGAAGGTGATCTAGTTTCTTTTTTGCACATATCTGTCCAATTTTCCCATCACTATTAATTGAATAGACTGTCTTTACCCCATTGTATGTTCTTGCCTCCTTTGTCAAATATTAACTGACAAGAAAAGCATGGGTTTATTTCTGGGTTTTCTATTCTGTTCATTGTTCTCTTATGTCTGGTTTTCTGTCAGTACTATGCTGTTTTGATTACTATGGCCTTGTAGTATAGTCTGATATGAGGAAGAGTGATTCCTCCAACTTTGTTCTTCTTTCTCAGGGTTGTTGTGATTATTTGGGATCTTTTTTGGCTCCACATAAATTATTGGAATATTAGTTTTAGTTCTATGAAATATGTCATTGGTATCTTGATAGCAATTGCATTGAATCTATAGATTGCTTTGGGTAGTATGGACATTTTAATGATGTTAATTCTTCCTGTCCATGAACACAGTATTTGCTTCCACTTATTTGTATCTTCTTCAGTTTTTTCAGTGTCTTAAAATTGTCCAAGTACATGTCTTTTACCTCCTTTGTTAAGTTTATTCTTAGGTTTGTTCGTTTTTTAATGCAATTGTAAATGGAATTGTTGTTTTAGTTCCCCTTTCAGATAGTTCATTATTGGTATAAAAAGATGCAACTGATTTCTGGAAGTTTATTTTGTATCCTGCTACATGACAATTCATTTATCAGTTCTACTAGTTATTTGGTGGATTCTTTAGGGTTCTCTAGTACAATATTATGTCATCTGCAAATAATGACTGTTCTACCCACTCCATTCCAATTTGGATGCCTTTTATTTCTTCTTTTTGTCTGATTAGTATGGCTATGAATTCCAGTACTATGTTGAATAAAAGTGGTGAAAGTCAACATCCCTGTTTTTTGCCCTTTGAGTATGATGTTGGCTGTGGGTTTGTCATATATATCCTTTATTATGTTGAGGTATGTTTCCTTTATTCCCACTTTGCTGAGAGTTTTTATCATAAATGGGTGCTGGATTTTATCAAATGCATTTCCTGCATTTACTGATAAGATCATGTGGTTTTTCATTTTGTTTATGTGGTATATCACATTTATTAATTTGAGGATATTGTACCAACCTTGCATCCCAGGAATAAATCCCACTTGATCGTGATGTATGATCTTTTTAATGGATCCAGTTTACTAATATTTTTTGAGGATTTTAGTATCTATGTTCATCAGGAATATTGGCCTATAATTTTCTTTCTTTGTAGTGTCTTTATCTGGTTTTGGAATTAGGATAATGATGACCTTGTAAAATGAGCTTGGGAGTCTTCCCTCTTCTTGAATTTTTTTGGAATAGTTTAAGAAAGCTAGGTGTTAGTTCTCCTTTGAATGTTTGGTAAAATTCACCTGTGAAGACATCTGGTCCAGGACTTATGTTTGTTGGAAATTTTTTATTATGGCTTCAGTTTCACTAGTTGTAATTTGTTCAGATACTCTGATTCTTCCTGATTCAGTTTTGGAAGATTGTATATTTCTAGGAATTTATCCACTTCATCCAGATTGCCCTATTTGCTAACATGTAGTTGTTCGTAGTACTTTCTTACAACCCTGTGTATTTTTGTGATATTGTTACTCTTCATTTTTCATTTCTCATTTTATTTATTCGAGTCCTCTCTGTTTTTTCCTTGATGAGTCTGGTTAAAGGTTTGTTAATCTTGTTTATCTTTTCAAAGAACCAGCTCTTGGTTTCATTGATAAATTTTTTTTTTTTGTATTTTTTTTAAACTTTATTTTGTTTATGCTGTGATCTTTATTGTTTCATTTCTTCTAGTGACTCTGGATTTTGTTTGTTCTTTTTCTAATTCCTTTAGTTATAAAGTTAGATTGTTTATTTGAGATCTTTCTTGTTTTTTGAATTAGGCCTGTAATACTATGAATTTTCCTCTAAGGACTGCTTTAGCTGTGTCCCATAGATTTTTGAGTTGTAGTGTTCTCATTTTATTTGTTTCAAGGTATCTTTTGATTTCTTCCTTGATCTCATTGTTCAACAACATGTTATTTAGCTCCTATGTCTTTGTGTTTCTCATTTTCTTGTGTGTGATTGATTTCTAGTTTTATACCATAATGGTCAGCAAAGATGCTTGATATGATTTCAGTGTTTATAAATTTATTGAGACTTGTTTTGTGTCCTAACATGTAGTCTATTCCAGAATATGTCCCTTGAGCACTTGAAAGGAATGTATATTCTGCTTTGGGATGAAGTGCTCTGAAGATATCAATTAAATCCATCTGGCCGAGTGTGTCATTTTAAGGCTTCTGTTTCCCTGTTGATTTTTTGTCTGGAAGATCTGTCTGTTGATGGTTGTTAAAAATCTTCTACTGTGACTATATTATTGTCAGTCTCTCCTTTTATGCCCATCAATATTTCCTTTACATATTTAGGTGACCCTGTGTTTGGTGCACAAATATTTATAAGTGTTGCCCCCTTTATTATTATGTAGTGTCCTTCTTTTCTCTTACTATATATCCTTTGTTTTAAAGTCTGTTTTGTCAGATATAAGTATTGCTGCCCCAGCTTTTTTTCCCTTTCCATTTGCTTGATACATCTTTTTCTATCCCTTTATTTTTAGTCTGTCTGTATCTTTCCTTCTGAGTTGGGTCTTTTGTAGCCAACCTATATATGGTTCTTATTTTCTAATCTATTCAGCTATCCTGTGTCTTTTGATTGGACCATTTAAGCATTTACATTTAAAGTGATTATCAATAGGTATGTATTTATTGCCATTTTATTCTTTAACTATTTTCCGCTTTTGTCTTTTTCCCAACTTCTTCTCCTCCTCCTCCTCTTTTTTTTTCTCCTTCCTTTTTCTTCTTCTCCCTTTACCATTTCTTGTCATATTGGTGTGGTAGTAACAAACTCCTTTAGTTGTTTCTTGTCCAGGAAGCTCTTTATGTCCCCTTCAATTCTAAATGATAGCCTTGTTTGATAACATTGTCTTGGCTGTAGGGCCCTGCTTTTCATCACTTTGAATATTTCATGCCAGTCCCTCTGACCTGAACTGTTTCTATTGAGAAATCAGCTGACAGTCTTATGGGAGCTCCCTTATAGGTAACTGTCTTTCTCTTGCTGCTTTTAAAGCTCTATCCTTGTTTTTAACTTTTGCCATTTTAATAATAATGTGTCTTGTTGTGGTTGGGGCTCATATTTTCTTAAGTGTGTACCTAAATACTTTATTTTCCTTGGAGTGATTATAATGATATTCTGTTTTTAACCCTGCAGAGGTTGTGGCTGATTTGAGAGACACAAACAAACTCTTAAATATTGTTACATATATTGGGTGCATAGGTTCAAGGTTGTGACTAGCTGTGCGTCTGTGCATGATTAATGTTAAGCCATACATATAAGCCATCAGTTTGGTTATAACATGTGTTTTGTAAGGGTGTGTGATATTTGATAGTAAATTGTATCTGAAAGATACTGTAAACTCCAAAGTCTGTGTTGGTGTAGTTTTTGTTTTTCACGAACTTCGAAGTAGTGTTTTTTTTTTTCATTTACTATTGAAAATGGCTGGCAGAATCTCTTCAATTCTAAGAGATGTTGAAGAACTTCAACAAATGCTACTGAGTCTGATGATGAGATAGAGAATATGAAAATGAAAAGTGAGTTAGAAGATGAAGATTATGTGGAAGTTCATTCAGAAGATTGGATACTGAGCAAGATATTTTCAGTTTTCAAAAGTGAAGATGAATTAGAAAGGAAAAAGATCAAATGGAGGAAAAATCCAATAAGAAGACAAATTAGAAAACAGCCACAGAATATTTTGTATCAGCTTCCATTAGTTTGGCCAAACACAAAAATGCCAAGACAGAACTTGAAACTTGGAACTGATTTATCACAAATTATATTTTAGATCTAACCTTTTTATATGCAAATAAATACATTGCTTCTATCATGAGCCAGTTTTCATGAGAAAGAGATGGTAAACGAAATGGCCAAAACTGAATTGAAAGCATTTTTAGGCCTCATACCTAGCTGGTTTGCATTACAGCAGTTGCCTAAATTTGCAGGATTTATGATAGTAGTGGGATTGGAGTTTTTAGACTTATAATATCTTTATGGAGATTTAAATTTATTCATAATCATATCAGGTTTGATGACAAATTTACCCACTTAGAACTCCTGAAAGTGGAGAAATTAGCAACTGTGAGAGAAGTATTCTCAGCATTTGTTTAAAAAATTTAAGTTATGTTACTCTGTGGGACAGAATGTAACAATACACAAAATGATACCTGGGTTTAGAGGCAAATATGGGTTTTGACAGTATATTCTATCCAAGCCCTGTAAATATGGTATAAGAAAATTTGCTGTGGTTGATTCAAAGGTATTTTAAACAGGAAATCTTCAAATATATGCCAGTAAGCAGTCCAAAGGTTCTTACTTGATTAGTATTAAACCAGCAGACATAATCAAGTGACTTGCAGAACCCATTTACTCATCAGGACAGTATTACAGCAGATAACTGGTTCACTGCATAAATCTTATCTCTGACTTGAAAAAGAAGTGACTTTCATGTGTAGGTACTGTTCGTAAGAATAAACCCAACAACCTCCTGAATTGTGTCTTCTAAAAACAGGCCTGAAAAATCCAACTTATTTGGTTTTGGTGCAGATTGCACACTTGTATCTCATATACCCAAAAAAGGAAAAAAACGTAATTTTAGTTTCAATTATGCATTTCGATGATACCATAAATTTAGATTGACAAAAGCCTGATACAATAGAATATTACAGCCAAACGAAGTCTGGAGTTGACATTGTGGACCAAACGATAGGTACAATGTAATGTGACCAGGAACACCAGAAAATGGTCTCTGGTTATATTGCAGCAATAAATGCTCTGACTATTCATATGCTGAACAGCAATATAAAAATAAGACACAGAATATTTATTAGAAATTTCATAATACAATTAGTGTCAGAACAAATAAAAAGGCATTCAGAAATGTCTACAGGTGTGCATAAGCCTTTACACATGAAACTTTATCAATTCCGAACACAGATTGAAGGAAATGCTAATAATGGCATAGATAAGGCTCTTTTGATAAGCAGAAAAAGAAACAGATATGTTAGGTGCTATGCATCTGAAATGAGTTGCTTATCAAAATATTTTTGCAAGTGTTGTGAAAAGTATTTATGCCTTGAGCTTAGCAATAATGTTTGCGAGGACTGTTAAAACATTTTGCAAAGCCAACTGTTGAAGATTCTGATTAATTAATGTTAAAGACATTTTCTTGGTTCTATTTTTAGCAATATCCATGTTTTTGTTATTTAAAAAGAAAATCTTTTATTCTTTGTTTTTCTGTTCATTTTAATTTCTAGAGTGTTACTGAAAATAAATTAAAATCATGTATTTTATTATATAAGCATAATAAATGCAAATCTGCAGTGTTTTTTTTGTTTTGTTTTTTATTTTGCATTTCAGCACATACTAGTAATATATGTATCTCTCAGGTACACACAAACTACGCTGTAATTTTTTTGACCACAGCCTCTGCAGGGTTAATTTTGGTTTCTATATGTTCATCATTTGTATATACAGATATTGTTTTTTCTGTGTTGATCTTATATTCTGCAATCTTGCTGAAATCATTTATTACTTCCAGTTTATTTGTAGATTTCTTGGGATTTCTACATAGACAATCATGTCATCTGCAAATTAAAACACTTTTAATCCTTCTCTTCCCATCTGTATCTCTTTTACTTAATTTTCTTGCCTTATTTAAGATCTGGGTCTTCCAGTACTTCGTTGAATAAGAGTGGTGAAGGTTGACATCCTTGCCTTGTTCTTTATATTAGGCAGAAAGCATTCAGAGTTCCACCATGTGGTATGATATTAGTTGTAGAACTTTTGTTGATGGCACCTTTTCAATTTGCAGTTATTCCCCTCTCTTCTTAACTTGCTGAGAGTTCTTACCATGAATGGATGTTGAATTTTGCACAGTGCATTTCCCACTTCAATTGATATGATCATATGAGTGTTCTTCTTTAGTCTGTTGGTGTATTATAATACATTGATTGATTTTCAAATGTTTGACCACCCTTGCATTCCTAGAAAAAAATCTCCTTGGTTATGGTGTGTAATTCTTTCTATACATTTTTGAATTTGGATTATTGATATTTTGTTGAGTATTTTTTGAGTTCATGAGAGAGTTAACCTTGCAGGAGTTTTAGCATGGTTTTTGTTTTTTTGTGGGTTTTTTTTGGCATTTTTTAGTCTGTTTCATTTTTTTTTTTTTTTTTTTTTCTTTGTATTCTCATTGTGTGGTTTAGGCATCAGGATAATACTGGCCTAATAAAATGAGCTGGGAAGTGTTACCTCCTTTTCTGTTTTCAAGAAGAGATTGTATAGAATTGGTGATACTTACTTAAATGTTTGCTAGAATTCTCCAGTTAAAACCATCTAACCTTAAATAATTTTTTTTGTTAAAATAATGGGCTAGTCAGATAATCTATTTCATCTTGCTTGAGGTTTAATAGTTGGTTGAGGAATTGGTCCATTTCATCTAAATTGTCAAATTTATAAGAGTAAAGTCATTCGTATTACTCCCTTGTTCTTTCAGTGGCTGCCAGATCTATAGTGGTAGTGGTTAATTCTTATTTCTTTCCTTCTATTGCTGAGTCATACTTTCTTTTTATTTCTTTTAGTCTTGCTAGCATTGCATCAATTTTATTGATTTTTTCCCCCAAGAACCAGGCTTTTGTTTCGTTGATTTTCTCTATTATTTTCCTATTTTCAGTGTCACTGATTTCTGATCTTTCCTTCTACATTCTACATGCTTTGGGTTTTGTTGTTGTTTGCTCTTTATCTCATACCTTGAGGGAGGGACTTAAATTATTGAGACCTTTCCCTGTTACAATGTAAGCATTTATTTCTGTAAGTGCCCCTCTCTGTACTGTTTTAACTTAATTCTGCGTATTATGGTATGTCCTGTTTTCGTTTTCATTCAGGTCTATGTATTTTTTTAAAATTTCCTTTGAGACTTTCTCTTTGACCCATGGATTACTTAAATTCTGTTGTTTAATTTTGATGTGCTTAGAGAATTCCAATTGATTTCTAGTTTCATTCCATTATGGTTGGAGAACACACTCTGTATGATTTCAGCTCTGTTAGGCTTCTTGAGGATGTTTTATTATGGTCTATGGTCTATGGACTTAATATGTTCTATATGCTAATGAAATGTATATTTTGCTGTTTGGGGGTGGAATGTTCTGTATATACCAATTAGATCCTGTTGATTGTATTCAGATTTTTTATATTCTTGATTTTCTTGTAGTTCTGCTTGAAGCAAGAGGTGTGAAAGTCCCCACTATAATTGTGTATTTTTCTGTTTATCCTTACAGCTCTGACAGTTTTTCTTGATGTATTTGAAGGTCTTGTTTGGTCCTTATACATACTTTAGGATCTTTAGGTCTACTTAGTGGATCAATCTTTTTATCATCATGTAATACCCGTCTTGGTCTCTAGTCATTTCTTTTTTTTTTTTTCTTTTTAAATGTATTTTATTGATTATATTGTTACAATAGTTCCAATTTTCTCCCCTTTACTCCCCTCCACCCAGCATCTCCCTCTCCCAGCAATCCCCGCCCAAGTCCATACCCATGGTTCGTAAAAAATAACTATCCCTCCCTCTCAGATATTAAGACCCTTTGTAATCTTGTAAAGGACAATGGGCGAAGGTCTCAAGCTCCTCTAGCTGCTTCAAGCTGGACATGGTTGTCGTCCTACCTACCCTTGGGTCTAGTCATTTCTTTGCACTTAAGTCATTTTATTGGATATTACCATAGCCATTCCTATGTTTTAGACATTAATGTTTCATGGTATATCTTTTGAAGTCCCTTTTACTTTCAATCTATGTCTTTGAATTTGAAGGTTTCTTGCAAACACCATGTAGTTGGGCTATGTTTCTTTATGCAGTCTATGAGTTGTTTTTTTTAATCCTCACCCAGAATATTTTTATTGTTTTTGGAGAGGAAGGGAGAGAGAGAGAAAGAGACAGAGACAGACATCAATGTGAAAAAGAAACATTGATTGGTTGCCTCCCATACACAGCCCTACCAGAAATCGAACCTGCAACCTTTTGGTATATGGTACGATGCTCCAACCAACTGAGCTACCCAATCAGGGCTGCCAGTCTTTTTTTGATTGGTATATTTAGACCATTTACATTTGATAATTATTAATATGTTAGAGCTTACCTCTCCCATTTTATTATTTGTTTCTGTTTGATTCTTCTGGTATTGTTCCTGGTTTTTTTTCCCTTATCTTCCTGTGCATTACTTGAAGAATCTTTTAGGATTTTGTGTTGATTTATTTTTAGCACATTTGAGTGTATTTGTGCTCTGGATATTACAGTATACATGTGTGACTGATCATAGTCTACTGGTATAAACATTTTACCACATTAAGCGACTTCTCTTCCATTGAGGTCCCTTTACATTTTCAACTTTTAAATAGCAGGGTCTTGAATATCAGATGGTGTTAAAACTTTTGTTTCAATCATAAAGTAAAATTATAAAACTTAAGAGTTGAAGCATAATTTGTAGTATACATTTGACCTTTGAACAACACAGGTTTGAACTGTATGGGTCCACTTACATACAGATTTTTTTCAATAAATATATACAGTACTATAAATGTATTTTTTAATGATTTTAATAGCATTTTCTTTTTCTAGCTGAGTCTATTGTAAGAATATAGTATATAATACATATAACATACAAGATATGTGTTAACTGATTTTTTATGTTATTAATAAACAGTCAACAGTAATTAATACTCTAGTCAACTGTAGAGTATTAACAGTTAAGTTTTGGGGGAGTCAAAAGTTATATGTGGATTTTCAACTGTCCAGGGAGTTGGTGCCCCTAAATCCCATGTTGTTCAAAGGTCAACTGTATAAGAAGATTTCTATTTCTTTTCTTTCTTTCTCCCTCTTTCTTTCTCTCTCTCTTCCTTCCCTTCACTTCCACTCCCCTTCCCTCTCACTCCCTCCTTCCCTTCCTTCCTTCCTTTCTTTAGAGAGAGGGGGAGGGAGAAAGAAAGGGAGAGAAACATTGATGTGAAGAGAGAAACATATCAATTCCCTCTCGAACATGCCCCAACAGGGGATTAAACCTACAACCTAGGTATGTGCCCTGAACAGGAATAGAACTGGCAACCTTTCACTTTGCAGGATGCCACCCAACCGAGCCACACTGGCCAGGGTTCTGCTATTTCTGTTGTTCTTCCTTCATGATGCACCAAGCTTCCTTATTATTTTCTTTCTATTTGAAGAATTTCCTTTGGCCAGTCTTAAAGGTATGTTTACTAGCAACAAATTCTAGTTTTCATTTCTCTGAGAATGTCCTTATTTTTCCTTCATTCCTGAAGGATAGTTTTACCAGATATAGAATGTATGGTTGATGGTTCTTTCCTTTCAGCACTTAAAAAAAATGTTGTCACTTTGGCCTCTATGATTCCAGTTGCAAAATCTTTTTATCAGTTGAATTGGTATTCTATAGGTAGTGTATTGTTTCTCTATGGCTACTTTTGAAATTTTTCTTTGTCTTTAGTTTTCGGAAATTCAACTGTGATGCATCTTGAAGTGGGTTTGAGTTTATCCTGTTATGGCTCACTCAAGTTCTTGAATCTGTTGTGTGCATTTTGTCAAATTTGGGACATTGTCAGCCATTATTTTTTCAACTACTCTTTCAGCTCCACACTTTCTCCTTTTCCTTCTGGGACTCCAGGGTTAATGAGTGTTGGCTCTTTTGTTACTGTCCCACAGATCCCTTAGACTTAATTCATATTTTTTTCAGTCTGTTTTCTCTTTTTGTTCAGATTGGGTAAATTCTACTGCATTCTGCAAGTTCAGTGATTCTGTCCTTTGTCATCTCCAGTCTACTATTAGCCCATCCAGTGAGTTTTTTAATATTATTTTTTAACTTGAAAATCTTTATTAACACTGAAGTTTAGGTCTTTAATTCATCTCTAATACTGAGCTGCTAATACAGCACAATAGAGAATCACTTTAGTTTAATGTCTCTTAATTTAACATCTAAAAAAAGGTTTAACGAATCAGAAACACTCAAAAACCAGTAATCCATCGCTATGGAATTGTCTTTTCTGCTGAAAGAAATACTAGCAATAGCCTGCATTTGGACTAGCCTCCCGGTTGTATAATTCAAACATATCATAGTTTGAATTATATGCAAACTGCGTAGGCCACCACAGCTGTTAAAACAACCCAAAAATACTGGCTACTTTGTTATATTGAAAGGTATACCAGTGATAATAAAATCAATACCACTTTTGCATTCTTTTTGATTTTTGATAGCTTCAGATTTTTTCAGTTATTCACATATGTATATTTTGGTATAGTACCAATGCCTTTCACAGCTTCTAAAAACAGCTTCCAAACTCTATCCAACTTTGCTTTAAGCTAATAAAATTCTCACCTTGTGCCAAGAAGATGTTAAATGTTATACAGTGTCTGTTAATTAGAAAAGGCAGACTTCAAATCCTTAGCACCCTTATTTCTGCAAAAACAGTAATTCTACTCTGATCACTTTTCCATAAGTCTAGAGACTCATTAGTCATCCCCAGGGAAGCTTTCCTTTGAAAACTTTCTACTGATTAAGATCTTTATGCAAATCATTAACTAGCACTTAGCCTAAGGCTACAAGCCCATGCCCTTCTCAGCCTCTACACAGCATACTCTACAGGACTTCAAATCAGACTGCCAAGAGAGCAGCATGAGGGGCTGCTGTTCTGTTCTAACAGAAAGTTATGGTATAAGTCAAAGATCAAAAAGTTAGCTTAAATGCATGGATAGAATTTCTTCTAGGTGGTACTTAACTGACGTTACCTTTGTTTTTTAGAACTCCAGTGGCAAACTTACTGACTTCCTGAGCTTCTACACACTCCCCTCAACAGTCATGCACCACCCTGCTCACAAGAGCCTCAAAGCTGCCTACTCCTTCTACAACATTCACACAGAGACACCCTTGCTAGACCTCATGAATGATGCGCTTATTATAGCTAAATTGGTAAGCAATTCACTGCTTTTTGTCCTATGTATTTTTCCAAATAATGTCAAAGTACAAAAAGCATCTTATTGTATTTTCTTGCACACAGGAGGAATTCATTTAAGGGTTTGGTTTTTGTTTGGTGTTTTTACTTTTGACCATCAGTCAAAGGAAGAATTTAGTGGCTGTTTTAGTCATTAATTCTATTGTAACTTAACCAAAAAGACATTTTGTATAAAATAGATGATTTAAAATCCATAAGGAATTATAAGTACATGATCCCATGATATAAGGAAAATACATGAGTGTTTGTTTTGCAGTGAATAATTAGCAACAGTACGTGTTTTGATGCAAATAAACAGTCTCTGAATTTTAAAATTAAAGGGATTTTATTTTTAAAATTAGGGGATTATTGTTCAAATTAAAAGAATTTAAAAGGAATTAAATTCATAACATGCCTTACTATATTTATATTTTTATTTCCTCAGTGTAGTAGTTAGGATAATTGTTAAATTCTTGCTACAAATAAACATTTTCCTTTAAAAAAAATTGAAATCAGTAGACAGATACACTTTGGTGTAATTACTGAATATGAGAAAATATCCTTCATGAGAAATTGGGAACACCACATCAAAAGTGTCTTCCTTTCATTTACCTAGTATTTGATCATTCATTTAAAAAAAAAAAAAATCCATTACTAATGGATCCCAAAATCAACATTATCCTGATTCTTTGATCCTATTGCTTATTTTCAACTACTTCCCTCCAAAAAAGCCCTATAAGTTCCTGTAAGTTATTTAAGGTGAAAGCCCTGAGAAATAGAAATTAGGTGCTTCTTCTAATGGGTTGGCCAAAAAGTTTGGTTTTTTCCGTAAGATGGCTCTAGTAATGTTTAGTTGTCTTTAACCTCATTCGAAACAATTTTTTTAGATTGTATTGTGGCATCTGGCATTATTAGTGTGCATTAAAAAAAAAAAGCTTATCAAAATTAGTGAATTTTTGTGTAGCCATTTAAATATTGAAGGTAGAAAATACGCAACATTTTCAGCATGTTATGCTTTATTATTTCAAGAAAGGTAAAAATGCAACTGAAACATAAAAAAAAAAAAAAAATTTGTGCAGTGTATGGAGAAGGCAGTGTGACTGATCAAGCGTATCCAAAGTAGTTTGCAACGTTTTGTGCTGGAGATTTCTCACTGGACGATGCTCCATGGTCAGATAGACCAGTTGAAGTTGATAGTAATCAAATCGAGTTATTGAGAACAATCAATGTTCTACCATGTGGAAGGTAGCCAACATACTCAAAATACCCAAATCAATAAAGTTATTGGTGAAAATGAAAAGTGTCTTTTATTTTACAGAAAAAACTAAATGGACTTTTTAGCCAACCCAGTATATTACATTTTGCATAGTATTATTTAATATTTTAAAGACATTAGATTTTTACTATTAAATTTTACTAAATTTATTTCCCATTATCAGATGAAGACAAATATACTATTTAAAGTTTTTGCAACTTTGGTTTCTTGGCTATAACTTGAGCCAAGTCAGAACTTAGAAAGACTAGTAACTAATAGTTCTGGAGCTGGAGCCATCTAGGCAACTGTTCCTTATGAAACAGGGACAAAATATTTTCTGAACTCTGTAATAGATTTTGTTATGTCATTGTCAGCAGCATGCTGTATTTTGATTCAGCATTTCTGGACAATCTTGCTGACTCCAGATTCACTGCTAGTTATATAAGACAGTTTTGAACTGAATTCTTAACCTATACTATATATTATAGACATTGAATCATATTATAAATGCATATTCAGGTTATTAGAGGAATTCAATGTTATGCTGAAATACATAATACAGAAAACTCTAGTTTTTTCAAATTTTCAATTTTAAATCCTTTTTACATTGGCAGAAAGGATTTGATGTATTCAATGCACTAGATTTGATGGAAAATAAGACATTCTTGGAAAAACTCAAGTTTGGTATAGGAGATGGCAATTTACAGTATTACTTGTACAATTGGAGGTGTCCAGGAACAGATTCTGAAAAGGTAAGAGAAGTTGATATACCCTTTGTAAACTTAATAAATTTACCTAGGAAATTCATATTTCCCTTAGGATTAAGTTTTTTAGTAGCTTTTAAAAAACACAAATTTATTGTACTACATAATTTAATTTCTCTTGCTTACCTGTTCTTACAATTCCATTTCTTCCCTCCCTTTAGGTTGGACTTGTATTACAATAGGTGAATGCTTCCATTTCTAGAACTCTGACACCATCATTGTTAATATTCTACTTAATGATTCCTGGAACTGCCTTTCCAAAGAAGAGTAAAAGCACAACTGAAGTGAAATTGATACAGTCGGTAACAATTGGAAAAGATGAAAAAACATCCATGTGATCAATACTACACATTTCCAGCTAGAGTGTTAACATTCTTCCCTTTTTTTCATGGTTTACCCATTTGAAGAAGGGATGAAAGGGTAAAAAGAGCACATTCCTCTAATTTTCAAACTTTTGGCTGTCTCTTAATGAAGAGAAGCTATTTTTCCATTCTCTAGAAAGGGACCTTTAATGAATGGAATATAAGTCACACACTCATAAGAAAATCTTTACTAAGGTGTAGAGATAAACTGCTGCATTTCTATTTGTTAAGTGGTGACCTGTTTGTGTAACAGAGTAAAGGACCCATTTGGAAATTTTTTCCTTATATCACCTTCCACGCTATCATTGGGAACATTTCTAGAATCAGCACTTCCATAACTCAGTGATGAATGCTGGATGTTTACACGTAGAGCGAGATAAAAATGCACTGGTAACTAGTACATTTACTTCTCCAGAAGCAAAGTTGCCAAATCAATAAACACACAAATTTGTACTTTAATTTTCAACATATCAGTGGATTAGTTCAAAAGCAAGTTTTGTGCAAATATGAAATGTGTTCTTTGAAAGAGTATGTATCCATGACTGATTAGACTTTTCTGCTACTGCACAAATTCATTTCCTCTCAGCAACAGCAAGGAAATATGAGGAAAAGGAAATGGAAGCACTAAAATCAAAGGAAATGCCCAGTGGACTTTTAGTGCTATCAGGATATTGATAGTTTGAATGTTTGTATGACTTATGCAAAATTGCACATATTCCTTTAGGCTGACTTTAATTTATCATAAAAGCTGTCATGCTAATGGAAAATGTCTTATTTGTAAATAAGTATTCATAATTTTGTTACTGATGGTGTTTTTATCCAGAATTTGAAAAACCAAGTTTCACAGTGTAAATATATGCATATATTGCCAAAAGTCCAAGGGGGAAAGATGCTAAATGAGGCCATATAACCTGGCCTTGACTCAAATACCACAAAGTAGATACTTCTTCCTGCCTTCCCTCTTCCAGTGCCTAGGCTGTTTAATCCAGAAAAAATTTAATTATTTTAGACATGATGGCTTTTGCTTCATGTTATAAATAGTTAAATAAAACCAGTCAGATCTTATTCTTATACCAGGCAAGAGTTAGCAAACTATGGTCCATCAGCTAAATCCATCCAGCCCATCACCTGTTTTTGTACAGCCCACAAGCCAAGGATGGTTTTTGTTTTTGAGTATTTCAGGGAAAATAACATTTTGTGACATTTGCAAATTGTGTGAAATTCAAATTTCAGCATCCATGAATGAATCAGGTTTTATTGGAATACAGTCCCACTCATTCATCCACTGCCAGTGGCTGCTCCATGCTACAAAAGGCAGAGTTTCCATTTAGACTGTATGAACCAAAAGGCCTAACATATTTGCTGTCTGGCCCTTACAAAAAAAAATTTATTGATCCTGGCTTACACTAAGGAGCTGAAAGCCACTTTCTGCAGCTTACTATTTTACCATTCATTGATCTTCAAGGCCAACCCAAAGCTTGTGGCGTCCCTGAGGCTACCAATAGAGGGCGCGCGTCGGCGCCACAGCAGAGCATACTTAGGACAGCGCTGTGTACTTTTGAAGAAACATGGGAAGACTTCTTTCTCATTTAGGTTGATTAAACCCAGTTTTATTACCATTCTTAACAAAAGATGAAAACTAAAAGAAGTGAAACAACCAATTCACTGAAACTTTTTGAGACACCAGCATTAAGTGATTTTAACTTAATCTGGAGTCAAGGCTCTGTTGGGACTTGGGTTTGATTCATTTTTATGGCAGTCGTACAAAGTAGGTTTCCAAATAATTGCAGAATTGCCAGTCAAGAAATTTTGTCACGAGCTTACCTCATGATGAAACTGTGGCATTGTTCCTTTATTCATTTATAAAATACCAGTTGTTATAGAAATCTTATTTTTTCTGTCATTTAAAAATAATTAGCACAGTTGCCTCATAATTTAAGATTATCAATAAACACTTTAAAATAATCAGTAAAACTGCTTCTATTTATTAAGGAGCTATCTAAATTTCAATGTAATATGCAGTGTTGTTATATATTAAAAAAAATTTTTTTTGTCTTTGTCCTGTGTCCTTTGTCAATAATGTAAGTGCTCTATTTCATGAGCATTTTTGTTTGTTTTTGTTTTATTTGGCCAGGATGGCATTCAGTATAATTTAAATGAGTGGAGGCTGCATATTCCATGTGTCAACCACAATTTAAACTGAAAATAAACTTGGCAACTCTTCATCCTAAATTAGACAGTTTTTCCAAACACACTATAAGTGACAGCCACTTTAAACATAACCATAGTGTTGATTATGCTCGATTTCCTAACATGAATGATTCCCATCATTGCAGACCCACCTCTGAGAACCCAAGTTCCTCAGTTTTTTAATTCTGTTCTTGCATCATTTCACCTAATTACGATCACACTTTTTATACATGTTAAGTTTCTAAGGAAATGTTAACCATGTAAAAGGGAGAATTCTAACTAGCCAAAAGACCTTATCTAGCTTTTTCTATACATATCAAGCCTTTCTCCCAAGCCCATGCTTGTACCTACCAAAAGAAAATCAAATCAACAGGAAATAAAAACTGATGTATTGTTTCTGAAGACAATGTATTACTTAGCATTTAGTTTCTTTCATTTAAAACTGATGACATATCTACAATCCAGTTTCATTTCCCCTACTAACTAGAACCATGTTTACTGTGGTACATTTTCCAAATTTGAAAGATGTTCTTGCTCACAAGCATTGTGCCAGCCTTTTAAAAAGTGAATTTACACAAGCATAGACAATTAAAATAAACTTTTGGTATGCATACTTCTGAGTATTTTCTGCACTCAGTGTTTTTAAGCTTCAACAACTCTGTACTATGTAAAAAGTCTCACACATTTAAAAGGAACATTACCAATCTCCCATGAATATGTAAAAGTAACTCAGTTTATTCAAGGTATTTTTTTACAAGGTGTCATATTCCAATTGTATGAAGTGACAAGTTTACACAAGATTACTTTGAAGTAGTTTTTTTACTTGTTGGTGGTTTCCTCTTTTTATTAGGGTTTGGAATCAGTTTCTTTATTTTAAGAGGTTGTAGCACTACAGCCTGCTGACCTACAACTGGCTTTTTCTTATGTTTAGAGAGGTCTTCAAAGGAAGTGTCCAAAATATCTTTGTCTTGGTTTTCCAAAGATTCAGATTCTGAATTTCCCCTGGAGTCTCCAAGTCTGTCTGGAAGCCATGGCACATTTAAACTGGGTACTCTGGGGATTATAGCTTTTACTTCATCGACAAAGTCAGTGGTGTTCTTTTTGAATCCCAAGGCCAGGACACATTTTAAGCCAATGACAGGTGCAATTCTCTCACTGAGACGGGGAACCTGACAAGCAGGAACCATTCTGCTTAAACTTAACTGAATCAGGTGTGAGGTGATGATCTCAGGCTTGACTGACTTACACACTAGAACTAAAAGCAGTTCGTTCCTTTCCAGAGCCCTGGTGACTTCATTAACGCCAATGGCAAGCTGCTTCCTGATGTGGACAGAAGTCCACCCTGACACTCGTTGGTTATCTTCTTGTTTTTTCTCCAGCTCCTCACTCATATCAACATCTATGCTACGTTTCTCTCTGCCTTGTTTTTTTAAAAAAGGCTGCTTTTTACTTCTCTTATCCTCAATCTTTTTTAGCCCAACAGATTTAAATCTATCTTCAACTGTTTTTAAAATGAAATGCATATCCTCTCTCTCCAGAGCACTCCAGCAGATAGTATATGGGTTGTTCAGTGATGTCTTTACAGTTAAAGGTCTTGTCTTCCGAACAGAGCCCCTCCCTGGTGCCTGAGGAGCTGCAGCCATTCTGAAAATCCTTCTTGAGAAGCAAAATGACAAAGAAAAATTAGTGTTAACTAGCAATGCATGTCTTAAGAACATCCTGGTTATACTTTTCTGATTCTTTATAGGCTATAGCAAGCCTAATAATAGAGGACCAATTATGGGACCATACACTTAACCTCTCCGTTTATTTATTTTTCCCCATTTTTTTGTATGACTTTGTCTTTATTCATATATATAGGCAATGTATTAATGTTTTACATTATTGCAGTCACAGTGAAATTTATCTATTTCACTTATTAAAACTGTGCCATGTTTCTACTTGTTCAAAATTATCCTCTCAATGACTGTATGGTATTAATCTTATAGATTTGTTACCATTTTCTAAATTCCCCTCTAGTTAGGCTTCCACTCATGCATTCAGCAAATATGCAAAGTGCATGCAGTATTCTAGGCACTGGGGTCCAGCAGTGAACAAGTCCCCACACCCACCCTCATAAGTCCCTCGGTCTGTCTACACAGAGCTCGCAATCTGTGTGGAGGCCTCTCTTTTATAATTGACTAGGTGTGATTTATATCTTTTTAATGAATTGAAACAATAATATATGCACATGATTAAAAGTCATAATGATACTTTAATTTTATGCCCTCTTGTAAGTTCTCTCTCCCTCCCTGGACCCTGAGCTTCTTGTATATCTTCCCTAAAACATTGGATACATATGCACGTGGATAGTCCCCCTTCCTAAAGTTATTCCAAGCCAACTGCTCCTCCAGCTGGCAATCTGATGAAAACGAGGGAAATTTTTTAATGAAATTTAAAGATTCTACTCCATTAAAGAAAAAATAACCAGAAGGAGCCTTACTGGGAAAATATAAAGTAATAGTCTAAGGAGCATATCCTGTTTCTCCTCCCCAGAGCTAACTGCATAGTCCATTCTCTTCCCTCAGTTTTCTTCCTCATGTTATTCCTGGGCTCAGTTAAGAACCATACGGACCCATGTGGCAAAACTCAAGTTAAGGCAACCCTGGACATGTCTGGAATGTGGAACTATTCCTATTTTCAGGTAACCATATTTCTCATTTCAGAGATTCCCTCATTTATTCCACTGAGGCCTGCCCTCCCTGAAATGCCCTAAGGCAGGACTAAGAATTAAGTCCTTGCCAATTAAATCCCCACTTACTGTCTACTGATGTTGACAAGCAAGCATCTCTGTGGAATGTCAGAATTTATATGGCACTTTGTCCATCTATTAACTTGAGTCTCACAAAACTCCTGTATAATTGCCCAATGTATGGATAAGGAAGCAGCATCAGGTCAAATACATTGCTCAAAGTCACAGCTGGTTTCTAACTCTTAAATTTTATGCCCTCCCAATCCTGGCTCCACCTCATAAGTAATCTGTGACCTTTAAAATATACAGATGGTTGGTCCTTACATGTAAGCTACTCAACTGGAATCCCTGATAGGCCTGGGGCATCTAGACTTGTAAAAAGTTGCCTGGGTGAATGTGATAAGAACTGGAATTAGGAAGTGCAGGGGTAGGACAAGAGGCCTTTCACACTGCACAGCCCTGAAAAATGGTCTCAGGACTTCTCCTCCCCTCCACAGCTCCATGAGGTGAAAGGTCAGACCTTGTTTGTATCAGTATCATGTCCACTGCTAGAGACTCTGTATCTGCTGCCTTCAAATGGCCTCACTACACAGCCCTCTCCAACTCCCATTAGTTCCATGTTCCCCTCAAGCTCAGGGAACCAGGAAGTAGCTAATCCAAATCCAAAGGGTACGGGCAGAGGCTGGGAATCAGGCTGAGGGTGGTCAGGAAGATAAGCAAGACAAAAATGATCTCATAGGGCTCTTGCCAGATCGAAGTCAATGTGTCAGCATTTAAACAACAAAGAATAAATACTTACAGCTATGTGCTCTGGAGAAAGAGTACAGTATGCATTAACTCCTGTCTTCAGAATCTGGTGGGGAAGATGAGAACCAGAAGTTCAGATAAGCAGAATCTCGATGCCCTATAATCCGAAAACAAAGTATTCACTAATAAGGATAAGTAACAGCTTTGGAGGAGAAGAATAGGAGCCCTTGCTGAGATGCCTTTTGGAGGCCTCTACTGCCTCTAGGATCAAGTGCAAACTCTTCAGGGTGATAGAAGGCCCTCCACATTCTGTCCCCATCTGCCCCCCGGCCTTTCTCCTTACATGCCCACCATGCACATTAACCCCACCACTGAACCACGTACTATTTAATAAGGCCACCAGTTTCTAATCTTGATGTCTTTATGCATATTATTTCCTCTGCCTGAAATACTACTCCCACCCCCAGCCTCATGACCTGCTTTTTTTTTTACTTCAAGTATTCCTGGGTTATCCACAATGTACCACAGCCATAGAGTATTACAGAAAAAAAAGTCATTGGCCTCACTGAGCTTAGAATCTATGAGGAAGGCATATCAGTAGATATTGGGTTGGCCAAAAAGTCCGTTTAGTTTTCTCCATAAAATAAAAGACACACTTTCTCATTTTCACCAGTAACTATTGATTTGGATAATTTGAGTATGTCTGCTATCTCCCCTGTGGTAGAACGTGATTGTTCTCAATGTCTCAATTTGATTACTATCAACTTCAAACTGGTCTACTCGATCGTGGAGCATGGTCCAACGAGAAATCTCCAGCACGAAACTTTGCAAACCACTCTGACATGTTCGATCAGTCACAGCACCTTCTCCATACACTGCACAAATTTTTTGCATATCAGTTGTTTTCACCTTACTTGAAATAATAAAGCATAATATGCTGAAAATGTTGCATATTCTTCCATTCTCCATATTAAAATGGCTACACAAAAATTCACCAATTTTTCTTTTTAAAAAAATACATATTGATATGACAGCTGTCACAATACAAACAAAACTGTTTCTAATCAAATTACAGACAACTAAGCGCTACTACAGCAATCATATGGAAAAAAACAAACGAACTTTTTGGCCAACACAATAACAATACAGTAAACAAGTCAGGGAACTACAGGGCACTAAAGGAACTTAACAGGAGAAGACTGACTTACTTGAGGGGGTCAGGAAGGGCCTCCTGGAGGAAGTGACCTTTTGACTAAATATCTAAAGAATGCCCACCAAATGAAGTACCACGTAGAGTAGCGAGTTATTAGGAAAGGTAGGAAAGGACCACATGGTGAAGGTCTGTGAAGGCCTTCAGTGGAAAGCAACAGTATCGCCTTAAAGCAGGGAGGCAGGCAGAGAAAAGCACTGCAGAAAGATCTTTGTGGATTTGAGCCTGTAAGGGTCAGCTGCCAAGACGGGAAGCAGCAGAGACTCTGGAGAAGTCCTGGTAAGAAATGAAGGTAGAGTCGCGGCAGAGAGGATGGACAGAAATACACGGTAGTTAAAACAGTTATGAGGTAAAATCTACTGAACGTAGTGATCAACTGGAAGTAAAGCAGAGAACGGACTCGAGAATTCCTCCCCGTTTCTACCTCCAGCAGCGGAGAATACCGGCCCAGTTCTCAGTGGCTGCAGTCCTGACCCAGAGTTAATCCGTCCCTTTGGATGCCGCGCTGCTACCTAGGACCGTCAGTACTTTACTATTTAGCATACGGGGTGCACTTTGTTGTCCGGCTCCACTTCCGAGCTGTGAAGTACTGAAGGGCCAGGGTGGGGCTTTATCTGAGTTCTTCTCGTACCCAAAAGACACTCAACTCCAGGCACAGCACTGAGCATGAGCCAAGGCCCGAGACAGGAAAACACGCCGTCCGGGCAAGGGCGGCCAGGCCCGGAAGGCCTTGAGTGCCCGCTGCACTCAGCACCCCGCGAGTCTCTGCCACGCTTCCAACCTGGGTGGGCCCTTCTGCCCCTCCACCACCCTACTCCTTCCACTCACGATCGCCACGGACGCCGGGTGCACGTGAGCCGCCACGCGCGTGCGCACAGCCCTCGCGTTCCCGGCCCCGCCCCCCAAGTGCTCACAGAACTTCACATTTCATCATTCTGCGTTAGTTCACTCACAACGGAAGTCAACTCTGCTTCGCTCAGGGCCAGAAACTACGGAGCCACGACGGATCCATAAAAACCTTCAGGTGGGAACGTAGGGTGTACTGTGTGGGCGGGGGAGGGGGGGCGGAGCCTCTGGTCAGGGTCCTATAGGAGGCAGTGCGCAGGCGCAATGACTGTCTCACGCGGTCTCACGGTTACCATGGTAACCTGGGGCTTGCCATCTTGACTGCCACCTTTTCCCTTCTGACTCGATTTCTACCTTTCAGCCTAACGGTCTTAGCAGCCCGTTCCTTTTCCTGCTTTTCTATATTTGACTTGCCTGAAGGGAGCAAAACCCTACCCTCTCCCAGTCCCCGATCTCCGCCGAATCCCAAAGGGAATCCCCAGAACGCTGACAGTCAAGATAAATGGGGGATGAGGAGTGGTTTGAGGAAAAAACATGCCTACTGGCAATAATGTAGGCAATCTTGAGCCCTGCCCCTCCCCGCCCTGCCGCAAAAGAAGGGGAGCAAAGGCTGCTTTGAGTTCTGCGACAGCAGTTCAGAAACCAATCTGCTGTGGCTATTCCGACTAATGGATATCAGTGGTTAGGAATGGAGCTGCTGGGAGGTTACAAACAATTGTAAAGCAGCTGAAGAACATTTTCGAGGTCAAGCATTTCAAGAACTTAGAAAACAGAAAGTTGATTCTGATCTAATGAGCCTCCATCCTATTCAGGCACACTCTTCCTTTTTCTTTCCCAGTGTAATTTAGCTCCCTCTTCCTTTTCCTCTTTTTCTCTATTTCTTAACTGCTCGTTTTGTTTCCCTCACCCCTTCTTTTGGTCTAGTTTCTATATTTTCAATTATCATCACCTACATGTACCTAACTGGCCGTGAATTAAACAAAACGAAGAGCTGTATGGCTCTTTGTCAAGATTATTGCAGCACAGGGTAGAGTAACAACGTGATCTTTAAAATCAGTTCACATTTCATCATTCTGCGTTCATTCACTCACAACAGAAAAAGTCGATTCACTTTACAATGAGTTTGAGTGTAACAACAGGCTGTTTCATAAAATGAATCCTTAGTTCATTATGATGAACTGTAAACATGCACTTCTAAAGTAGTCTTAGATCTCTAGTTTGAAGCTCTGAGACAAAGAGACGCAATATCTAATTGAAATGCTAGAGCAGCAGCTTTCAACTGCAAGAATTTTTAAAATATGCAATGCCTGACTCTAGTCAGGGGCATTGACTTCTTTTTCCTTAGATTGTCAAGTAAAAAATGACAACAGTCAACACAACAATAGCTGTCCAGTGTGAATGAATCAAAATTATGCCTACTTTTTTTGTCAGATTGGCAAAAATATATATTTTTTGGTGTGCCACAGAATTTTAGTAATTTATGTGTGCCATGAAAGAGGTTGAAAATCACTGTGCTAGAGTAATGAGAAGGAAATGTGTATAATTTTTGTCCCCTTAAGGTTCCAGATTTATAATCTCAGATTTTAGAGTTATAGCATCATCTCATTTTACATCTACCTGTCATTCCTTCCACAGCTTTGGAGCCAGGCTGGCTAGGCTAAAATTCTAACTCCATTACTAACTAATCCTGTGACCATAAAGCAAGCTAATTAAGCTTCTATGAAGTGATAAAAATAGTACTTGTTGTGAGCATTACAAGAACCTATCTATGTTAGATGCTTAGTACAGTCCCTGGCACATAAAAAGCGCTTCATTACGATAATCATGATGACTCTAGTGACAACCTGAGTTAAGAAATAAGCTAATAAAAATTAACTGTAACCTCTATGATTTTAGTGCTTGTGTTTTAGTTTAAGACTAATCATATAATTTCCACAAAAATTTTGCTAAAATTTAATGACTACATATCTGTCCTATTTGTATCACACAAACATAACAAAAAAGTAAAAAGAAAAAAGAAATTCCCATGACTCAATTACCTCAAGACACATTTCCTTTCGGTGTTCCCCTCTAATCTGTTTCACATTTATGCACACATTTACATTGTTAAAATAATGATAATGTAGGTAAAGTTTTGTGTTCTTATTTTATTTCAAATATAACATTTTCCATGTTTTTCATAGTCTTAAAAATTCTCACTCTCATATATTTGATATCCTATATTGAATGATTAGTTTTACTTTTCAATGACAGCGATTACAGTTATTTTGTTATGGATAGGGAGAGACCCAAGTCAGGAGGACTGCTTTCGCTGCCTCAGTTCTGGTTCTTGTTTCACCGCAAGAGATGAATTCAAGTGAGAGACAACATGTATAGTGAAAATGAGAGAGCAAGTTTATTTACAAAACACATGAGCACAAAGCTGTTAGCAGACGTCCAGCTAGTCTAAATGCCCCACATATAGAGGAAATAAAGTTGTTAGTAAGTTTGCTAGTAAGTTAGTGAGTTTGTTCTATACGCTTGAGCCAAGACTACAAGTGGGTACTTACTTAGCTAATCTAAGTATGTTCACTATTGGTGTTTAGGGGTTATAAACCTGAGCTAGCTTCTAGGTTCCCCTCCTTCCTCCTTAGGAATAATGAACAGTTACAAAGGCTTTCTTTCTCAGTTAGTAAAGGCTCTTTGTTTTAGTTAATGAAATTGTTATAGGAGCTTCCTTTCCCAGCACAGAATCTCAAGGACTCTTCCCTCCTCCTCTGCTATTTTGCTTGCAATGCTCGGGGCACCGGCAATCTTATCAAACCAACCTCTGACTGCTGAGTCAATTGGTGAGACATGTCTTCCTTTTGCTTCTAGACTCCTGTATTCAGTTCTTTGTTAGATTGTAATGGTGAGGACCCTCCCTTTATTTTCCTTCTGGTTGCTCATTCCTAGCTGCTACCTAACAATTTTACCATGTAACACTTCAATTTGGTTTTTGAATAACAAAGCTTTTTTATATTAATTCTAGAATTGGCCGGCTATTAGATTTATATGCTTGACATGATATAAGAGTGGTTTAAGATATCTGGTGTAAGTTATGTCATTAGCCATAGTCCTTTGATGAACTAAATGTAAGTCCCAACAAGAAAGTCTTTTTTCCTCTGTCTTTTACTTTTTAAAGTATATTTTATTGATTATGCTATTACAGTTGTCCCAATTTTCCCTCTTTGCCCCCTCCACCCGGTACCTCACTTCCCTCCAGCAGTCTCCCCAACAAGAAAGTTTGTCAATAGAAGAATATAAGAGAATTGACTGCCAGATTCTTCTTTCTCTCTATGGTATTCTAATCTTTACTGTGTATGTATTAGTAGTCAGAGTTCTCCAGAGGCGTAGAACCAGTGGGAGATAAGTATATATATATATATATATATCATATAAAAATGACTTATTATGGAGGATTGGCTCATAGGATTCTGGAGGATAAGTCCGACAGGCTGCTGTCTGCAATCTAGTATCAGGAAAGCTGGTGGTATAGTCCAGTCTAAACCTGAAGGCTTGAGAGTCAGGAGAGCAAATGGCCCCTGTTCCAGGGCCAGAGAAAATGAAATGAGATGTCCCACCTCAAGTAGTGAGGCAGGAAAAAAAATGGACAAATTCCTCCTTCTGTTGCCTTTGGTTGTATGCAAGCCCTCAACAAATTGGGTGAGGCCCACCCACATTGGGGAGGGCAGCCTAATCTACTGAGTCACCACCAGTTCAACTGCTAATCTCATCCTGACATGCTCTGAAATAATGTTGAATCTGGGCACCCCACCATCAGTCAAGTTGACTCATTAAATTAACCAGCACAGTGTGGTTGTTGTTATGTAACATATAACAACAATTGTTATACAAATTGTAATTAGTTATTTTAAATCAGTTACTAAAAATACACTAACAATGAGCCATAAAATCAAAGAACAGCCTTCGAGTCTGTGCTATTGGAAGCTCTACTAGGTAGGACTATATAACACTACAAAGAACCAATATAAATGTCAGCCGTTTCAAGCAGTTAAGTAATCCCTAAGCAACAATGTACTGGCAGTAAGGAGGCCAGTAAGGAGGCAACAGTAGATACGGCCAGTAAGGAGGAAACCTAATTGGATTCAGACCATTTATTATCATTACAAGACATCAAAAGCAAGATCAGCATGATGTCCCTAGTCGTGGAGGTCACATAACCACAGGTTTATGAGGAGTGGGTCATGCTGCATTGACAAACCAACTTTCAACGTCAGCTGAGTAGTTTCAGAGACTAACACAGAAGCCAGCAGCTGAACCCTAGGTGATGAGGGGTTGAGGGGAAGAGAAGGGAGCCATTTGAAGGAAAGTGAGAATGGAATCAGAGGAGAGCAGAGATGGCTACCGGCTTGTAGACCGTCGTCGTCGTCGTCGGCAGCCGTCCGTCTCGAGAGACGATGGTGTAGCTTCTTAAGAGTCCATCTGCACCGCCGAGAATGGTTGTGCAGTCCGACTCGGTAGTGACACGGTATCTGTCTCCTCCCGTGTTGAATCGACATCTTGCGATGACGCTGGAGTGTCCTCTCCAGTGGAGCTGAAGCTACAGAGCCTGGGCAGGGTGATATGGAGGGTCTGCTGTTGCCCATGCAGCAGACCCCCCCTCTCTTCGCAGCTGAAGGATCCAAGGGAAAGACGGAGTCAATACAGCTTGGCTTCAGGTGCGCCGCAGGAGTTGCCGGTGTTGACTACAACGTCAAACCGCCTTAGGGACTCCGGCTCCGGATTTTCTGTCGGGGTTTACTCCCTTAGCCTTTCCCCTGAAGAGGTATGCCGCAAGGCAGCGGAGGTTTTTTGGAATCAGAGTTTTCCTTCTCTGATGTGCCCTGACTGGAAGATCGAACCAGCGACACTTAGCTCACAGGCCGACGCTTGTAGACCAAACTAAAGATATTTCTTATCCTAAAAGCTTCTGGAGGAGGTGCCATGTAAACCTAGTCTTGCAAGAGGAATTGGCCAATTAAAAAGGTGGGGGAAGGGCATTCCAGGCAGTAGAGCAGCAGCTCTCTATAAAGGGAACTTTGAGTAGTAGTTTAGTAGACCTGGTGGGTAGAGTGTGCATGCTGTGGGGAAGAAAGCAGTGAGATGAGGTTGGAAAGGTCAGTCACCCCGAACAATAGTGGACCATCACATATATCCTCAGTGGCTTTTCAGAGGACAGCTAATTATTTTAGGCAATAGATCTCAATCTTGGCTGCATAATTCCTGATGCTTGTGTTGTACCCCTCAACCCTTAAATCAGAATCTCTGGTGGCAAGAACCAGACATTGGGTTTGTGTTTGTATTTTTCTTTCCAGATGATTAGTAAAACAGATAAACTCATTCTAAAGTTCACATGGGATCTCAAGGGACACCTGAATAGCCAAAACAATCTCGAAAGTGAACAAAATTGCAGGACTCCAACTTCTGATTTAAAAAATTGCTACAAAGCTGCAGTAATCAAAACAGGCCTTATAATGACATAAAAACAGACATATAGGCAAATAGAATAGAGAACCCAGAAATAAACCCTCACATATCTGGTCAATTAATTTTAACAAAGGGGCTAATGAGGAAAGGACTGTCTTTTCAACCAATGGTGCTAGGAAAACTGGACATCCAAGAGCAAAAGAAATTTGAACCCTTATTTACACCTTACACAAAAATGATCTCAAAATGGATCAAAGACCTAAACATAAGAGCTAAAATTACAAAATTCTTAAAGCAGGGAAAGATCTTCATTGACATTGCATTTGGCAATGATATCTTGGATATAACACTAAAAGCACAGATAACAAAAGAAAAAATATAAACTGGATCTTCATCAAAATTGAAACCTTTTGTGCATTGACATTATCAAGAGTAAAAGATAACCCACACAACGGAGAAACTGTTTGCAAGTCATAATATGATAAGGGATTAATACTCAGAATATATAAATAACACCTATTGTAGGGAACCGCTTCTTGTGATTTAGGGAATTGTAGCCCCGGCCTGAGCATGACCTGCCATCGGCATTCCGGCTGTGCTTGTCTTTAAGTCTCAACAATGGCTGCGTGGGAGACATACCTGAAAACCATTCAGAGGATTTCCATGGGAGTTGGATTCGAAAAATACTTGTTATGCTTTAGAACTTGCTCTGCTTCCCTTGTCTCTTAGTTAAGTATAAACAATCTCTAGCAGAGAGTATATGAAGCCTTGTACCTAGTGTCCGTGTGGGGTCAAGATGTTTGATAGACCCTGGCACAGACTATTCATTGTATCCATTGTACTGGGACGTGTAATCAGTTATTATCAATTGTAACCTAGGCACCTGAAAGCTATTGGTGATTTATGAAATTTGATCTGTATCTCCCACGTGTATCCTTCTCAATAAAAGGCATAAGGGACGGAGGTCTAGCTGCTGTTCTCCACTAGAGAGAGCAGACACCTTCCTTCTCCCAGACAAAATGAAGTGTCCTGGGTAAAATTTGTTTCGCCGTGGTCACAAAGACTCTGCTGGACAGAGCAGCTTCCAACCAAGCCTAGGGTGTGTGAGGCACCTCCGCCTCAACCTATAACTCAACAATAAAAATCCGATTCGAGAACGGGCAAAGGATGTAGACATTTCTCAAAGAAGATATACAAATGGCCAATAAGCACATGAAAAGATGCTCAACATCCTTACCAGGGAAACGTAAATCAAAGCCATAATGAGGTACCACTTCACACCCACTAAGAAAATAAGTGTTGGTGAGGATATTGAGAAATAAGAACCCTCCTACATTTATGGTGGGAATGTAAAATGGGGCAGCTGCTATAGAACACTGTCAGTTCCTCCATAAGTTAAATACAGACTCAACAACATGACCCAACAATCCCACTCCTAATATAGCCAAGACAATGAAAAACTGGTATTCAACAGAGGCTTATACGCCAATGTTCACAGCAGCATTGTCCACAATAGCTAAAAGGTGGACACAGCTCAAGTGTCCATCAACAGATGAAAGGATGAACAAAATGTGATATATAACACATGGCAGAACATTATTCAGCCATAAAAAAAGAACAAAGTACTGATATAGGTACAGCAGGGACGAACCTTCAAAAACATTATGGTAAGTTAAATAAATCAGTCACTAAAGGATAAATATTGTATGATTAAACTTATATGAGGTACCTAGGATAGACAAATTCATAGAGACAGAAGATAGAATAAAAGTCACCATGGCTAAGGGGAAAAGGGGTTGGGAAGCTATTATTTAATGGATATAGTTTCTTTGGGAGAAGATGAAACGTTTTGGAAGTATATAGTTGTGGTGGTAACAGTATTGTGAATGTACTTAATTCTGCTGAATAGTACACTTAAGAATGGTTAAAATAATAAATTTTATGTTATGTACATTTTACCATATACACAAAACAGTGCTTGTCTGTGGTCTCAGACATGGCTAGTCCCTCACTCCACAAGAAGCCCTGGGCTGGAGCTCAGGAAATATCCTACTTGCCTTAAAGGAAAGTGAGGAGTACTTTGTAGCAAAGAATATGCTTCTTCATACCCACATGTACCATCTGCATTAAATATAGTGTAGAGGTGCATGTGTTTTCATCTGCTTTTAAGGATGATGATGCTTTCAGTCTGAAGGTAGCAAAACATCCCACTGAAAATGGTAATTCAATAGGAGTTATGATCTCTCACAGAAGTCTGGAGGTTTTCCAGAGTTGGCTCATTTGGCTCCACAGCAGTTCATCAGAATCCTAAGGGCTTTCTCTGTTTCCCTTTTGCCCTCAAACTTGTCCTCTCCGGGTCCCGATTTAGCTGTCACAGCTCCAATCATCTCATCCTACACAGTCACCTTGTGTAGGGGAGTAAGTTTTACCTCGTGCATTTCTTTCTTTCTGTCAGAAAGAAAAATTGAAGAAGCCCCAGAATACTTCCCGTTGTGACTTATTGGACAGAATTGGCCGTATGTCCACAACCAAACCAGTCACCAGCAGAGGTGAAGGCATCGAGCGAGACTGGCTTAGGCCAATTATGGTTCATGTCCTGAGGATGGACCTGCCCTACCTGAGTGTCTTTTGGGTCCACAACTAAGCAGAAATAGGGTTGTTGACCAAAATAAAAGAATTTTTTAAAGGCCCTGGCTGGTGCAGCTCAGTGGTTTGAGTGCTGGCCTGTGAATCAAAGGGTCACCAGTTAGGCTTCCAATCAGGGCACCTGTCTGGGTTGCGGGCCAGGTCCCCAGTTGGGGGCCTGCGAGAGGCAACCACACATTGATGTTTCTCTCCCTCTCTTTCTCCCTAAAAATAAGTAAATAAAATCTTTTTTAAAAAAAAAAAAAAAAGGAAATGGCTTCTAGGTAGGGAACCACAGGCATCCCCAGTAGGAAGGCATTTTGTTTGTTGGAGCACACTTGCAGAATACATTACCTGGGTATTAATATGTAAAACATGCAATATTATAACCAAAAGAGCCGAGTGGATACAAAATCATAAGCCCTATGTACTTCAGTTTAGCACAGCTACATATTATCATTGAAACTGAAGGCTAAAAATTTCGCAAGTTTAATGATGAGCATTAAAACAAATGAGAGATCGATGCCAATGGCGCTTTGAGAGGCTAAGGCCCTGAGCTAGCAGTTATATCTTGTTAGGTTGGGTAAGGATGGAAGATATCTATGAACTTTGACTTTGAATACTCTAAAATTATAAATATTTAACCAAATTAAGGTAAAAAATGCCTCCTGTTGGATATATTCTTTTTCTGAAACTTATTGACAATAAAATGGTCCTGGCTAGCTTTGTTGCAGGGAGTTCTCTTAGAATATCCTAACTTTAAAATGATAAGAAATTGGGCCTTTCGTGTCTAGGCTATGCTTACTTAGTTGTTTGGGGATAATTATATTAGTTCTTTGTTGTTTCAGAAAATACCACTTATTAGAATGTTGTAGAAAATTATATACTTACCTAAAGTTGTAATATAATCACAAATATTGTAATCACTAAATCAGTGTTGTGACATCACTGGCCTTATCACTTTCCTACTATAAAAGTGACTTGATTTTAGTGCTTAGTCAGAAGGTATTAAGATTCCTGTTTTGATTTTCTGCCTACAGACCTGTTTGTAATGAATCTTGTGGCACTAATAGATTCATTTCTTATAAGCAACACGGGTATGTGTTTTTTGCTGACACTGATTGCCATCCTTGCATTTTGTGAAACTTCATCACTGACAGATGTTTAGATTAATCAGACCATAAACAAATTCAACCATCACACAAAACCATATAGCAGAAATGGCTAAACATGTTGTAGTAGTTAATCTAGCATTTCAAAACACTTAGATTTATGGGGAAAAAAACTAATATTAGTGACAAGTAACATATTATTAAACTCATCACAGAAAATGCCACAAAGTAGGAAGGAATATAAAATAGAAATTTTTAACCTCTGTTTTTAAAAAAATATTTGAGAAATGCAGTTTACTTCATATATAACATTTTTATCCTCACCCCAGGACATGCTTATTGATTTTAGAGAGAGAGGAAAAAAGCGAGAGAGAGAGAGAGAGAGAGAGAGAGAGAGAGAGAGAGAGAGGGAAACATCAATGTGAGAGAGAAACTTCCATTGGTTGCATCTCCCATGCACCCCAGCTGGGGACTGAACCTGCAACCCAGGCAGGTACCTTGACCAGGAACCAAACCCTCAACCTCCTGGTGTATGGAACAATGTGGCAACCAACTGAGCCACACTGGCCAGGGCTTATATATAACTTTCTTTTGAGATGATTTGGGCCAAGCTTCTCACCAGTTTCTCCCAATTTTAAGTTGACCTTGGGACATCATAACTCCAAGATCAGCAATAAGTCAACACGCTGCAGGGCCTCTTAGTCTTGGGGACTCAGTGAATATTATTCTATTTACAAGTCCAGCAAGTGTGAAAAACTGTTCAAGAAATTTTCATTCTCATTCCCAGCCAGAGAAGCACCTTAGAGCCTGTTAATAAGGCTCCATGGCCCCGACTAAGTGGGTTGGGCATTATCCTGCAAACTGAAAAGTTGCTGATTTGATTCCCAGCCAGGGCACATACCTGAGTTGCAGGCCAGGTCTCTGGTTGGGGGTGAACAAGAGGCAACCAATTGATGTTTCTCTGGCATATGGATGTTTCTCTGGCATATGGATGTTTCTTTCCATCTCTTTCTCCCTCCCTTCCCTCCTCTCTAAAAATAAATAAAATTTTTTTTTAAAAAAAAGAAGAATCCATGGATGAATACAGGTCACGAAGATGAACCAAAGCCTTATATGGGGCCACTCCCTGACTACAAAGAACCTTGGCCACTGCAGTGATGGTGCCCATGTCTCACACAAGGGAGAAGATCTAAAACTTGCTGATGGCCCAGAAGCACCACAGTGATGGCCACCTATTTGCTTTTCAGTTATGAGAGCTGAGCTGGTGGGCCACATTGCTGTCCTGAGACCCAAGCTTCAAGGGGTCTAACTGTCAGCAGCCTACTTCCCATACCTCACAAGGTACATGGAGCGTCTGCCAACATACAGCCAAAAAGTTTCCACAAGCCAGCTCTTCCTCCCTCTCCTTCTTATTCTAAGAATATTCATTGAGTAACAGAGAACTTAAGCAACCTGAGGACAAGGTCTCGGGCACAAGGGTGGCAGCAGAGCTAGCGAGCCTGCCACCCCCCTACCCCTGGAGAGGAAGAGTCCTCCTCACCTCCATGAACAGCAACCTCTCTGCTAACTCGAATCAGTCCAAGAATTCCCCTGTTTTGGAGTAGCCCAGCCTTGGCCTGACCTCCATGCACAAGGGGAAAGAGCCTAATCCTGCCAGGCCTGGGGTCTCCATAGCCTCTGCTCCCCTCCACAGCACACCACAGCCCCAGTCTTCCCACAAGGCCCCATCTGGATCAGGGATCCAACATTTCCTCAGGGCTGTGCCCCACATAGTGGACCTGAGATGTGCCCCCACCCAGCACAGCCTCCCAATTATGTCCCTTTAGCCCACACATTGGAAGCAGTGGCAGAGCCACAGAAGGAACCAGTCCCCCCCCCACCTTTTCCCCGGGGTATGTCCAAAGGAAATTCCATCCACCTGGGCAATCAGACAAATGAGCCACCCCAGCCTCTCCCTCTGACAACAGCCAGGGCCAGCAAGGGGCGACAGGAAGCTTCTTCAGCAGGTTCAGGATCAAGTTTATACTGGCACATCTGAATTTCAGGTTTGCCAGAAGGAATCTGAAAGCAGAGACCTAGGGGTGACACTCAAACCTCACTGAATGGAAGCTGAGTCCATGATAAACGATGTGGTGAAGTCAGGTCACGCTCATTATACTTGACATGGAATATCAAGATCATGAACTTCATGGAGCCCAGCGAGAAGGTGCAGGAGATGGGCTAGGTTCCAGAACTAGACAGTGGCATTATGAGCTGAGCAAGAAACTTGCACTGCTGTGTACTCAGGACGCCCGACCTCGCTGACTGGAGCGTGGAGGGATCCAAAGGGTCACAGCCATTTCTCAACAGGATTCCATTTAAGTGGAGTCTGCACTGTTCTGGTCTCCAAGAGCATGGCCTCCAAAATCACCACAGCTTAACCTTTAAGAGGCTGCCAAGAGCCTCCAGGGAGACAAGAGGAGGGGCAGCCACTGCACCCCCCCCCCCGCAAGACTGCTGAAGCCCCTTGACTGTGTTTGTGCTGGGGCCACAGGGCTCTGCTGTGCTGTGTTGTGCCGTTGGGTGGGGCATTGGTGTTCCTAGGTGGCAGTTTGGTAACATTTTAGAACCTTTAACAGGTTCTTCCAGGGAAAATCTCATAGGTGACTTTTACATAGGGTTTCATCAGCATTAGAGCTACCTCTGATGCCAAAAAGAGTTTGGAGTTTAATCGCCTGGCTGCTGTGGCTCAGTGAATTGAGCGTCGGCCTGCGAACCAAGTATCGCTGGTTCGATTCCCAGTCAGGGCACATGACTTGGTTGCACGTCAGGTCCCCAGTTGGGGGCGCAAGTGAGAGGCAACCACACAGTGATGTTTCTCTCCCTCTCTTTCTCCTCACCTTCCCCTCTCTCTAAAAGTAAATAAATACAGATAAGTAAAATAAAAATAATAAAAAAACAACAACAACAACAAAATGAACTAACTAAATAAATAAAAGGAATAAAAAAAATTTTTTAAAGGAGTTTGGAGTTTATCATAAGAGAGCTGGGTGCCCCTGCTCCGTGGACCCAGCCAAGAATGAATGGTGCCCTTTGTATTGTAGGGCACTTGCTCTGGCTGCAAGTTGGAGACTGGATGAGATAAGTAGTCAGGCTTCCCTTGTACTTTAAAAGTGGATTTTA
Source organism: Furipterus horrens (assembly GCF_987537825.1). Lineage (NCBI taxonomy): Eukaryota > Metazoa > Chordata > Mammalia > Chiroptera > Furipteridae > Furipterus > Furipterus horrens. The sequence continues at coordinate 141,613,312 of NW_028327172.1, read as the reverse complement.
ACCTCAGGGACTGTAAGTGAGGGAAGCAGCAAGAGAAAAATCAGCTAAAGTGTTGGCTGCTGTATGATTTTCTGTCATTTGTAATTATTTGCAGAATACAGAAATGGGAGGATAATTTACCAACCTATTTCATGTGCTGGCATAATGGTGATATAAAATTTTTTTTTTAATTTCAAAATAGAAAGTTACAAACTAATGTCACTCATGAACATGGATGCAAAAAGAAAACCTCAAAATATAGCAAACTGTTTAGCAGTGTATTTTATTTTATTTTATTTTATTATTTTATCCTTATGTGAGGACTATTTTTTGTTTTCCACTGCATTTTAGAGAGAGAGAGAGAGAGAGAGAGAGAGAGAGAGAGAGAGAGCAACAGCAAGAGAGGAATGTCAATGTGAGAAAGGAATATCAATCTGTTGCCTTCTCCTGTGTGCCCTGGCCAGAGATCAAACACACAACCTGGGTATGTCTCCTGACTGGGAATTGAACCCATAGCCTTTTGGTCTATAGGGGAACACTCCAACCAACTAAGCCACACTCACCAGGGCGGCAGTGTATTGTATTTTATTTTATTTATTTCTTTATTAGATTTTATTTATTTATTTTTTAGAGAGAGGGGAAAGGAGAGAGATATGGAAAGAAACATTGATGTGACTGGGAATCAAACCAGTGACCTTTCACTTTATGGGATGATGCCCAAGCAACTAAGGTGGTCAGGGCTGCAGCAGTGTATTTTTAAAAAGACATTTCATCAAGATCCAGTTGAGATTAACAGGAAATGCAAGGTTGGTTCACAACTGAAAATCAATTAATGTAAGCCATCCCTTTAAAAGGTAACATCATGTGATCACCCCAATAGAGACATAAAAAAAACCTTTTAATGAAATTCTACATCCATTCATGAAAACAAATTTTTACCAAATTACAAATAACAAAGGAATCACTGCAGTAAACATCACATTTAAGAGTGAAACACTGAAAGCATTTCATCTAAGAAAGAAGATGAGGGTGCACTGGACCTACTCCTACTCTTTATTATATGGGTGGTCCCAGCTAGTGCAGAAAAGCAAGAAAAAAGAAGACATGTAGCTGTCATTGTTCATAAACTATGTTCATTATATAGAAACCCCAAAATAATTTGGTGAAAAATAATTAAAACTTAAAATGATTGTTCAAGTTTGCTGGAGAGTCAGTATACAAAAATCAATTCCCTTTCTATATACCAGTTACAAACAGATAAACAATGAAATCTTTTTAAAACCTCCATCTACAACATCATCAAAAATTATTAAGTTACTTAGAATTAAAGTTACAGGAGATGTGCATGACCATCAATGGAGAAAATGAGAAAACTTTATCTGAAAACATTACATAAGGTAAATTGAAAAAGATACATGAGCCAGGAATAGTACAACTCTATGTCATAAAAAATAGCAGTTTTTTTACCCCACCCAATTGACATAAAGTTCCAATGCAATTCCAAGAAAAATTCAAGAATTTTCTTTTAACATATGCATAACCCATAGATATAGACAACAGAGGGTATGAGGGGCAGGGGCTGGGTGGAGTTAGGCAAGGTGCAGGAGAAATGGGGACATCTGTAATAGTGTCAACAATAAAAATCAAGTAAAAAAATATTTTCTTCTGTGGAAGTTGACTCATGGATGTTAAAATTTACATGCAAGAGCAAAGCGCCAGAAACAACTCTTCTTGAAGAAAAACAAAATGGGGCGGATTTAATAATTAAGACAGTGTTGTATAGGTAGAGAGATAACAAATAATCCCCCCCCCCAAAAAACCCACTATTCTATAATTTCTATTCTTGTTTTCCCTTAAACCCACTCCAATGAGGCTCCCCTGCCCCCAGCATTAAAAACTTGTCTTCAGGTCATCGATGTATATCTTGATAATGACCTAGATCCCATCATTCTCAGTCCTCATTTAACCTAATATACTTTCTCACTTGCAATTTTTTCTTGACTTGGTTTCTGGGACACCACATTCTCTTGTTTTTTCTCTTACCTCAATGGTCACTTCTCTGTCTTCTTCACTTATTCTCCCGCTTCTCCCTACTCTTATGTTAGCTTGTTTGTTTTTGCTTTGTGCGTGTTTGTGTGTGTATTGTGTGTTCACCTAAACTCTTAATGCTAGAATTTGCCATGGCTCAACCTTCAGTCCTCTTCCCTTTTCTCCTCTGTATACATTCATTTTCTAGGACCACCCAGTCTCAAAGTTGTAAATACCATCTCTATGTCCTTGAATCCCCAATTTATATTCCCAGTCCAGACTAGACTTGGATACCAAGCTGCCTACTTGACATCTCCACTTGGATGTCTGATATCTCAAAAGAAGCAAGTCCAAAACAGAACTTCTGATCTTTGCCACCAACAAAACCAACTCATCTATGATCTTCCAGTTACTCGGGTCAAAAATCTTGTAGTCATCCTGACTCTTTTTCTTTCACATCCCATCTAGAATCTATCCAGGACCCCTGTTGACTCTACCTTCAACATACACCCAGAATCTAAACTACTTCTCACTACCTCCACTGCTACCAGCTGAGTTTGATACAACCTTAAGTTCTTTCCTGGATTATTATGACAGTAAGACTCTTGCTTCCATCCTTGTTCCCCCATAGTCTATTTTCAACACAACAACAAGAGTGATTCTTTTAAAAAGTAAGTCAGATCATGTCAGTCCTTGCTCACAAACCATCAATGATTTTGTTTCACTCCCACTAAAACCTGGTGAGGTCTGGTGAGGTCACTCAGTTGGTTAGAGCATTGTCCTGATACGCCAAGGTTGCTCCAGGTCAGGGCACATGCGAGAATCAACCAGTGAATGCCTAAATAGGTGCAACAACATAGTCTTTGTGCAAGGCCACCTCATATGATCTGGTCTCCTTTTCTTTCCCTGACATCTTCTCTTACTACTCCGCTCTGACCACACTGGCTCTTGCTTTTCCTCTCACTGGATGGGGAAGCTCATTCCTTTGGGCCTGGTGCTGGATGCTGCCTTTGCAAGGGACGCTCTTCCCCAGTGATCTTCCTGGTCAGCTTTCTCACCTTCAAGTTTTTACTTAAATGTCATCTTCTCAAAGAGAACCCTGATCACCCTGTTTACAATCGCAAGTCACCTCCTCCATCCCTCATACCCAAGGTTTTCCATCCCTTTTGCTCTGTTCTTTTGAAAAATAACACTTATCATCGAACATTTTAATAAACTATATAATTTGCTTGTTATAGTGTTTATTATCTGTAACTTCCTATCAGAATATAACACAAGAATAAGGATTCTTGCAGTTTTGTCGACGGATGTTTCTCAAGAACCAAGAACGGTGCCAGGCTTATATTAGGCACTCAATAATTATCTGAATGAATGAATGAAATTAATGAGTTGATGAATTATTGAACAACTAGGGGGATAGGATGGAATGGAATCAGGAGAGTCACGGGTAAAAGTAATGCATTATTTCTTAAACTGGTGGTTGATTCATAAATGTGCCCTTTAGTTTAAAATTTTTATTACATATGTATGTATATTGGTTTATAATTAACATTTAATAAAATAGTAAAAAAACAAACAATTTTCTGTCCAAATTGACACACTCCCTAAGGGTACCAGAAAGCTGAATTTCTACTGTACCTAGTATTCTATTATCATTGGACAGCGGATATCAATACTTTCATTGTCTCTTCTTCTTGCTGCTGGAGATAAGACACCCATGGAATGGCAACTCAAGAGAAGAGCATGCTTTGAAAAGCCTTCTTAAAAGGACATTCTAGACTTAGAGACTACAACAGAGCAGAAGCACCTTCCCTCTCTCCTCCTCCTGATTTCTTAAAGTGGCTATAAAGCCAAAATGCCTCTGTTGCATATAGGCGCGGGTATTGGCCCTCATCGCAGTACCTCCCTGTTGATGCACTGATAGGGCTCTCCCCAGCAGAGGAAGCACTCACTGTTCTGAAGTTGCGATTTGCCTTTGAACCCAGCATGTAGTTTTGTGCAAAAACAAGCTAAAATATTTGGGGGTTTCTCTGTTCCTTACATTGTTAAACGTTGTTGAATCGTTAGACGTTTCAAATCAGTAACTTTCTGGATACTGACTTTGAGGGGTTTTCCAGTCACCTTGCTGTACAATGTCTTTGTTTAAATGAAGAACAGGAAATTAACTTCTCTTATGACCGAGAAATGCTGTTCCAGTTCTTTGAAAATTTAATGAAATGCGAATCACAACCCATTCTGTCTGCAGACTTGGAATGACATTGGGCAGGCGAGTCCTGTGCTTCAGATTGGATAGGCTGTAGTCCTGTGCCTTTGAAAATTAGGATGGTTGCAGAAAGTGCCTATAGTATGTGTTTGCTTTACAAAGAGGAGAAAAGACCCCAACTACCAGCTTGCTTCTTCACTCCTGATGAATTGAGTCTAGAGACGGGTGGGGAGACGTGAGAGTTCTGAACTAACGCTGCCTATCCTCCAGATTTCTAGAAATTATGGAGGACAGAGCTATATATTTTTAAAAAAGAACCTCAAGTGAGATCCGTGACCTGGGGAGACCTCTTTTGATTTTCTGCGAACAACCTTTTGAGAAACAATCGGGGAGCGAGCCAAAAGCGGAGAGGAATTTATTTAAATTCCCTTCCTTTCGCCAGTTTAGTTGGAGCCGCTCCGGCCGCAGACAACCCTCCGGCCTGCCCAGCGGGGTGCAACCAAAGGCTTCACCTCCGCAGGGCGGGTGCCAGTCACCGCCCCGCCCCGAACCGACGGCCAATGGGAGTCGCCCGGAGGGTCAGTGCTGCCCTTTAAAGAGCGGCGGGACTAGGGGTGTGGGGAAACAAGCGTCTGGAGTGCGGCAGTGGAAGGGCGCGACTACCATGTCCTTGCAGGTGAGCCAGAGGGTGGGCAGGCGGCGCTCGGGGACCTGCTCCCCAAAGGGGCGTGGGCGGGCCTGACGTACCCCGGGCGGCGGTGCGTCTCGGACCCGGCGCTCTGGGCAGCGGATGCCAGCCACCCTCGCCACCCGGGAGCGGTCTGCATTGACCCAGAGGACGCTCCCGCGCCCCTTTATTGCAGTGGAGACCGCACCAGTGTCGTCCGTTGACGCAGAGCCGCGGCTCTACACGGCAGTTCCTACGAATCCCGGGGACTGGTCAAACGCAGAGTAGGCGAGCCCGGGAGGGTGGGCGCCGGGGGACTCCCGGACAACTACGCGGCCCTGCGCCGCCGCTCTGTCCTTCTTGGACACCAAGGCGAGGGCGTCTGGGGTCTCCCGCGCCTCTTTGCTCTTCCTACTTCCAAGGGCTCTCTTTCTCTTAGGCAAGGGCAGATATCTGTAAAACTACGACTTAATAATACTGTTTTTCTGAGATGTGAAAAATACGAATGTTCAGGGTGGAACGTTTTGGGAAAGAGAACAAAACGTAGTGAATGAAAACCATGAGGAATTCCTTCACCTAGGCAATAACCACTACTGACATAGTGGGTTACTTTCTCATATGTGCCAGAAATTTGTATGTGTGCACGCAGGCATGTTCATGTGCAAGTAAGTAGACACACCGATTAAGCTATTATATATATACACTTCTGTTCCTTTACGTAACACTACATTATCAGCATTTTCTCAGCATTGAATATTCTTCTAAAATATAATTTAAAAAATATCTGCATACAATTTCATGGAATGAGTATGGCTCACTTCATTGACCATCCTTTAAGGAGTATGTTTGATGGGCAAAAGCACATACTCCAGAGCCAGCCTGTTTCAAATCCAAAGCTCACCCCTTCTTAGCCTGTGACATATTTAACCCCTCTGTGCCTCAGTTTCCTCATCTAAAAATGGAGGTGAAGGACTAAGATTAAACGAGCTGTATGCATAGAGCATTTAAAACTGCCTGGCGTGTGCTAACTCTCCAATAAGGATAAGCATGTCCTTGAACCTTCAAATAGTTTTCTCTTAGGTTTGACAATTCATATTGAATTTTCCCCAAAGAATCAAATCTTTCAATGTCAAAACCTTCTTCCTTTTTAGGTTAGTAGTTCGTTTCATTTTGTTTGACAAAACAAATGGGTTTTCTAATTAAGCCATAACCTCCGATTTTTATTTTAGAATTATAATATGTTTACTTCCACAGCAAAACTTTTAGGCCAGCTGAAAGTCATGTAAACTGAACATATTTCTTTCTTAGAAGGTAATATAAGGCAGACTGCTTCTTCAAGAAAACATCTTTTTGAGGCTAGGGAATTTGTGATTTTACAGTTAGCATATAACTAACCCCTTTCCATCTACCATACACCTTTTTTTGACCTAAGAACTGTGCAGTTCCTGAGTGTGAGAATATATGATCTTCCAAATTCAATTTCTCAGTGGGATAGGCTTGCCCACAAAGCTGTCATCAACTCCATGTGCCAGTGACCATGTTCTTTGGCTGCAGAAAGTCAAGCTAGAATAGGCGCGAGTCACCCTCGGGGGCTGTCTCTGGCTGTGGTGAAATTTGAAAGAAGTCAGACAGAGGCAGGGTGGTCCATGCTCCTAGGTGGTGAGAGGCCACATCCATCTCCAGGAAGGCAGGATGCACCCAGTATGAGTGCTAGTGGAGACCCTGGGGTCACTGCTGCACCAGAGGTGTGGTCAGGGGTCCTTGGAGTACACACATGGTCAGGTGAGGGTCTGGGGAGAGGCCTGAAGGCAGTTTGTTTTGAAGAATCCACCACAGTTGCCGCACACACGCGTTCAACCAAGGTGTTGAGGACCCGGCTCCAGGACAGTCAGCTCCGAGGAGGCGCAGAGCCCTCACTGACAGCAGCGAGCCCAGCTCTGCAGTAGTACAGGACATGACTAAATGTTCCCTTTGGCCCAGAATGCTTTGGAATGAAATGTAAACAGCTGTATATTTAAAGCTGCTTCTCACCTATGATAACTTCATATCCATTCACATATTCATTTATTCAACAAGGGGCTAATAACAGAGGCTGTACCACCTGCCAGGACTCTAAGCCACGACTCGCTACCAAGATGAATATTTCTGTCTGCCCTCTATTGTGGATAAGTGGGGGAACAAACAAATACAGTCCCACTCAGCATGTGCTGAGCCCTGATAAATGCAATCTGTGCTGCCTGGAACCCTTTCCTGCTCTTGTCCATCCCAAGAGTGCTGGCCTCCTGCTCAACTAAGCTCTACCTCCTCTGGGAATGTTTCTTTACACCTGCTGCCGCTCCCTCCTCTTTGTTCCCAGAGCACCCAAATATCACATGGTTATTATTGATCTGCTCCTATCCCAGGAGACCCTGAGCTCCATGAGAGCTGGCTGTTCACCCCTGGCTGCCTAGCCAGCCAATATGATACAAGTGATGAGCTCTGGGCAGGCAAAGTCAACAGAATAAAATAAAAATATTTACATTCTTAATTGGGTTTAATCCTAACACCTTCCTACTGTTTCAGCAGAAGCTGCATCTCAGATGAGCTTAGTTGCTTGCACAGAGTCCCTTGGTAGTGTGTCTCAGAGAAAGAACTCAGACCCAGAATCCTGATGCGAGGCCAGTGTTCTTTTCACTGGAGCTCATCATGGTTGGATGGGGAAAGTCCTCATAGAGGAGGGCACATGGGAGCCACACTGCAGAGCAGGAAGATACCAAGTCAAGGTACCAGGGAAGGACATGCTGGAAAGAGGGAGTGATCCTGGGCCCTGCTCTGGAATGGGCCTTTCTGGGGAGGCCGGAGGGACAAGGACTCCAGACACTGCCTGTGAAACTGTCTGGGGCAGAGCTCCTCTGTGGAGAGGGTCTGAGAACAATTTTCCTGAAAGTCCTTCCTGGAAGGCAGTTACCTAGCATGGTTTTTGAGATGCCTTAGCAAGGCTTAGCTTGCCAAAAGGAACTGAATTGCTGTCACTAGAAAATGGCATGAGGCTTGACAACAGACAGGAGATGCCTGGTAAACCTGAGGGGGAGGATCCTGACACCTCTCTGAATAGCCCTGCCCAGCCTTGCCCTGGGGAAGCCCTGCCACTAATGTAGCATCTTCATTTTGTCCTTATTATAGACACAATACATGTACATTGTAGAAGAGTTGGAGAGTATAGGAACTATTAAAAAATCAGAAAACTTGCCATAATCAAGGTAATTTTTACATATTAGAATATTTTCTAGTCTTTTTATTACTTACAAAGCTGAGTATATAGAAACAATTTTATATTCTTAGTTAAATTATTAAAAAGTATTTTTCATATCTTGCTTTATTGTGAATACTTTTTTCAGTTTTTTTCTAGTACTATTTTTTTCTAAGAGACATAATAAAAATAGTAGTAGTTTAACTTTACTGACCACTCACTATGTGCCAGGCTCTATTTTAAATATTTTACATGTGTTAGCTTATTTAAATCTACCCAGCAACCATGTAGATAGGTGGTGTTATGGGCCCATATTCCAGATGAAGAAACAGAGAGGTTAAGTAACTTACCCAAGGTCATATAGCTCTAAAGTGGAGAAGCTAAGTTTCAAACCAGGGCAGTCTAGCTCCAGAGCCTGTGTTCTTAACCATGACGTTATTTACAAAGCAGCTGACAGTTTCCTAAAAAGACCTAGATAAGGAAAGGGTTTGTCCCTTGTCACATGCACCCATGCTTCTCAGACTCCTGTAGGAAATAGATTAGGAGGTGGGGCCATTTTCAAGGTTATTTAGGTTGGAGACACTGGTCACCTATTTGCAAGTGATTTTTGTTCATTATAAAACAATTACTCAGTTGTGTTACAGAAGTCTTTGCCACTGGATGGAAATTTTATCCAGCAACTCTGCTGAGATCACTGGGGTTCTGAAATTACAGTGGGGCTATCTGCTTTCTCTACTAGGTATTTGGAGCTTTGGGTCAAAAGGGAGCTCTGGCTTTGGAGAAAGAAAATGCAAGGTCGGGTAGAATGCCTCACTGAGACTGTCTCGTTTGATACCCAACAATTCCTGCTTATCCTTGGTTTAAAACAAATGACGTAAGGTAAAATACAGTCTTAAAAAAAAGAATGGAAAAATTCCATTAATGAAAATGATCCCATAGCCTTTGTGTATACACTAAGAAGTTAAAAAGGGGACAGGAACCAAGATTCTAGGAGCACTTTGTCTCTGTGAAGAATATGCCAAGGGAGTGGCTGCTGGCCAGCCCTGAGCTGAGGGTCCTGGGGAGTTGGGCAGGTCAGTGTTTTCACAGTTAAGTCATGAGGGGAGGACAAAGTTTATTACTCAGAATATTTGTATACAGAGTTTCCAGGAAGCCAGCTTCTTTTCACTAATCAGCTCTACGTTGGCTGCACAACTTCCCTTTTCTGTAAACCAGTTGAAATAAGTCTTACAAGTTTTGTTTAAAGGAATTGACACAATGAAATCAGGAATACCACCCTCAGAAACTAGCTAGTCCACTAAACAGGTATAAATTACACTGATGATGAAGAATGTGGGGAGGCGTATGCCCTGGATGAGATATTAATTGGTAGCAAAACTATTACATATAGTGAAGTGTGGGTTTAGGAAGACGTGAAGGAAGTGTCCACGGGGGTGACAGAGAAAGCTGCATTGAGTGTGATGCGATTAAATATTTTTTCATTTATGTGCTTTAAGCTTACAGGAAAAATATGTGTTATAATTTTTCTTTAATCTTTAATCTTTTGACCACCTTCACTGATTTCACTTGTCCTGCAACCCCTGCATCTCATAACCACCAATCTGTTCTTTCTATGAGTTCCGTTTTTTATATTACATGTATAAATGAGGGCATATAGTATTTGTCTTTGTCTGAGTTATTGCACAGTGCCCTCAGGGTGCATTCATGTTGTCACAAATGGCAGAATTGTCTCCTTCTTTATGGCTAAATAATATTTCATTGTATTTATCTTCTTTATCCACTCATCTGTTGATAGACGATTAGGTTATTTCCATGGCTTGACTGTTGTAACTAGTGCTACAATTAAAATGAAGGTGCAGATATCTTTTCGAGGTAGCTGGTTTGTTTCCTTCACATAACTATCCAGAAATGGGACTGCTGGATTATATAGTAGTTACATTTTTAATTTTTTTAGGACCCTCCATACTGTTTTCCATAGTGGTTTCATCAGTTTACATTCCTACCAACAGACTATAAGGGTTCTCTCTACTCCCACATCCTTACCAATACTTACACAATGATGAAAGCCATTCTAAGGAGTGTGGAGGTGATATCTCATTGTGGTTTTGATTTGCATTTCCCTGATGTTTAGTGATGTTGAGCACCTTTTCATGTGTCCATTGGCTGTCTGAATGTCTGTTTTTGAAAACAAGTCTATTCAGATCCTCCTCCCCACCTCCCCCTTTTTTTTAATCCTCACCCAAGAACACTTCTTTTTAGAGAGAGAGGAAGGAAGAGAGAGACATATCAGTGCAAGAGAGAAGCATCGATTGGTTGTCTCTCGTTCATGCCCAGACTGGGGAATGAACACGCAACCCAGGTGTGTGCCCTGACCGGAATCAATCCCACAACCTTTCGGTTATTGGACAATGCCCCAACCACCTGACTCACACCAGCAGGGCCACCTCCCGTTTTTTTAATTAGATTGTTTTTTTGTTATTGAATTGTATGAGTTCTTTATATATTTTTTGGATATTAACCCCTTATCAGCTATATGATTTTCAAATATTTTCTTCCATTTCGTAGGTTGCATTTTCATTTTGTTGATGGCTTTCTTTGCTGTGCAGAAGCTTTTTAGTTTGATATAATGCTACTTGTTTACTTCTGCTTTTGTTGCTTGTGCTTTGGGTGTCAAATCCAAAATAATTATCTCTGAGACCAATGTCAAGGAGTTTACCACCTACATTTTTTTCTTGGAGTTTTATGGTTTCAAGTCTTATGTTCAGGTCTTCGATCCATTTTGATTTGATTTTTTTGCATGGTGTAAGATATTGCTCCAGTTTCATCTTTTTGCATGTAGCTGTCCAGTTTTCCCAACACCATTTATTGAAGAGATTGTCTTCACCCCATTTTGTACTCTTGGCTTGTTTGTTGTAAATTAAATTGACCATATATGCATGGGTTTCTTTAGGGCTCTCTAGTACATTGCATTGACTGAGGTGCCTGGTTTTATGGCAGTACCATACTGTTTTGAATACCATAATTTTGTAATGTAGTTTGAAATCAGAACACATGATTTAACTTTAAGGTTTAACTTTTTTTCTCAAGATTGCTTTGGGTATTTGGAGTTTTTGTGGTTTCATAAAAATTTTAGGATTGTTTTTTCTATTTCTGTGAAAAATGTTACTGGAATTTTGATAGGGATTGCATCAGATCTGTAGGTTGCTTGGGGTAGAATGGACATTTTAACACTATTAATTCTTCCATTCTAAGAACATAGGATATTTTTCCATTTTCTTGTGTCTTCTTCAATTTTTAAACATAGATAAATTGAACAATTTTTGTATTCAGAATTATATTTTATCCTCCATATCTTGTCTGTAGATCAGGTAAGTATCAGCAGTGGTGTCCATGAATAAGTTAGGATAATTCTGGTGGAGCCAGAGCAGTAGTAGTTTATTTCTACTTGAACCCCCCTTGCTGCTCTGTGAGTTCCCACTGCTTGGTGGTAGCAGCCCCCAAACAGACGGGCCTGCATAAACTTAGTGAATGCACTGTGTGCCTTTTTCTCCTTTGCTTTAGGCTGATTTCGATCAGGCAGCCGAAGATGTAAAGAAGCTGAAAACAAGGCCAGATGATGAAGAACTGAGAGAACTCTACGGGCTCTACAAACAATCTGTAATTGGAGACATCAATATTGGTATTTATTGTCATCTTAAAAATAGTGATATACTTTGTTTGAACAGTGTTTACAGATGTGTAGAGTAAAAAGTAATCCTGAAAATATGTCTGTCCTTCTTTTGGCAGAGTGTCCAGGAATGTTAGATTTAAAAGGCAAGGCTAAGTGGGAAGCATGGAACCTCCAAAAAGGTTGTTAATTCTTAAATAAATTCAACAAATTTTCTTAGCTTCCCAGTACATCCGTTAGTAAGATGATCTGTTTGTATCTTTCCAGGATTACCGAAGGAAGATGCCATGAATGCCTATATTTCTAAAGCAAAAGAGCTGATAGAAAAATATGGAATTTAGAATTCAGCATATGAGAAAACACTTCTTTTGAAGCCTTCATAATGGTATCATGACCTAACATTTAGGGGAGAAAGGCACTGTTAACTCTTTACATAGCATAAATGTTATTGCTAATAATATGAATTGTAATCCTTATTTAAGAGATATAATGAAACTACATGTTTAAGGAAATTTTACTTGCTAAAACAAGGTAAATTTTTTTACGTTAAAAAATTATCTTTATTTAGGTTTTTGATTCGTCACATATATCAAAGACTAATCAACATAAAAAGGTGATTTTAAAAATTCTTTTAAAAAATTACTGCTCTGGTAGTATGTGCACAATACATTAACAATCGTTTGTTCGTTTGGTTTATCTATTTTTCTACCGGGGATTAGTATTATGGGTGTAATCAAGAGTTTTAAAATAACCAATAACAAAACTATTCCTTTGTTGCACCATGTAGCTTTGAGGTTCACATTGACACAGGGCTTGATTCCAGTCCTTCCTTACCCTGTGACTTATTTACTAGGTGACCTAGGCAAGTTACTTAACCTTGCTAAGCCTCATCTGTAGAGTTGGGAGAAAAATAGCACTCTCAAAGGGTTGTAAGAATTGAATGAGATAACTGTCATTATTCTACTTTCACTTTAAAGCTTATGCTACTTAAAACCTCACAATAAATAAGCTAATTTTCAAAATATAAGCTTATGAGTCTATAGCTTTTCAAAGGAGAAAAAAGCCATCATGGGACTACCAGCTATTTTTCTTTAAATTTTTATGTTTAAGATAAATCAAAAAATCAAATTGAAATGTAATATTTAGTGGTAATAAACCGTGTAACTACTGTACTCTTATGTTGAGTTTTATCAGAGTGAAATTGTAGAGTCTGAAGTATCTTATTGGTCCAAAACTCAGTCCTTCTTGCTGGTACACAAGCTCTCTGAAGGAAGATAGTCCCATATTACTAGTTCTAAAATCTTTCTGAGATTCATAGGCTACAAATCTCCCCAAAACAATGTACCTCTATTTGCCTGCACGAGGGTTTACGTGTGGTATGGTATGACCAGGGGGATAAGTTGATTTCATGTGACTTAAAAAAAAACCTAGATTCACTAGATGAATTTCCAGTGAAAAAAGCCAATCCCAAAAGGTTACACACTGGACGACCCCATTTCTCTCACATTCTTGATACGGACCTAGAGGACACAATAGGGATTGCCAGGGAGGAGGGACATGGGTGTGGCTCTAAAAGGCCGAAAGAGGGAGCCAGTGGTCTAGGAATGTTCTGTTTCTTGACTGCATGACTGTCAGTATCCTGGTTGAATTTTGTGCACTGTTACTATTGGGAAAATGGATATCTCTGTATTATTTCTTGCAACCATGTGCGAATCTAAAATGATCTCAAAATAAAAAGTTTAACAACAAATCTAGCTTGATTTCTAATTTGGAGAATTTGGGGAAGTAAAAATAATTCTCATTTGTACTAAGTTTTGCCTAAAGATAGTCAGAAGTCTTCCACAATGAAGTCAACATCCAAATCCAACAATGAGAAGACATAAGCAATGGAAGGTCTGGTTCTTCCTTCCAGCCGAGGGCTTGGAAGCTCTCAGAGTTCCCACATGGACCTTACCTCCACCAGATGAAAAGGAAGGTGAGAAACCCACCTCAAAAGTCTGGCATTGGCTTCATCGGGTGGTTTCCATTTGTGTACTGTATTAACTGAAAATGTTTAAATTCATAATCGAGAATCCAAAATAATTTGGTGGCAATCATTCTGTAAGGAAACCCTGGAAGTCATATAGTAGAGTAAAGCACAGCACAGCATGTACTAAACATTTAACATAATTTGCTTGAAGCTATTTGTAGTCCAGATTTATCATGTGAATTCTAAATCAAAGCCCTGTCTTCATAATGGATTTTGTATTATTTGTACTTTGTTAAAAAGGAATGATAAGTTCTGAAAAATACCTCCTGTATGCATTTCCCTTGCTCTTATTTACTAAGACTCGTTATATATATTTAAAAAGTGTTAACAAAAACACAAGCTTATATGTGATCATAAACATATCAATGCTTTAAAAATTAATGTTTTAACCTATAAGAAAATTGGGCTAAGCAGTTTAAGCCATAAGAAAGGGACATTGGTTACATCAATCAAGTAGTAGAACTTGTTGTGAAGATCCACAGGAAGTAAGAAAATCAGGGTGTCTGATAGAACAGCCAGGATTCCAAGAGACAATCTGGGAATCGCCAGAGACGGCAGGATCCACACAATTCAGAGACAAGGTGCCTCTTCGTTTTCCTCAGGAGGCATCTGTGGATCCCATTTGTAGTGTTCTTAGTTGTTCTTGGTTGTTTTTCCCTATTTCTGCATTTTTCCTTTTAGCTTCTGTTTGTTTCCAGCTGTTCTGCTTCCTCCCCATATCAAAATCAAGTGGTCACAGAGCAAGGCTGAGGTAGCCTATGGGACATGGCGTCTATATACTTGGCCACTCCATATGCCAAGAGCCAGATTCTAGATCGGCTGTCCATGGGAGGACTCCCCTGGGCCAAAGCCAGTCACTGCCAGCACAGCAGCAGGGCCACCCAGAGCCAACGGGCAATCGATGTAGAAGGAACCCATCGGAAGAGGGCCAGGGCTTACAGGTGCTCTGAGGGTTTAGCAGAGCAGACAGCATTGATTGCTTAGGACTCTCTTGTTTTAACCAAGCAGTAGGTTACATTTCCTTATTAAGTGGGATGACCTTATATTTCAAAAGATTAGATCAAGCTTTGAACCCCCGTGTGTAGATAAAACAATAATTTAATTTCAAGCATGTCCCCTATCTGTCATTTCACAGTTTAAATAATTGAAGGGGGAAAAATGGATTATTTACCGAGCAGAAACTTTGTTGACAGACTTGCCACAGATGAGACTCAAATGAGATTCTAAGACAAAGACAAAGGACCCCCTCTAGAAATACGCTTGACCCATTTGTCTTTTGTCCCCAGGCACATAAATCCTCCATGGAGAAATACATTTATATATAACAGATCACCTGACAGTAGCAAATGTACACTTTCCAATTTCTGGGTAAAACTAATGAGCTACTTCTGAAAAGTTAAAAAAGAGTATCATATAATCACTTTGACTTTGTCAGGACCAAAAGAAAAAATATCTAAAATTAGGTAAGTGTCAATAGTTTTAGACACTTGGCTATGTAATTCTTGATGAAGGTTTCATTTGAAGGTTCCTTGAGATAAAAGTGATTTCCTGGATACACATGAATATCAAAACTTCTGGTTACATTTTCCCAGGCTAAAAATAAACAAAAGTATAAATTGAATAACAAATGATACCAAAAACAACAAAAGATTTACTTCCAGGTATTACCTTTTGAAGATCTGACACCAGGGGCAGAGTTACTTTCAAGGTCTCATGTTCTATAAGTCCTGTATTTTTTATTTCTCTAAGACCTATCAGTATACAGTAGTATTACCTGAGTTCTCTCATGGTGCACAGAGCTGACATCTCTCCATTTATGTTATAGAAAACCCGGGCCCATTTTCTACTCATTTCTACTTCTGGTAGCTGAAACACTATCAAACAAATGTCTCAATAAAATACTAAAAAATATCAAAGTCATTTCACCTTCTATATCCTTTACTATACCTTCAGATCCAACAAAGCATGTTAAGTCACAAGACAGAATGGCCTCAGAAGGTGCATTAAAGCTGTAAACAGATAAGAACTGGTTCATAACTTTTCCAGGGATTTTTTTTCCTGTTACTAGAGTCACTTGAATAAAACATGGTGTGTCCTCGCGTCTTTCTTTTTTGTTATTTCCAGAAATCCAAACATTTTTTACCAGCTGTACTTCTACATGTGAAACCATCTGTGGTCCAGGCCATTTTCCAAGATCATCTGATTTCTAGAACGATGGCACTTGGGCCCCCAGGCCCACTCAGGTTGAGGCTGGTTACAACTAGTCCCTTTAAAGGCGATTTCCAGAAATAACCAGCTCTCCATGGTCCAGAGATGGTTGCAACCAACAGAACAGAAGCAGGTTCATGCAAGCAGGTCCCCGGAGTTGGTTCCACCCATTCTCAGTTTAATCACAACAGCAACATACATTTATCGAGTTAGGTGCTGGCTGGTGTGTTAGCCACCAAAAACCCGTGGATAAGCACTGTCTCTCTCCTCCTGCAACTTAGAGACTGGCTGGGGAGACAGACATAATGAAATAATCAGACAACTAGAGTTCAGGAGGACCTGTGAACACATGACATTTGGGGGTGAGGTAGCATCAAGCAAAGTCTCCCTGGGGAAAAAGAGTTGAATCTGAGATCTGAATGAATAGGACAAAACTGGGCAAAGGGGAGATAGTGAACACAAACCAGTGGCTTTCTGAGAGCAAAGGGGGAATTTGGGCAAATTAAGGTAAAAGAGGTAGGTAAGGGCCAAGTCTAGGCCTCATGGAGGGCTTAGGTCATCCTTAGAATGAAAGGAAGCTACCAAAAGGATTTAAGGCAAGTGTGTCAGGACCAAACTTGATTTTTGTACCTCTAGGTATAATGTGGGACTGGACTGGACTGGACTGGACTGGAGGTGGGCACAGGGTTTGTGGCTCTTTCAATAGTCCAGGCAAGAATTCCCACTTTTGTCCAGAATGCATAAAACCAGGAGTGCCACTCTCAGCCAGATGATGAGAAAAAGAGCTCAACAAACTACAAGATCACAAGTTTTCTTCAGCTCATCAGAGAGCTGAGCTTGCAAGTCAAACTAGAAACCAAATTCCAAGGAGAGTCAGCACCTCTGAGGAGGGTTGGGGCATGCAGACTGGCTCATGTACAGAAAGCACAGGAGGACGATGTGTCTGCTGGACATTCGAGGAAGAAGAAATCAGGTAACATGTTAAAGTGCTCCAGACCAAAGGTGGGTGGGGTGGGCGGGGGGGTACTGTCAGATGCACGTCATACTGCTTGCAGGCTCTTTTCCATGGGCCTCCACTAGGGGTTCACAAGAAAGATTGAGAACAAGGCAGGAGGCCGTGCAGTAGGATATTGGCTGTGGCCATAAAACGGGCACAGAACCCTGTTCCCTGCCGAGGCCCTTATTTCCTACTAAGCAAAAGCCTCAAGCAGCTGGAGGAGGGGCATCAGACACTTTCACTCGCCTGCAGGCAAGGACCCATGGCTGCAGCAGATGGAAGCATTAACCCTCTACCCTTGGGGAAGGAGTGGGAAGAGGTGTTGGGCTCACACCTATATCAAAATTTCTGCTTCTGGGGTGGGGCAGGAACCTCTGCATAAGACCAACCACAGGGAGACGGGGCAGGCATGCTTGGAGAGTCCCACCCACAAGACCCAGGTGCACTAGGACATCCAAGAACTCCCCCTCTTACCCCAGAGGCTGATCCCACACATTGAGCAACAAGCAACAGCTGTCTGTGGAGAGAGACCGTTTTATAAGGCACAGGAAAGACTGAAACATTGAGGAAAATTCTCTAGTGCCCCAGTGTCGATGCTGAGAACATAGGAACACAGGGGACTTGGAAGCTGCCATTGCCCAGAAGTGACCATAGTAACAACAAAAGCCAGTCGCAGGTAATTTCCAGTCTAGATTGACTCAACTTCCCATACTGATGGCCTGGCAGCAGGTGAGATATGCTCAAATCCAGGTGTAAAAAATACATACTGCAATCTCTGCTTCATGCATATCTGGCTTTCAAATATATATATATATATCTCAAGAAACAACTCCATTGTCAAGAGGCAAAGCAACCAAAAGACTCAGACCAGATAAGCCCCAGATGTTGAAACTATCAGACAGGGACTTTAAATACCTATTTTTGAGATGTCAAAGCACTTTGTGGAAAAGGGCCACATGCATGGGTAAATGGGGAAATTCATTAGAGAAGTGAAAACTACAAGAAAGAGTCAAATGGAAGTTGTCTGAACAAACAGCAACCCAACTGAGGAATTCCTTTGACAAGCTCATCAGTAGACTGGATACAGTTGAGGAAAGAATCAGTGAACCTGAAGATGGTCAATAGGAATTATCCAAACTGAATTGCAAAGAAAAAACAGTTTAGGAAGGCAGATCACCCCAGAGCCATGGGACAAACTCCAGCAGCCTAACACGTGTGTAACTGGGGCTCCATGAGGAGAGTAGAGAACAGCACACATGGCCAGGCCGGAGAGGAGGACCTCTTGCGTGAGTCAGGAGCAGTCAGGCTTTCTCACCTGTCACAGATTTCTGTCTTGGCCACCAGGCTCCGAGACTTGGTGGTGATGAAAGCAGAGAGGACTGAGGGATGTTCTGTAGGCCTGGTTTTATTTAAACTGGAAAAGACTGAGAACCACAGAGACCAGCAGGGAGAACAGGCTGAGAGCATGGAAGGAGCGGGAGTGAAGAGGGGAGAAGACTCGAGAGAGCAGAGTTTGGGGAAGAATTTTTGGAATCTGGAGAGAGGAAGCCAATAGCTTGGGCTATTGCACTCTGATTCACTGGGGAGAAGGGGAGAGCGTTAAGAAGGTTTTCTATATTGTATGACGGCAACATCCCTGTGAGTGATTTCTCTTTTATTTTCATGTTGGAGAGATTTCTTCAGAGAGCTGTTGAGAATTTAGGTAAGCTTCTACAGACAAACGCCACCTCAGCATCTACACTGTGGCCAAGCAGCTTGTGAGCAGCTTGAACTGACTCTGGCCCTCCTGTGGGTGCATGTCCTAGATGACAGCAGCAGAGTCACAAGTAAGGGTAAGTCCCTAACCCAACTCCCCCAGCAGCCCTTGTGAGAAACAGTCTCTCCTCCCTCCCCTGGCCTTCCCCTCATGTGTCCCTTAGACAAGACCCCTATGAAGCTTACCAAAACTCACATTTTTTGGTATGAATTGACTGATCTGGCCTTAGCACAGAAACCTCGAAGGCCCCCACCCACAGACACTAGGTGTCCCGGGTCCTGCTGCACTCTCCGCCTGCACCCTGACCCAACCTCTCTGGTAGCCTCCCAGCGTGCCATGGACCTCCTCCAGGACCCGTGAGTATAAGCCTCTCTATTTCAGTTTCTAGGGTGGGCTGTTGTTGAATGTAACCCACCATCAACACCCTGAGGCTCTACTAACAAATGTTAACAACACCACACAACAGCCTTTGCTAGTAAATTGTTGCTTGTGTTTTGTTTTTAAAAATTGTGGTGGTTAGTCAGTTGCCAGCCTGACCTCATTTAGTCCTCACCACAACACCTGGAGGGAGTTTTTCTGATCCTGTCTTCTGACACAGACTGTTTGAGCAACAGGCTCTGAATCGCCCAGTTAGTAAGCCACAGGCAGAGGGTTTTGATCCTGGTAAGCAGAATCTACAGACAGCATGTTTAACCATTGTGTGAGGCTTTTGCCTATACTCACTGAGAGTTCACAGGTACTTGAATTACTTTTCCATTTTTGGGGGGTGAGGTCAGACTGGTGTTTCTTTGATTCTGACTCTGTGCTAAGCCAGCAACACAGACAACTTATCCCTGTGAGGATCATGCTTGGGCAAAGATGGTTGGGACAGAAATGGTAAAAGGTGATTGGCTTGGGTCACCCAGGGGGCAGCTGGTGGACTTAGCAGCAGATTGGAGATGGACAGTGAATGGAGGGACATGCCATAGGTGAGCAGGATTGCCTCTGGTTTCAAGGTGCTTCAAGGAGCTTCCACTTTTTGTAGCTATTTGTGTAAACATCTTGTCACACACTGCCCAGCCTTTGTGGAGGAAATAAAAGAAACACGGACCCAAGCATCTGCCTTCTAGGAGTGTACACGGTGGAGACAATACCCAGGCAAACTGGGACAAATGCATGACAGACTCTAATGGTGACTAAGGGTCAAAGGCTGGCCCAGCAGTCACTGCTATGGGGACATTAGACTAGGAAGAGCCATTTGGTAGGTTTACTTTATTGGGAGGCTTAACAGAATGTGAGGGCTTCAGTCCTACCAAAAGAATTGGGCAGTAGCACACACATCTCACAAGACAGAGCAATGGTCAGGTGCCATGGAGCTAAATGAGCCTGAAACAAAATTAACAAAAAAGCAAACACTCCTTCCTGCCCTCGCGCACCTCTACACACAGCTCAAAATGTAGGGATCTGCTCCTGCTGACCCCTCGAAGATGAGAATGCTTTGGCATTAATTTATTCAACAAATATGATATATGATAAAACATGTATCTTGAACTACACATACACACACATCTTTTAAACAAAAATATGTTCTTTTTATCTTACATTGATACAATTTTTGTACCCAGGTTCCATTCTAAGCCAATAAAAAGATTGCTCTTAAAATGCTGTCTTCCTGTATTGTATAAGCAGTCTCAGAGAACTGCCAATCTACATTTTTCTATAGATAATTATTTTTAAAAGATTACTTATCTCAGTTACATGTCATTTGTAAAAATGCCTGCACCTGCCCTCACAATGGGAATATATTGTTCATAAATTTCCTTGTCATTAAGAAAATCCATGCGCGTACCCCCAAGTTCCAAAAGGAGAGAGTGAAGATGTTCATTTGACGGTTCTCTATCTTCAAGATGGCAAGACCTGGCCTTAATAATATAGTCTAATATTTCATATAACACCCTTGTCCATAAACTGAAAGCTCCCCAACTAAAGGAAATGTCATTAAGTCAAGGTTCAGAAGTGGACTTCTTTATCTACAGGTTTCGGGGGGAGACATTTCTTTTTAAAAGCAGGGAGAACAAGGTCCTCTGCACTAGTAATTCTAGTGTCATCCTGCCACCAAAATGGCCATCAGGGTCTTTCTTTGGATGGGAAGGGAGAGCAAAGGGCATGAGCGTGTGCAGCAGGAACAGCAGCAGTGACATTAAAAGCAAGAGTGGTTCGGAAAGGTAGATGCCACTTTCCCCTTTGGAGATTTCAAGTGTTCCTTCCTGGCTCGGATCCAGTTTCTTAGCTGAAAGTTGATTAAGTTCCCAGCTGACCCAGAGTGAAGAATAAACACTTTTGGTCAATTTACCTTGAAGATATCAGGGACATAGCAAGCTCTGACCAAGACACAGATAAGGTGCACTTCAGAGAAGAGGAGAGATGATGTTGGAAGAGATTTGAGGGTCTTTCTGTTAGCCAATAGGATCCCCACCATTGTCTCCTCATGGACCAGAATTTACCAGATAGGGAAATAACAACATGAGTTCCTACCCCACCTCCCATTTCCCTCCACCACCCACCCTTAAAAAACCCGAAATTACTTACATGAGGAGCAGGTGTACTTGACAAAAATACATGCATTGGTTCTGGCTTATGTTTTTCTTTTAGGTGTAGTGCAGTCATAAAAGCAATACAGGACCCCATACTAAATTTGGGAAAGAAAACATGATAATAACTGTTCAATAAAGTCATGGTAATCCACTGAAAGTTAGTAAGACCAAGGATCATAAACACCGCAATGATGATGGCATAGGCAAAGAAAAACATAAGTTAGTTGAATAAATGTAGTTATGGAGAGTATACTGTCAAAGATTTATATGCGAATAAAAACTGTTTTAAGTCCTAGCCAGTGTGGCCCAGTTGGTTGGAGCATTGTCTTTTAAGCCAAAGGGTCGTGGGTTTCATTACCAGTCAGGGAACATTCTGGGTTGCGAGGTTCGGTTCCTGGTCTGGGTGCCCGATAGATGTAATATTTCTCTCTCACATTAGTGTTTCTCTCCCTCCCTCTAAAATCAAGAAGCATGTCCTTGGGTGAGGATGTTTTAAAAAGGATTTTTAGATATCCTACATAATTCAGTCTAAGACTTAGTACTTCTTTCCACAATGTCTTGAAATTTATTTAAATTTCATTTTCTCTTTTATTTCAGAACTCTATTGTTATGTCTTTGATAGTATCTATTACTAGTCCTCAATGTATGGTCTGGGGTCCCCTGGGAATTCCTGACACCTTTTCAGGTGGTCTGTGAGGCTAAAGCTATTTTCATGGTAATATCAAATGTTATATGCCGTTTTTACTCTCATTCTTTCCTGAGTGCATGGTTAGTTTTCCAGAGGTTGTGTGACAGGGGATGTTGCAATAGTTTGAATGCAGAAGCAGATGTGAGACTCCATCTGCCTTCTATGCAGCCAGACATTAAACAGATATGGAAAAGTGTAAAACAAGGGCACGCCTCTCACTACTTTTGCGGGGAGATAGTCTTTTACTTAAAAACATATTATGTCAACACATAATGGGTTTATTAATAATATTTTAAGATAAGTTAAATACATTTAAAATTTTGGTTTTAATTTCTTTTTTTAATTATACTTTCTTGATTATGCTATTAGAGTTGTCCCAATTTTTTCCCCTTTGTCCCCAGCACCCCTCACTCCCTTAGGCAATCCCCACACCATTGTTCATGTTCAAGGGTACATAGGTTCTCTGGTTACTCCATTTCCTATCCTATACTTTATCTCCCCATGGCTATTCTGCCTTGGTAGTGTGGTCTAATGTAGTGGGTGTCCTCTAGGGTCCAGTGGCACAGCCTCCCCTATCACCCAAGCTGTGTCCTCAAGGTACACCCTTTGTATGACCTGAGTACTCCCTCCTCTTGTAGCTGAACCTTGATTGCTGTTGGGAGGTCAATGGGAAGGATTTACCCCCAAACTGTCAGCTTCAAGGACTGGCTATGACCACTGACCACCAACCTCCCCCACCTTGGAAGATCAGCTGTGCAGGAGCAGGGTGGTGGTGCTCCAACATGGTCTGTAGCTGTCCGCTGGGTGTGCTGGCCCTTGGGTTTCCCGGATGATGCAGGCCAAGGTCAGCCCCCACCTGTGTTTTTCCCAGGGTCACCCTGCCTGAGCTATAAAGCAATCTGAGATGACTGCTACTTGTGCTGGACTTGGAGAGTCCCAGGGAAAGCCAAACTGTGAATCTAGGCTGGCTTCTACTAGTACTGGGCCTGGGGCCACTTAGCAAGAGGTACAGGGGCTGGGGGCTCACTGAGGCCAGCTGTTGCTTGTTTGAAAGGATTTAGGAAGCTGTGAAGCAGGAGCCTAGACCAGTCAGTCATATGAAAAAGCAGCTTGGATGGGCACATAAATTGGGTCGGGCGGAGGCTCTGGTGATCTCCAGGGTAGGACAAACAGTGTTATCCAGGTTGATGGAGTCTCAGATATGGAACGAGCTTCCTGGCTCTGTCAGGGGAGGGCCTAGAAAAGGGGCAATGGCCTCTGCTTGCCTTGATGCCAGATACTTCAGTTTCTCCCTGTATGTCACTGGTGCCTTTCCAGCTGCTCCCTCACTGCTGGAGCTCAGAGGGAGAGAGTCTGAGTAGGTAGTCTGTGTGTGGGTTCTTTAAGAGGAACTGCTTGGGGCTGCAGTGGTTTCTTCCACCGACTCAATTCCTGCTTGTTTTTACAACCAGAAGTTGTGGGGACTTATCTTCATGGCACCAGAACCCTCAGCTGGGGGCCTGGTGTGAGGCTGAGATTCCTGGCTCCCAAGATATCCCTCCTGAAATTTTATCCACCACATGTGGGTGTGAGGCTGGCCCATTCCGCATCTGTGTCCCTCCTACCTGTCTGGGTGAATGTGGTTTCTTTGATTCCATATTTGTCAGACTTCCATTCAACTCCATTTCTGACAGTTCTGAGTGATGGTTGTTCTATATTTTAGTTGCAGTTTTAATGTGATTGTGTGAGGAGGTGAGCCCTGTTTACCTGTGCTGTCATTCTGACCAGAAGTCTTAATTTCTAATGTAGTGAATATTGACAGTGTATCACACTTAAGCAAATGTTCTCTGAGGTCCTCAATGCTTTGTAAAAGTATTAAAGCAGTACTGTGACCAAAAGTTTGTGAACTACTGTGGTCATTAGATATATTTGTAGACAATACTGCCAGAGACTTTTTTGGTAAGTATCTTAGGAGAAAAAAGGGAAACTCAGTCCCATGTTCATTGCTGATGGAGTGTAAATTGCAGGTAATTTGGAAATACATATAAAGAGCTTTAACAATGGGCATACATTTAACCTAAATTCTGGAAATTTATCCTAAGAAACTTATGAGATGTATACTAAATTTCTAGAAGAATGTTCACTGAATGTTTTTATAACAGAAAAATATAGAAGTAGTACTATGTTCACAAAGAGAGATTGAGGAAACAAGTCATGAAGCAATGTGACCCCCACAGCACTATTGAAAGCAAGTCAGGAAAAGATGTAAAACAGGACCTTACATGTAAAAATACTATGGAACCACATCAGAATTATAAAGTACTTACTAGGATGATTGATACTTTTTATTTTTTGGCTGAGCATATCCATAAATATTATATAATACAGTAGCTAAAATTTAGTGATTCCTTACTACATAATTTATGATCATTGTTCATTTAATCCTCAAAAGAAAGTACTACTATCATTTCACCTTTAAAGAGAAGGAAACTGATTAAAAAACCAAAGACATTTGTTCCAGGTCAAACTGACTAAGAGGCAGTCAAAACTCCAGGATTCACGTTATAACCTTAAAATTATACAACCTAGCACATACTATTTATATAATGTTTAAAGTTAAAAATAATGGAAATATAGGTTACTGTTATAATCTTGATTTTACATGTCCTGGTTTTTTGCCTGAAGGTACAATTACTATACAAACTAGCCAATTGTAAGAGTTGTGACTAGTCATAATTATTCAACAACCTGGGACTATTTTCCAAAGAGAAGATGCCACAAGGAGCCCTGGATCTGAACAATTCATCACAAAAAATGCCATTTACCTCTTTCTGATCCCTGTTGTACAATGTCTTTCCGTCTGACTTTCTTGTCTGAGAGCAGCTATAACCACATTTAACCAAGCACTCCTTCAAGCAGAGATGAAGCAGTGTAATACAAAAGGTACACATCTCACAAATGCAAAGAACAACATTAACCAATGACTTGTGATTGAAGAAATGCCTTTTTAAACAGATTTTAAATACCTGTGGCTAAAAAATGCAAATGGTTTATCCTGGGTGACTGGCAGGAGAACACAGTTTCACCAACCGCGTGGTGGATGTCAGCGGCAAAAGATTCTTCAGATCGACTTCCTCTCCGGGCAAGCCGTGTGGAGGGCACTGGAGATGGAGAAACACTAATGAATGCACGGGGACAGCGAGTGTGGTACTGGGATATTGTAAAGGAGCTTATGTTAGCATGATGTGAATCACTGCAAAGAAATGAGGAGTGACTAATAACAGTAAAATCTAGTGACATGAGAGATTTACAATGTGCTGAGAAAAAACAATAGCATAAAATACAGCAGCCTAAATATCTGAAAAATACTCTCCAACTACAAAATACCTAAAAATACTAGATGAAGCATACCTATAATTAGATGCATAGTTTAGCTCAGTGAAAGGGAATACCT
This sequence comes from Furipterus horrens, assembly GCF_987537825.1. Classification (NCBI taxonomy): domain Eukaryota; kingdom Metazoa; phylum Chordata; class Mammalia; order Chiroptera; family Furipteridae; genus Furipterus; species Furipterus horrens. The sequence goes on along the minus strand of NW_028327172.1, from coordinate 141,587,855 downwards.
AGAATAAAAAGAGGGAACTGGAAATTCAGCTAGTGAGCATGTGCTGATGGAATGGTTACTCTGACGCCTGCTGCCTATGTCAGGAAAACATCAGTTTTCATGCGTGACTTAGAACGGAGTCCTCCAAATAAGGCCCAGAACCTCTGAGCTCTAACCTCACTGAAAAGTAGACTGGTGGGGCGGGGGGGGTGGGGGTGGGGTTCCTAATGGCAAATGGAGACAACAACTTTCTGCGTTTACCTTGCCTCTGAAAGGGGGAAAAGTTTGCCCTTATATATATTTTTTAAATCAAAGCCTTGCATTTATGCAAATTTGAAGACTAAGCTTATATTATCTTGATAATCTGGGGAAAATGAAGCTGAAAAAAACAGCTCACAGGGGTACTGGAGTTGGATTTTTGGATTCCACATATAAGTGAGACTATATTGTATTTGTCTTTGACTTACTTCACTTAGCATAATGCTCTCAAGGTGCATCCATGTTGTCAAAGATGGCAGAATTGTCTTTTCATGGTTGAAAAATATTCCATTTTCTTTATTCACTTATCTGTTGATGGAGACTTAGGTTGTTTCCATTACTTTGCTGTTTGGAAGGAATGCTGCAATGAACACTAGAGTATAATTATCTGAGGTCACGATTTTGTTCCCTTTGGATATATCCCCAGAAGTGGGACTGCTGGATCATACTCATATATGGTAAATCTATTTTTAAGTTTTTAAAGGAACCCCCATACTGTTTTCCATAGTTGCTGTACCAATTTACAATCCCACCAACAGTACACAAAGCTTCCCCTTTTTTCACATCTTCATCAATATTTGTTAATCTCTTGCCTTTTTGATGATTGATGTCCATTCCAACAGGTGTAAGGTGGTATCCCATTGTGGTTTTAATTTGCATTTTCTTTTTTTCTGTTTGTTTATTTTCCTTTTTCTATTTTTTAACTGAATTGTTTGGGGTTTTTTTTTTGTTGTTGTTGTTGCTCTTTATTTGTATGAATTTCTTATATATTTTGGATATTAACCCCTTATTAGATTGGTGGTTTACAAATATTTTCTCCCATTCAGCAAGTTGTTTTTTCATTTTGTTAATGATTTCACTTGTTGTGCAAAAGATTTGTTTAGTTTGATGTAGTTCCCCTTGTTTATTTTTCTTTTGTTCCTTGTTCTTTGAGTGTCATATAAAAAAATCATCACCAAGACCAATGGCAAGGAATTTTTTCTATATTTTCTTCTAGGAGTTCTACAATTTCAGTTCTTACATTTAAGTTTTTAATCTACTTTAAGTAAATTTTTGTTAGTGTAAGATAGGGGTCTAGTTTCATTCTTTTGCATGTAAATATCCAATTTTCCCAGCACTATTTATTGAAGAGAATGTCTTTTCTCCATTGAATATTCTTGTCTCCCTTGTCAGATATTAGTTGATGGGATATGCATAGTTTTATTTCTGAGCTCTTGATTCTGTTCCATTGGTTTATGTGTCTGTTTTTACGCCAGTACCATACTGTTTTGATTATTATAATAAGTTCTGTGTTTTAATGTACAGCATGGTGACTATAGTTAAGAGTGCTATATTGTGTATTTGAAAGTTGCTAAGAGTGTAGTTCTGAAAAGTTATCACAGCAAAAAAATGTAATTATGTGAGGTGGTTGGTGTCAATTAAACTTTTTGTGGTAATCATTTTGATATATTTATATATAATCATAATGTTCACCTTCGACTTATATAATGTTAAATTTCATTTATATTCCAATAAAACTGGAAAAACTAAAAGGGTAATTTCATGCACAGATTTTCAACAAATCAAAAAATTTAAAAATAACAGTATTGTCAAGGATCTAGAGTAATACAAATTTTATACTTCTTTGCCAGTATAATTCATTGCAATTCCTTTGGAGAACAATTTGGCAATATTTCATATAGTTGAAGGCATTCATACATTACCATCCAGAAATTCCACTCTTAGATATAGGCTTTCTCACACATGTATGCAAGAAGACATATATAAGACAGCTCATAGAAGCATTACTAATAAGAGAAAGAATAAAACTGACTTTAATGCCTGTAAAGAGGACACATACATAAATTGTGTTATAGTCACACAGTGGAATACTATATACAATAGTTAAAATCTGAAGTAGAGATACACATAGTCACATGATAAATCTTAAAAAATAAATTTAGGAGAAAACAGCAAGTTTCAGAGGAATGTTTATAATATGATAAATTTATATAAAGGCAGATAAATTTTAAATAATAATATATATTATTTAGGTAAGTATTTGAAGAAGCCAAAAGGAGAGAGCGAATACAATTGGGAAGGGAGTGCATGGAGACTTAAATGTTATTCAGTTGTAATACTTTATTATTTAAGAAGAGCAGACTTTAATTGTCTATATTGAACCATCAGCTGTTTATGAAAATCTTATATGAAAGTACTTCCAATAACTTCTAAAAATATATTAATGTATTAATAACAGGGCTCTCTTCTTCCAATGAATGGATTTTTCTTTTCTTTTTTCTTTCTTTTTTTTTTTTTTTTGAGACCTGCTATCAGAGAACTGGTGACTGGAGAGTAGAAAGGAAGAGGCATAAAGTAACAGAGAGATGCAGTTTTAGTAAGGCAGCACTTCCAGGGGAGACCTTGGAAAGGGGCAATGTCTCCTGGAGATCTGATGGCAAAATAAGGAAGGGATGAAGATAAGAGACATGGTAATATCAAAGAGTCAGAAGAATATAGAATCCCCAACCATACAAACAAGGTGTCATTAATTTTTTAAAAACTGCACTTCAACATAGCAACAGATGAGGGCACTCCTGAGCCAAGAAACAGTAAGCAATAAAACACGTTGGTCCTACGTGTTACTGCATAGAGTTTTGCTGAATAGTGAGGAGGAATATCTAGCATGCTTCATCATAAACAGAAATAAATGTAACATTCAGAATATAGAACGTATAAATTAAACATTTACAGCTTATGAAAATGCTTTATAAAAAACTCACTAAGCAGAATAGAACAAAGCAACACTCCAACATGAATTAAATTTAATCAAACAAGAAATTACATAAATGGAGATTTCCGGCCAAGATGAAGGCCTAGCCAGACACGCTGGGTCTCCCTCCACAACTAAGAAGGAATATAACTACCTCAAAACTAGAGACAACCAGAAGTTCCAGAAAATCAAGCTGCATGGAAGTCCAACAAACAAAGATATAAAGAAGAAATACTCATCCAGACAGGTAGGAGGGGTGGAGCTGGGGTGGAGAGGACACAGTGTGGTGGTGGCAGCAGTGGCAGCAGTGGCAGGCTGGCAGAAAGCAGTTACACATTTCAAAAAGTTTGGAGGGATACCTGGGGAACGTTCCCAACTCCTCACCAGACTGCACAGCTGATAGTCCCAGCACCAGGGAAAATCAAGCCTCATTGCTTCTGACTGGCAAACCAGTCGGGGTTGGGGTGGAGGAAGAAACAGTTGGTCTCTCAGCAGAGTCCTCTTGTTTAACGGGCCCCCATGGTCCTAGAACATCTGCAGACCCACCCACTCTGGGAATTACAGCCAGGGCAATAGCTAGAGAGGTGCCAGCCTCATACAGAAGTGGGAGAAGTGCCTGGAAAAGGGATGAGTGCTGAGCAAGTGGCATTGTTCCCTCTCAGACCCCTCCCCCATATACAGTGCCACAATGTGGTGAAACAGGTTGCCCTGTACTGATAATACCTAAGGCTCTGCCCCTTACAATGTAACAGGTATGACAGCTCTACCTAAGACAGAGAGGCAAACAAACACAGGAGCCTGTCAAGATGAGAAGACAGAGAAATATGGTCCAAAAAGGGGGAATGGATCAAGGTTCCAGTGACAGAACTAAGTGACAAAGAGATAGCCAACCTAACAGATGCAAAATTCAAAATACTAGTGTTAAAGATGCTCACAGCTTGACAGATATGCTTGATTACAGCAAAACATAAGGGAAAAAGTGAAGGCTATGCTAAATGAAACAAAGGAAACCACATGAAACCAATGATGAAGGGAAGGAAACCGGGGTTTAAATCAATAATTTGGAACATAAGGAGGGAAAAAAAGTCAACCAGTACAGAATGAGGAAACAAGAATTGAAAAAAAATGAGGAGAGGCTTAGGAACCTCTGGGACAACTTTAAACCTCCCAACATCCAAATCATAGGAGTTCCAGAAGGAGAAGAGGAAGAGCAAGAAATTGAAAGCTTATGTGAAAAAATAATAGAAGAAAACTTGCCAAATTTGGCAAAGGAAATAGACATACAAGTCCAGGAAGCACAGAGAGTCCAAAACAAGCTAGACCCAAAGAGGACCACACCAAGACACATCATAATTAAAATGCCAAAGGTGAAAGATAAAGAGAGAATCTTAAAAGCAGCAAGAGAAAAGCAGAGAGTTACCTACAAAGGGGTGCCTATAAGACTGTTGGCTGATTTCTCAAAAGAAACTTTGCAGGCAAGAAGGGACTGGCAAGCAGTATTCAATGTGATGAAAAGCAAGGACCTACAACCAAGATTACTCTATCCAGAAAAACTATCATTTAGAATGGAAGGGCAGATGAAGTGCTTCCCAGACAAAGTAAAGCTAAAAGAGTTCATCATCACAAAGCCATTATTATTTGAAATGTTAAAGGGACTTATTTAAGAAAAAGAAGATCAAGACTATGAACGCTAAAATGACAATAAACTCACAACTATCAACAACTGAATCTAAAAAATAAAAACAAAATCCAACTAAGCAAACCAGAATAGGAACAGAACCATAGGTATGGGGATCATTTGGAGAGTTATCAGCCGGGAAGGGGAAGGAGGAGAAATGGGGAAATAGTGCAGGTATTAAGAAGCATAATCGGTTGGTACAAAATAGACAAGGGGAAGGTAAGAATAATATAGGAAAGGGTGAAGCCAAAAAACTTATATGCACGACCCATGGACATGAACTAAGTGGGGTGAGATTACTAGAGGGAATGGGGATACTGGGCTGAGGGGAGCAAAGGAGGAAAAAATGGGACTACTGTAACAACATAATAAATAAAATATACTTTAAAAAAAAGTAATTACTTAAGTGAAAGAACACTGTAGCCCTGACTGGCATGGTTCAGTGGGTTGGACATCCTCCTGCAAACCAAAAGTTCCCTGATTCAGTTCCAGTCAGGGCACATGCCTGGGTTGCAGGCCAGGTCCCTGGTTGGAAGTGTGTGAGGGGCAACCAACTGATGTTTCTCTCTCACCTCAATGTTTCTCTCCCTCTCTCCCTCCGTTCCCCTCTCTTTAAAAAATAAATAACTAAAATCTTTAAAAAAGAAAGAATACTGTAACTTACAATTTGAAATTTTGAATATAAATAGACAAACAATTACAAAAAGAGCCGACAGAAATAAAATTGAATAAAAAGATAAAAATGACTTCAAAAAAGGATTTAAGTGGATACAGAGGACAGGAATAAAAGAGCTAGGGAAAGGAAAAGAAAGAGTGGAAAAAATCCCAAAAGAAGGTAATAATCATAAAAAGCAGGAAAAAAAATCTAACAGAAGAATAAATGGAGACTCTCAAGAAAGCTAAACAAAATAAAACACTCAAAAAGAAGTACTATTTGAAATTATAATCCACACAAATTTCTCTGAAATAAAATATGAAGCTATGTATTGAAAGAACCATATGCTGGGGAAACTGACCCATAATAGTCAAGTATTATATTTTTAATTGAATACAATGGCATTATAAAAGAAACAGGAAGGTCTGTTATCCTCCCTTTACTGCTCCCTTTTCTCTCCTGTACATGCCTGCTATTTCTTAGCTAAATGATTTGCTTTTATAGAAAAAGCAGTTCCCTGGGAAAATTGCTGATTTTATCCTGATAAAATCGCTTATCATTTTGTAATATAGATTTCCGTTTAAATACAGTAATCCTAAAACTATAGGGATATAAACTCATTCAAGTTAGAGCTGATTTCAAATTGCCTATCCTTTTAAGTATTTAATACCATGACATCACTTGTCTCTGCTTAAAATAAGTTTTTAGTTTTAATTTAAATTGAATTAAATTATCTACCTTAGAAAAATCTCAGAATTTAACATGAAAAATATTAATGATGGAGAGGAGACTTCACATACTACTCAGTTCAAGTGCTGACAAGTGGACAGGAAAGATAAACCTATCAACAAGGCAGGCCATATGGGTATAATGTATGTTGAATTTTGCTCTCTGAAATAAAAAATGCCCTGTTCTTTTCAGCTGTCATGGAACATTCATGAAAATTGATCATACTTATAGGCACACAGAAAATCACTAAAAGGTCCACAGAGTAAAAATAAAACAGATACTAGTCTCTGAAAGCAATAAAACTAAAAATCATAAATATAAACAATATATTTTTAAAAGTTCTTGTAACTGATTTTTAAAAAATTCTCTGTTAAGTCTTAGGTCAAAAGGGAAATATAAAATGAAGTTATTGAAATTTTCAAAATGATTTTAACTATTTATATTAGCATCTATGAGGTACAGTAAAAGCAGTGATCAGAGGAAAATTTATAGTCTTACATAGTATGCCAAAATGAAAAAAAGGAAAATAAATGCATTCAATATCTTAACTCACAATTATAGCAAAAGAATAAATAAAATAGAAAAAAGTAGAATGAAAGAAATAATGAATATTAAAAATTAATGTGGTAAAAACAGGAAATAGTAGGACTAATAAGTAAAAATTGCAGGTCTTTGATAAAATTTCAGTAAAATAAGCAAAACGCTAACAATTTAAGAAAAGGAGAACGTGAAAAAGTACAAAATAAGAGGAAGTAACCCTTTAACTCAGGGAAACTTTTGAAAATCAAAGGAGACTGTAGGGCAATACTCTATGCAATATATTTGAAAATTTACATGTGATTTGTGTAATTTAAAAAAAATACAGTTTATCAAAATTGACTCCAGGAAAAATAGAAAATTTAAATAGTTAATTTTTATAGAAGAAATACAAGTTGTTGAAGTATTCTTGCAAAAAAAGCACTAGTCCTAACCCTGTTCAGTGTGGGTCAGTTGGTTGGAGCATCTTCCTGTAAACTGGAAGGTCCCAGATTTGATTACCTGTCAGGGTACATGCCGAGGTTGTAGGTTTGGTCTCTGTACAAGAGGCAGCCTATTGATGTTTCTCTCTCACGTTGATGTTTCTCTCCCTCCCTTCCCCTCTCTCTTAAATCAATGAGCATTTCCTCAGGTGAGGATTAAGGGGAAAAAAGGTACTAGGCCTAGATGATTGTCTAGGAAAATTCTTCTAAACATTCACAGGACATAATATCAATGCTACTCAAACTCTCCAGAGCTTTTTTTAAGTAATAAAATCAGCTAGAGGAAAGAAGACAATTACATATAAAGATAGTAAACATTACTGATTTATAGAAAACAACACAAGTCAGAGAACAATGCTATGTCATCTTTATAATGATGAAAAAGCCTAGAATTGCATATCCAGATTACATAGTTTTCAAATGTGACAGCAAAAATATAGAAAATTTCAGTCTCCTGAGAGAACTTGCTGCCAGCAGACATGCACTACAAAATGTTTCCTTCACGCTAAAACTCAGACTATACAAAGGAAGAAAGTGCTAAAAATTAAAGAAACATGGACAAATATAGAAGATGTTTTTTCATTTAAACATTTAAAAATATAACTATTCAAAGCAAAAATAACCAAAGTTTACTGTAGAAGTAAAATGTATGACAGCAATAGCGAAAGGACAGGAGTGAAAATGGAAGCATGCATTTTAAGATTCTTAAATGTTACACAAAATAGAACGGTGTGTTAAAAAGAACACACACTGGACCAAGGGAGATTTATCGCTGGCCTGGGGTGCAATGATGGTTTGACATATACACATAACTTTAACAGAATCAGAGATAAATATCGTGTTATCGTCTCAATAGATGAATAAAAAGCATGTGACTTCCTTTCATTAGAAAGACTCTACTCACAACAAATTCGGTATATCTAGAAGGAACGTACTTCAACGTAATAAAGGCCATATAGGACGAGGCCACAGCTAACTCAATACTAAACGGTAAAACTGAAAGTTTTTCATCTAAGATCAGGAGTAAGACAAGGATGCCCCCTCTCATTATTGCTATTCAACATAGTACTGGAGTCCTAGCCAGAGCAATTAGGCAGGATAAAGAAATAAAAGGCATTGAAATCAGAAAGAAAGAAGTAAAAATGTCTCTTTGCAGAAGACATGATTTTATATTGAGAAAACGTTAAAGAATCCATAAAAAAAATGGTTAGAACTAATAAGTTCAGTAAAGTTGCAAGATACAAAATTTACATACAAAAATCTGTTGTGTTTCTGTAGATTAACAATGTATATCCACAAAAGGTATTAAGAAAACAAGTCCATTTACAATAGCATCAAAAACAATAAAATGCTTAGGGATAAGTTTAACCAAGAATAATGTTATCTGAAGATAGACGGTGATAAGTGAAAGATGTATATTGTAAATTCTGGAGCAACCACTTAAACAACTAGAAACATGCTAAAAAGGCGATAGAGGAGGTACACAGAAAATGTTCTTAATATTATTTTCATTAAAAAAAAGTAAACAGGCAAAATGGAACAAATCACAGATGGGACAAATCGAAAACAATTGTAAGATGGGAGATTCAATTTAACCATATCAATAATTACATTAAATACAAGTGCAGGGTTAGAATGCCATTTCCTAAAAAGTTCTTCTAGTTCTAATAATAACAAAATAAGGATAACATAATATTTTTAGAAATATAAAAATCACATTATTAGAATGCAATCTTTTTTTTATCCTCACCCAAGGACATTTTTTCATTGCTTTTAGAGAGAAAGGAAGAGGGGCAGAAAAACATCAATGCAAAAGAGAAACGTTGATTGGTTGCCTCCCCTATGCACCTGGACCTGGGATCAGCACCCTGACTAGGAATAGAACCTACAACTTTTTGGTTATGTGACAATGCTCCAACCAGCTGAGTCACACCGGCCAGCGCTAGAATGCAATCTTGAATGACTATTGTTATTTACCTTCCAGTATGGAAAATCTTTATTATGCTTCAAATTCCTATGTGTGTGTCAGCTGACTTTATAAATTGCCTAGATGGAGGTAAAAGTTAACATACCTTCCACTGAATCAGGCATCTTTTTGCCCCATTTGGCAAAATAAATGGAGCCACTTGCTGCCCAGGGAAAGCAAATCAGCCTAAAAATTGCACCAGGCTTTGAATATGAGCAGTTCACCACTTTTTCATTCCTGGGGAAAAATAAAAATATCTTTAACATTACATTATCAATTAATGTGTTCAAGCTGAATTAGATGTGTTTTAATGAAAACTCTTAGTTATAAGGAGAATATGTTCAACTGTAAAGTGCCAATTTTTCCAATAAGAAAGTGCCCTCCTAGAAAAGGATTTTATGGTTTATTTTTGACAACTGATTATGTAAACTTTTAGGGATGTAGGTGAACTAGTCAAGTATTTATATATAACATATAGTAAGTACATTTAATATGCACATTTAAAGTGATAAAAATGTTAATTCAGAAATTGCCCTTTCACAATTTAAGAAATAGTTTTATCTAAACAGTTTATCTGAACAGTCTTCATGACCACTGGAGCCCTTTGCAAATCATCTGCAAGTTTTCAGAACACATAATTTTCACTCCCTTTGAAGAATTAGGTAAATATAACTTTTGTATCTGCATATAATGTTGTCACTGAAAATTTCAACCCAAGATCCAAGTATTCACTCACATAGTATTAGGATATTTCTGTTTTAAAAATGAATCCTATATCTATATATTTTGTTCTCTATGATTTAAATATGTTCTATAAAGTTTTCAAATGGATAATTAAATTGTTTATGAAAATATGTAATCTTTCCAAAACAAGGCCATCATCCCTAGTATAATGATGAAATGTTTTGCCTCTTCTTAAAAAAAGTACCAGTTTGTGAAATGATCTTTATAAGCATTTAAAACTAATACTGATTGAGATCTTTTCAGGGTAACATGTTTTCTCTAAAGAGGACTTGGCTTTTCATAATAAAATAATTTAGAGGACACTAATAATATGAGAGACTACACAAACATAAGCACAAGAAAAAAATTTTGTGGGGGAATGACAATATTTGAAGAAAAACTCCTTGTTTCTATCTGGGCACTTATGTTAATTGCTAATTTAAAATTAAAAACAAAAAAAGGACTAATTTTAATTTTTTCTTTTGAAGAAAAACATTCGTACTTGGAGCTATGTTCCCACCAAGCAACCCTATATTCAACAAACTTATTGATCAGCCCTAAATGAGAATTTCTCTACCATTTTCTTATAAAACTGCTGGAGTTATTTTTCAAAGAGCACCAAAACCTTCAGTAGAGGCGACCACAATTTGGTAAAAACATAAAACATAGCAAATGGAGGCTTTTCTGAACCTCAATTCTTTTTGACTATTGAAAACTCTAGATTAATTACTTGATTTCAACATTTCTTCAGACAAGTCATACTTTTAAAGTAAGAAGCCCTACTTCAATCTACTTAAATTATTTGCATTCTAATAATCCAAAAATGTGTTAGAACAGGAGTGGGTACAGGTTTTGCAGTACCCGAAACGAAGCCATGCAGTTTGCAGGAGTAGAAGCGTATATAAAGTTATAAATACAAAATTAGGCGAAGAACTTTTGATCATTAGTTTCAAAGTAAAACCATCTTCCTTTGGGGTGGGGATGGTGGTAGGAGCTGCCTTTCACTTGTTCAGAGTGGTGTCAGTCTCAGTGGGTCCTCAGAACCCATTGTAATGGGACGCTTACACCTCACCGTGAACCTGTGCCAAGACTGCGTGCAAACGTAGAGCCTTGGGAGGGCAATGTGCATTGCTGCTGAGTCCGAGCAGTTCAGAGAACTGCTCTCACTCTTAGGTTCTTCCCTCTCTTCTCATCCACCCAACCTCTTCTCTCCATTGAGAGAAAGAATCAAAGACCAATAAAACCTGCCATGCCAAGGGCAGCCAACCTTCAGGGTAGAAGCCTTCTGCCTGAACTTGTTTTTTCTTTACCTTCTCTTTATTTTTAGGGTACATGGTAGAATTCTAAAACTTTAGAGTTAAAAGTGATCAGAAAAATCATTTAATACACTATTACAACCGAGTGAAAAAGACGATGGAAACAGACGCCTGGGTTCAAATCCTGACTACACCCCTGTCAATGTGACATTAGGCAAATGACTCGTGTGCTTTAAAGTCTCAATGTCCTCGTCTGTAAAATGAGGATAATAATAGTGTCTTCCCTACATCTGGATTAAATATATCAAAAATGCTTAGCATAGTTTTAGGTACACACCAAGCAAAAGTAAATGTTACCTATTATAACTTATTTGACAGTGGAAACTGAGACACAGAGACGTAAATTACTTGCCCAAGCTCACCCAACCAGTTAGCGACAAATCAGGAATTAGAATGCAAATCTTGTGAATACTGAAAGCTACTTCCCTACTCAACCCCTTTCCCATATTCTCAGCATCAATATGCAAGTGGACCACTAGGTGGCAGGACGTGGAGAACGCATTTGGAAAGCCGTGCACTTAAGAGTCAGGGAGAAGAACCTCTTCTCCACTTCGGTGTGTAAACTGAACCTCACCTTCAACTTTCCTCAACCGCACAAATGCTTCAGCCAAGTCTTGGATTTAAAAGTGTACTTTAAAATCACTACCAATTCAATAGCATTTACAAAGTGAGTGACTACTGGCATTTACAATACCTTGCACTAGGAGCAATAGACACCAAATCTGTGTGAGGCATCTGTGTGAGGCATCTGTGTGAGGCCCCTTTGAATCTAACAAGGGGACCTTAAAAAGGCAGACTGTCAAAGCACCCGGCATTGGGAAGAACTAGGCTGTACACAGAATGACGTACCTGGCTGTCCCAGCTTTGTCTCTATTTTCCGTGTTGTCAGATGGTGTAGAATCGCTGGTCTCGGCAACTTGTTGGCCAATGCCATATTCAGTGCCTCTTGGGGGGAAAACCTCTGATCAGTCTGCACACACAGAAGAGTGACCAGATTTCTTTTATAAATTCTGTTGACTGCATTTACTGCTCCAACCTCTATTTTAAAAAGAAGTGGATAACTGATGTAATCCAAGCGCGAGGAGCCTCATGCTTCAGTCACATTTGATTACCACTAAGGGCTTCCATTAACTGAACCTCCAGCTAATACACAAAAAGAAAAGGTGCAATATTTCTAAACTCTAGCAACTAAAAATGTTGCAGGGAAGAAAATTGGACTAGGAGGGAAAAGTTTGTTTTTAAAATATGAATGTTTTGGTTTCCTACATATTTATATATTTTTTAATCTTAAGGAAGAGCTAGCAAATCTAAGAAAGACTTCACTACTGTGCCAGATTTCCACTTTTGTGAGCTGCAAACATTCAGAAAAGAGAATAAAATAATTAGCAAAATTCTGCCATTTGTAAAGGCTTTTAGCTCTTCATACCCTAAGAGCTCCTTGAATCCCAAGAAGTCATCATGTCTCAGTACTCAGCTGTGAATCTCACAACTGTGCCTGGGAGCCCAGGCAGATCCCCCAACCTACCACAGTCCTTAGAGCACAGAGCAGGGCACTGGGAGTGATCAGAAGACTTGCTTAAATAGAGGAAGAGAGTTCACAGAAGGTGGGAATCTGTCTGGCAGAAACTTTTAGTAATAATGGCCCAGAGCCATCATAAACCCTCAGAAATACCACCTGGATGACTCATTAGGATTTCACTGACTTTGTGTAAGAAGTAAGTCCTTCTTAGGCAATGATATAAAATACAGAGAAAGATGTCTACTTCTAGCAAGGAAAATAGGCAGTCAGCTGGGACATAAATACATTTTCAGTGTTTATAACCAAAGGCTACAAAGCTTCAATATAGTTAGGCTAAATTCCTCCTATTCTTTCCAACTGAAATAGGTAAAACCCATAAAACCCATCTCTCTGATGTCAGTTCATTTTTGACTAGCACATTTTGTGGTTAATTATACTTAGGAAGATTAAAATGTTACCCAACACTCAAATTTATTTAACAGACATTTCCTGAGTCATTTCTCAACATTGGAGGTATCTTCATGTAAAAATAATATTGACTCTCCCCTCAAGAGAAAACCACCAGAGGCATTTATTTGACTTGTGTTCCAGAGGAGAGGAGAGAAGGAATCAAGGAGAGACAATCTTTATGACGCAAACACTCAGACTGTCCAGAACTGAAGCATGATACCAGTCCAGAGATAAAAGATGCCTGATGAGTTCCAAGAAAAGTAGTTTAAAAAGAAAGAAATCTACATATAGATGCATTATAATAAAACTGCAAAACAGGAACAGAAAGAAAAAGAAAAATATTCAAAGTAGCCAGGCAGTGAGGAAGTGGGGATGGACTATTGGAAGGAATAGCAATAAGACAAAAATGTAAAAAGCTAGAAGAGAGTATAATGACATCTTCAAGTGTTAAAAGGAAAATAGGTAACTTAGAATTCTCAAAACAACTTTTTTTTTAATCCTCACCTTAAGATTTAAAAAAAATTTATTTTAGAGAGAGAGAGAGAGAGAAACATCAATCTAAGAGGGAAACATCGATCGGTGGTGTCCCCTATGACCCTGACCAGTGATTGAACCTGCAAGCTTTTGGTGTACAGGACGACACTCCAACCAAGTGACCCAACCAGTCAGGTTTAAAAACAACTTTTAAGGCACAGGGTAAACTAAAGACATTTTCAGACAAGTAAAAATAAGTTTGTCACTAGAAGATAATCTCTGAATAAGATTTTAAAGGAAATACTTTGGGCAGAAAGTAAATGATCCCAGATGGAAGATGTGAGATGTCAGAAGAAATGAAAAATAAAGACAGTGGTAAATAGTGGTAAATATTTGAACAAGTGTAAATGGACATTGATTGCATGAAATAGTAATGTCTGATAGGCCTTAAGATATATATATATAGTATAAGTTAAAATACCAGACAAAAATAATGTATGCCTTGAGTGAGTAAAGGAAGATTCTTATAGTATTGTCTTAGAGGTTTTATAAAATATAGGCTTTAATAAATATGCATGCTTTAGCCGTGGCTGGTGTGGCCCAGTGGATTGAGCACCGGCTTGCAAACCAAAAGGTTGCCGGCTCACTTCCTAGTCAGAGCAAATGCCTGGGTTGCAGGCCAGTTCCCCAGTTGGGGGCACACGAGAGGCAACCACACATTGATGTTTCTCTCCCTCTTTTTCTCCCTCCCTTCCCCTCTCTCTAAAAGTAAGTAAATAAATAAAATCTTTTTTTTTAAAGCTTAGTAATAAATAAATAAATAAAGATGCATGCTTTAATTTGTAAGGCAAGTCCTTAAAAGAACAGAAACACACCATTAGTTACCCAACCTGGAAGAGAGGAATGTTGAGTCATTAAGTGAGCACAGAGGAAACAATCTCTGAAAGGGGAGTAGCCACCTACCTGACAGCAATGGAAAAGAAGGGCATAGGTGACCTGAGAACAAAGCAGGAAGAACAGTGTGTCCCATCGCCCAGAGGGAAGGGGATGTGCGCTCAAAGAGGGGAAAAAAGGATTTATGTATGATCAGAGGGCAGAGTGTGGGTAAGCACATGGCAGGAGAAAAAGCGAGGCAGTAAGTAGGAGACAGATTTTGGATGGCCTTGTAAGAGATTTAAACTTGATTTTAACAATAAATGCATCTTAGGATCTTGGACTTCACCTTAAGAATGATGAAAATCCATTGAAAGGTACAATGGCCAGAACTGCCTTTTAGAATGATGGCTTGGGCAACGAGGCCAAGAGAGTCAAAGGTAACTTAGGGGGCTGTTGTAACGATCTAGGACAGAAAGGAGGGTGACCTGGCCGAATCCTAAAATGTACAAACACTTACCAAATACTTACGAAGGGCCAGGCGTCACTCTGTGCTTTTAATATGTATTCAAAGCCTTTTATTTTTTACCATTAGGTAAGCACTCCACACAAAAGTGATGAAGATATTATTATTATCTGCATTTTGAAGATGAAAAGAACTCGGGCACAGAGGGGTTAAGTGACGGACCCAAAGGCACATGTTGATAGGGAGCAGACCTAAGCAGTATGGCTCCAGAAGCAGTCTGTCCTTGTAAGCCCTAATACATTTCATCCTCGTGCTAAGGGGCTGAAGAAGGGGCTGGGTTCCCCAGGTACTTCAGCCCCTGGAGTCAATAAGATGTGGCAATTTATTAGAAATGGGAGAGAGGAATCAGGTTGACTCCCTGCTTTCTGGCTTGGGCAGCTGGATGCATGTTTACTGAAACAGGAATCACAAGAGGAGCAGTGGATTTGGGGGAAAGGTGATGTGTCTGTTCATTTCGGGATGTATTAAGTTTGAAGCACTGTGAGGCTTCAAGGCGAGACTATCAGAAAGTGTTTGGCCATGGGGGTCTTGATTTAAGGGGCACATCTGGGAGAAGATTTCAGTGTAGTTTTCATCAAGGGGAGGGAGGAGCTAAAGGACAGAATGAAAAGGTCTGAGAGAGAGCAGAGAGCAGGCTCTGAACTGGGGGTTGGGTCAGAGACTCCACCCAAAATCATTATATATTGCTGACCTTCTTCCTAGAAGAAATGTCCGTGCCTGTCTGTGTCGGTGCTTAGTGCTA
The DNA here is from genome assembly GCF_987537825.1 of Furipterus horrens. NCBI lineage: Eukaryota > Metazoa > Chordata > Mammalia > Chiroptera > Furipteridae > Furipterus > Furipterus horrens. The sequence continues at coordinate 141,572,196 of NW_028327172.1, read as the reverse complement.
TTCAGGAGGTGGAGGTTCTGAACTCTCTTCCTCAGATTCACCTGTGGACTTATAGTATAGATAGTTGGTGGATTTCAGGTTAAGAGTGACAAGAATATGGGCTAGGACAGAGCCGCAGGAATCATGAGTATTTAAACAATAGGCAGAAAAAGAAGTTGCCATGAGGCTTGGATGGAGGGGTGATCAGGAAAGTAGGAGGAAGAGTGGCCAAGTGGGACCCTCACAAAGAGGCCCCTTTTCAGCTACATGCGCAACACAATCACACTGGAGAGTGCTGGATGAGGGTCTCAAAAGTCATCTACAAATGCAACTTTATAAGAAGATTTAAAATTTTTTAAAAAATTTATTGACTTAGAGGAAGGGAGAAAGAGAGCGAAACATCAATTTGTTGTTCCACTTATTTATGCATTTATTGGCTGCCTTCTGTATGTGCCCTGACCAGAAATCGAACCCGCAACCTTGGCATAGCTGGTTGATGCTCCAACCAATGAACTACCCGGCCAGGGCAGAAGGAGATTTTTTTTTCCCTAGCTATCTTCTCTATGTAGTTTTATAAGGAGATTTAAATACTTCAGCTTTTCTGTGAGCTGCTTTTCTTTAAGAGGCTGGTGGTTTCAGCAAGAGCCCAAAGTGGGCATGCTACAAACAGCTGAAGTGATTGCAGATGTTCTAGGAGTCGGCATTTTGGCAGTCCCTCTGAGAGACATCTTGTACTTTCTTCTGAAATCTAACATAACTCAAGTTGCCCAGGACTCCCATGTGCCACAGATGGCCCTTGGCAGTACAAGCATACCAGCGACAGCACTCAGAAGTCTTGTTCTTGGCCAGAGTTGCTGGCAAACATTCAGAGTAAAGAACAGTGCTTACAGTGATGAGGCCACTTAAGTGCAGTGCCCTCCAAATGTGGAGAATCCGGACCAAGGAGCTTGCAGGCAGCCCCTGCCGCACTCAGATACTCCCGCCTGTGGGCAGCTTAGGAGAACACATTGTGTATTTTCAAGAGGCCATCAGGACATCAGTTTGTTACACTGACAGCTAGTGACGTGTCACTCTTGCTATTAATCATTCTTAGGAGATTTGACATCCCAGGAGATAGCTGTGGCCATAATGATTCATAAAGACAGTAATGTGACTTAGGATCAGGGCCTCTAGGAAGGTTCATTCATCTGTAGTTGTTTCATAGTGGGCTTCTCATTACAGGCAAATACCACAGTGGAGAAAGGGTCTGGCCCACTTCTGGGATCTCAGCCACTAAGAGGCCTTGCGCCAAGCACACACTATTGTGGGTCTGGATTTTCTCAGCTGCCTCTTAGGACTGGTGTGAGATCCAATGAGAATGGGAAGAATAAAAGGAGAGGGTAACGGGCTGTAAGTTTAGTTCCAACACCCTTCAATTTTGTGACTTTTCAAGCTGGAAGATGGTAGTCTATGTGCCCTTTCCTCCCCACAGGCTCAGTTCTACCTCCTGAGGTCCCAATGCTGCACCACATAAAGAAGGTATGAGATGGTTTGGGTGAGAAAAGATGGTCATGTCTGCACCATTCCCAGGACTTGGAACATCACCCTCTAACAGGCCACACTTTCTCTGGTCTGTGGCTTTATTTTGCTCTGATTCTGCTTCTCCATGTTCCTAGAAGGTTCCCCCCGCCCCCACTGCATTCTCTCCTCAGCTCCTGCTTCTAGGACTTCAGTGAATGACCCCAGCTTTTTAACAATCGGCACTTCACTTTGGAAAACTCGCCCTGCAGTCTGAGACACCCTGGGGGTTTCAGCCAAGGCCAGTGGTGCCCAGCGTAAGTAGCCAAGGTGATAACTCATCAGTTCATCATGGAGCACAGCTGCAAGACTAAGACTGCAGGGCTGCAGGTTACTTCTGCCTCTGCACACTTTGAGATGGGCTAGCTGTGCCTCACCACTGCTAGAGCCAAGGACAGCCCTGCCCTTCTCCCATCACTGCAATTCCTTTTGCAGTTCCTTGATGACCTTTCTTGCCCATCAAAGAAATTCTAACGCTGAACTTCAAAAAGTATGAAGTCTGCCCTTTCCTCCTAGGAGGCTCCTTGGATGGTGTACAAATTTCAACACCTCTTTCTCTACTAATAGTTACACATGCTAAGGATTATTGGAAGAAGCAGCCTTGCTTGAGTTATGAAAGGTCTATACTCTTCTTAGGGCCATGGGTGTCCATCTGCCTCCAACTGACTTAAGAGGTTGGGGCCATTCAGGTTCTCATCAAACAGGCAAGTGGGTCCTGACTCAAGGAACTTTTCCTACAGTTCCACTGTGTGTGTGTGTGGGGGGGGGGGGGGGTTGGATGGGTGTGTCTCTCTCCCTCTCTTTCTCCTTTCCTATATCTCCTCCTCCTCTCTCTCCTCTTCCTTTCTCCATCCCTTCCTTTTTTCCTCAGACCCTGCACCTTTGTTACTATACATATGCTAATAATGATAAAGAAAGGAATCAGTCACACTTATATGCCTAGATTTAAGTCATAAAAGGATTTGACCTTTATAGTCACCCATAATCATGATTAAATTTGCCCAGAAATCCAAATCTATAAACCTTAAAATTTAGGAAACCACTGATTTCTAGCAATATTTCTGCTACATATATAATATCACAGTAAGTAAAATTGCTATGAGTTCAATACTTACCTTTCTTGATAGATGTAACAACGAAGGAGGCTGTTTATCACAAGAGATAGAAATGAAGGGCGAGATTTAGTTGCCACTTCTCTGAATTTAAGAATATGTTGATTTTCATGCCCTCTGAGAGCCATTTCAGAAATCACTTCCTGTGCTGGAAATGGTGATTTTGAGAAACCTTGTGCATCCAGCACTTTGAACAGCAAGTCGCAAAATTCTTTGTGGGGTGTTTTATTTGTGCCTGGTCAAGAAGTCTCATGCTTGGACTCTCACAAACTGCCTGCTACCTTCAGGGCAATAAGGCCACAGAACAAAGATGTTGGGCAGTTGTCAGCAATGGGTCTCCAGATGGCTCTCTAGGAGCATTTTCATTAGTAGCAACAGTTTTTATCCTTGTTTTATAGATTATGTGCGATAATAAAAGGAAATTTGGCAAGCTGCTAAAAATCTTTCTGTAAAAGACGTAAGATAACAAAATTAATTAAGCATTATTAAAATACATTTCCTCCATGCAAGATATCTAGTTAGCTACAGTTTAGAATAAGTAGAAAGGGCATAGTGAGAATTTTGAACCCAAGATGTCTGTCCAGAGCCTGGCTCTGACAGTAAAGCAGTTCTGTGACAGAGCCAGTTGCTGAACCCGTCGTGGGTTACTGTGAGAATTTGCAAGTCTCAAATTTTAGCTATAGCCCTTTTGATCAGAAAGAAATATACCAAAATTGTAATACATTTTGTGTTTGGGCATGGGACCATAGGTGATTTTTAATTTTTCTACTCAGGATAATTTCCTAAATGTTTTTTAATAAGTGTGTATCATTTTCAAATGAAAAACAAGGTTATTTATCCAATGTTTCCATTTTGGAATCTACTAAGATTCCATTTTCCAATGTACCCAGTTTTTACTGGTAATAAATTATTTCTACCTTTATAACAGAGCCCTATCAAAGTTTTAATAATAGAGTCATATATTGTTAGTCGTTAATGATATTATCACTTATTTGTTAGTATTCTTATTATTCATTTGTCTATCCACCCATCCATGCTAGAACTACAGTGCTAAGAGATGCAGACAGATAAACACTGTAGGTTTCTGCCTACACAAACTGTTAGCCTTGTGGTAAGGAGGGGGCAGAAAATATAAGAAAACAGATTTTTACAACAGAGTGTGATAAGTGCTGAAATAAAAGTGCTGTGAGAACATGTCAGGGGAAAGAATTGGAGAAAATGAGGAAAGGCTTCCTCTGACGTAACTCAAAGTTAAGCAGAGAATCACGAGTGGGACCCAGCCCCACTCATGAAAAGAACAGAGTGTTTGTAGAGAGAGAGGCAGCCAGCCAATGGAAAGGTGGTTGGTGAGAGAAAGCCAGATGCTGTAAGAATTTGAAATTCTTACAGCACCTTGGTGTGGGTTGAGAGGTTCTGAGAAAAGAGACCCAAGGAAAAAACAGTTACAAGTTCATGAAGAACCATGCAAGACGTCTAGATGGCATTTAAGCTTCATTTTAAGAATGATGGGGTTGTCTGAAGAGTGTTTTAAGTGAGTCAAATTTCAGAATTGCACTTTGGAAAGCTTCCTCTGGCTGCAATGAGGATAATGGATTGGAAGGGAAAGGAGTGGAGGCTGGGAAAACCAGTGTCGTAGTTATTCTGATTGTGCAGAAAGGGAGAGATGCAGCCTGGCTTGGGGTTGCAATAGTGGAGATGGAGATTGTGGAGAGCTTGGGGAGATACCCACTTCCAGGACTTGGGGGGCAAGGAAGAGTACAGAAACCAAACTGACCCTCATATTCAGGGCCTGGGCAACTGAACGTTTCTAAGGGGAAAGAGGAAACACATTTGAGGTAACATTCAAATGATGTATTAACAAGCCATTAAAGAGCTATTCATACCAAAGCAAAAGAACGTGACCTTGCTTTTGATTTCTTTTCAATTAAGATAATAATGAGGAGGTTCTTCTATAACTAAACAACAATAAGACTCTCTGGGCTCTCAAAGATTCTTTTTGTCTTTAGGATTTTTCTTGTGCCCTTGATAAAGCAATGAAGTGATTTCATAATGCAGATGAGTCCCAGAGCTCCTCTTAGAGCTTATTAGCACAATGCCTAGAGATACTGTACAAGGAAAGGGCCATAGTCTCAGTTATGAGTGCAGAAATGACCTTGCACAGGGCTCAGGTTGTGTGGATGTACACAGACCATAGGATGGAAGACATACACCTGGTCCAGGTGAGGTGGTTGCCAGCACTATATACAAGGCACCTGCAAAAAATGCTCCAGAAGTCTTAGGCTGGAGATAGAAGGGGGCAGCGACACTTCTAGAAACTCAGTGGTGACCTACAACTAGTATCATCCATAATTGAGTGACTGCTGGAACAGCCTCTGACTCAGAAAAGTGTCTCTTGTCAGTCTTGCATATGTATCACCAATATGATTACTGTGCAACCTGGTTGCATGTTCTTCTATAGGTTAATAAACCCTATTTGATTTAGCTGCAAAACATTTTGTCAGTCTAAATCTATCTGTGGCATTTTTCAATGTGGCAGCAATGTCAGTATCTTCCTTCCTTGATTCATTCAACAAACATTTACTGAGTATTTACCATGTGTATGAGGCACATCTACATTAGGCACTGTGCTGGGCATTGGACACAAACATGACTGAGTTGTTATTACTGCCCTCCAAGGGACCTCAATTATTTTTTCAAATAAGTTTTCAATTTCTTGCTCTTCCACTTCTCCTGGCACCACTATGATTCAGATGTTGGGATGTTTAAAGTTGTCCTAGAGGTCTCTAAGCCACTCCTTATTTTTTTCAATTCTTGTTTCTTCATTCTGTATTGGTTGACTGTTTATTTCTTCATTATGCTCCAAATTATTGATTTGAATTCTGGCTTCCTTCCCTTCACCATTGGCTTCATGTGGATTTTCCTTCCTTTCACTTAGTATAGCCTTCATTTCTTCCCTTATGTGTTTGCCATAGTCAATCATGTCTGTCAAGTCTGTGAAGATTGTTATCACCAGTGTTTGGAACTCTACATCTGTTAGGTTGGCTATATCCTCATTGCTTAGTTCTCCCATTGAAACTTTGATCTCCTCCCTCTTTTGGCCTTCCTTCTCTGTCTCCTCGTCTTGACAGGCTCCTGTGTTTGTTTGCCTCTCTGTCTTAGGTAGAGCCGTCGCTCATGTTACTCTGTAAGGGAAGGAGCCTTAGGTATTTGTCAGTATGGGTGACCCATTTCACCACGTTGTGGCACTGTATGTGGGGGAGGGGTCTGAGAAGGAGCAATGCTGCTTGCTCAGCACTCGTCCCTTTTCCAGGCACTTCTCCCACTTCCTATATGGGATTGGTGCCTCTCTAGCTGTTGCCCTGGCTGTGGTTCCCAGAGTGGGTGGGTCTATGGATGTTCTAGCACCATGGGGTTCCTTTAAACAAGCGGACTCTGCTGAGAGACTGGCAGTTTCTTCCCCTGCCCAACCCCTACTGGTTTGCACAGTCAAAAGCAATGAGGCTTTATTTTCCCCAGCTCTGCAACTGTACGCTGTGTTGTCTGGTCTGGGGCTGGGATTGCTCCCCAGGTGTCCCTCCTGACTTTTACAATGTGTGACTGTGCTTTCTGTCAGCCAGCCACTGCCAGCCACTGCCTTGCTGCCCCCGTTGCCACTATTGCCACCACTGCCACACCACATCCTCTCCACCCCGGCTTCACTCCTCCTACCTTTCTGGATGAGTATTACTTCTTTATATATTTATTTGTTGGGCTTCCATGCAGTTCAATTTTCTGGTAATTCTGGTTGTTTTACTTTTGAGGTAGTTGTATTCCTTCTTATGGTTGTGGAGGGAGGCAAAGCATGTCTACCTACACCTCCATCTTGGCCAGAAGATCTACTTAATTTTTTTGAAGAAAATGATGCTGTGACTTGGTATATTGATTGGATGAACCACCAGTCCAGGGATTTGAAGTTTTGACTGCTTATGAGAAGTACCTGCTGTGCTCTGAAACAATGCAGATGCCCTGGCTGGTGTGACTCAGTGGACCAAGTGCCGGCCTGCAAACCAAAGCATTGCTGGTTCAGATCCCTATCAGGGCACATGCCTGGGTTGCAGGCCAGGCCCCCAGTTGGGGGCACATGAGAGACAACCACACATTGATGTTTCTCTCCCTCTCTTTCTTCCTCCCTTTGCTTCTCTCTAAAAATAAATAGTGAAAACCTTAAAAAAACAAACAAACAAAACCTACATCTTTCATTTAAAAAAAAAAAATGCAGCTCCTTTCATTGCTTCCCCAGAAATTGTGATTGGAAAGTCCAGATTAAGACCTAGCTTAAAAGCTGCCTGGGTAACTCTGATGTGCCAGCCAGGAGGAGACTCGAGGTGCTATGGAGGAGTGACCCATACGTATTACAGAAAACACTGCTGTAACATGTGAAGACTAATCTGAAACCACAGGACAGGAAGGTTTTTCTCATATTCTGGCTCATCATCCCAAATGCTGTGCAAATAGTGAGGTAGGAAGAAGAATGAGGCCCATTATCCCAGCATACACTGGAGTCACTGGCCATAGAGATGGCTTAGTGGTCTCCCAAGGCTGTTGTAGCAAAGTACCACCCACTGGAAGGCTTAAACAACAGAAGCTTTGTTCTCTCACAGTTCTGGAGGCTTGAGGTCTAAATTCAAGGTGTTGGAATGGCCACGAAGCACCTTTCCTATCTCTTCCTAGTTTGTGGAGGCCGTTGGCAATCCCTGGAATCCCTTGGCTAGCAGCTGCATCACTCCAGTCTCTGTCTCCATTGTCACATGCCTTCTTCTCTGTGTGTCTAGTGTATCTTCCAATCTCTCTCTCTTCTTATAAAGATACCAGTAATTGGAGTTAAGGCCCACCTAACCCAATATGACATCATCTTAACTTGATTTCATCTGAAAAGACCCTATGTCTAGATAAGGTCATGTTCACAGGGCATAGGGCTTAGGACTTCAAACATATCTTTTTAAGTGACACAATTCATCCTAAAACAGGTGATAACATGTATCCACTAGGTGCTATTAGCACAGAGCCTAAGACCTAGCTGCTTTCAAGGACCCATGAAAATGCCTGAAATTTAAGGAAAAAAGCAAGTAAAAGCTCCATATAAAAAACTGCAGATTTGACTTCCAACCAAGATGGAGGCTCAGACTGACACACTCCATCTTCCTCCACAACTAAGAAGGTATACATCTACTGCAAAACCAGAAATAACCAGAAGTTCCAGAAAATAAAGGTACATGGAAGTCCAACATATGACGTTATAAAGAAGTGGTGCTTGTCCGGACGGGTAGGAGGGGCAAAGCCGGGGCAGAGCTGGCAGCGGCAGTTATGGTAGTGGTGGTGGGACCACAGTAAGCACAGACACCTGTATTTAAAAAGAGGTGAGAAACACCTGCGGAGCACCCCCAGATGTAGACTAGGCCCATCAGCTTGCGATTTCAATGCCGGGGAAGGCAGACCCCCATTGCCTCAGACTGTGAAGGCCGGAGGGGTGGGGATGGAGAAAGAAGCTCTCGGTCTCTCAGTGGAGAGTAAATGACAATGATCCATCTTGGACCCCCACCCCCACAAAAAATGCCATAGCATGGTGAGAAGGGTTGCCTGGTAATGACGAGTGCACAGGGCTCCGCCCCCTATAGCGTAGGAGGTGAGACAGCCCTGCCCAGGAAGCAAAGGTAAACACAAAACTGTCAAGATGGCATAAATCATGATAGAGATCCTGGTGACTCAGCTGACCAGCAAGCAAATATCTGATCTAGTGGATCAACAGATAGGAAATCTTTCTGAGGCACAGTTCCGAGCTTTGGTTATTAACATGCTTACAGACCTGACAGCAGATCTTAAACAAGACGAGGAAGGAATGAAGGCTAGTCCTGTTGAAATGAACAAAAACACATACAAAACTAGTGGTGAGGGAAAGAAAACCAGGGAACAAATCAACAAATCAGAACATAGGGAAGAAACAAACAGTCAACCAGTGCAGAGAGAGGAAATGAAAAGTGAGTAAAATGAGGAGAGGCTCAGAAACGCATGGGACAGCTATAAGCAGGCCAACATCCAAATCATAGGGTTGCCAGAAGGTGAAGAAGAAGAGCTAGAAATTGAAAAGTCATGTGAAAAAATAATGAAGCAGAACTTCCCTAACTTGGGGAAGGAAATAGACTTACAGGTCCAGGAAGCACAGAGTTCCAAAAATACTGGACCCAGGGAGAACCACACCAAGACACATTATAATAAAATTGTCAAAAATTAAGGATAAAGAGATAATCTTAAAAGCAGCAAGAGAGAAGAGAATTATGTACAAAGGGGTCCCAATAAGACTCTCAGCTGATTTCTCAAAAGAAACTCTGCAGGCAAGAAAGGACTGGCAAGAAATATTCAAAGTAATGAAAAGCAGAAACCTACAACCATGATTACTCTATCCAATGAAGCTGTCAATCAGAATAGAAGGGCAGAGAAAGTGCTTCCAGGACAAAGTAAAACTGAAGGAATTCATCAGACCAAAACCACTGTTATATAAAATGTTAAAGGGACTTGTTTAGGAGAAAGATGATCAAAACTATGAACATTAAAATGAAAACTGTATCACAATAACCAACAATAGAAGCTAGGGAATCGAACAAAGGCAAACTAAGTAGGCAATGAGAGTGGGAAAAGGATTATAGGTATGGGGAACACTATGGGGGGAGGTCAGCGGGGAGGGGGAAGAGAGGAAAGGGAGGGAGATGGTACAGGAATTAAGAAGCATAGTAGGAGGGAGTGGAGGAGACAGGAAGATGTTGAGAAGAACTATATGCACAACCAATGGGCATGGACTAAGTGGGGGGGCAACTGGAGGGAGGGGGGTCACTGGGTGGAGGTGAACAAAGGGAAAAGAAATTGGGACAACTGTAACAGCATAACCAGTAAAGCATATTTAAAAAACTGCACGTTTGAATTAGTAAGTGTTGAATAAATGTCTACAAAATACAATAAATTTATTTCATTAAATGTTAATTTGAATATTTATAAAAGTATTTATAAAATAATGTGTGGGCAAGAATTTTGTCACTTCTCAAAAATTCCCTAGTATGCATGAGGATTTGTCAACATTTTGGAAGGAAATTTCAAAATTCTTTCAAATACAGCAAAGCACCATACATTGGGTACTTCAGACAGTGGACTCTTGGTACCTCTTGATACACTGCACATACTATGGATGGGGCCTCCAAAGGGGAACAGTGCCCAGGGCTTACAAATGTCCTGAAACTAGCACTGCACTTTCCACACACACCACCTATGTCTATGTTTGTATGGCTGATGAACTGTCTTAGCCAGTCCTTCTGAAATCAAGGACTGAATTGAATTGTTTAAATTGGACTGGGTGCCCTGGAAAGAGTAGAACACTACACTGGGATGCTAGAAATGATGCACTTGAGCCTTTATGGAAAAGACCTTATCAGGTCTTAGCACAGCAGCCACACACCCAGGTATTGAGTTTTAAATTCAGGTTTCCCAATGAAGGAAATGCGCATCATCTTCCCATGTCCACTGGATATCCATTTTATCAGGAGACATACAGAGAACAGACAAGAGTCCACACAGGACCATTTGTTTGAATGAGCCTGCAAGAAGAAGAGTGCTCTGCCCAGGGCTGCTCTCCCATCTGGCCTTTCCTGTCCTTCTGCTCTACCAATAATCTGGCCTATTCCTGTGCTTGGACATGCTCTAGGGACCAACTCAATATCCTCTCCATGTCTGGGGCCTCCAAGAAGATTTCCCAGATTTGACTATTTGCCAGGAGAGCTCATAGGACTCAGCATATAGTTTCCCTTGTGACTATAATTTATTACAGGGAAAAGATACAAAGCAAAGCAGTAAAGTGATACAGAGCATGGCATGAAGTCCAAGGAAAAAAAAAAAAAACTGGCTCAAGCTTCCAAGAGTCCTATCCCAGTGGAGTCACATGGATCATACTTAATTCCTCCAACACTGAGTTGTGAAAATGTGTGTGAAACCTTATTTGACTGGTCATATTGGTAACCTCTGCCTAGCATGGTTCAAGATTCCAGACTTTCAGAAAAAAATCAGCAGAAACTATGCTATCTGTACAAATAGTTCAGCACAGTGAGCTACTCTTATCAAGACTTGCTCTTGGTCATTTTAAGAGGATTTGTTGCATACCCTTGGAGATGGTGGCCATTGAAATTACACGTGAACAATAAGTTAAATTATAGTATTACTTGAAATGGGAGAAGGCTGGGGTACAGAATGTGTTTCAGAAATCTGTTTCAGAAAATACCATGGTAAAGAGTGAAGATCTTGAAACCAGAAGGATTAATTCATTCACAAGAAACTGAAAGAAGGCCTATTGCCTTGCAGTATGAACAGCATTATTGTTAAGCAGTTAACAAATAATGTTTGACTTTTTGAAAAAAAGGAATACTGGGAACACTTCAGAAATCTACGTTCGCAGGTACCAGCTGTGCAAGCAGACCTTTCTAAGGATCGTAGTCTTGGAAAGCCCTGTGTTAAGTCTTCTCTGCACTCTGCCTAATCCTTGTCCTGTTTGCTCTTGACCACCTCCCTCTGATTCTGCCACTGAACAAGAAACACAACTTGAAACAATATGACTTTGTATTATTTCCATATTGTCCTAGGACAGGCTCCTTAGAGAAACTTGCTGGACAAGATGGTAGGTTTATAAAGCTAGTTTATAAAGACCTCGGAGCTAGCCTGATTCAGGCATTTAGAAGCAGCAGGGGTCTCAAATAGTAAATTTGTTGTTACTTTGATGACCTGGTGAGCCCTGCTATAATTTGTCCCTTGGGCACCGGAGCCACAGGCACTAGTAGGACACAACTGGGGCAATGAAATGTTGCTCAATGTGACTTGCACAGCCACACACGTCATGGAAGCATCTCCACAGCCATGCCTGAAGATGTCTGTGCATGCCAAGTATTATACTAGTCTGGGATCCAGGACTGACACTGGCCATCAGGGGATGATTGGATGTTGGGTCTGAACTTGGGGAGTTTTTGCTCTGGCTTTTTAAAAGCAAAAACCAGTGCCTGGTTCCATCCCCAGAGATTATGGTTAAACTGAAATGGGGTGGGGGCTCAGGCATCAGTAGTAAGACTAAAAGTTCTTTGTGATATTTCAATGTGCAACCAGGTTTGAAAACCATTCATCTTGGATGAATGCACAGTCAGGAAGCAATTGCTAGCTTCTTTTATTTTAGGTATATAATTTTCTTAGTTGACTATGTTTAGAGAAGTTTTATATTATAACAATATTGAGCAGCAAGTACAGAGTTCCCACATACCCCCTGCCCCTACACATTTACAGCTTGTCCCACTATCAACATCCCTCAACACAGTGCTATGTGAGCCTATATTGACACATCCACAACACCCAAAATCCATAGTTTACATTAGGGTTCACTCTGGGTATCGTGCATTCAATGGGTTATGACAAACTCATAATAACATGTACTCACCATTATAGTACCATACAGAGTAGTGTCACTGCCTTTAAAAAAAATCCTCTATACTCCACCTTTTCTTCCATCCATCCTCCCTAGCTACTGGCAACCACTGATTCTTTTACTAACTATATAGTTTTACCATGGTTTCTTTCACTTAGTAATATGCATCTATGTTTCCTCCATGTCTTTTCGTTTATTTTTTCTTTTTTATCTTACAATTACAGTTGACATACAATATTATATTAGTTTCAGGTGTACACCATTATGATTAGACATTTTTATAACTTACAAAGTGATCACCCTGATAAGTCTAGTACCCCTCTGACACCATACAGATTTATTAGAATGTTCTTAACTATACTTTTTATGCTATACTTTATATCCCTGTGACTACTTTTAGAACTGGCAATTTGTAGTTTTTAATCTCTTCACCTTTTTCATCAACCCCCCCCCCTCCTATCCCTGTCCCAACTAGCAACCATCAATTTTTTTCTCTGTATCAGCAGGTTTCTTTCTCTTTTGCTTGTTCATTTATTTTGTTTATTAGATCCCACATATAAGTGAAACCATGTTTGTCTTTCTCTGTCAGACTTACTTCACTTACGATAACACCCTCTAAGTCCATCCATGTTGTTAGAAATGGCAAAATTTCATTCTTTTTTATGGATGAATAACAGGCCATGGTATATATGTACCTTATCTGTATGAACTACACTATCGATGGACACTTAGGCTGCTTTCATATCTTGGCTATTGTAAATAATGCTGCAATGAACATAAGGGTGCATAAACCTTCGTAAATTAGTGTTTTGGATTTTTTTAGATAAATATCCAGAAGCGGGATTGATGGGCCTTATGGTAGTTCTATTTCTAATTTTTTTGAGGAACCTCCATACTGCTTTCTACAGTTTCTGCACCAATTCACATTCCCACCAACAGTGTATTAGGGTTCCCTTTTCTCCACATTCTTGCCTACACTTGTTGTTTGCTGATTTATTGACAGGTGTGAGGTGATGTCTCATTGTGGTTTAATTTGCATTTCCCTGATGATTAGTGATGTTGAGCACTTTTTCATATATATGTCTATTAGCCATCTGTATGTCCTCTTTGGAGAAATGTCTATGCAGGACCTCTGTACATTTTTTTAAAATTGAATTGTTTTGGTTTGTTTTGTTTTTGGTGTTGTGTGAATTCCTTGTGTTTTTGGATATTAACCCATTATAGGATGTGTCATTGGTGAATATCTTTTCCCATTCAGTGCGCTGTCTTTTGTTTCATTGTTGGTTTCCTTTGCTGTGCAAAACCTCTTTAGTTTGATATAGTCCCACTTGTTTTCTTCTTCTTTGGTGCCCTTGGCCAAGAAGACATATCCAAAAATATATATCAATATATATTACTAAAAGTGATGTCAAAGAGTTTACTGCCTATGTTTCTTTCTCAGAGTTTTATGGTGTCTAGTCTTACATTTAAGTCTTTAATCCATTTTGAGTTTATTTTTAGAGATAGTGTAAGAAAGTGATTCAGTTTCATTCTTTTGCATGTGTCTTCCAGTTTTCCCAATACCATACTGAAGAAACTGTCTTTCCCCCATTGTATATTTTTGTCTCCTTTGCCATTGATTAATTGACCATATCAACATGGGTTCCTATTCTTTTTCATTGACCTATAAGTCTGTTCTTATGCCCATACCATGCTGTTTTGATTACTATAGACTATTTTTAGTAGGATAGTTTGATATCAGGTAGTGTGATACCTCCAACATTTTTTCCTTAAGGTTATTTTGGCTAATTTGGGGTCTTCTGTGGTTTCATATAAATTTTAGGATTATTTATTCTAATTTTGTGAAAAATACCATCTTGCTAAGGATTGCATTTAATCTGCTTTGGGTAGTATGGAACAATGTTCATCTTTCCTATTCATGAGCACAGTATATGCTTCCATTTATTTTTATCTTCAATCTTTCTTCAATGTCTTATGGTTTCCTGAGTACAGGTCTTTTTACCTCCTTGGTTAAATTTGTTTATAAGTATTTTATTCTTTTTGTAAATTCTCATTAAAAATATGCTTGTTGATTTTAGAGAGAGGGGAAGGGAAGGAGAAAGAGAGGGAGTGAAACATTGATTGGTTGCCTCTCATATGCACCCTGAATGGGGATCAAATCCACAACCTAGGCATGTGCCCTGACCAGGATTGAACTCATGACATTTCAGTTTACAGATGATGCTCTAACCAAGTTTACAGGCAATGCTCCAACCAAGTGATGCTCCAACCAGGGTCTAGGTATTTTATTCTATCTTTCTTAAATATATTTTATTGATTATGTTACTATAGTAGTTCAAAATTTTTCCCCTTTGCTCCCCTCTGCCCAGTACCCCCTTCCCCCAGTAATCCCACCCCGCTTAGTTTATGTCCATGGGTTGTGCATATAAGTTCTTTGGCTTCACCCTTTCCTATATTATTCTTAACGTCTCCCTGTCTATTTTGTACCAACCGATTATGCTTTTAATCCCTACACCATTTCCCCATTTCTCCCCCTTCCCCCTCCCAGCTGATAACCCTCCAAATGATCCGCATACCTATGATTCTGTTCCTATTCTAATTTGCTTTGTTGGATTTAGTTCTTATTTTTTAGATGCAGTTGTTGATAGTTGTGAGTTTATTGTCATTTTAGTGTTCATAGTTTTGATCTTCTTTTTTCTTAAGTAAGTCCCTTTTACATTTCATATAATAATGGCTTTGTGATGATGAACTCTTTTAGCTTTACTTTGTCTGGGAAGCACTTCATCTGCCCTTCCATTCTAAATGACAGTTTTTCTGGATAGAGTAATCTTGGTTGTAGGTCCTTGCTTTTCATCACATTGAATACTGCTTGCCAGTCCCTTCTTGCCTGCAAAGTTTCTTTTGAGAAATCAGCCAACAGTCTTATAGGCACCCCTTTGTAGGTAACCCTCCACTTTTCTCTTGCTGCTTTTAAGTTTCTCTCTTTATCTTTCACCTTTGGCATTTTAATTATGATGTGTCTTGGTGTGGTCCTCTTTGGGTCTAGCTTGTTTTGGACTCTCTGTGCTTCCTGGACTTGTATGTCTATTTCCTTTGCCAAACTTGGCAAGTTTTCCTCCATTATTTTTTCACATAAGCTTTCAATTTCTTGCTCTTCTTCTTCTCCTTTTGGCACCCCTGTGTTTTAGATGTTGGGAGGTTTAAAGTTGTCCCAGAGGTTCCTAAGCCTCTCCTTATTTTTTTCAATTCTTATTTCCTCATTCTGTACTGGTTGACTGTTTTTTTCTTCCTTATATTCCAAATCATTTATTTGAACCCTGGTTTCCTCCCCTTTGCCATTGTTTTTGTGTGGATTTTTCTTCATTTCATTTAGCATAGTCCTCACTTCTTCTCTTATGCGTTTGCCATACTTAAGCATATCTGTCAAGCCTGTGATCATCTTTATCACCAGTATTTTGAATTCTGCGTCTGTTAGATAGGCTATCTCCTCATCACTTAGTTCTCCCACTGAAACCTTGATCCATTCCACCTTTTGGGCCATACTTCTCTGTGTCCTCATCTTGACAGGCTCCTGTATTTATTTGACTCTGTGTCTTAGGTGGAGTTGTCACTACTGTTACATTGTAAGGGGCGGAGCCTTAGGTATTCGTCAGTACAAGGCGACTGCTTTCACCACATTGTGGCGCTGTGTCTCGGGGAGGGGTCCGAGGGGGAACGATGCCGCTTGGTCAGCACTCGCCCCTTTTCCAGGCACCTCTCCCACTTCCGTATGGGTCTGACGCCTCTCTAGCATTTGCCCTGGCCATTGTTCCCAGAGTGGGTGGGTCTGCTGATATTCTAGGACCATGGGGGCCCTTTAAACAAGCAGACTCTACTGAGAGACCAGCAGTTTCTTCCTTCGCCCCAACCCCCACTGGTTTGCACAGTTAAAAACAATGAGGCTTAATTTTCCCAGGCACTGGGACTGTGAGCTGTGCAGTCTGGTCAGGAGCTGGGAACACTCACCACTTTTCAAACATGTGGCTGTGTTATCTGCCAGCCTGCTGCTGCCACCACTGCTGCCGCCACCACACCGCATCCTCTCTGCCCCGGCTCCACCCCTCCTACCTGTCTGGATGAGTATGAGTATTTCTTTATATTTTTGTTTGTTGGGCTTCCATGCAGCTTGATTTTCTGGAACTTTCTGATCGTCTCTAGTTTTGAGGTAGTTGTGTTCCTTCTTAGTTGTGGAGGGAGACCCAGCGTGTCCATTTGGGCCTCCATCTTGGTCGGAAGTATTGTATGATCTTTTTATTGTATGCTGAATTGGGCTTGCTAATATTTTGTTGAGGAGTTTTGTATCTGTGTTCGTCAGGGATATTGACTTACAATTTTCTTTTTTTGTAGCGTCTTTGTCTGGTTTTGGAATCAGGCTAATGCCGAACTCATAAAATGGGTTTGTGAGCCTTTCTTCCTCAACTTTGGAAGTAGTTTGAGAAGAATAGGTATTCTTCTGTGAATGCTTGATAAAATTTACCTGTGAAGCCATCTGTTCCAGGGCTTTTGTTTGTTGGGATTTTTTTGATTACCGATTTGATTTTGTTAGTAGTTATCAGTCTGTTCAGATTTTTTGTTTCTTCCTAATTCATCCTTGGAAGATTGTATGTTTCTAGGAATTTTTTTCCATGTTGTCCAATTTATTGGTACGTAATATTTCATAGTATTTTCTGCTAATCCTTTGTATTTCTGTAGCATCCATTGTCACTTCTCTTTCATTTCTGATTTTATTTATTTAGGCCCTCTTTTTTTCTTGATGAATTTGGCTAAAGGTTTATCAATTTTGTTTATCTTTTAAAAGAACCAGGCTTTGTTTTCATTAATATTTTCTATTGCTTTTTTAGACTCTCATTTATTTCTGCTTTGTTCTTTATTATTTCCTTTCTTTTACTCACTTTAGGCTTTGTTTTTCTTTTTCTAGTTCATTCAGATATAAGGTTAGTTTGAGGTTTTTTGTGTTTCTTGAGGTAGGCTTGTATTGCTATAAATTTCCCTCTTAAAACGACTTTGGCTACATCCCACAGTTTTTTGGGTCATTGTATTTTCATTGTCATTTGTCTCCAGGTATCTTTTGATTTTTTTCTTGATCTCCTTGTTAATGCATTCATTTTTTAGTAGTATGTTATTTAACTTCCATATGTTTGTGTTCTTTAGTTTTCTTCTTGTAACTGACTTCTAGTTTTTATACCATTGTGATTTGAATAGATTCTTGATATGATTTCAATCTTAAATTTTTGAGACATTTTTGTGTTCTAACATGTCATGGGTCTATCCTGCCCCCTGATTCTCCATTCCTAGGCCCGAAGCTAGTCAATTCAACTTCTCCCTGTATGTCTCTGGCACTTTTCAAGCTTTGGCCCCAGTGCTAAAGCTCACAATAAGGGAGTTTGTGAGTGAGTCTGTGAACAACAAATTAGGACCTGCAGCACCTAGGTCTCCAGAAACTCTCCATCTCACTCAACTGCAAACCCACTGGTTTTCACAGCCAGATGATATTGTGGGTCCCTTTCCTGGCACTGGAGCCCTGGGATGGGGATCTTGGTTTGGGGCTGGGATTCCTCCCCTTGATCCTTGAGGTGGAGGGGACTTCTGCAGCTGAAATATCCCTCCTATTTCGTAGGGGTGTGGGACTTGCCTGTTCTATATCTTCACCCCTCCTACCAGTTTCAATGTGTCTTCTTCTTTATATCCTTAGTTATAAGATTTCTGTTCATTTAGTCTTAATGTGATCATGAAAGGTGGCAAAGACAGCATTTCCCTACTCTGCCATCTTCACGGCAAGTCCAGTTACCAGCTTATTGATAGTGTCACCATGTGCAGTTTAATGGGAACAAACTTGTGAGTTTCAGATCCCTGGGTAAGAGAGGGTCTTCTGCACTGTTCGTTATACCCAGATGCTGGACCAAAGGTTGACCTCCTGGTCCTATTGCTGAGTTAGTTGTAGTCTAAAACTGGCAACTGTATACTATAGTGGCAGGGAGGCTGCTGTCATCATGGACTGAGGCCTGTGACCTAGTCCCATCACAGAATAGACCCTCTACTCAGAATTGCTGCCAGGGTTGCAGATGCCACTCTTAGCAGGCCACACACCTTACGACAGTGGCAAAAGGGAGCCAGAAAGTGGCTTATTTTACAAGATCGACATGATATGAAAGCACTAGCTATGTTCACCATAAGACCCATTGGGAAAATATTAGTTACATGGACTCAAGGAACCAAAACTGCATTCAGTGGTCCCAAGGGCCATGTGTCTGAAGACAGTCTTGCTACAGAAAGAGAGTGTCATTTAGGATGTGAGATTATTACGGAGAATGTTCCAGGTAAAACTGCCTGGCCCAACTTCCTCAGAATGAATCTTATCTGTAATAAATTGTGTTTTCATGTTCAAAAATGGCAGACCATGATTCAAGCTCATGCTGATTCCAAGACTATAGACGGGGGGTTGCTTCATTTGTGTATGTTTCCTATTGCTGTTGTAACAAATTACCACCAACTGAATTATGTAAAACAACATGAATTTATTCTCTTTTAGTTCTGGAGGCCAGAAGTCTGAAAAACAAGGTATTGCTAGGGCTGCCTTTCTTCATGTGACTCCAGTGAAAAACACATTTTCTTGCCTTTTCCGGCTTCTAGACTCTCGATACACTCTTTGGCACTTGGCTGCTTCCTCAGACCTCTGATCCTACCACCAATGGAAGTGATTACATTGGCTCCACCCATATATTCCTGGAGAGTTTCCCCCTTTCAGGTTCTTTTACTTAGTTACATCTGTAACATTTGTTTTGCCATGTAAGGCACCACATCCACAGGTTCCTGGGGTAAGGATGTGGATATCTTTGGAGATGATCCCAAGCTACACTGGGGAAGACACAAAAGAGGCTTGCCAATTTATTTACTTTTTCTAATGATGTGTTTGTTCAAAGAGAAAAAGTGTTGAAGGAGGACAACTTTAAATTAGGAAAACTAATGGAGCTTCATGTGACCATAGTTCTGGAGCCAAAGTTGAATTAACTGATGGATATAAGACCCCTCTCCAAAAAAAAAAAAAAAAAATCTATTAAAGGTCATAACTTGTAAAAAAAATCTCATCAGGGACAAAAGAGTTAGGTAAAAAGGATATCTTTTACCCATGTAATCTCAAAGCACTCGAGTCACTAATTTGGGGGGATTCCTCAAGTCTGATAGGTTAATTATTACCTCCCTCACTCATTAGCACTTAGGCTGTTTTTGCAGTGATTCTGGGCAGCACTGGAGCATAAATTGTCTAGGTGGGGGACCCAGAAGCCAATGCTGGGATAAGACGTCAAGTGTAAGGAGGTGATTTGGGAGTGTAAGAACCCCTGGCAGGCATGGGGGAATGGGTCAGATACAGTGTCAGGTGACTGAAGCTTAGTTCTTCAGGTGAAACTGGGTGCCAATGTAAAACATACACCTAAGATGGGTTCCTCCCGAGATGCCAGGTTGCTGGGCATTTATCTACTTCCTCCCCATCAGTCATTGGCTGAAGGCTGCCCCCAGGGAACATCATCCCTTGGCATTTTGGGTCTACTCAGCAAGAGGCAAAGGACTCCTGAGGCAAGAGAAAGCCCGCAGGCTGCAGAATACGGATTTGACAGTTCAAAGTGATGGGCTTGTAAAGTGGTGGAGGCTGAGGGACGTGCAGGTAGAGCAGTAACCTATACATAACAAGCCTGACTAGTGGAAGGGTTTCCAATGGGGCTTTTTCCTGTGCATAAAGATTATTTTACCACAGTTAAAATAATCAAAAGAACAGGACCAAGACAGGTACAACTTTAATGCTTCTGCTGTTACATTTTAGAATAGAACAGGATGGTTAACAGATACCAAGTTTCATGACTTCTGTGTTTTAGAACCTTCAATTCAAGTGTGCATCTTGAATTATTTTGTAAAATGATGTTTGCATAATGTACAATGAAATCTTAAGATAGTGACAAGTAACGTAAAGAACAAAGGCCTAGTAAGCATAAATTTTCACTTTGTGCACTTCCTTGTCCTCACATTCCCTCTGTTTGTTGTAGTAATAGAAAGTATTGTCCCTTCTCTGAAGTTTCTTCACGTATCCTGTCTCTGGCCAACGATCTACCTACACATCAAAAAAACAAAAATACAAACATTGTCATGTGGTTTTATTTTATATAATATTTTACTGCCAAATAGTTAAAACTATAAACTCACAACTGAAAGTTAAAGTATAAAATTAAAATACTTGATCTCTTAGAGAGTATTACATGCACCCCCCAACACATCTTAAGTTGCCTCCTTTTATGGCAAAACAACTAATTTGGTGCATCTCTCTAGGTTCCAAATGATTAGATTTAAATTTCTACTCAGTGGCCAAGATACTCTAAACTTTATTCTTATGTTCACAATACTCTAAGCTTTATTCTTAAAATGTACTCTAAACTGTATTCTGTGTTTACAGATGATTTCAAACATTTTTACTCCCTAACTTCTAAAAGTAATACCTCAGAAGGAATTAGGGCCAAGTGCAGACCCATTCTGAAAGCACCTGAAGCTGACTATTGAGGCATGAGAGTAATAAAGGAAGCAGCTAGACTCGATATATCTAAGGGCCACATATATTTCCTTATATCGATATTTCAAGTTTACCTGGAAACTTAATTTTTAATAAATATTTGAGGTCATGAATATACTAGTCCTCAGCCAATTTTCTTACCTCTCCCCATTATTCTTTCTAATACGTCTTATTTGTTGGCTTACTTTATTATTTGGCCTGATCTATTTTGGACAATTTTCTCCCATTCCTCTGCAGATTCATGCTATGTCCTCTTAATCCAATCGGTGTTTTTTTTCCCTAGATTTTGTGAGATGTACTCTCATTGTCAAAAAACTGCTATTCAGGTTTCACAGTCTAGAAAAGCCAAATTCTGTTCTTCAACACTATCTGTATAGGCAGCTTCACTTCTCACAATCCCCTCTTATAAATCATAATTTTCAAGGGGAATATTAATATAAAGGAATACACATCCTTTATTTCCAACAGTGCATTTTCATTTTCTTCTGTTGTGTCATTTATTTAGGAAGTAGCAAAAGAAGGTGGCAGCATAACTGATATACCTCGGCAGGCTCTCTGATATATACAGTATAAAAAAACTCATAAATTCTATCACTTAGGTCAAGCCTGTCTTTTGTAGCTTCTGTCGCTCTCAGCAGAAAAAGGAAGGTGTTCTCAAGGCACCATTACAGCTCTCTTCCTCTTGGGGCCAGTAGCAGGTTCTCTTTCATTTACTAGGGTCTTGAACACCATCTCATGCAGTGAATAAACAGTACTTATAACTGCAGCTTCTACAGAACATCCATAGCCACTACCTATGGGACAGAACTTCCAAACAGCTATATTGGTTCTGCACTCATCAATATCTTTGCTACTTCATAGTTGTTTTTCTTCTTAGCTTTTCACTTAATCACTCCTATTCAATCTAGGAAATCTTCACTCCTGAAAGCATATAGACATGAGTGATATGGTCCTCAAGTCCAACTCCCCTACAGCAGGGAGAGCAGTAGTCCTGCTATTGCCCCCAAGGGAAGGGTGAGTGCCTCACGCCGGGACAAAGAACTTTGCTCACACCCTTCAGACTGCTGGCATGTGCCACTCAAGGCGAGCCTTCAGCCACCACCCTATCCATTCTTAAAGGCCCACTGCAAATGCCTCTGGGAGCATGAAGCCTTTTCAAAGGATGATCCCCAAAGGTGGTGATATTTATCTTCCTCCGAATTCCTGTGCTTCTTTTTTTACAGTATATATTTTGACTTGTATAAGGTTTTATTCTCATCATTATCCATCTTCTTCAAGATACAAGAATAATAATTATTGTTCATTAAACACTTTCTGTTCATTCACTCAGCAAATTATCATTGAGCACTACAATTTCAGGCATTTCAAACACATGCTTTCAATTTCATTGCTATGACAATTGTCTGATGGAGGCACTGCCATCATCATTCTGCACTGGAGCTCAGTGAAGTTAAGACCTTGTTTGGGATTACCAAGAGAGAGAGCCAAGGGTTGCAACCCTTGGACAAATGGATGGCAAATCCTATACTCTTCCCACTGGCCCACTAAATTTCTTGAGGTAAGGTGCATGCTTATTTATTTCCTAAAGCATTTGGCACAGAAATTTGCACATGGTAGGTGCCTAATAAACATATACTACTGAGGTGAAATGCAAAACCTCTCCATAACTGCCAAGTCATAGAGTGAATAAAGTTGTTCTTTCTTTCATCATCACACACACACACATACACTTCTTAGGTGCTTTTTGAGACTTCCACTTGAAGGATGTTCTTATTGTCCTCTTAAATCTGATTTTACCTCAATTACAACAGCATTGGGTGTGGGGCTATAGGTGCAGTTGTGCTTATATGATTACATTGTCTTTATGACCCTGGGCCTTATGTACCTTTTTGGGGTATCCCAACCTTAGAGCTTATTTTTGAACAGCATTAAAACGTTCATGCTTGTGTTTTATCTGTTTAAAAGCCATAGATGAAACAATACTGAAGAATACCTTTTGGTAATGGGAAAAGAGAAAAATGTTAGATGTCAGAAGATTGGTACCATTGGCCCTCTGTATCTTCAGGTTTTGGACCTGCAGATTTAACCAACTGCTCATTGAAAATATTTGAAAAAAAAACTCAAAAAGTTCCAAAAAGCAAAACTTGAATTTGCCATATGCCAGGCACTACACTGAATTCATGCCAATAAAGTGATGTATAGGTACACCCTGCTGTAGCCTATCTGAAAATATAGGTCATATGCAAATACTACACCATTTTATATAAGGGACTTGAGCAGCCATGTGTTTTGGTATCCAGAGAAGTCCTGAAACCAATCCTCTGGGACACTGAGGAATGACTATATATGAAAATCATAGTCATCAAATCTTCATTTGATCAGTGTTTATAACTTCATTCCTCACCAACCCTACTAATATCTGTCAAGTTAATGTCCATTAAATTAAAGAGTCTGTTACATTTTGGCTCTGTAATGCTTCCAACTCCTTTTTCTATCTATTTTTAAAGAAAGTATTAAGTAGAGATCAAAGAGTAGATTGAAGGAAGAGAATATAGAGACCTGAAAAATCCACATGGGAATTAATCTCTAAAAAAATGGAGAGTAGCTCTGGCCAGTGTGGCTCAGTTGGTTGCAGCGTCACCCCGGAAACCAAAAGGTCACATTTCAGTTCCCAGTCATGGCACAAGCCTAGGTTGTGGGCCTACTAGGGGAGCATACAAGAGGCAACCAATAAATGATTCTCTCACACATTGATGTTTCTGTCCTTCTCTTCCCCTCCCTTCTCTTCTCTCTAAAAATCAATAAGTGTGTCCTCAGGTGAGGATTTTTAAGAAATGGAGAGTAAATGCTAAATTAATTAATTAATTAATAATAAACTTTGTTGTAACCCCAAACTGAGCATTAAAAGACATTTATGAATACTACACATCACATTATGTAATATTCTTAAAAACTGTCTCCTAGTATCTGGTAGAATAAATGAATTTTTTACAAATCCCAGTATAAACAGGTGCCGTGTCTAGATTTTGATCCAGTCTTTTTAAAGGCCTGTCTCAAAGCTCTCAAGAAAGCCTGGAAAGCACAACCCAAGTCAAGAGTTGTTCTCTAAAGGTTTTTTGCACCTATAATCACCATAACAAACAGAATTTAACCCCTTTACAATTAGTGGTCAAAAAAAAACCAAAAAAAACCCCCCTGACATTCAGCAAAGCATAGTTGTTCAATAAAAGCTAGAAAATCCTTGATATTTCCACACTGAGGAACCACCTTTTCCCCCTCTCTGTCTAAAAGTCACTGTTCCGAACTCAGTCTCCTCTTCAGTAAAATGAGAGAGTTGAAGAAGAATTCCCTTTCAGTTATTCTCTGGTTCTTTGTTTTGTTTTAATACTTTTCACTACCTAACAAACTCATTTTGAGCTCAAGTTTGTAAAGGCATAAAACTTACCATAGAAACTTGTTTCACTTGTTTATATTCAATTTCATCCCGATATCCTGCTTGTTGAAATCTGTACAGATTTTCTATCTCTTCTGACCATTTTTTGGCACGGCTTATTGATTTTGGTTTCACATCAGAACTTGTCATGGCTGAAGAGGTCTTATTACCAATTAATTCTGAAAGATGTTAAAACAAAATTAATAGATGACATAACAGTGACAATTTGAAAATTCTTTAAGAGTAAACAAGACTTCTAGTCAAGATGGCAGTGTAGGTAGAACATAGCTCATCTCTTTGCACAATCATATCAAAATTATAGCTAAAATATAGAACCACTATCAGCCAGAACCATCAGAAATTGAGTTGAATGGAAGTCTGAAAACCACGGAATTAAAGAAACCACATCCCTCCAGACTGGTAAGAGGGGCACAGATATGTAACGGGCTGGTCTCTCATCTATGTGTATGGATAGACACTCGGGAGGGATATCTCAAGAGTGAGGAGTCCCAGCCCCACACCAGGTGCCCCAGCGCAGGATTCCAGTGCCAGAAAGATAAGTCCCCACAACTTCTGGCTGCAAACACCAGTGGGGATTGAGTCAGTGGAAGAAATTGTTGGCGCCAAAAGCAGTTCCTCTTAAAGAACCCACACGTGGACTTACCTACTCAGACTCACTCTCTCTCAGCTCTTGCACTGGGGTAGCATACAGGGAGAAACTGAAGTGTCTGGCATCAAGGTGAGCAGAGGTCATTGTCCCTTTTCTAAACCCTCCAACAAAGCCAGGAAGGTGGTGCCATATCTGAGACTCCATCAACCTGGCTCACACTGTTTGACCAACCTTGGAGAGTCCCAGAGGCTCTGAAATTACTGACCTACCCATGGTGCTTTTCCATATGAATGGCTGGTTTTACTCATGCTTCACAACTTCTTAAATCCTTTCAAACAAGCAACAACTGACCTTAGTGATCCCCAGGCCCAGTACTAGCAGCGACTAGCCTAGATTCACAGCTTGACTTCACCTGGGAATCTCCAAGCCCAGCATAAGTAGCAGCTGTATCAGATTCCTTTATAGCTCAGGCAGGGTGGCCCTGGGCAAAACATAGGTGGGGCTGACTTTCGTTTGCACCATCTGGGAAACCACAGAGCCTGTGCACCTAGTGGACAGCTATAGACCATGTTGGAGCACCACAACCCTGCCCCCACACAGCTGATCCTCCATGGAGGGTGGAGGGTGGTGGTAAATGATCATAGCCAATCCTTGCAGCTGACTGTCCTGAGTAAATCCCTCCCATTGATTTGCCAATAACAACCAAGGCTCAACTACAAGAGGTGGGAGTATTCAGTCTGCATAAAGGGTGCACCTTGAGGACCCACCATGGGTGATAGGGGAGGCTGTGCCACTGGACCCTACAGGACACCTACTATATTAGGCCACATTACCAAGACATTACCTAAGACATTGAAACAAATACAGTGAGGTTACCAAAATGAGGAGACAAAGACACATGGCCCAAATGAAAGCACATATCAAAACTTCAGAAAAAGAGCTAAATGAAATGTAGATAAGCAGTCTGTCAAATGCAGAGTTCAAATTGCTGGTTATAAGGATGCTTAGTGAACTTAATATATCAACAGAAAAAAAAAAAGAGAAAGAAAGAAAAATCCAATTTATAGGGAAACAACAGTAGAGTGCATGAAGCTGAGAATCAAATCAATGATATGAAACATAAAAAAGCAAAAAACAATCAGAACAACAAGAAGACAAAAGAAACAAAAAAATAATTAGGATAGTAGAAGCCACCTCTGGGACAACTTCAAGAGGTCCAACATTCGCATCACAGAGGTGCCAGAAGGAGAAGAGAAAGAACAAGACATTGAAAACTTATTTGAAAAACTAATGAAAGAAAACTTCCCTTATTTGGTGAAGGAAATAGACATGCAAGTCCAGGAAGCAGAGAGAGTCCCAAACAAGATGGATGCAAAGAGACCCACTCCAAGACAGATCATAATTAAGTGCCAAAAGGTAAATATAAAGAGAGAATCTTAAAAGCAACAAGTGAAAAGAAGTTAGTACTTACAGGGAAGTTCTCATAAGACTGTCAGTTGATTTCTCTGAAGAACTTTGCAGGCTAGAAGGGATTGGCAAGAAATATCCAAAGTCATGAAAAGCAAGGACCTACAGCCAAGATTGCTCTCCCCAGCAAAGCTATCACTTAGAATCAAAGGGCAGATAAAGAGCTTCCCAGACAAGAAAAAGCTGAAGGAGTTCATCATCACCAAACCATTATTATATGAAATGTTAAAGGGGTTTATTTAAGAAAAAAAAAAAAAAGAAGATCAAAACTATGAATAATAAAATGGCAAAAAATACAGATCTATCAACAATCAAATCTAAAAAACAAACAAAACAAATAAGAACAGAGACAGAATCACCGATATGGAGAGATTTTGATGGTTGCCAGTTGGATGGGGTAATGTGTGAAGAGGTGAAGAGATTAAGAAGTACAAATAGGTAGTTACAGAGTAGCTATGGAGGTGTAAAGTACAGTATAGGAAACGGAGTAGCCAAAGAACCTATATGCATGACCCATGGACATGAACAATAGTGGGCGATTGCCTGAGGGAGTGGGGGTGCTGGGTGGTGGGGTGCAAGGGAAAAAAATTGGGATAACTGTAATAGCATAATCAATAAAATATAACTTAAAAAGAATAAACAAATTAGCATTTAAAAACAATTAAGAGAGTTGAGAATCTCACAGACAAGAGTGTAATGATTATCAGAGGGAAAGGCAGCTGGGGAGGGAGAGAAGAGGGTGTAGGAGGAATAAATGGTGACCGAAGGAAATGACTTTGGGTAGTGAACACGCAATGCAGTATACAGATGATGCATATAGAATTGCACACTTGAAACCTATATAATTTATTAACTAATGTCAGTCCAATAAATTCAAAAATATTTTAAAAATATATTAAGTTTTAAACATTTAATTCCAAGATTGAGAAGGATTCATCCTCTATTTTGGAAGTAAAATAAAATAAACCCTGAAAGCTACATGTTTCTTCATCAAATAAAATTTTCTTGGGAGTTATGGAGTAATGTCCTAAAGGCTATATACTAGTTCTAGTGTTCCAGATAATAGTTTACCCATTTATAAATTAACACCTTTTTAACTGCTCAGTAGATTGTTGAAATATCCCACCACCATTCCATCTGATTATATTCAAAACTGCATCTCCCTTTTTTTCCCCTAAAAAGAAAATGTAAGATTAGTCTTATAACTGTCTTCTTGTCTGTCTTGCTGGGAAGCAATGGTTTCCTTTTTCCATTTCTTAACTGCTTGGAGGCATCCTGCAGTTCAATTTCTTAGATCTTTGTGGTCCTGCTCCTGTGATAACCCCATGCCAGAAGCTATAGGACTGACATAATATTGAGATAATTGATTTTCAAACAATGTAGAAGGTGATCAATAATCTTTGAAATGTAAATATTTAACTCTAGTTCATGTGATTGTCTATTCACCAAATTTCTATAGCCAGTTTTTAAAAACATAATCTTGCATATGTTTTGTCATTTCTACGTCTTATTTAGTACCAACATATATCAGTCATTTAATTGAAATATAGTACTCAGAATTTCACTATGATCTCTTGAACCCATTCTTCTATGAAAATATGTTTCAACTGATTGAATTATGTTAAAATTAGACCTCATAAAGTAGATACTGTAAATTAATTCATATTCAAAATTATTTTCAATTACAATGACAAATACTCATTATGTTAAAAAGGTCAAAAATACATTGAAGTACAAAAGAAAGGCAAAATAATCATCCCATCAATTAGGAATATCCATCCTTAACATCAGGTAAATATCAGCCCAAACATATGAGTTAAAAAAACAGACTTTAAAAGTTTTGTATTACAATAAGTGCTTTTACAAGGGTAATAAATTTAATTTTACCTGGACTTAACAGGGTGGGCTGGGGGGATAGGAAATGAAAATAAAATTGACAGAATTGCTAAGTTTCAGATAAATGATTTTTTGATATAAAAGATAATAGCCTAAAATTCCCTCAATGATTAATAAAAAATATAATGAAGACTGAGTCATTTGTTTGAACTCAATGTATAAATCATACACAAATAATGATACACTCTTGTTTATCAAGAACAAAGAAATTAGTTTTATGCTTCCTCCTATTTCTGCTATATTATTATTACACTACTTATAGCTGATGGGCTTAAGTAACAAATGCATGTGGAAAGCTTTTATTCCAGAAACTAGAATGCATGACCTATGTGGCTCCAGGAGGTCCACAAGCAATTGAACCTTTGTGCCCCAAGAGGTCTGCAAGACATTGTGTTCCAGGGTAGGAATGTACTTGATGCTGATAAAGAATCGTTGATAAGCAAATAATGAAATACTAGGAAAATTGCTGCCAGACTATAACTGTTATCTGATTAAACATTTTTTCCAAACCCCTTACCTACCCTTTTCTTCTCTTTATGAAAATGTTGGCTTGAGATGAGATATTAAAATAGTTTTTAGGGTACACAACCCACCATCTTCTCAGATCATCTATTTCTGAATAAAGCACCCATAAAGATTCAATCCTTGTCTCTACTTATTGGTTCTGGTAGTGACAGGCAACATGAATGTAGACTTTTCTGGTTTCAAACAGATTGATGGTTGCCAGAGGTGTGGAAGATTGAGGGACTGAGTGAAAAAGATAAAGGAATTGAGAAGTAGTACAAATTGGTGGTTATAAAAGTCATGAGGGTATAAAATACAGCATAGGGAATATAGTCAGTTGTTGTTGTTGTTGTTGGCAGCCGTCTGTCTCGAGAGACGATGGTGTAGCTTCTTAAGAGTCTATCTGCACCGCCGAGAATGGCTGTGCAGTCCGACTCGGGAGTGACATGGTATCTGTCTCCTCCCATGTTGAATCGACATCTTGCGATGACGCTGAAGCTACAGAGCCTGGGCAGGGTAATATGGAGGGTCTGCTGTCGCCCATGCAGCAGACCCCCCCTCTCTTCGCAGCTGAAGGGTCCAAGGGAAAGACGGAGTCAATACAGCTTGGCTTCAGGTGCGCCGCAGGAGTTGCCGGTGTTGACTACAACGTCAAACCGCCTTAGGGACTCCGGCTCCGGATTTTCTGTCGGGGTTTACTCCCTTAGCCTTTCCCCTGAAGAGGTATGCCGCAAGGCAGCGGAGGTTTTTTGGAGTCAGAGTTTTCCTTCTCTGGGAATATAGTCAGTATTATTGTAATAACTATGTATGGTATGAGGTGGGTACTTGAAATATTGGGTGGATAGCTGTATACCTGAAATTAATAAAAATAATATCAACATAAACTGTAATAGAAAAATAAAATTTAAATAAAAGTCAAGGCTGGAGAGAGTGGGTATAGGTAGGCTACAGACTAACAGCATGATGGAAAAGATATGGGTCTATTTGCAGGCCACCTCAGTAGGGCAAAGGGATCTCTTTACCAAGTGATAACCAAGAAAACACACCTTCCTAAGCCACCTTTATATTCTGTTGTCCTTAACCAACTGGTACTCTCTAAATCTTTTGTGCCTCAGAAGCAAGCAATTGGCATGGGTGTGTAATCTCATATTGTTTTTCAAAAGCTCAAATAGTACATGTGAAGAGATCAATTATAAAATCATTGACATGTCCAGGCAAGAGCAAATGAGGGGAAACATTGGAAATAGAAAAAAAACAAATACAAGATATACCATGAAGAGTTGAAAGGATCTGGCAACTGATTAGATGTGGGGAAAAAGCTACATTTACTAGAAGAGCAGAAAATAAGCTGCATTTAGTAGAACTACTAGGGAAATTGCCATTTTTCTCTAAGAAATACACCTCTTCTAGACATATCAGGCATTTCAAAACTTTGTTTTCCCCAGATAGCTAAAGGGAACATGAACACATTTCATCACAACAGGAGCCCTCGTTGCTACTATAACTACACTTTGTAGTGGTAGTGCAAATTTCTTTTTCTTTCTTTCTTTCTTTCTTTTCTTTTTTTTGTCTCTCTTATAACTTACTTTCTACTTACTAAAAACACAGACTGAAACTTCAAAAATCAACTTACAATTCCTTGATTAAATATTTTAATGATTCTGGAAAACTCAGTGGCAGTACTATTTCTGATAGTAACATTCAGCACTTTGAAATTTAGTGGTTTATCTACTGACAGTCTTGGCAAAAGAAATAATTGATATAAAATACATTTGATCTCTATAATACTGTTGTACCTGCACAAATAGGAAATGGTGATGCCTGATTTTCTAGTTTTCAAAAATGAAGTTTTATTAAACAGTATTAGGATGTACTAAAAAAATCATCAACATCAAATCCATGACAATCTCAGGTTCTAATATAATCTAAAAGAAGACTTTGCTGTCACCGGTCATCTCAAACTCCCTTCTGTGCAAAACCCCTTTTCACCTCTAAAAAGTGCTTTTACTTTTAGTGGTATTAAAACTCCAAGAGCATTAGTACCCCTAATCTTCCATTTCTTTCCCCATTTTATTTTTTTCCTGTTTCTAGACACAGCAGGATATGGTGCAGCACCTGTTAACTAGCGCTTAACCTCCATCAGTCAATTAGCGTCCCTTGGCCTCAGTTTCCTGAACTGCAAAAAGTCTCACTGTACAGTCTCTACATCCTAGAGCTTTTAGATGTTCAGCTGAAAACAAAATTGGTTCCTGAAATAGGCCTTTGTGGTCCATGGTATGGGTGTGCTAATCTGCATCTGTGCAGCACAAAGCCACTCCATCCCTGCCCACACAAATGATTAACCTGCCTTCTCCCGTCCCTCACTTTTTTTTTTTTCCCCCAGAAATCACCAGTTGTGTGTGTAAGATAAAATCTGCCTAGCTCTGGCCAGTGTTTTCAGTTGGTGATGCTAGAAATCAAGACTTCTGATTTGAGGTATGTTTACATGCCTCTCGGTCCAGGTGTTTAATGATCCAAGCAGCAAGCTGGACTCGCTGGTGCCAACAGTCTCTGACTGCTCAGGCCTCAGGATCTTAAAGACATCCTGTGACTTAAAAAGAATCTTGCTGAGTACTCCATCTTCCCTGATGTTGATAAGGAAATCAAACAAAACTAAGCACAAATGGTGTTTAACCTTGATTGCTTTCTGTTAATGTTTAAGGAACAGTGCATCCGTTCCATAGCCTTAAAAGAATAAGTGATTGGATTTCTGTTTTTCTGTTTTTGAATCTATACAGGATATATAGACTTGTTTATCAGGAAGCGTTCTCTTCAGTTAATCCTTTAAGCTTCCTCTGTTGTAAGTTTCAAATACATTGATTATTCCTGGACCCTCCCTATTGATTTGCATATCAGCAAAATCCAATAAAAGGAAGGTGCTTGCACTGCTCAGTGCTGATCCGGCCTGAGTGAGTGGCAGCCCTCCGATCGTCCCACATTCTGTCTGCTGGAATTATTTGTGTGCCCTCAACCACAAATTACTGCAACAAGTTGGTTGGAGTGTCATCCCTAATGTGGGTTGATTTCCTGTCAGGGCACATGCCTAGGCTGTAAATTCAATCCCTGGTGGAGGCCCATATGGTTTTTCTTTCCCTGAAAGCAATGAAAAAATGTCCTCAGGTGGGGAATTAAAAAAACAACTGCCTAGACAAGGCTGAGATGGAAGAGTGATTCTAAAGACTGGGGATCCAACCCTGGCTGGTGTGGCTCAGTGCATTGGCCTGCGAAGGAAAGGGTCATCAGTTTGAGTCCCAGTGAGGGCACATGCCTCGATTGCAGACCAGGTCCCCCGTTGGGGGCACACAAGAATCACATTGACATTTCTCTCCCTCTTTCTCCCTTCCTTCTCATCTCTAAAAATAAATAAATAAAATCTTAAAAAACTGGGGACCCATGTATATTCTTTGGCTGATCCCTTCACCTTTCATTCAGGCCCCCCTCGCTCCTCCCCTCTGACAGCTGTCACCCTGTTCCATGTGCCCATGCCTGTTTCTGTTTTGTTCATTCGTTCATTTTATTCCTTAGATTCCACATGAGATCATATATACATAACCTATAGACACAGACAGCAGTGTGGTGATGGCCTGAGGCAAGGGGGAGCGAGGGCTGGGTGGAGGTGGGCAAAGGCAGAAAAAATAGAGACAACTGTAATAATGTAAACAATAAACAAAACAAAAACAAAAACAAAAACAAAACAACAACAAAAACCCCCCTGGGGATCCAATGATTGGCCCAGGACAGGCCCTCTCAAAGGAGGACCCAGAATCTCGGCCTGTAAAGCCCAAGGGGTCGAGGGGCAGTTGGGAAACTACTGGAGTCAGAATCCAAAACTCAATAGACCAGATAAAGACCCTCTTTAAAGACAAGGAAGGTGGTATCAACACAGAAGCAAGCAGGCTACATCCCTGAACCGGGAGGGGCGGAGCCCGGGCTTTGGGGGCGGTACCCGAGTGATCGCAGGGGCGGGGCAGGCAGGGATAGTCCCTTCAACGAAGCGTCCACCCACCCCTGATCCAGCTCTCATACTCCCCCCCCCCCCCCCCCCCCCCCCCCCCGCTTAGCCGACCTGGAGAGGCTGGAGCGCCCCGCCTGGAGCTCGCAGGAGATGCTGAGGTGCTTGTGTTCCCCACCGGGTATCAGTGGTCTGGGAAGCGAGAGGCCTCCTGTTGTGGCTTCAGAAGCCCTTGTGTCTCCTAGCAACGTGCTGTAGCGCCCTGTTCATTCAAGCCCCGCCCCCCTGCAAACAGGTCGGAGGTGCGCTAGCACGAGGGATGGACCTGCCTGCGAGATAGGAAGAGTAAGAATTCAAGTTGACCCCAGTGTGGGATGGACCCTAGAAAGGGCTCATCTCTAAGATGAGGTGGAGAGTGAAAAGTAGTTTTTCTATTGTATCTTCAAACCCAGACAGAATTCCCTAGAACAGTGGATTAGAGAACAGAAACTATTGGAGATTATGATCCCCTATAGTAAATAGCTGTGGTTTGTCTTACCTCCTTTCTCATTTTGTTGCGATTAAATGAGCCAGTCCATAGGATCCTGAATAATGCCTGACAATTAGTAAACCTATAATAAAAGATATCTATAGCTTTATTTTTTTCTGATATTACCTTCATTATATTTGAAATAATCTGTTCACTTACATCTTTCAAATTTATTTCCTCAGATATTCAGATCTCTCTTAACCCTAGACCTCTATATCCAATATCCACTTGGTTGTCCAAAACAACTCCCTCCATAGCCTCCACCCCCACACCTGCTCCTAACACAGTTTTCCCCTTTCAATAGATGGCTCCCTGAGTTCACTCTTCCTCTTACCCTTTATAACTCTCCATTAGCAAAACCTGTTGGCTTTACTGTGGCCACCCAAGTCCGAGCCAGCATCATTTTATCCCCTCTTATTATTACAATAGCCTTCAACAAGTCTTTCTTGATCCCCATAGTCTGACTATTTTCAATACAACAATCAGATTTGTTTAAAACATAAGTCAAATTAGGTCACTCTTCTGCTTACAATCCTGCAATGGCTCTCCATTTTACAGAGTAAAAACCAGTCTCTACCAGGTCTTCAAAGTCCTACAAGTTTGGCACACAACTCTTCCTTCTTTGCTTTGTAGCCCTGGATCATTCCTCTCTAGCCACACTGTCTCCTGGCTGTGCTTGGAGTAGTTCCCACATTGGGGCCTTATTTGTAGCTGCTGCCTCTGTCTGCAATGGTCTTCCTCCTGTTATCTCTGGCTAACTTCCTCATCTTCAAGTCTTTTTTAATATCTCAACTTGCCTCTCTCTATTTCCCTATTTTTACTCTTCCTTCATGTTCTCTATTCTCCTTACTATGTTCTAGTGTTTCTTTTTTCTGTAGCCCTTGTTACCTAATATACTATTTAAATTGCTTATTTTCTAATTGTGTTGTTTTATTTTTTGCTAGAATGTAATTCCATAAAGATAAAAATCTTATTAATGAAACTCCTAGAACAGTGCCTAGCACACAGTAGGTGCTAAAGCAATGCATTTTGAATGAATATGGTTTACCACCACTGCCACTATCCCCACCAATGCCACTATGACACTGTGGGAACAGTATACATAGAGGCTAGTAGCATGGAGTCTAAGGCATGACCTCAGATTTGAATCTGGGTTCTAATACTAGCAACATAACCTTGTGCGAGTTACTTAACTGCAATTTCCTTATCTGTAAACTGAAGACAAAAATTGTACCTATCTGATGGAGCTATTGTGAGGATGAAATAATAAATATAAACCATTTAGGACAGCATCTGAAACTATTGTATGTAAATGATAGGTATTACTATTTCCACTAGAATATTCACTCATTACCACATGGGCTTTTCTCTGCTTTGCTCAATGCTGTATCTTTAATATGTAGAACAGTATCTGGCACTGTAGACAGTCAGGGACTATTTGTTGAATGAATCAGTGAATCCACACCATTACATTTCCTGGAGTATTGTGGCAGCTTCCTACCCAGACTCCCCACCCCAGGCTGCCTGGGTGTTCTTTCTAAACTTGACTCCATTGGTTCTCAATTTTTAATATATCCCATAATCTCCCAGAGGGTATGTTAAAACAGGTTGCTGGGCCCCACACCCAAACTTTGTGACTTAGGAGGGCTGGGGTACAGAATTTTTATTTCTAACAGTTTCTCCAATACTGTTGGTGATGCTCTTCCAGGGTCCACACTTTGAGAAATATTGTTCTAATCTAACATGTCACTCCCTTGTTTCAAACTACCCAGGCTGCCCACTTCCACTCAAGTTAAAGTTTAAACTTTTTGGCTTGGTGTACAGGCCTTCATGGTCTCGTTCCATCTTATCTGATTTAGCCTTGAGTACCCTTGTTAAGTCCCTATTATTTTGACTCTTTGGAACACAACACTTTAGTTAAAAAGGACTACTTTCAGTACCCAGACTGAATGAAAGCTCATTCCAGGGACTTCCACTGTTCTAGGGCCTGGAGGCTGAACTCAAATTCACCTTCTCTTTTCAGTCTTTCTGATGGCCCCTTTCTTCTTGCAGAATTGAGTTCTCTCCTTGGTCTCTACACTACATTTTGAGCACACTTTTGTTAGAGTACTGTAAAAAATTTTTTCTATGGGTTTCTCTTTTTGCCAGACTGTGGGCTCTTAGTATGCCATAGCTGATTGCTTTATTTACTTCCAGGTTCAAACATAGGGCCTAAATCTTAGTAGATGCCCAGGAAATAATAATAGCTAATATTTATTGAACACTTATAATTTTCCAGGGCTTAGGGTAGTTCACATTTTCTTCCTTCCTTCCTTCCTTCTTTCCTTCCTTCCTTCTTTCCTTCCTTCCTTCCTTCTTTCCTTCCTTCCTTCCTTCTTTCCTTCCTTCCTTCCTTCCTTCCTTCCTTCCTTCCTTCCTTCCTTCCCTCCTTCCTTCCTTCCTTTTTTCTAGTTGAATAATAGTGTTTTTTAATCAATCAGAGGGTTTAGGGTAGAAGATGAGAAGAGGTAGAGGTGGCAGGGAGAGATATATATAACTAATGCAAAATAAGCATACATTGTGGTTTTTAAAAACCACTTTCTATTATGTGAGTTAGCTGCATGTCATCTTATTCCATCAGCTCCTATAGAGTTGGGTATCCTTGCCAATCTTATTTACTTTGTTGCCATTCTCCCATACACTACAAACATTTTTTTACAAACCTATTGATCTATAATTGAAAGGCAAAAAGCAGCACATATTTAACAGCATATAATTTGGTAAGTTTTGACATATGTATACACCTATGAAACCATCACGATAATCAAGTTAATGAACTTGTTTCCTTGTGCCTTCAGACAACTGCTGATTTGCTTTATGTCACTTATGATCACCTCACATTTTCTATAATGTTATATAAATGGAATAATACCACATGTACTCTTCTTTTATCTGGCTTCTTTCACTCAGCATAATTATTTTGAGATTCGTCCATGTTGTTTTGCTTGTATCAGCAACTCATTCCTTTTCTCCCAGTTTTGCAATGTAATTGACACATAATATTACATCAGTTGAAGGCGTACAACATAATGACTTGATATATGTATACATAGCCAAATGATTACCACAATAAGTTTAGTTAAAATCCATCACCTCCCATAGTTACAATTTTGTTTTCTTGTGATGAGAACTTTTAAGATTTACTCTCTTAGCAACTCCCAAATACGCATATACAGTTCAGTATTGTCAACCACAGCCACCATGCTGTACATTGTACCTCCAAAAACTTGCTGTTCGGTAACAGACTCTTAGTCCCTGAGCTATCTATTTTGAAATGTTAACTTGAATGAATCCATACATTTCTCTGCTAGTTCTAAGCCAAATATCCTCTCTATTTCTTCCAAAAGAGAAATCAGAATGTAGGGGGAAAAAAAATCACAAAACTAAAGATAAGCTGTCTGCAGTTAAATCTTGTAATTTATATAGTACATCTTGAAACTTAAAATTGTTTATCTTCAGTGGTAAGCATAGTACCTTGTTTTTATATTAAAAGCTTAATAAAATACATATTGTGTACATTATTTTCCATTGCTTTTTGTTATGGGCTAAATTGTGCTCCCCCTCACCAATTCATATGTTAAAGTCCTAACCCTCAGTACCTCAGAATATGACCTTACTTGGAAATAGGATTGTTGCAGACGTTGCAGATTAAGATGAGCCATACTGGAGTAGGGTGGGCCCCTAATCCTTGTATTTGGACACGGACATTGTTATGGACTGAATGGTATTTCCCAATAATTCATATGTTGAAACTCTCACCCTCAATATGACTGTGTTGGGCTCTAGGTCCTTTAAAGAGGAAATTAAGGTTAAATAATGTCATAAGGGCAGGGCCCTAATCCAACAGAGCTGATGTCCTTATCAGAAGGGGAGATACAGGGGTGTGAACATTCAGAGAAAAGCTCGTATGAGGACACAGCAAGGAGCTGGATGTCTGAAGCTAAGGGGAGAGAAACCAAATTTGTTGACATCTTGATCTCTGACTTCCAGCCCCCAGAACAGTGAGAAAATAAATTTCTGTTGTTTAAGCCACCCTGTCTGTGGTGTCTCATCTTCAGGCCTACTGAGACAGAATAAATCAAGGACTTTGATGTTCAAAGAGCTTTGGAATTGATGAAAGAGAGAGATTCCTACCTGGGGAACAGGAAACAGTGGTAGTTGATGTTGGCAACATTTTAGTTTTCTTTGCCAGCATCCTCTTGGGAGTCAGTATTCAGAACATTGGGCTTCTTCTGAAAATCTTTTATTTGAATCTTGAGGATGCCAAAGGCTAGTAAATGATTGTGTCTTCCTCTAGAAGAGCCAAATGTATGGCTCTCACCTTCTAACAGAACATGCATACATGTCTGTGAGCTATGCTTACCCATCTTCACTATTTTCTGTCCTTTCTTTTCTTTTTATTCCTAACTCTCTCATAATCTCTCTTTATTCTTTTGTACTATATCCATTCTGGAAAGTTGAGAGGATAAATCACTAGGTGAATAAATAAGACTATGAGCATTATCTTGACCTGCCTTGTCAGGAGCTCCAAATTTTGTCAGAGACAGACACACTGAAGCCTCCAGCTACTAGGCTCACCGCAAAATTTGTCTTTAGGTATAGACAAGCTAGCCAATGTGATAACCCTGCTTTATTTTAAGACAAACCATCTTATACTGAATCAAAGGTATTGGCAATAGTATATTAGCAGAGTGCTTTACTCAATTTAGTGATCTATGCCTCTCCACCCCCACCACCATTCTTTTTCTTTTCCTTTCCATCCTCCTCCACCACTTTGTCCTTTTTAAAAAGACATTTCATGAGAATCTGTATTTGAACAGAATTCTGAATAGCATGGCTGCAGGAACATGTTGATATTTTCCGAGTGTGGCATGCTGATTCCTGATTCCCCGGGTTAGAACTCAGTGGTTCCTGGATTTATTCCCATATTACTTTGTGTCCCTGTGGAAACATTCATTTAGCATGTTCTGCAAACTTGTTGTCTCTGATTGATAACTACTTGAAGGCACATCTTAGTTACCTATGTAACCACTGTGAGGCTTGTCACTGTGCTATGCACAAAGTGTCAAAGGTGTTTGAGTTGTTTGTGTTTATTAATATTTTGGTGTCTAAGAATTACCAGGAACGGTGCAACAAATGCTATTGTGACTATTTGGTGAATCTTAATACTTTAAAAATCTTTTCATAAAGTTGCTTTAGTACTTAAAATTTTCCAAACCATTCCATCATCCTATCATTTTTTTGTTTATTTGTCTTATACAACTTTCAAAAAATGTAACTCAAAAAGGTGGTTTGGGGGGGGGGGGAGGCTAGCAGAAAATCTATCCTTGGAATCTTTATATATCTGACCTAAAAACATGCATCTGAGTTGTGATCATCAGGGATCCTATATTTACTCAATTTGAAATTATAAATAGAAACGGGAACTAATAGTTACTGAACCTGCCACGAGTCAGATACAATTTTTTCTCATATCATCCACATGAATTATAATTGGATTATAAAAGAGTTTGGGGAGGGTACTGTTGTGAGGCCCCTGGGCTGTTGGGGCCCTGTAAAAGGAGACTACAGTTTGTTCCAATGTTATCTTTTGCCTGTGGCTGTAGGGAGTGATTAGGCATGTTCAGTTCTTGCTTTCCAGTAATTTCTGTGCTGGGGACATAAGCTCAGAAGAGTAAAATGGCAGTCATGTTTGACAAGGTCATAGGCCTGCAACAATAGCAAATGGCACTGACTTTATCCTTTCAGGTTGTTTCCCTTCACCCAGTTGTTTCTGCATAGGCATGGACAACTCTCACTAAGGAGACACCTTTCCATATCAAGATTTCCGGTAGAAACCACACTTTCCGCGCTGCGCCTTAGATGCAAGCGTGCTGCCCCAGCCCTAGCTCAGCACCGGCCTCCCTTCAGCATACCACTCACTACTCAAAAGTTTAAACCCTTAGGTGGCAGGGGGTGTTAACGCTCCCTGGCACCGCCCCCTCGCCGCAGGGCTCGCATGATTGGATGTGACTGAGTCCAGCCGGCCAATGGTGAGGCGGCAAGAGCTTCCCGGAAGTGTCTGCCGGTCTGGGAACTCCTAGGGCTTCCGTGGGGAGCTTGGTGGGGAGGCTGATCTGCGGAGGTTGGCTGGAGCTATGAGTTCCTTCCAGGGACAGATGGTTGAGTATCCAAATATCTCCATAGACCGCTTCGACCGAGAGAATCTGAAGGCCCGTGCTTACTTCCTGTCCCACTGCCACAAGGGTGAGTGAGCGCGGCGTGCCCCCGGGTCCCCGGGCATAGGGGCAGCGCGGGTCCTGGCCCTGCGGTGATGCGCCCGGGTTCTGGAGAGGAGGAGAGTAGGGGGTCGGGGTCGTGGAGCAAGGGAATGCGGCCTTTGGGAGGGCCTAGCAGCTGCACCTTGACCCAGTCTGGCTCTTCAGCCTCTGAGGCTTTTATTTTTGTTGTCTGTACAACTGCCATTTGCGCACTGAACCGGGGCAGTTTGATCAGGGACCACAATTATGTTCTGGAAACTCTCCTAACGGCCAACAATCAGACATTTATTACCAAGCAGGCGTACTCACACTCTGAAATCAGGCGTCCTGTCTGTAAGCTCGACAAACTGCAAGCTCCTTCCCCATGTCCTTCAGATGTTTTGTCCACATCCAATAGAGGAGGTTCGTTTTAGTCTTGAGGCAGGATGGCCAGGTTAGGGAACTCGGAGATTTAAGATTTCACAGCTGGATACTGACCGGGATGAAGCCTGAAGCTTCACCCTTAATGATACGGCCTCCAGGCTAGATGCTCTAGACAAAGCTGGAGTGTTTCTAAAACATTTTAGCCAATCACCAAAGATGAAATATCGCTAATTTCATAATCATTGTCCTTTTTAAATATCTATTATATGCTGATTAATGTGTCATTAACTTCACCGGTAAAACAGTTTTACCATCGTTATGCTAATTAGCACAGCCATTGGCATTGATGAGAGGTGTAGATAAGCTGAAGCCCTCCAGCAGCTGTTAGTAGGACACTCCCAACCATTCTGGAAGAGTGGATTAGAGCAAAGCAAACACATGCACCTACACATCACACGGTGTAATTTTAAAGTAAGTTTCTGATATCAAACATTGCCCTTCTTCAAGGGGTTGGTGTGGACCAACTATGGTCTTGTGTGCGGAATCAACCACTTTAACGTGGTGTAAATTGTTGACTTGAACCGCTTTGGGGAAGTATATACTTTTCTTGCTCAAAGCCACCAGTTATCTCTCTTTAATGAGGAAAATTTGAAGCTCCTCTCTCCATTTGCTGAAGAGTACTGGGAGCCTCTTTGAGGGTCTTTCTGCTTATTTTTGAAACTTTCTTTTGGTCTTGTTTTTCACTGAGAATCTGCTGTTGGAGGATGCCCCTGTTTTTACCTTTTGCATTAGGACTCACTGGAGTTTCTGAATGTGTTAGCCATGATTAAAGCATGGCAGGGAGGCTTGCCTTCATGTTTAGGTGTAATGAGTTTGGAGAAGGAATTCGTCTTAAAGGAGTCTGTGAAATCAAATCATTAGTTTGTACATTAAGCAAGAAATTTACTCTCAAGAAGTTTATAATGCTTCCTGTCCTGGAATCACATGTGGGTCTGTTTATTCAACCAGGGTGTAAACTCTTCAAGGGCAAGCACTCAACTTCTGCTTTTGGTGGTTTCCTATGTTGCTTGACTTTTTTGATGTTCTGTGGAATGAATCGTGTTCCCCCAAGTTCATGTGTTGAAGCCCCAGCCCCAATGTGACTGTATTTGGAAATAGGGCATTTAGGAAGTAATAAGGTGAAATGAGGTCAAAAGGGTGGGGTTCTAATTTGATAGGATTTATAAGAAGAGAATGAGCGCTCTCTCTCTCTCTCTCTCTCTTCATATGTACCCAGAAAAGTCATGTTGAGCAGACAGCAAGAAGGTGGCTGCTGGCAAATCAGGAAGAGAGGTCTTACCAGAATCCAACTTTGGACTTCAGCCTCTACAACTATAAGAAATAAATTTTTGTTGTTTAAGCCCCCCAGTCAATGGTATTCTTGTTATGACAAACCTAGCAGACAAAGATAATATCTGAAAAATCCATGGACTCTTTTGCTAGAAAAAGTGCATGTAAACATGTTAATATAACATTTTGATACAATTTGGGGTAGGCCAAGGCCCCACTTGATGCTAGTTTATGGGCCATCTGGAACCCAGTGCTATGTTTGGAGTCAGTGTAGGCTTTACTAACCATTAGTGAGGCCTGGCAGGTGAGAGGGAACACGTGGCCTGAAATAGTCACCCACTGTTAGGGAGGATTTATCCTGGTCAAGGAAGAAGAAAAGGGCTGGAAAGGAGTCTTTGGGTGCGCTTCTAGCAGTACGAAGCAAAC
Organism: Furipterus horrens; assembly: GCF_987537825.1. Taxonomy (NCBI): domain Eukaryota; kingdom Metazoa; phylum Chordata; class Mammalia; order Chiroptera; family Furipteridae; genus Furipterus; species Furipterus horrens. The sequence goes on along the minus strand of NW_028327172.1, from coordinate 141,530,627 downwards.
TCACTCAGGCTTTCTTGGCAACCAGTCAGGAAGAGGCCTGGATTGGTGGGAGGGGTGTCTTGATAAAACAGCTTTGGGGTGCTGCCTGCTGACCTAGTTTCAGAGCATAGAAGAGAGTCCTGAGTCTGCCTCCTTTTGCATGGCAGAACTCACCAGAAACCTCAATTACTGAGTCCCACCCACCCACTGGTGCACCCATGGGCTCCAAGAGCCTGGGCTAGGAGTGATCTGAGAAGATTCACCCTGTGAAGGAGTAGGTGGACTGTCCTGTGGAGGCATCTGTCCAGTAAAGGCCTGCCCTCTGCGGTGTGGTGACTGCCTTATGTTCATTGGAGTCGAGGATCGCCACACATATGCTGAGGCATGTGTGTAGGTGGTAATTAGAATAGGTTTGATTTAACTAAACAATTTAAAAGTGTTTGGTCATTGTTATCTAGGCCTTTGTATGCTCAAGATTCAGAGTGTATTTAGACTGCACTATTTTATGTGCTGTTTGGTTTAAGTGTTACCTGTCTTTAAGTGTCGTTTTGTGTCTGTTAATTTGGAAGGCTGTGGAGCAAGCCTGTGTAGATAGAAATATCCCACTTTCAACCCAGCAGTCACAGTAGACTGTGAAGAAAATGAAACTTTTCTTATTTTGGCCTAAGCCTGAAGGATTTCCTAGAGGATTCCATGGAAGCAAGACTGAATTTCAAGATGGACTAACTTAAGTGACTGGAATTGAATGGGTCACAGATAGCAAGGACTGATGGGTGGCTGGATTGAAATGAAAGAAGTGGGTAAAGGAAATTGCTGGAAGCAGTTCTGAATGAATGACACCCTAGTCACTCATTCTTCAGTGGCTACTCAAGAGTCTTTAGACTCTGCCCTAAGATTCAGGGGACCATTCTCTTTTCAAATGGCTTCTGATGGCTCAGAGGAAAAAATGGTCAACTTTTAGTAGTTTCTCTCCTATTTTCAGGTGGATTCTTCACCGGCAGAAGGAAGAGCCAATAGCCCATATTAATCAGTTCTCTTTTAAAAGAACACCTGTCATGTATTTTCTTTAAAAAGGAATTTAAAAATGAGAGATGACTGATTTTCCTTGGGCTAAGTGAGCATCTGAAAAAATAATGTTCATATTTTTTGGTTATTTTGTTTTTAGATCACATGAAAGGATTAAGAGCCCCGGCTTTGAAAAGAAGGTTGGAGTGCAGGTAATTTATTTTGCTAATTTGTGTGTGTCTGTCTTTAAGTCACCATTTTAATTGAGCTATAAAATAGATGCAGAAGAGTATATACATCATTACGTTACTATCTGATGAACTTTTACACATGAACACATTTTTGAAGCTTCCACCGAAATCAAGAAATAGAACAAAGCCAATATTCCTCTTCCTCTTCCCAGTCAACCCCACTTTCCCTAAGGTCACCTCTGTTCTGACTCGTCATTATGGTTTAGATCTGGCTTTTGAACTTGATGTAACTAGAATCACACTGAATAGAATTTTCTTTTTCAGTTAATATTTTTGTATGATTCACCCATGCTACTGGGTGCAGCAGCAGCCTGTTTGCTTTAATTTCTGTAAGGGAGAGTGTGTGTGTAAATGGTTGTTCCACTGTAAAGAATCATATAATATTGTTGGATTTTTCCTTTTTCTTTTTTTAAAGATTTTATTTATTTATTTTTAGAGAGAGGGGAAGGGGGGGAAAGAAACATCGATGTGTTAGAGCAACATCAATTGGTTGCCTCTTGCACACCCCCAACTGAGGATCTAGCCTGCAACCCAGGCATGTACCCTGACTGGGAATTGAACCCTAGACACGTTGGCTTGTGGGACGATGCCCAACCAACTGAGCCACACTAGTCAGGGTGGATTTTTTCTTAAAGCTGAATTATTGTACTCTTTTCCTGCAGTCATTACCTAAATCTAAATTCCAAGTTCCTAAGATACATCTTTGGAAAGGGCCCCATTGACTTTTTGACTTGAACCACTGGATGTCAGGCTTAGTGCTATCTTCTAAGGGATATCAGTACTCTGTGTTCTTGATAATGATATATTTTTGAGTATTTATATATATGCTAGCCACTACATATTTATTTGCTCAGCAGTTTCTTTGAGTGCCAGTGATGAGTCAGGCACCACACTGGATGTTGAGGATATCATAGTGAACAACCCAGGTGAAAATCCCTGACTTTTGATAACCTTTTGAATAGATATTATTTAGATATTATTTCTATCTTACAGATGAGGAAACTGAGAAACTAGAGAGGTTAAATTAGTTGCCCAAGGTCACACAGCCAGTAGGTGGCAGGACCAGGATTTCAATCAGGTCTGTCTGATTTTAGAGCCTATATATTAGTTACCTATTGCTGCGTAACAAATTACCCTAAAACAGAGTGACTTAAGCAAACTAATAATGTATTCTCTCAGTTTCTGTGGATCAGGAATTCTGATGGGGCACAATAGGGATAGCTGGTTTCTTCTTGACTGAGGCATCATATAGAGCTGACCTTATCTCAAGGCTCATTCTTGCCATGTCTGACACGTGGGAGAAGACTTAAACAGTCAGGGCTTCTTGGGCCTGCCTATCTAAAAAAAAAATCTCTTCACCATGGTGGTTTCAGGATAGCTGGATTTCCTAAATGGAAACTCAAAAAAAAAGTGTCCCAGGAGAGAGCTAGCAGTCATATTGCCTGGAGAGATCTAGCCTCAAAGATTCTGCAGTGTTACTTCTATCATGCTTTGTTGGTTAACACAGTTACAAAGTTCTGCCCAGGTTCAGGGGAAGATTAATATCGAGACCTCCTGTCAATGGAGGAATTTCTATATTCGTTTTATAAGAAGACTGTATGGATGGGATATATATCAGTGTGACCATCTGTGGAAAATACAGTTTGCCACAGACTATATTCCTAACCTTTAAGCTATACTGTTGAATTTTAAAAATTTATCATGAAACTGATCTTTGTTCACTTAGAAACAAACAAACAAAACAGAATAGAGTCATATGAAGCAAAACATAGAAGTCTTCTGTGTCCCCCACTCCATCCTCTATCTGTGCCCAGAGGTAGCTTAGCGTTTGGTGGTATCATTCTAGACATAACTGATCATGTAGAAAATGCATCTTTAACCTACAATTGATGAGTGCCAACCTTTTGGGGAGGCCAGAGGACACTTTTTTTCCCCATCTGCTTCTTCCCTGTTCCTTTACACTCTCAACAGGACTGAGTCACTGGGGTGTTGGCCTGTTGGGAACTACACTGACACTTCTTCTGCCAGCTCAAGTTCAGAATTATTCAAGATGAACTGATGTATGATGAAATGTATTTTCTAGTCACCAAGATGGCTATTTTGGATCATACTGAAATAGGTTTTTTTCCTTTCTCTTTCAGCTTGAAGGTTTACTTATACTGTTCGCCTGTTACTAAAGAGTTGTTGTTAACTAGCCCAAAGTACAGGTTTTGGGAGAAGAGAATTGTAAGTTTTATTTTTTGAATGATGCTAATTCTTTTTTGATTGGGAAATATTTTTTGAGGTAGATTGAACAAAACATTGGGATTATTCCATGCCCAGTTCCTCATACACTAGGTTTATCTACATTCATTACAATATTGATAGTCTTTGCAATTCAGCAGTTTAGAAGACGTTAGCATTTTGTTTTTGACTTACTTTTCTTGTCCCCCAACAGTTTGATCTTAGTTCTTATTTTTGTTTTATCTCATTGACTCTCTTGCTAAGTTGCATTTTAATACTCTGAAGTGTAAAATGGTTATTAACATAATTAATAAATCCTTTATTTAGACCATGGGATAGATTAGGAAAAATAAATAAAACTTAGGGGTTATAATAAGAAAGGGCTAACAATCAGAATAAAAATAGAATGAGTAATTTTGAATCTGGCAGAATACAATGGATTTAATTAATAGAAAGAAGATACAGGGGAGAAAAACAGAAGTATGTGCAGATGGCAGGAAAAGTTCTGTTATAACAGTAACTACTATAAACGTGAATGGATTTAATTCAATTATTGATCAAAAGACAAATTCTCACTTTAGCTTAAAAATAATAAGAAAGACCCACTTGTCTTAGTCTATAGGAGACATAATTAAAACAAAAGGATAAGTGCAAGTTGAAATGGGGAAAAAAAGGAAAAAATATACCAAACAATTAGAAGCTAAAAATGCCAGAGTGGCCATTTTTATATCATACAAAGTAGAATTGAAGGCAAAAAGAAAATGCTAAGTTTCAAAGAGGATGTTATTTACTGTTAAAAGGAACAATGGATCAAGAAGATATGAACATATGTGAATTGACAAAGTAAGCTCAAACCGGATAAAGTAATAACTGATCACCCATGTTTGATCAGACAATGAGAACCAGGGTAAATGAATAGAATTAGGGTTCATTATGTGAGTTAAACCCTAAATATTGTGGGAGCTGGCAGAGAAGTCTGAACAAATGTCATAGTCTGTTTGTTGTTTACTGACAGCTTTCAACTTTCACTTCCTCTCTCCCTCTCTGCCCCACATCTGGGCAAGCTGATACAAAAGCCTACCCTTCTGGGGCACCCACTTGAAGTTCAAACCAGGCAAGCTCAGCCCTACCCCCAACCACAGTCAGAACCAGGACTACTCGCTCCTATTCTCTCTCAGGCTACATGAGCCACTTCCAGCCTGGCACTGCCCTCCTCTTCCCAAAAAGTCCGACAACATGAGTACTGCAGTGTTTTCATGCCCCTTTGGTGCACATGTGACATCTTCTGTCTCCACTTCCAATCACCAGTTGGGGTAGGGTCATCCCTCCACAAAGGGACACAACAGCAAGGCTGTGACCTTGGCCTTGGTATTTGGCCAGAGTTGCTATGGGTCAGCCTGGCCAGCAGGCAGGAAGGAAAACTAAGAAAGAAGTGGAGAAGAGCAGAGATAGGCTGCAATCCACAAGGACAAACTGGAAGCTGTGTCTGTCCTTTCCTCCTCCCAAGCCCAGTAGTGCTGCCACCCTTTGCCACTGAGCTCCACTCACCTGGCCCAGGGCTCTGACATGCTGAAGGAGGATAGAGACCTGCAGAGGATGGAGCTGCTGCCATCCTGCCCCATGTGTGTGTGACCTGAGCCAGCAGATCAACTATGGCAGAGATGCCTCACACACCCTAGGCTCTGTTGGAAGTTGCTCTGTCCAGCAGAGGCTTCGTGACCACGGCAGAACAAACTTTTGCCTAGGACATTTCATTATGTCTGGGGGAAGGAAGGTGGCTGCCTCTCTAGTGGAGAACAGTGATTAGACTTTCTTCCCTCATGCCTTTTATTGAGGAGGATATATACAAGAGATACAAGGTCAAGATTCATGAATCATCAATAGTTTGCAGGCATTAGGATTACAGTTGACAGTAACAGATTACATGTACTAGTACAGAGGGTACAGTGACCAGTCTGTGTCAGGGTCTATTAAATATCTTGACGTCACACTGGCAGTAGGTGCAAGGTTTCATACATTTCTTGCTAGAGATTGTTTATGTTATATTAAAAAATAAGCAGAGCAAGTTCTGAAGCATAATAAGCATTCTTTAAATCCAATTCCCACGGAAACCCTCTGAGTGGCTTTCGGTTATGTCTCCCACACAGCCTTATGTTGAGACTTAAAGACAAGCACAGCCGGAATGCCGACGGCAGGTCATGCCCAGGCCGGGGCTACGATCCCTAAACCACGAGGAGCGGTTCCCTACAATCAACTACACACATGAGCTGTTATAATTTCTGGCATCCTTCTGAGCATTAAAAAATGGCTGTTGGTTTACTTCTGCTTTCTACATCTCAACTCTAAGTTGGAAATTTACATCAAAGGGACTTCTAGGATAGTTCCAGCTCAGCTAAGTTGATAGTAGTGCAAGGCCACCTCACAATCATAGGGAGAAATAGGAACTCAACAATTACTGCTGCTGTGCTTCCCGCACCACTCTTAGAGACTAAAAGATGAAGGAGGCAGGAAATAAGTGAAAATACAGAAGATTTAAATGACATAATTGATAAAAGTGAACTAATAGAAATCCAGAGCTTCAAACCCACGAGAAAACAAGATCTTTTACTAAATTGTCTATATATTATGTCACAGAAGAAGTTTTAAGAAATCCTAGTAATCTGTTCTCTGACCATAATGCAATGACGTTAGAAATCAGAAATAAAAGGAGAGCTAAAGTCATCCTGTTGTGTGCATATGGGAACTAAATGTGTACAGTAAGCAACTATTAGGTTAAAGATGAAATTGTAAGGAAAAATATACAGTACTTAGAACTGATGGGCAATGAAAGCAGGACATGTCCAAATGTGTGGAACAGCTAAATTAGTACTGGAAGGGAAATAGTAGCATGAAATACATTACTTAAGGAAGAAAGATTAGAAGTAAGTGGAGTGTCTTCAACTCAATAAGGAAAAGGAGCAACAATACAAAGCAAATCTAAGGATATGTGAAAGAAGGAAATTGTCAGTGTAAGAAGCATTCAAAACTGTACAGAATTTTTTGAGTTTATTTGGCACCAAACTGATGATGGTTGCTCGGAAGCAAAACCTCAACGTATTGAGGAAATGCTCCGGAGAATGTCAGTTCTGCACCCTGCTTTTTACATTATAGTCAGAAGATGTAAATGGGTTACATGAAATCCATTGGTGCTGGATTAGGAAGGTGGAAAGAAGCAAAGCATGGGAAACTTTGGGATTGTATAAAAAGCAATATGATAGATACATCCTTCTTTTACATAGCTGGGTATATGATAGTTAACAGTCAACAATTAACTTGATAATAATAAAAATGAGGGGATTTGTGGTCTTCGCTTTGGTGCTCTGGTGTGGTGCCTGTGCTTGAGGGGTCTGGAAAAAGGGTATTACTTTGACATTCCAAAGGTAGGTTACTGTAGGTGCAAAAAGACAATAGACAGGCTTAAAGTAGATTGACTTTTATCAGGGAAGAGTTGAACCTAGGACATGACTACCTGCTATAAACTGCTTTTAGTTAATAAGCTTTAATTTCAGACCAGCCTATGTGGTTACTTTAGGTCTCTTAGAGTTTGTAGGGCTGCCACCAGGCCTCCCCTGAGCTTGTCAGATTATATGTGGCCCCTTTTTTGGCCACAAAATAATAAAGATAAAAGGATAAGACAGTGAGAGACTAACAACTACCACAGAAAATGAAAGATGAGCAAAACAAAGCTGGTTTTCACAGAACTAGAGATAAATTTCTGCCAGTATTGATTTTTAAGAATTCATATAAAAATACAGAATGGCAGAAGGAAAGTAACTATTAATAACAGCAATGCATTTTTGACTATTACTATGGTAGTATAGCTGATGATCTAAAGTTGACAAATATTTGGAAAAGTAGGACAATACAAAATTGAGGCAAGAAAAATAGAAAATTTGAATAAATCATTAATCATCCAAGAAATTAAAACAATTTTTAAAGATCTTTTCTTCAATAAAGCCCCATGCTTTATAGGTGCTTTGGGTCAAATGTTAAGAGAATAAATAATCCCTATACTAGATGAATTGTTGTAGGAGATAATAAAAAGATAAACCCTGTCGGCAAAATAGATAATAATAGTCTATGGGAGGAAAAGGCCATTTCATGTGCAAACATAAAAAGATGAAAAATTATGTTCACTCATTCATTCATCATCGACTCATTGAGTGCCTCTCCGTGTTAGCTGGTGTCCTAGCAAGTATGCCTTGGAGCACTCTACAGCAGCTCAAGTCTGTGAATTAGGCCAACACGTCATGGACAGATCCAGACTGTTCTGCAGCACAAAACCTAAACACATAGAACACATGACTACATGTTTTACACCGACTCAAGTTCAAAGGGATAGGGAGGTGAAGGGAGGTAGACTCAATGCGCCAAAATAGAATTGCTGTCAAAGGAGAGATAAATTGATAGGGCAATTAATATACATTGCCACATCAACCTCAAGGAAGGTATTATTTTAGCTTTCTCATGTTTTCAAGCTGTTTAAAACATTTATTATAGTGAAATTAGAAGTTGTTAAACAGAGAGCCTGTAACTTCTCTTTATATGGCAAAGACATAAAGTCATGAAAAATTGTGGAAATATGTAATATACTGTATGTATGACCTCTTATTTTACTTTAATAGGTATCAATTGAAATTGAAACTCCTACCCAGCTTTCTTTAGTTGATGAAGCATCAGGCGAGGTAACTAAATATTAAATATCATGTTTTTGAAAATTAATTATTGCTAAAATGATTGTTTACCTTTCTCCTTGATTTTGAATGCTCATTTAAGCATAAATAACAATTACTGGAATTGAGTAAGTTTGTGAGGAAAAACACCACGTGTAACATATTTATTTTCTACTTCCAAAGGACTGGATATGACTTCTGTCAGAATGACTACTTTTTAGTATTACATGCTGATTATGGGAATGCCAGTTGTTGATATTGCATGATGTCATTGTCACATTCGATAAGCTTATTATGATGTTCGGGATATAAAACAGTTCTTAATCTTTTCGCAGGGAATTTATGTATATTGTGATTTTATTTTCTGAATAATTTTCTTATTAAAAAAAAAGACCCTGTCCAAATGGATCCAACTTATTTTTTGTCCCTAAATTTAGAAGTAGGTTGCCCTGGCTGGGTAGCTCAGTTGATTAGAGCTTTCTCCTAATATGCCAAAGTTGTGGGTTCGATCCCCAGTCAGGGTTCTACAAGAATTAACCAATAAATGCATAACTAAGTGGAATAGGAAATCACTTCTCTCTCTCTGGCCCTGGCTGGTGTGGCTCAGTGGATTGAGTGTCAGCCTATGAACCAGAAAAGGTTGCTGGTTTGATTCCCAGTCAGGGCACATGCCTGAGTTGCAGGCCAGGTCCCCAGGTGAGGACGTGCAAGACGCAACCAGGTTTCTCTTTCTTTCTCCCTCCCTTCCCCTCTCTCTAAAAAAAGAAGAAAAAATCAGTTTTCTCTCTGTCTCTCTGTTCTTCCTTCCCCCTCTCCCTTCTTCTCTAAAATCAATTGAAAAAAATTAGAAGCAGGTGTTTTTGTGTTGTGAGTATATGGTTATAATAATAGTTGGACTGTGGACCTACCTTTTATTTATAGTTTTTACTTCAAATTATATGTAGAGCTTGGAGGTATTTCTCTATTTTTTGGCAAATCTAGTGAATATTTGTTCCATAGTCTGATTATAACCTGCTTTGTTGACATGGTGAACTCTGAAGGGTATCCTTTTTGTGAGACTATGTTCAGACAGGGGCTGACTTTTCACATCTCCTCTTTGGAGAGATAGGCATTTGAAGTACTCATCAAATTATTGTCTCGAGGGAGAATGCATGGCCAGTTTAGGGTAGGTTAAAAAGGATGGCCGAACCTTTCTTGACACTATCCTGAACTCAGTTTGCTAATTTGGTTTGGAGTCTAACTCTCCTTGCCTCTCTGCCCTGTGACATATGTTGGTGAAAGGCTTTCTCAAAATTGGGCCCCAGACAGCAAGCATGCAGCTCTCATTGAGCAGAGTCTTGCTGTTCCACTCTGGTTCTTTATGTTTCTCCCTGTGTTCTGTGGCTTTTGTGTGTCGTGTCTCAAGCTCCAACTCTTTTAAAGGGGTGTTTGGAATGAATGTTAGACTTATGGAAGGAGCTGGTGTGTCCAGAGCTCTGTCCCCCATACCCACCCCCCAACCCCTGGTCCTGAGGGCTGAGAGGCAGTACTGTCCATTAGGCTCAGCTCCAACAAGACAGGGTGCAGTATGGTTATTTGGGCTCAGGCTACATCAAGGTTTTTGTTTTTTATTTTTTTTATAACAGCTTTATTGAGATATAATTCACATACCATATAATTCACCCCATTTAAGGTGTACAGTTTAATGGCTTTTAGTATATTTACAGAGTTGTATATCCATCACCACAATCAATTTTAGAATATTTTCATCACCCAGAAAGAAACCCTGTACCCATTAGCAGTTACCCCCTATTTCTCCCTCCCCTCAGCCCCTGGCAACCAGTTTTACTTGAAGTCTCTATAGATTTGTTTATTCTGGAAATTGTATATGATATGAATGGAATCATACAACTGTGGCCTTTTGTGACTGACTTCTTTCATTTTACCTAATGCTTTCAAAGTTTATGTTGTATTTTATTTCTTTTTATGGCCAAATAATATTCCATTGAATGGCTAGACCATGTTTTGTTGATTGATTCGTCATCTGTGCCGTTCCTTCTTCTTGGCCAGTGTGAGTACAGTGCTGCTGTGAACAGTCATGTGCAGGTTTCTGTGTAGACCTAAGTGCTCGTTTTTCTTGTGCGTATGCATGAGCGGAGAACTGTGTTGTATTGTAACTCAGTGTCTAACCGTTTATTTTGTGGGCAAGGATTCCACTTGCTTCCAGGGTTTGGAGAGAGAGGAAATAGGAGAAAAGGCACATTCTTGAGAAGTACTTTAGTATGTTCTGTTACAGAGGGCTTTATTTAGCTGGGCCCTAATGATAACTTATTATTATTTTTTCTTTATTTTCTTTTTAGAAGGAAGAGATTGTTGTGACTCTCTTACCAGCAGGTCATTGCCCAGGATCGGTTATGTAAGGGGGCTCATCTATTTTGCCATTTTATTATATCTAGATATGTATAATATTTGTAGAAATATTATATTTTGGGGGTCTAGAAAATATGAATAGGGAGATTTCATTATTTTTATGGCACTTTCTGTAATCTTTGTTTCCAAATTGGACTTGGGTGGGGTGAGGTGAAGACCAGGTTTGAAATGCGGTTTTCTTATCATGGAAGTCTTCAACAGCTATTTCTCTATTGGCTTTGCATTTTCCTATCACGTGGATTTTTTCTCTCCATGAGCAGAAATGATCTCAATATATAGTTGAGAGTGCTAACATATTTAAGGGGACATCTGTTGCAAACTCAGTGGTATCTCTGTTTGGTGTCATTTTTTCGTCCCAGGGAAGAGGTGGCAGCTGAGTGACTGGTGTGGTTTAGAGCTGTTGAAATTCCATTAACACTGTCATAGTGGCTGTGTTTGACAGGAGGCATTTGCTATCAAATTAGTATATATTTGCTTCTTAGGGTTTTGTATGAGACTGAGAAGACACTAATGTATGTTTTTTTTTACAGGTTCTTATTTCAGGGTGATAATGGAACTGTCTTGTACACAGGAGACTTCAGACTGGCCAAAGGGGAAGCTGCTAGGATGGAGCTTCTGCACTATGGGGGCAGGTGCTGAGCTTTGTGTAACTCTGAATGTGAGACCACATCATTTAGAAAGTTTTATTGCCCAGTTTCTCCCAAATATAAGCCTTTGCTTCTCTTCGAAATCAAACTTAATTGTAATATTTGTAACAGTAAAGCCAATTTTTCTTCTTGAAACAGGGTGGTGGTAACATTCTGTGTGTTGATGGAGGTAGTAGTTATGTGAATTTGTCAGAATTCCCTGAACCGTATATGCAAAATATGTGTATTTTATTGTACATAAATCATTTCCCAACAAAGTTAACCAAAACAAAGAACAAACAAAAAGAAAACTCCAAATGGAATGGAACATTGTGTAAAATAACTGAGAGTTTAAACTTTCTACATATTTTATTTCACATTAGATTAACACCGATTGTTTTTTTCCCCCAGAGTGAAAGATATCCAAAGTGTGTACTTAGATACTACTTTCTGCAATCCAAAATTTTATCAAATTCCTAGTCGGGTAAGTCTCTCTGGAGAAGTGGGGCGAGAACCTGGGCATGGCGTATTTCTAGTAGAAAGTCTATGGGATAACATATCAGAATCGCTCCCGCTGGTATTAATATCTGGGAATGCTAGGATTGGAAAGGGTAAGTGAAATTCTTAAGAGTGTTAAATGCCTTTTAAAAATCCTGCCAGGGGGAGTGTCTGAGTGGGATAGTGAACCTGGTTCGGAGCTGGATCACTCGGAGTCCGTACCATGTCGTGTGGCTGAACTGCAAAGCAGCTTACGGCTATGAGTATCTGTTCACCAACCTGAGTGAAGAATTTGGACTCCAGGTACAGTGGCAGCTCTTTCTTTTCTGCTGCTCCCTTCCATCCTCCCCACTTCACCACTTCCTCTCTCCCCACAAAACTGAAAGCAGTAGATGCAAACAACCCATCCAAATGTGTGGGTGTGTGTGTGGCATAGCTTGGCAGCCCCTCTGAAGGAACATGTCATCTTTGTTTATTTACATCCTCATGGGAGGACTTGACAGTGGCCCTTTGGTGAAATGTCCCATAAAGGAAGTATTTTTTAAAAATCTGTGGGTCATGAAATAAATTTAGTGATTGTGACCAGCCTTGAAAATAAATTTGAACTAGAGAATACTTGAGTGTATTACTTGCAGCCAGAGTAATTATTGTTTTGTGAAAATTTATGGTGGAATCAGACATGTATGTGTGTGTACTGGGTAGCCATGGAAAACATATTTCTTACTGTGGGCATGGTTAAAAATGTCTAAAAAACCTTATCTTAGAGCACTGAGCCTCTGTGGGTCCGTATGTGATCAGGAGGGGTGGAGTCCAGATGGTTCAGTGCTGGGCTCTCAGGGCCCTGAGCAGCAGAGCCCAGTGTGTGTGTGAGAGCATCTGCTGAGCGGGGGCCCCTCCTGCTGTGCCCACGTGGAGCGTGGGCTCCTACTCTTGTCCCAGTAAGACAAGGTGGGTTTTGGTAGCAGTGTTGAACAAAACAAAGTGCTGAAACTAGTTGGACATTTGAATTCTACCCCATTTTGTATCTTTTAAGATAGATCCCCTAGCTAACAGACAACAATTTTAAATGATGTAATTTAGTACAATAAAACAATCTAGTTTCTTTGTTTTTGAAATTTAAAAATTTGACCCTCCCTCCCTGTCTTCATAAGTCTTTACTTCCTAGGTCCTTCTTTCCTTAATTTCTTTCTTCCTTAAATCCTTCTGTCCAAATATATTGCTGTAAAATTGCCAGTTCTCCATTTTAGGAAGGATTTGCTTTCATTCTGAGATTTTTGATGTTAAAGTGGCCTTTTAAATTAAAATCACAGTATAATAGGTTGTGTGCATGCATGTGCGCACGCGCGCACACACACACACACACACACACACACACAGTTATCTACAGTAACATCCATTATTTTTTCCCTTGGCAGAATATAAAGGTAATAACTACTTCCCAGTCCCAGCTTTGTTTTGTAAATTTTAGTGGTGTGTGAAATTGAGCAGACTGGAAGCCTCTGCTCTACAGGTGTTGCAGGGAGAAACTGTGGGCAGAGGAGAGGCACTGCATGGGGGTGACCAGGTCTTCAGTGGTGACCCTGGTCACCTGCAGGGAGCCCTCTCTTAGTCCGTCTTAGGGGATAGAAACAATTTCAGATTAGGAATTAAAAAAGGGAGACAGTGAGGTTTTTGACTAAGGGAATTCAGCCATGATCTATGGCAACTTTTTCAGGCTTCTTTATTTTCTTGAGGATGAGAGTTTCTATATTGCTCTCTATACATTTCAGAATTTACCCCTTTTTAAAACCTCCTTTTTAGAGAGGCCATAAAAGCAAATGCATTGTTACTTCTTAATCTTTAATAAACAGATAATGAGTAGGATATGTCAGAGATTAATAAGTGATTATTCTTGGGTTCTTTTTATACCTGTCTTGGTATTAATTGCCACAGTAATTTTGACATTATTCTAATCTGTTTTGTTCAAAGTGAGACTACTTTTTTTTAGTGCCATTTCATAACTCTCATATCAATTTAGGTACAGCAGGTCCTATAATGACGTTTCATTCAACATTGTTTTAGTACAACATCAATGAGATGCCCTAGGAACTTAACTCTTTTTTATTTTTTTATACATTGATTTGTCAGGGAGCAGAGAGAGAAACATCTATTTTTTTGTTCCACTTATTTATGCATTCATTATACATTGATTGATTCTTGTATGTGCCCTGACTGAGGATCGAACCTGCAACCCTGGAGTATTGGGGTGATGCTCTAACCAACTGAGCTACCTAACTGGGACTAGGAACTTAACTCTTGTTTATATCAAGTTGTCTATGGTAATATTGGTTTTGTTATATGTCATTTTGAGCAGTTCCAAGAACCTACCAATGACATTGAATGAGGACTTACTGTATATACATGTTATTTACTTTGAAGTAGCTAGAAGGGAAGCTTTAAGTAAAACTGACACATTGGTTTCAATACTTCAAAATATATTAGCCTTAAAATTCTAAAGGTGGCCACAGTTTTTTAATTTTTATTTATTTTTTATTTTTCTGCATCTGCACTCCTCTTTTCATCCAGTAAAGAAGTGTGTGGTAAGGGAGGATAGGGCTCTGCTTCCTAGTCCAGCTCTCTTCCCCCTACCATCTGCCCTTCAATGGCATGTTGTGTGTGTGTGTTCATGAGTGATCCTTGCTTGCATTCACTGCTGTCTACCCAGTATTTAGAATAAAGCTTGATATATAGTAGGTGTACAGTAGATATCAATTGAATGAATCTTGATGGCCTGAAGGACAGTATTAGCATGATCCAGTGAAATCCACCGAGTCTCCAGAACTTTTTCTTACCACCAACAATAAGTGGTAACACTGACCAGTGGGAATATGATCTTTGTCCTTTGCCTGTTGACATACTGACAGAATACTGATAATATACACTGAAATGCCAAAAACTAGGTTTCAAGGAAGAAGAGTTAGTTCCCTTCTGGATGATTTACCCCTGTATAATTATCTGTGAATAATTTATCAGAAACAATTCAAATAATTTTATTATCTGTTATTTTCCTCAGGTTCATGTGAATAAGCTAGACATGTTTAGAAACATGCCTGACATTCTTCATCATCTCACCACAGACCGCAGCACTCAGATCCATGCGTGTCGCCATCCAAAGGTACATAGTAAATTGCTTTCTTCGTTGTGGGATACACGAGAAACAGAATTTTAAATCCAGAAGGAACCTCATAAATTCCATTGTCTAGGCTTTTCAATTCACAAGTTTAAAAACTAAGGCTGAGATCCTATGTTATTAGCCCGAGGACATGCAGCTGTACATTATTGGATTCCATTACTATAAACTTCAGAATTAGTAAATAGATATAAATACTTATCATTTTCAATGACACGTATTCATACCCACTTGATACATGTTAATATAATGAATTCTGTAAGAACAATTTATTTGTAATGAAATTAGTAAAATGTTAGAACCCAAAATTTAAGAAAACAGTCACAATCCATTGTTATTTTTGAGGCTCATGACATGTACACTTTTATGAAGTGTATTTTTCTTCTCATTTGAGATAAATATCTAGATATAACTTTGCTTTGAATTTTGAAATAGTTACATGTTTTGCTGGTCTGATTTCAAGTGAATGTTTCTCATATCTTTGCAACTTGCCTGTAATTGTTTTTAAATGCCACCGTAGAACTCCCTCTTATTAAATGACCTTCTGTTATTAAATGTCAGGAATTAAGTTTTGAATTTGCCTTTCACATTTAAAAAAGTTTAATTTATATAATAATTCAACATCACTAATACTAATTAGTGATCTGCAATGTAGTAGTATGCATGATAATAATTCTCCTCTAGATTTAAAGTTTCTTAGCATTCAAGTTCTGAGTAGTTTTTATTTTAGTAAACAGTGCCTTTATATGTTTAGATAATTATCGTGGTAGTAACATTGGCTTCATTAGCTAAAAACCTAATGTAAAGTTGCTCAGCTCTAAAATAAGTCATAATTAAAAAAAAAAAATTCTTATCCACAGCATGGAATACTACTGTAGGAAAGGTACAAGGTAAGAAACTTACTTTGATGATTGATAGGCTGCACATTATAATTAGCATTCATGAACTTATTTCATCATTTTGTTTGTTTGTGTATACACATACATACACGCAGTCAGTGAATTTGGAGATGGATAAAAATAATGTAGAAACAAAATGAAACTGTCCTTTTTCTGTTAGACTTGTAGTCTTCGGTCCCTCCCCATATTCCATAAATCTCATAATTGGCCAATTGTTTTTTGCTCTGGGTTTTCTCACATCCCATCAAGTAGCTTAATTTCTAACTGCTACTCCTATCATTTCCCACATAGCTACTAGCCTTGAACAAGTACTTCCAGCAGCTTAAGAGATTTTTTAAGTCACTTAGCCTTAAAAATACTGAGCCGAGGAAACAGCTCTAAAGGCACTGGATGATGTGTAATCTTGGTGGAGTGCGTGTGGTTTTGAAGGATCCTGATCTAAAACAATGTCTTTGGGAAAATAGTCCCACTGTTTTTCAACCTTTTAAAAACACTTATTTTCTCCAACTTTATTTTGAAAATTTTAAAAACAGTAAAGTTATGAGACTGAATTCCCCAGTTTGTTGACACTTCGCCACATTTGCACTCTTGCCCCTCTGTCTCTCTCTGTGTAACCAGCACCTCTAATCCCACCTCCAACCGTTTGAGAGTCAATGGCAGACTTCATGGCACTTTACCCTAAACCTTCAGCATGTATCACTGGAGACAGGACATTCTCCTGTATAAGTGCTATATGATTCCCACTCAGGAAATTTAACATGGGTATGATACTGTTGGGTATAATATAGCCCATATTCAGTTTTCCTCAGTTGTCCCATTGGTGTCCTTTATAGCTTGTGGAGAGGAAGTGGGGTTTCCAGGATTTAAGGAAGAATCATGTGTTGCATCGGGCCTCTGTAGTTCCTTTTGATGTAGACCATGTCTCCTCCAGCTTTTTGCTTTTCATCCATCACAATTGTTTTGCAGTAGGCTTCTCACTTGAAATTATCTGATTCTTTCCACATGTCTCCATTTATTTTTCATGTCTGAAAACTTATTTACTTCTTTTGTTATTAAGGTTCAGCCTACAAACATATTTGTTAAAAATGTTACAGTGCTTTTCTCTATGTTTAAATCTATTTTTCAGGCAGAGGAATGTTTTCAGTGGAATAAGTTACCCTGTGGGATTACTGCCAAAAATAGAATTCCACTCCACACAATCAGCATTAAGCCATCCACAATGTGGTTTGGAGAAAGAACCAGAAAAACAAATGTAATTGTGAGGTAAGAAAGCAATATCACAGGTTTTCTGAGAGAAACTCTGCTTTGAAGTAGATTATCTGGTTTATTTAAGTTTAAATGCAATCCACCCTAAGCCCAAGAAGAGGATATATTATAATTGTGGAAAATAACTTCTGAAATTTGAACTCTATTTAAACTAAAGAGAAGCTGCTTCCAAACCTATCTCATGGCTAGTACCATCAGGCCTGTCTAGTTGGGTAGATAAGACGGTTGGAGACTGAATCTTGCTTGGCGAGGAGATATGGAATGATGTTGGAGAGAAGTAGAGGAGTACCGTAATGACCATCGTTTTGGAGCAATATTTCCTTAAGGTTGGCTGTTCAGAATCTCTACAAATATTTATATTTATGGAGAGAGTTCCCTTGTGTTTCAGGAAGAGATTCTTGACTGTACGGAATTTGTACTGGAATAGCCTAAATGGAAGGCCTCAAAACTTAGAACTCAGCTTAGTTTTGTTAAGTGACCTTTTAATTTTGTGTTTTCATTTCCCTTTAGGACTGGAGAGAGTTCATACAGAGCTTGTTTTTCTTTTCACTCCTCCTACAGTGAGGTAAGAGGATCCCTTACATGCATAACCCTGTTGCCGACTGCTCAGCAGCCTTCATGGTTGAGAGCAAGTCTCCTTGACTTCCAGCAGCATCTCCTTTTCTGCTGCTGAGGATTGGTTGTGGCTTTCCCTAAAGAAACTTCAGGGAAAACATCTCAGTGGATGAGCTACATTTACTAAGTACAAGGGAAATTGCTGTTATTACTTGTTTTCAGTCTAAATATTGAACGATATATTTATGATTAAGGTTTTCTCCCTATCTTGCTTCCTAAATGTAATTTAACTTCCCTACTTTGATTATACTATTCACTGATCATAAAAATATCATAAATATTATTTGAAAGAGTACTACAAATAAAACCTCATTATAGGCAGCCTTAATGTTCAGACTTGGCCTCCTCCAAAATGTGACTGTATTAAAAAGCCACTTAAAAAATGTCCTGAATAGTCAGCAGTGGGAAAGAACAAAAATGATTGCACTATAGACTTTGTCCTTAAGGATATAGTATACTAGAATTATCCATTTTTAAGAGGAGTTAAAGTGGTTTAGTTATATTAATACTCTTCATATAGGAAATTGACTTGCCAGAATGGGAACTTGATGTATGTAATTTATTTGCAAAATCCTCATGCAAATTTCCAAAGTAAATGCTAGCAACTAACAGTGCAGAGATTCAGTAATTTCATGTATTGGAGAAAAAGCAATATAAAAGCAGGCTTTTTATGACACTTGAAGTCATATATAATTTTAGTTTTGCCATTTCTGCACTTGAAAATCCATTTCTCTGACAACTATTATTTTTCTATTTGGGATACATGGCTACAGCCCTATAGCAGTAAGCCATGGACGTGTTAATGATTTGAACAGGTGGATTCTTCCAGAATTTCAAGTAGTGGCATTCTTATCAAGTCAGCCATAATATTGTAAATAATTCTTCATCATATTATCAAAATATCGCCATGACACATCTCTTAAATAACTGACCTTAACTTTCATTTATAAACAGGTTATACAAGACTAGCTTGGAAATAATTTATTTTGGTGCTATAATTTACTTGTTTTCTTCATCAGTTTTTCCTGAATCTTAGGTTGTTGTCAAAGCCCCTTCCTGGTGATTTGTCCTTGGTGTGGCATCTTGCTCAGCACCAGGGTCCCTTTCTTTTGCTTGCCAGAATATCCTTTCTGTCTCAGCCACAGGGAGGGCATCTAATTAGGGGAAAAGGGTAGGCCTTCCTTTTTCAATCTTATTTCTCTTCTTCAATATAGTTAGTAGCCAAGTTGGGAAGGATAAGCCTTTGTGGGACTTGATAAAATTACCTCCCATTAAGGATATATTTCCTTGTGACCTGAGTAGAGATGAAGCAGCTGACCTACTTCTTCTCTTCCCATTCTCGTTACGTCAGAGCCAGTTAGCATGCAACATGGTAGGATTACTCTGAGCTCTGCTTAGTCATCTGCTTTCACAGTATGTGTTGAGAGACAGGCTTTCCTGAAAATTGGTTTAATTAATTTGCTTATATCCTATATATAGAACATGAGCTATATTTAAAAATGTAAATAGTAGATAAAATATCATTTCCTTTCAGTTTTTTCTAAATACATTTGATCTTCTGTATTTATGGATTCCTTATTACAAATTTGCCTCCTCATGGAACTTTTTGTGAGTCCCAAATCAATACAAGCAGTGCTTTGTGGCCCTCTGCAGAGGCGCACGGCCGAGTGGCGAGAAACCCTGGTAGCCCGGCGTGCACATTCCCAGTTCAGGTTGAACAAGGCGGCGCTCTGCATTCTTGTTTCAGCTCTCAGGAGTGTGAACAACTGTCCTCTTTGCAGTCTATTTAGTGCTTCATTTTTCATATTTTTGTGCCTTTGTTTGGTGGGTTCACTGTTGAAAGCGGCCTCTGAGCATGGTGCTGAAATGCTGTCTAGTGTTCCTAAGTGCAGGAATGCTGGCGTAGGCCTTAGGGAGAAAACATGTTTGATAAGCTTCATTCAGGCATGAGTTATGGTGCTTCTGTTGGCCATAAGTTCAATGTTAATGAATCAACAATATATATTAAATAAGGTATCTTTGAGCAGAGTCACACATAAAACAAGGGGATGTTATTGATCGGTTAACAAAAATACTGTGACCAGAGGTTCACAGGAACCTAACCCTGCATTTCCCCTAGAAGCAGTTCAGTGTTCACTAATTCAGTGGTCGTGGTGACTAGAATATAACTACTGCGAACAATGAGAATTGACTGTGTTAATGAATTGTTTTAAGGCAGGCATCTGATGAAAGTTGTACAGGTGCGAGAGGGTGCCCTTCTACTGGGTGCCTCTTTCTCCTGTGGCTGCTTCATCGCTGAATAGAATAAGTGAATCATTTGTGGTACAGGCTTGGCCTTACTTTCTTTGTCCTTATTACCTTCAAAACCCTATTATTTCTACCCGTCTCAACTTTGGATTGATTATGCAAAATCAATATAGGTTGTAGGCAGGTAAAGAATGGTTTCTATTTGCATGTCTGCTCTGCAAGTATAAAGGGAGTTGTTTATGAAAAATATCTGAAGAATGGATCTTCCTGTCTTTTCCCATCTTAAGGTAGCCGTTTTATTTTAAAATGAAGTTACTGATAGTTGCTGGGTTCTTACCTCCTTTGATTTGGTCCATTATTTGAGAAAATCAGGTACTAATAATTACTTTATGCTTCAGTCTCCTCATTTGCAGAAGGGAATAAAAATCTTTGTGTTGTCGTCAGTTTTGCAACAGATAATTTCATTGGATGTTTAAACATACCTGGTACTGGGCTAAGCAATTTACATGCATTAGCTAATTTATACTTTTAGATGAAGAATTGAAGACTTAAGAAACTTTAGGTAACTTGACTGAGCTCACAAGCTCACCAGTATCTAGTAAGTTGAAACCTGTCTGGTTTTAGAGGTGTTTTGAGGACTATTGACAAAATTCCTTTGTTTAGCATTCTGAGCTTTGCAGAAAAATCAAGGTATTCTTGAAATTTTACAAGTAAGTGTCCTTGTTCGGGTTAGAATAAACTATTACAATAAATCAAGCAACCTCAAAGATGCGATTCCTTTGGTATTGCTAACAGTTATGTAGATGGAAAGAAGTGTAATTCTAAGACCTTATTTTCTTGTGTGTATTAAGTACTCAGCTAAATCTAACACACTTGAAGGGGATATGTTAAATATGATTGACCTTTTTAGATGAGGACACTAAGGTCATATGAAGAAATACAGAATCTTTGAATCCCATCAATCATTGATTCTTAGTCCTTACTATGGAACAGAATCACCCAAATAATACAGAGTCTCGGGCCCCAATGCAGCTTAGTATTAAAAGGATCTTTGGGGTGAGGCCTGAGTGTTGGGTATTTCTTTTTCCTAAGAGGGCCCCAGGTGAACCCCATATACAGTAAACATTGAGAACCACTGCCATGATTTTTCTGCTGCTTTCCCCTGGCCTCCATTTATTTGCTTCTCAAACCCAGAGTTTTCACTATTGAGATAATTGATCCATTTTATTTTCCTTCTTCTAGATTAAAGACTTCTTGAGCTACATCTGTCCTGTGAATGCATATCCAAATGTCATTCCATTGGGCACAACGATAGATAAAGTTATAGAAATGTAAGTTGTTGCTACTTGTGGAACTTGTGTTATTGAAAGGGATGGAGCCAGAGAATAGTATCCAGCCTGAGAACGGAGGCAAGGTGGATGGGGGTGTGAATGTGTTTCTGGTTGGGAGCATAATGGCTTTCTTCAAGTAGGTATGTTATATGTAATCCTAAAGGCTTCTGGGAATCTGACATAAGGAAGTGGTTGGCAGTAAGGCCCTCGTAAAAGGGTAGGACACCCTCAAATCTTGTTTCTGTGCCCTTTTATATTTTATCTTTACTGGGCCTTAGTTTTCAGCCTCTAGAATGAAGTGATCAAATTAGTGAGATTCTTGCACGAGATAAGTAAACATCATTAAACCGGGAAGGGAAAACAGCTAGCTATATTATACTCCCTGAACGCCAGAAGGTGTCACTGTATTACTTAAATTTTCAAGAATAGGGACCCATATTTTTGCATTGCAAGAGCAGATAAGAGTTTTGCTTTCCCTTGATCCTACAATTAGATATATACCCACCAGGTTGTATTGACACTTTATTATATTGAAGTGATTTTAAATTATTAAACATTGCTTTTCAGCTTTTGAAAGCAGTTATGATTTCCCCCATGGTCAAGTTTTTATAATCTCTATAAATGATGCTTATCTTTCAGCAACTTTCCTAGCACGAAAAATAAAATATTTGTATTTATTTCAGCTTAAAGCCTTTGTGCCGTTCTTCCCAAAGCACTGAGCCAGCGTACAAACCACTTGGAAAACTGAAGAGAGCTAGAACAACTCACCCAGATTCCGGTAAGAATGACTCTGGGTCAGAAGTGTGGGTTTTCCTACAAGACTGCTTTTCAGGAAGGATTGCTCTGGTCTCATGAAAGGTGCATTGGGCAGAGGTGGATCTGGGACTCGCTGTCACTCAGACTTGTCACATGGTCTTAGGAAGTGCATAGCCTTCCTATCTTCAGCTTATAAAACCAGGAATTCCATCTCCTTCCCAGGTTTAAAACAAGTACCAAAGAGAACTGTGCCTGTATTGAATGTTCTTAGCTTTCAGGAAATATACCCCGTGGTTTGTATAGGCTATAAGGAGAGCCTGTGCTGTTACCCTTAAATACTTCTTCAAGATACTAGAAAACGCTCATAATGGGAACTTTTCTTGCCATCATTTCTGATCAGTTTGATCAGTAGGGCTTATACAAATGGATTTTCCCAATACTTTCCTTCTCTCATTGCTACTTTCATTTTCCAGTGAAGATTAGAGGTAAACTCTGAGGTGGAAATTGGAACTTCAGATTCTCAGCAAGGTTCTGCTGCTTTACATGATTTTGTGGTTAGGATTCTCAATTTTCATTGCTTTGGTGGAGAACCAGTCACTGTAATATTAGCTAATACATGACCAAAACATGGTAGATAAAAATGATACTATTTATTGAACACCTACTATATGGCAGGTATTGTGTTAGGTCCTTTCCATATATTATAGCTAACCCTCAAAAC